>NC_141701.1:126169821-126769821 GCF_971803275.1 Cyanistes caeruleus
AGAAAGAAATAAAATAAAATAAAATAAAATAAAATAAAATAAAATAAAATAAAATAAAATAAATAATAAAATAAAAAAAAAGAAAATAAAGTAAAATAAAATAAATAAAAATAAAATAAAAAAAGAAAAGAAAAGAAAAGAAAAGAAAAGAAAAGAAAAGAAAAGAAAAGAAAAGAAAAGAAAAGAAAAGAAAAGAAAGATGAAATGAAATGAAATGAAATGTAATAAAACAAAATAAAATAAAATAAACTGAAATGAAATGAAATGTAATGAAATGAAAGGAAATGAAATGAATTGAAATGAAATGAAATGAAATTAGAATAAAATAAAACAAAAGAAAACAATACAAAAAAACAAAACGAAGAAAGTAAGAACATGTGCGGAAGCGCGAAAGCACAGAAGCAGGCGCAGAAGGAAAGAAGGAAGCCGTGGCAGCAAGCGCAGGAGGAAGGAAGCGCGGAAGTGTAGAAGGAAGGAAAGAAGGAAGGAAGGAAAGAAGGAATGAAGGAAGGAAGGAAGGAAGGAAGGAAGGAAGGAAGGAAGGAAGGAAGGAAGGAAGGAAGGAATGAAGGAAGGAAGGAAGAAAGGAAGGAAGGAAGGAAGGAAGGAAGGAAGGAAGGAAGGAAGGAAGGAAGGAAGGAAGGAAGGAAGGAAGGAAGGAAGGAAGGAAGGAAGGAAGGAAGGAAGGAAGGAAGGAAGGAAGGAAGGAAGGAAGGAAGGAAGGAAGGAAAGATGGAAGGAAGGAAGGAGGGAAGGAGGAAGGAGGGAAGGAGGGAAGGAAGGAGGGAAGGAAGGAGGGAAGGAGGGAAGGAGGGAAGGAGGGAAGGAGGGAAGGAGGGAAGGAAGGAAGGAAGGAAGGAGGGAAGGAAGGAAGGAAGGAAGGAAGGAAGGAAGGAAGGAAGGAAGGAAGGAAGGAAGGAAGGAAGGAAGGAAGGAAGGAAGGAAGGAAGGAAGGAAGGAAGGAAGGAAGGAAGGAAGGAAGGAAGGAAGGAAGGAGGAAGGAAGGAAGTGTGGAAGGAAGGAAGGAAGGAAGGAAGGAAGGAAGGAAGAAGGAAGGAAGGAAGGAAGGAAGGAAGGAAGGAAGGAAGGAAGGAAGGAAGGAAGGAAGGAAGGAAGGAAGGAAGGAAGGAAGGAAGGA
The DNA here is from genome assembly GCF_971803275.1 of Cyanistes caeruleus. Classification (NCBI taxonomy): domain Eukaryota; kingdom Metazoa; phylum Chordata; class Aves; order Passeriformes; family Paridae; genus Cyanistes; species Cyanistes caeruleus. The sequence goes on from NC_141701.1 coordinate 126,170,960, forward strand.
AGGAAGGAAGGAAGGAAGGAAGGAAGGAAGGAAGGAAGGAAGGAAGGAAGGAAGGAAGGAAGGAAGGAAGGAAGGAAGGAAGGAAGGAAGGAAGGAAGGAAGGAAGGAAGGAAGGAAGGAAGGAAGGAAGGAAGGAAGGAAGGAAGGAAGGAAGGAAGGAAGGAAGGAAGGAAGGAAGGAAGGAAGGAAGGAAGGAAGGAAGGAAGGAAGGAAGTGTGGAAGGAAGGAAGGAAGGAAGGAAGGAAGGAAGGAAGGAAGGCAGGAAGGAAGGAAGGAAGGAAGGAAGGAAGGAAGGAAGGAAGGAAGGAAGGAAGGAAGGAAGGAAGGAAGGAAGGAAGGAAGGAAGGAAGGAAGGAAGGAAGGAAGGAAGGAAGGAAGGAAGGAAGGAAGGAAGGAAGGAAGGAAGGAAGGAAGGAAGGAAGGAAGGAAGGAAGGAAGGAAGGAAGGAAGTGTGGAAGGAAGGAAGGAAGGAAGTGTGGAAGGAAGGAAGTGTGGAAGGAAGTGTGGAAGGAAGTGTGGAAGGAAGTGTGGAAGGAAGTGTGGAAGGAAGTGTGGAAGGAAGGAAGGAAGGAAGGAAGGAAGGAAGGAAGGAAGGAAGGAAGGAAGGAAGGAAGGAAGGAAGGAAGGAAGGAAGGAAGGAAGGAAGGAAGGAAGGAAGGAAGGAAGGAAGGAAGGAAGGAAGGAAGGAAGGAAGGAAGGAAGGAAGGAAGGAAGGAAGGAAGGAAGGAAGGAAGGAAGGAAGGAAGGAAGGAAGGAAGGAAGGAAGGAAGGAAGGAAGGAAGTGTGGAAGGAAGTGTGGAAGGAAGTGTGGAAGGAAGTGTGGAAGGAAGGAAGGAAGGAAGGAAGGAAGGAAGGAAGGAAGGAAGGAAGGAAGGAAGGAAGGAAGGAAGGAAGGAAGGAAGGAAGGAAGGAAGGAAGGAAGGAAGGAAGGAAGGAAGGAAGGAAGGAAGGAAGGAAGGAAGGAAGGAAGGAAGGAAGGAAGGAAGGAAAGGTGGAAGGAAGGAAGCAAAGGTGGAAGGAAGGAAAGATGGAAGGAAGGAAAGATGGAAAGAAGCAAGCAAGCAAGCGCAGAAGAGGGGGAGGGGGAAAGGGGGTGAAGGGGGGGAGGGGGGGAGGGGGGAAGGGGGGAGGGGAGGGAGGGAGGGGGAGGGGGGAGTGGGGCGGGGGAGGGGGGAAGGGGGAGGAGGGCGGGGAAAGGGGGGAGGGGAAAGGGGGAAGGGGAAAGGGGGGAGGGAGGGAGGGGTGGGGAAGGTGGGGCGGGGAAGGGAGGGCGTGGAAGGGAGAGGGTCCTGGCTGCAAGACCTCCTGCGTGTGCCCATATCTCATGGCCAAAGTGCCAGTGGATCAGCATGGAATCGTTTGCGGAGGAGAGGAAATGGCGTTGGAGCCCAGCAGTGAGGTGCTGCAGCCAGTGTCCCTGCAAAGGGTCCAGAGCCATGTGGCTGCGGCCCGTGGGGAATCGGTGCAGGGGTGCCGCCGGCGCTGCCTGGCTGCTCCTGGGAGCCGATGACGAGGGGCCGCTGATGCAGCGCTGAGTCCCCGGTAGCGACATTCCCCCTTTGGGTGCCGCTTTGGGGCCAGCCAAAGGGCTGCCCTCGGGGCAAATTCCCCGATCTGCCCTCGGGCAGCGGCCCCGGGGGTGCCGCAAAGCGGCCGGGGCCGGCTCAGCCTGCCAGCACAGCCCCTTCGGCTCCCTCAGGGCGCCGGGCAGGCCGCGGGCAGCCGCCATCTGCAGCCCGGCTCTTGCTGGCAGCGGGCGCTAATCCTGCGGCTCTGCTACCCCTGGAGTCCCTCGCTGGACTTTGTCCTCCTCCTCTCGGGACAGCTCCGGCTCTTCCCCGCTGCTGCTGAAGCTCACGAAGACACGCTCTCCATCCAAGGCTCCTCTTCTTGCTTTCCTCCTGCTGCTCCTTCAAGGCCTGGGGTGCTGGGAGTTGGGCTTTGCATTCTCCTCTTCCTCTTCCTCCATGCCTGCAGTCCTCTGGTCCCTGGATGTGCTGTGCTTGTTCTCTTTCCTGCAAGGGTCCAGCAGAAAATTACAAACACTGTGCATTTTGATTTTGAAAGCTAAAAGGGTGAGTTGTGGATGCTAACTCAGAAACAGAGTGCCTGTAGAAATCACAGGCTGCGTAGTTTCTCAGCCGTGCCTGAGAAAGTGGCTGGGGAAGTTTTAAGGAGGATGTAAAACAATCCTCACAGACAGAAAACAGCCTTGCAGGTGTTGTTTCTCTGTCCCTTGTTTTCTGTGCAGGAGAAAGTCAGGGGGTAGTGAGCCCCACTGAGCAATGAGGGTAATGTAGTAGTTTGCTAAGCAATAAGAGTTTCCTTTCTCTACTTTCCACGTATCAGTCTATAAAACAGACCTGAAGTAATAAACTAGGGGGAGATTCTCCTGATCGGCTCCATGAGAGTCTGTGCCGCTCTTCTCGCCGTTCCTAATAGAGCGACCCCTGGACAGCGCCGCTCTCCTGGGACTGAGCCGGGCCCCGCACGCCCTTTAGAGACCCTGCAGCTGGGGTGGGCCTCTGCCATGTCACAATGGACTTTGGGCACCGCAAGCTCCCGCGTCACCGTGGGCCCTGACGCACCGTGCCTGTGTCACAAAGGCCACCCCGGCACCCCTTCTCTGGTGCCATGCCTCACAGGAGACAAAGAGTTCCATTTTCCCACCCCAAACTCCTTGTGAAGGGCGGCCCAGGTGTTCTGATTGGGTTTGGGTCCCTGGGGGGTTCTCCCTTGCTGTGTTTCTAACGGTCCCTCAAGGGTGGAGACCCTCAAGAGTTCTGTGCCTCAAAAACCCCTGCTCGGCCTCTGTTCGGGGCTCTCTGTTCTAGACCTGAGTTTGCTCCCATGCTGAATAAACGGTTTCATGACCCGAGAGCCCGTCTCGTTGGTGTCCCATGCTGGTCCCCAGAATCCTGCAGCTTCCCTGGATGAGATCCTGAGGTTGCTGATTGCAACAAATGGTGAGAGAATGCGTGGCATCCAGAGAAAGAAGAGAACAGCAGGACCCAGCTCCCTAGACACCTCGTAAGTCCCCGGTTGATGGCTTGAGAGCCGGCAAGACCCCCACCTAGGAAACGAGGACTCGAGAGTACCTGGCAGGGAGACTGGGTTGAGAGAGCCTTGGGCATCGGGAAGAAAAGGGCTTACGGAGGTGTGGGAGCCGAGACCGGACGCTGGGACAAACACCTTACATTACCCAACGAGACATATTATGGACGATATTAACATTATGGACGATTATAATAATATTATGGATGATTATGGACGATATCAACATTATGGATGATTATATTAACATTATGGACGATTATGGATGGTATGGCTCTTTCAGTGGACTGTTTTTTGTCTTCTGGGAAGTTCCTTTAATTTTTTTGGTGTATACCTCCCTGTACCTTCCCCTCTCCTCTGTTCCGAAGGGCAGGACAAAGGGTGAATATGCCAAGATGGCTCGGGGTTGCTGCCGACTCCCCATCACCCCGGTGTCTTTCTGCCATCCCATCCCCTGTTTTCCTGAAGGCAGGCAAGGGACGGAGAACATCCAGAGTGATGTGGGTCTGCTGCCATCTGCCCACCGTTCCGTGTCCTCCTTCACCCCCTGTCTTTCCATATTCCCTGTTCCCTGTCCAGGAAAGTCCGTCCCGGCCTCCCCCCCATCCCAAGATGGCGCCGGCCACGCGGTCTGGGATCCCTTGTTTCCCGCCTTGCTCCTTCTATTCCGGTCCCGACCCTTCCCTTCCCCCAGTAACTCCTGCTTCGCTCCCACCCCTTTGTTCGGCTGCTCCACCCTGGGGGCTCTGCCTTTGCCAGCATGGGCACCACCTCCTCCGGGGAAATTGAAACTGCAACCGAGCTCTGAAAGCCAGGGTTCCACCGAGATGGTCTAAAGCGGTGACGCCCACATGGGAGCCAGAGTCAAAGCTAGAGATTGAAGAATGCTGCCCCTCGTAAGAGGAGACCTAAGAGCTGCACCGTTCCTCAAAGAGAATCCTAAACTGGAAGAGACTGAACTAAAATAACATGTTTGTATTGAGAACCATCACTGTTTCATTTGCCCGGTGTGGTCCGAGATTTAAGTGTTTGTTTATAATTTTGTTTTTTTTCTGTTTGCCTAATGTGTTTTATGATTGAGTTTTTGGCGTCTCACAAAGCAAAGCGGGTGCCCTGTGGAGGAGGTGAGATTTTAAGGTGTATGTTTAGGAACATTTTAAGCTCCTAATTAAAATTTGAAAAAAAGAAAAAAAAAAAGAAAAAAAAAAGGAGCATATGTGGCAGCGGCCTCAGGGAGACAAAGAGTTACATTGTCCCACCCCAAACCCCTTGTGAAGGGTGGCCCAGGTGTTCTGATTGGGTTTGGGTCCCAGGGGGTTCTCCCTTGATGTGCTTCTTCTGGTCCCTGTCCCTGAAGTCCACCCACCCTCAAAGGTGGGGACCCTTGAGAGTTCTGTCCCTCAAAAACCCCTGCTGTGCCTCTGTTCGGGGCTCTGTGTTCTAGACCTGACTTTGTTTCCTTGCTGAATAAATGGTTTCATGAACGGGAGCCCGTCTCGTTTGGTGTTTCATGCTGGTCCCCAGAATCCTGCAGCTTCCCTGGACGAGATCCTGAGGTTGCTGACTGCAACACCACTCAGCTTTGAGACCTCTGACTGGCAAACTTTGAGACAGTGTGGATGATTGTTATGTCTGTTACATGGCGCTTCTTTATGGATGACAATTGCCACTGATGTGAGTATTGGTTGTTCTTCCCCAACACTTCCCCATTTTTTACCTTTTGCTTTGTACATCTTAGTTTATATAACTTTATTCTAGGAAACCAGAATTTAGTAGGCAATGTCTGTCAACAAATGTAACTTAAATAACCAACAAGCGTTATCTAAAATATATATTTGCACAGTAATATTCAGTTAACATGTGCATCGTCTGCAGCTGATCAAAGTGTAATCCAGGCTGTGATACTCATGTAATGAGCACAAGTAACCCATGAGGCAACTCAGCACATCCTGATGGAACATCATGGCTGTGGTGAAAATGTATTCACAGAACCACCTGCTGCACTGCAAGGATGTCCAGAAGCACACACTTTTGAAAACCATCTATTTTTTTTCTTTTTCCAGCTAGCAGATAGGAAAAGATTTCCACGTCCTTACTTCCTTTTTATTTTACCCCTTCCTTCATTTTCTTATTTATATTTGCCTTTAAAGCTGACATATGCCATCAGATATTGAACCACAAATAACTCTTTTGAAATCAGTATCTTCTGTGCTACATTTAAGTGCTTTTGGGTGCTCTTATCCAAAGCAATAGAGATTGGCAATACAGATATAGTTCTTCTTCCATCCATATGCTATGTTAAATCTTGTTTCAGGGGTTGTCTTTGTAAGCAAATCTGTTTGTAGTACTATGACCATCTTTGATTATTTCCAGATTGTTTACACAAAATATATTTAAATATTCATGTAAATATTATTGATGCTTATGAGAAAATGTTTGTGTAAACATGGATATTGTGCTTACAATAAAAAAAATCAGTAAGCATATTGAAATTTCCAACATTTACAAGATGTAAGAGATGCTATAAATCCCAGACCTCTATTTTTACAGTTTATTTGAAAAAAACCCACACAAATTAAAAAAGGGTTTTGCAAGAAGGTGATAGCAATAAAAGAGACAAAGGACAATAGAGGAAGCTCACTTCCAAATATTTTTAGAATTTCCTGCAAAGCAAAGATCAGAGTGTCCTCATAAAGCAGAAGAGTCTCAACAGATCATTTTCTGAATAAGGAGAGGCAGTAATTGTCTATGATTGTATGATATATTCAAGGCATACTTTAGAACAATATTCTTAAAATATTATTGGTCTAATTTCTGCACTCTGCTAAAACAATAAAACCATGCTTGCTGCAGAAAGACTTATTTTAGTAAAACAGAAATGATTGGTAATGAATGAAGGAATTAGTTTAATTAATATATAATTTATTGGGTCATTGAACAGTGTTACTGGAGAGCAATAAATGAAGAAAATATTAGATTCTACTGTTTTAGATCCACATATTTCATAGTACTAGAGAATCATAAGGTTGGAAAAAACCTCCAAGATCATTGAGCCAAACTTTTGATTCCTTAGATTTTCAGTAGATCCTTCACTACATGGTGGCAGAGAAAGGTCATACAACTTCAGTGACATTTGTAAGTATTCAAAAGTAGACACAATCAAGAATTTAGCTTTACAAATTAATGTAATCAGTAGAACAGAACAATTTCTACTCCTTTCACTGTCAATACCAAGAGCCCACAAATCCTTAAGTTTTTTAACTTAGTCCCATCTTTATTTCTTTCTCTTCCATTTATTTATCTTGTTACTCTGATCTCTAATTTATAATACAGAAATTTTATAAATGTGGTTTATATCCCTGAAAACAAAGGAATATTGTTTTTACACTATCATCCTGCATATTCTTTATTAAGAAGCTATGTTTCCTTATGTCTCCACAGCTCTCTGCTACTGTCTGCAAACATAAGTTATAAATTCATGAAATATATTCCCATTAATTTTCTATTCAAGTAAATTATTTGGGTAGAGCTTTACTGCAGTAAAATCTTTGGTTCAACAAAATCAACAGTTATTTAAATAAATTGTATCATCTCTCAATCTTTGATAGTGAGTGTATGAATACATAAACAGAAATGGTTGTATACAATTCAATTAGAGAGGTAGGGCAGCTTTCTCCTTCATTTATAATCTGCTTGTGCTAGCATCTCCTTAGTTCCCTTTGTGCCATCTTTATTATTCAGAATATACAAATAGAAACATAATTGGAAGTTTTCTGAGCTTGTTCTTTCTTACTGTATTGTGGTATATATTGTTTCATAACAACAGATTCCTGGAGGATCTGCTCCAGGACCTTGCCAGAGGTGAGACTGTCCTGCAGTTTCTCATTATTTTTGTTTTTCTTTTGAAAATGGGGGTTAGGTTTCACCTTTTGCAGTCAGTGGGAGCTTCACACCAGACTGCCACAACTTATCAAAAACAACAGTGGAGGTGAGTCTTGGATATTAGCCAGCTTTCTTGAGTCGCTCTTTCCCCCAGCTCTATCTCATGGTACTCTATGAAACAGATCCCCCAAGAGGACCAGCTGAAGACCAGGGTACTGAGCTTGTTGCATGCTGTCCTTGATGTCCTAAGAATATTAAACTCCACTATTTCATGGTCACTGCAGCCAAGGCTGCCCTTGAGCTTCACATTCCTCCCAGCCCCTCTTCTTGCAAAGAATAAGGTAATGCACAGTACCTCTCCTTATTGTCTCCTTAATCTTTTCGGGAAGGGGGTTATCAACACATTCCATGAACCTCCTGGATTGCTTATGCTTGGCTGTCTGGTCCCCTCTATAGATATCAAGGCGGTCAAAATTTCCCATGAGGACCAAGTCTTGTGAAAGGCCACTTCTACAAGTTTATAGAGGGCTTCATCCACTCGGTCTTCCTAATGGGGTGGCCTGTAGCAGGCCTTCAATACAGTGCCACTTGACCCTGGCCTCACTTTAATCCTGACCCACAAGTTCTCTGCTACCTCTTCTATCCCCAGACAGACATCTGTGCATGACAGTGGTTGCTGACATGGAGGGCAACACGCCCTCCTTGTCTTCCCTGTATGTCCTTCCTAAAGAGGCTGTTTCCTTCCATTCCAACACTCCAGTCATAGGAACCATCCTAGCATGTCTCTGTGGTGACAATAAGATCACAGCCCTGCAGATGTGCACACCTTTCTAAATCCTCTTGCTCTGTATATTCAAGAATTTTTTGTCTGATATTAATTCCCTGTGCTGCAACTTGAATTTTGTAATAGATTGCATACTTTTTTTTGTCCTTGGACACTGTTGTCAAATTAAATCAATTTATCTACTAGTTACTAGAGAGGACAAGATTCCCGGCTACTTCCAACTTCCAAGCTGACTGTACAATAGTAACGCTATTATGGAACTGGATATCTTTAGGCAATCAGTCCCTACCACCAATCGAAAATGACATAAAATAGATTAGAAGCTTGAAAAAGAAGTGCTGACCTTTTAGTGGGTAAAACACCAATGCAGTTCTGCCCGTTACACAGCTCTGTAGTGATGTATTTCAAAAAATATTTTTGGAAATACCAAGCATTCAATCATTACTGCATCAGGCTTTTTCAGGAGAGTCAATAGCACATGTAGAAAAATAACCAGAGAAATTAACTTTCATAATATGGATATCTAAATTTTTTTTTGTCTTGAATTTTACTTTCTGTAGCTCCCTACCTCAGTTTACAGTTACACCTTCTTAGCACACTTCCTATGTGTAGACTATGCTTTATCAAAAGAGACATCTCCTTGCCATGTTACTCAGGACAGTGGAATTTCCCTTTGGCTCTCACTAAAGACATTTCTTCTCACAGATTTCCCACAACAGTGCTGTGCTGGTTTTGGTTGGCATTTTTTTCCATAGTTTTCTTCACAGTGGCTGGTATAGGGATATGTTTTGGGTTTGGGATGAACACAGTGATGATTATGCAGGGATGTTTTTATTATTTCTGAACAAGGCTTACACAGAGGCAAGGCCTTTTCTGCTTTTTGTACTGCCAGGCTGGTGAGGAATTTGGGGCTGCATGCAGGACAGGCAATCCCAAATGACCAAAGGGATATTCCAGACCATAAATTGGTCAGAAGGAGGAGGGCAGGGGAGATGTTTAGGATGCTGGCATTTGTCTTGCCAAGTGATGTTTCATGTGATGAAGCCCTGCTGTCCTGGAGATTGCTGAATGCCTGCCTGGCCATGGGAAACAGTGAATTAATTCCTTGTTTGTTTTGTTTTGTTTGCATACATGGCTTTTGATTCCACTATTAAACTGTATCATAACCCACAAATTTTCTAGCTTTTTACCTTCCCATTCTCTACCCAGTTGTTCTACTGGGGGACTTCGTGGCTGTGTGCAACATCATGGCTGGTTGGGGCATGCCACTTCATAGCAACTGCAAAAATGTGATGAATGATCTTGTTTTTCTCCTACTTCTGCTTTATAACCTTCTCAACTACCATATAAACACACATATTGGATCATCTTTTCAGCATACTGTATGAGTTCTTGGATATTTCTGATCCAGAACTTTACATATTAGTAAAGACAGTTTGATTGGTTTTATTTGGTGTTGCACATTCTCCTTATTTTCACTTTCTTCTAAATAAGATTGTAAAGGTAGCAATCCTACAATATTGAATAGTATACTCTTTAATTTTTGAGCTTGTTTGTATTTGCAGTTTTATTGCTGTTCCAGAAGATTTCAGATCTAGTTGTGGATTTGTTTTCAGTTTCTCAGCAAAATTATAGGAGTAAAGTGGGATGACTGTATTAAGATTGTTATGATTAGAACTTTGGGCTCCAGGGATGGCTTAACAACTGTGAAGTTACCAGGCTCTGTAAATTGGACAGAGATATCATACAAATAGGAAGGAACCATAATGAATAAATGTACCAAGAAAAGCCTACACATCTATCCTTCAAACTTCTAGAACACGTTTTTATATAATTTCCAGTGCTGTTAGGATGATAACAAATGTAGCATTTCATTACAATATTTTTTCCAGTTTGGAAATATGACAGCAAAACCCATATTTTTGAAGGTGCGTGACCAAAAATATACACTGGACAGGGGCAGAAAGGGAAAATATTACTATTTAGTAATGTCTTAAATTGTTTTATTCAGAACGATTTTAGAAATAAAGCAAAACACCTCTCCTGACCAATCTTGTCCTGCCAGGTGAGCAAAAGAAAAATTAAGAAACATTTTTTTGGAAATGTGTAGATTTTGACTAAAATTTGTTAAGATCTTTTGGAGTAGTTCTCCTCAAGTGCTCCTCATTTGGAATGAAGATTTAGTGATGAATGATTCTATTTAACTTCTTACAATCTCCTCCCTTTCCATCTCCAACCCTCCCAGTGTTTAGTGGGCTACAGAGTGTCTCAGAATTAGAAATTCAATCAACTGAAATGTTTCTTTATGATGGCAGGTATATGGAATTTACATCTAATTCCATTTTGCTTCATATTTTATCCTGAAGAAATTTCAGTGGGAGAGAAAGAGAATCTAAAGAACATTCACAGGGCCAGAAATGTGTTTCTGCCCATTTCAAATACAGTTTAAAACGAAATTTTAACTGTATTTCTTTCAAATGTGACAGAAGAAAGATCAGTCACCTCATGAAATTATTACTTCTCCTGTCTTTAACTATGCCCTTCTCCAGGAAGCATATTTAATGTACATGAAACAGAAATTGGCATTTATGCAGTAATATTGGCTTGGTACAAATATTTATTTTTCATAACTCTGTATCTTTCCCCTGCTTGTTAGCAAAAAACCTTAAATCTTGGAGTAGAAGCTTTAAATTCACAGGACTTGGACCCAAAATTTAAGCCTTTATGATGGCACACATTGCAGTCTGTCATTGACCTACTTGAGATTAAGTTTCCTATCATTCTATTCTCACTGTAACAGGCATTAGTACTTTTAATAGTAGTTAAAAATATGAACTATAAATGTCTGTATACAAATTATTAATATAGTTTCAGATACCAATAATTTTCTAAATAAAGCCAAAATGTGTTTCAAAGATCAGATGAGACTGTAGTTGATTTATATAGGTTTTCTATCTTCCATTACTAGTAATGTGAGAACATATCTGTACTCTGAATGATGGGAAAATGAGATGATGCATTATGAAAAATTACTTTTCCTGCTGAAATATGTTCTTTTTTACACTACAGAAGAGATTACAGGTCTTTTTGCAATGTGACAAGGACTTTTCATCACAAAAATATGATGTAATTTTATTATGTTATTTGCTCAAACTTTTGAAGTAATCCATACTAATCACTATTAAAAAGAATAATAAAATCAAAAAACCTGACATTATCCAGTAGGTACATACATTTATGAGCATGTATTTGTTGGCTGCTAGTATTTTTCTACTTTCTTTGAACTCCTGGATATTGTGAGAAGACATTTCTATTTATGAGGTATACTTACTCATGCTATGGGCTCCACTGAGAATGCCTTCAGCATGGTGTTTATGAGAAGAACTTTACAAGGATCAATGTCTACATAGGTACAGTATGATGCCAGTTTTTTCCTGAGACATAAAAGGAGCACAAAAAATAGCCATTATGTTTTCCAGTTATATAAGAACATTTTGCAAAGACAGACCCTGGTTCTCAACCATCAGGTCGAGGAAGATGTGTCTTCCTCTCTGCTCTGCTCTGGTGAGTCCCCACTTGGAATATTGCATCCAGCTCTGGAGCCCCCAATGCAGGAAGGACATGGACCTGTTGTAGCAGGTCCAGAGGAGAGCCATGAAGAAGATCAGAAAGCTGGAACACCTCTCCTATGAAGAAAGACAGAGTTGGAGTTGTTCAGCCTGGAGGAGAGAAGGTTTTGAAGAGACCTTAAAGCACCTTCCAATACAATAAGATGACCTACAAGAAAGATGGATAGTGACTTTTTTAAAGGGCAGATAGAGATAGGGCAAGGTGTGATGGTTAGTAACAGAAAGAAGATAGGATTAAATTAGATTAGATTAGATATTGGGAAGAAATTTGTTATTGTGAGGGTAGTGAGGCACTAGAACAGGATGTCCAGAGAAGCCCTGGATGCCCCATCCCTGGTCAAGGACAGGCTGGATGCGTCTTTTTTGCAACGTGGTCAAGTGGAAGATGTCCCTGCTGATGGCAAGGCAGTTGGAAGTAGATGGTCTTTAAGATTCCCTCCAATCCAAACCATTCTATGAGTCTGTGATTCTGTGTTGCAGTCAAAAATCTGTAAATAATTTTCCTTGTTGAGTCAGATGCAGGGTTGATCCTCAAAAAGGAATATGCTGGGAAATTGTCGTGGGTTGACCCTGGCCAGATGCCAGGCACCCACAAAAGCTGCTCTTTCACTCCCCTTCACAGCAGGGAGGGGGGAAAACATAAACAACAAAAACATAATGAAGTATTCATGAGTTGAGATAAGGACCAGGAGAGAGAGATCCCTCATTAAATACCAACAATGACAGAACAGGCTCAACTTAGAGATACCAAGTGAATTTATTACTAACAAAATCAGAGCAGGATAATGAGAAGTAAAATAAGTCCTTAAAAAAGCCTTCCCCCCTACTCCTCCCTCCTTCCATCTGTACCCCCCACCCCAGCAGTGCAGGGGGACAGGGAATGGGGGTTATGGTCAGTTCCTCACCCGTGGCTTCTCCCGCTGCTCTGGGAGAGGAGTCATTCCCCTGCTGCACCATGGGGTGACACAGAGACAGTTCCATGTGAACCTCTCCAACGTGAGCTCATCTCACGAGCTACAGCTCCCTGTGACCTGCTGCAAGGTGAGTCCATCCCGTGGGGAACAGTCCTCCCCAGACTGCTGCACATGGGTCACTCTGCCATGGGTGCAGGCCAGCCTGGGAGCAGGGCCCCTCTCTCCATGGGTCTCCCACAGGGTCACAGCCTCCCCTCAAGCACCCACCCACTCTGGTGTGGGCTCCTCTCCACGGGCTGCAGATGGATCTCCACATGCCCGTGGCTGTCCCTGGGCTGCAGGGACACAGCTGCCTCACCATGGTGTCACCATGGGCTGCAGGGGAACCCCAGCTCTGGCACCTGGAGCACCTCCTGCCCCTCCTTCTGCACTGACCTGGGTGTCTGCACAGCTGTTCTTAAATCTTCTCACTCTCTTATCTGGATGTAGTTTTAACTTCCCAGCAACTTTTGTTTTGATTTCCTCTTAAATCTGTTATCACAGAGGCATTACCACAATCCCTGATTCACCCAGCCTTGGCCAGCAGCATGTCCTTTTTCGGAGCCACCAGGGAATGGCTTTGCCAGACATGGTGGAAGCTTCTGGCAGCTTCTCAGAGAAGACACTCCTATGGCCCAACCTGCAAGCAAAAACCAAGTTATGAAAACCCAATACAGATATTTTTCTTTTTTTTTTCTTTTTTTTTTTTTTTGAGTTCCTCTTAGAATCAATCACTCACCAAATAAAAATTTTAGTCCAAACCCAAGTTTTTTGGACTGTCTCAGCATAAAATCCCACTATTTTAATAACTGTTGATGGCATTAAAAAACAAATATTGAATTATTCTTCCTTCATTCAGTCATACTACTTTTTTATTTTTTATTATTTTGTTTTTTCTTTCAATTTTCTGTCAATTCACTCATTCAGGTACAAATAGAGAGAGAATTTAAAAAATGAGATCTTTAAATAATAATTCAGATCTCCATCTTAGCACACAAATCTACTGCCTCTTGTATATTTGGGACACATTGAATAGTCTCATTTTTTACCTTTGTGTGCCTTTTGCACCGTCTTCTGGAAACTCACGAATTAGAGTGAGGAAATTATTGTTGCTCTCTTTTGCTCTGAAGAATGATTTAATTTATATGATTTAATTTAATATATAATATATATGATAATATATAATATATATATATGATTTAATTTTAAAAAGTAAGAAAAATTATAAATGAATATATAATCAGGTAAAATGAAAGTAACATATTTTAAATTTTGTGTGGCTTCAGTTAAATAGAACATGATTATTCTGTTACTTAGACTCTTTTCCTCTACTTCAGTATTTATTTCATTTATATCAATGCTCAGTTTTGGCAGAACTTGATGCTGTAAGTAAAGGTATCTATTACTGTTTGGAAAACATAAGGAAATTTTAAATTTTTTGAAAGGAAACTAGTAGAAAACAAAAAAAACCCAAAATTAAAAAAAAATCATGTTCGGATACTAAGATGGAACAAAATATGCATGGCTTTGAAAATACAACATAGTTGAGTATTTGCAATGAAATGAGATTACACAAAAAATAATAACTTTGGAAAAGTTAGGAAAGTCAAAAGTAAGTATTGAAAGAAATAAGAAAAGGAAGTTATAGTAAATCAAGCAGAAGATAAAAGGGAGTGGTCAAGTTAGACTGAATTCAGTCAAATCAAGTGGTCTGATCTTGAATCTAAGGCTTTTTACTGAAATAAAATTGCCTGTAAATAAATGTCATAGTTTAACCTCAGCCAGTGATGGCCACACACAAGAGCTCACTCACTCCTCCACTGCCAGAAGGATGGGGGAGAGAGATGAAGAGCACAAGTGAGAAAACTCATGGGTAAAGACAAAGACATTCTAAAGAACAGAAAAGGAAGAAAATAATGTCAATAACAATGTTAATATCAGTCAAAACAATAATACTTTAAGAAATAATCAGGTTAGAATGTATAAAACAAGTGATGCACAATGTACTCACTCACCACTCATCAGCTGATGCCCAGACAGCTCCTGAGCATCAGCCCCTGGCCAACTTTGCCCTCAGTTAGCCAAAACTAACATCACTGCATTATCAACATTATTCTCATCTTAAATCAAAATCATGGCACTATACCAGCTACTAGGAAGAAAATAAACTCTATTCCAGCTGAATTCAGGACAGTATAAAACTAAGGATTATGCCAAGATTAAAGGTTTGATAGGAAAAGAAGATAATTGTATGGCCAAATGTAACAGGGAATCAACACAGCTTCCCTGAGAAGGGCAGAAAGGAATGATAATAAACTCCTGCTTTGCTGTGTTGTGTTTAAGAAGCTTAAGAAGGTCAGGATTATTATCAAGACACTAGTGAAAGATGGACTAATTCGCTTCCAGCAAAAGAAATGGAATGAAGGAATGCATGTAACAGCTACCCAGCTAGGTTTGAATGGTATGGGATTGTCAAAGACTAATCATATTGTAAAACTTATTTGAGATGAGGTGAGAGGAGGAAGAACTGCAGTTTTGCTTTCTTATTGGTGTTTATACTTTGCCAAGTGAAGTTACTATATTTTACTTACCATAGTATTTCTAGGAGCTACTAGGCTTCCTGAATTCCCGATTTCCATGTAAAATGTACTGTGATCCCTGATCATGTCTTTCTGACATCAATGAATAATTACTTTACATACCAGTTTCTGTTACTCATATAAAATCATATTCATGATGAATTGATAAATTCTGAAAGCACATGAATTAAGGGGAAATAAAAAAGTTGAGCTACTTAATACAACTTTATTCCCTGCTCTCCCACTCAGACACAGGGCCCACCTTTGATGGTCACCTGATTTTGTACTTCCAGATGGTCAATACCTGCTTTCATTTATTCCTTCCTCTCTCCTGTGACTCCCATTCAATCTTGTTATTACTGGTATTCATACAGGAAAACTCAGCTGTATATAATGTACCAGGACATAATAATTTTATTCTACAATGACAGTATCAGATTTTTCATTCAGGGTTAAGATAAATATTTGGGTTTTTTTTTAAATCAGAATGTTTTCTTGCCAACATTACTTCAGTCAAGATATTTTAGGCTACATTAAGAAAAAAATAATACATATACTGATGAGATTGCATAATTAAATGATTTCCTTCTTACTGACTCTATGCTTCTTAAAGAATATTCAGCTGAACTTGAAGTATGTGTTAGGAATAAAGATGAAAATGTAGTCATATGGTGTTACTATGCTTTAACAAGAACAAGGAATTACTTGACTCTGATATGATCTCAATAACTTTTTATTTTATTTTATTTTAATTAACTGACTGCAGGAAGCTTATTCGTGAAGAACTTTGAAATCAAAGGCCATAAATTGAGTTGGTTGCAAGATATGAATTATGAATTATTGAAGTAAGTTTTTTCTAGAGGCGTATGAGCAAAACATACTAAAAACATTATTTTATTTATTTTCGGTATATGTGAAATGTTTAACACCCAATATATTTTTCAATTAAAAATAAGGTTCCAATTTTTAAAAAAAAAGAGTGATAAACAAAGGGCGTTGTTAAAACATAATAACTTTGCTTTATTTTAATCTGCTTTTGCAGAATGACTGTTTCAGCTGTTGTTTATTTGGTGACTTTTCCTCAAACAGATAGAGTAAGAAGTTTATTAATAAAGCAGTGTAAGAAAAGCTGTGAAATTCATAGAAGACCTCTGGATAGAGTGTGGATGAAATGGGTTAGAGTGATAATTCCAGCAGCAGCAGCTGCCTGCAGGAGGGGTGGGGGGCACACATAGCTAGTTTGTGAGGGCTGTATGTGTCTGTAACACTCACCACTCAGCATGTCATGAGAACATAGGCTAACTGCTGGCTTCTCTTTGGCTCTGACTGGAACTATGATGCAAGTGGTCTAACTGAAGAAAGCCCTTCCTAAAAGAAAAAAATAAATATATCAACTCTTTTATATCAGAAATTGAGGAAAACAAGTTAGCGTTTTTCTTGTGGCTGTTTCAGGCATGACGACTTTTTGGTTCACAGTCATAGGTTGGAGATTTTTTCATTTCTTTCAGTGGTCTATGGGTTTTCTACAAATACATTGATTTTTGTCCTAGCTGTGCATTACTTCATACCACTGTTGTTCCTGATGGCTTTTGTACTGGCTTTGGTGGAGATATTTGGGGCACAGGATATACATATTTGTCAATGAAACTAGGCAGCTGTGAATTTGCAAGATCAGATAAATTTACAGAGGAATAGTAGAGTTATGAAAAAAGTGAAAAGGAAAGCAAAGGGAAAAAATCAGGAGAAAGCAGGGAAATATTTGAAGATCTGTGAAGGAAATGTATGCCAGAGCAAGGAGACTGTCCCGTACACTTGTGAAATTAGGCACAAAGGATTGTTCCTAACAAGCATTTTGCTTTCTTCAGGCAAGGAAGAGCACCTATGTTGGGCTTAAGTGATCTAAAAGACTCAACTCCAGAAGACCTGCTATTTTTCTCTTGGTTTTGTGCCAAATAAGGCAAGAAACAGAACAAGAACTTCAATCTGGCAGCATCATAGAGTCAGTCAATCAGGTGGTCTGCACCTAAATGGCTCTGGGTAGCAAGTTCTAAAGCAGCAGATTAGGTCTATCATAAAATGAGTTATAATAGACAGGAGATAACAGAAAATAGAGCTTAAACAGAGTTACTTACTACACTGTATGAAACAAAAAACTATTAAAACAGTGCATGACTTTAAGGTACCTTTTTTAAAGTTAGCAAGGAATTAATATAGAGTAGGAGTCAATGTAACCAAAATTACAATAGTGTGCACAGAGTCCTTTCACCCAACCCACAAATGAGTAGCCACAAAGCAGGCATTCCAAACTTTGGGGAGAAACTTCCACACATTTCCAGGGAATGTGCAGAAAATTTCTGCTTTGTGAAAGTTTGATGTAGCTTTTATAGTTTGTAAAATGAAGTGTCTGTCAATCAGAAATTCCAGTTTATCTCTCTACATCTTGCTTCCACAGCAAGATACTTAGTGTTAGCTGAAACATCAGTCCCATGGCACAGAAATAACTCACTACAAGGCAAACTGTCCTGATTATTTCACCAAGACTCATGTGAGAGCGAGATGCCCTGAGTCATTTCATCAGCTAAGAAGCCCTTATGCTGGGGAAGATGCCTTGCTACAGACTTTAACATTCTTTGAAGTCTACTGTTTACTAATAAACAGGGAGGAAACTTTTTGATGAGATGTTTAGAATTTAAGATTTGTATCCCATGTGGACATATGAAATTCAGCTTTCTAAGTCTTGTTTCTGTTTTTGTCATTTTGTTTGTAGAAATATGATTTTCTAGAGTTAGATTAATTCCTAACGTTTTAGGCTGGGTCTAGCATTAACTCCTTCATATTCTAGTCTCCCAAATGTACATTTGGGGAATCAGGTGGGATGTGTCGTGGTTCCCAGAGGAGGATTTTATCTGCTTTCCTTTTTCTAGAGCAATAAGACTGAGCTGATATATGTATTTTACAATAATATTGAGTGCCTTGATGCCTTTTTGGCTGTATTGAGAGTGTACACTCTACAACAAATAACTTTTAGATATGTATAGCTAGAAGAGTTGATTCCTCAGTCACATCTCTTTCAGCAGGAGGAAAGGAGCAAGTCAGCACCAGTCAGCAGCAGTAACAATATTTATTCCACTGCAAGTCGACTAAATTTACCTAAATTTATCTCATTTTGGGAATGAGAGAGCTAAGGCTCTGCATGTTACCCTCCCACTGGATACAGAGCAGAACAGAAGCAACCCCAGTGCTTTCAGTACTTTGTATGAGAAATAGTTATATTTAAACAATATGCAAGAGAACTCTTCAAACAAAAATGTAATTCTCAGAGAAATAACATGCAATTTTGTTCTTCTTATTATTTTCTGTGAATATGTTTGATGTTATTTACAAAAAATGTTTGATAGAAAGCTGCTTCTTCATTTTGGTCATTCCTTTTCTACACTGCCTTAAAAAAAAACCTATCAGTTTGTAGTACAGATATGTAGTACTGAATGAATACTGAGTTCTCCTCCTTGAAGACAACAGATACTTGGACATTACATTGCTAACTTTTTCCATTGCCTTCCAGAAAAGACCCTGATTTAGCTAAGAATTTAAGATGTTACAAAGTTTCTGTAATAATTTTGAGGATATAGTTCATCTTAAAAGAAACAGAAATCAAAGGCTGCAAGAAGCAGCAGTTTATGTTTGTGATCTCCAGCGTTCAGTAAGTGATTTGTATAATCCTCCTTGTTTATGTATGTTTTGTGTAGTGGAATCAAATATTTATATATCAAATATTTATTTATAGTAAACTACCCATCTTATAAGAAGGACCAAATTCTCTCAAAATTCAAGACCATGGGAGCCCAATTTTCAGATGCTCATTTTCTGTTATAGTGAAGCAAAGTAAATGCTACACTTAAGTGTTGCTGGATTTTATTTTTAGTACTGCAAAACATCTAGGGGTTTTCCTGTTCAATAATAGAAAAGAAGAACAAGATGAAATTTTATCACTTTGGATAAGGAACACCTATCACCTGTTTGGGACTGAAATGCTAACATATATTTAATTCATATAACTTTCAAAAATTATGGTTTCCAATTTTAATTTATTGGAGATGTTATATTATTCAGTTATTTGTTTTTTTCTTGTAAGGAAAGCACAGCAGGAAGCAAGAAGTACTATAAGTGGAAGATAGTAAATTGAGAACTAATAAGGGGAAACTTAAAGGATGATATATTTGTTTTGGAGGTAGCAGAAAGTAAATCTGAAGAGCTTTGCAGTCTATATATTTGCTATCTTATAGAACTGGAAAGGATTTATTAAATGCTCAATCTTGAAATTTTATGTATGAAAAATTCTCATTTATTAAAATTATAAGGAGTTTGTATACAAAGAAATTATTGGGTGAGGAAAATAAAGAAATTAAGGAGAATAATGAAGATATATGTATTTATTCTTGGCAGGAAAAATTAGGGCAAAGCTGTTTCAACAAGTCCCTAAGCCATCATAAAACTGTGTTGAGTCAGAGATAGTTAGGATGGTGAAACCTCTGCACAGATGAAGTTCCCTCTGTTAAAAAAGTATCCCTAAAAGGAGACTTTCATCACCACCTATTTTTTTGTGAATAAAAGGTGAAAAGTCTTGCCCCTTCTAGGAATCATATGGCTCTTCATAAACAACAAAGTTCAAAATTTCTTAAAAAATATGTACATTTGGGAATATGTTCTTTAATTGTTACTCAGAAACGAGAGATTCTCATCTGGGAAAACATTCACACAGACACACACACAGACTCACACTGCCTCTTTCAAAAACCTTTCTAGTCATGTGTCTCAGCTCATTAAGATTTTCAACCAGCAAGTTAACTCCACAATTTAACAATAATGCATTCACTCTCTCAGTTTGACATTTTTTGTTGGGGGGAATAAAAATTCTGCTTCATTGCTAATAATTCCTTGTTATTTTTATAAACATTTTCTCCAGAGGGTTAATTAGTGTCTGCTAAAGTTCCTAATAGGAGAGAAAAAGTGAGTGATTTATAGCACCATAGGGGAAAATGTTCACATTTTGCATCAATACAAAAAAAAAAGCCCCAAATAAACCTGACCCTGTGAATGGATAGGAGCAACCATATTAAGCTGTCTGAATACAGGAATTTTATCTTTGAAGAAAAAATTGTTTGATTTATGAACATTTTTCTTCTGTTCTGTTGCCAGTGGACAAATGTCTACACTACTATGCTTTCATATTTTTCAAGTATTTGAAGTCCTAGACATAGGGTCTGGACATTGATCCACTGCTTTATATTTCTGGAATAATATAATTTTTTTACTTCAAACTCTCTAGACCTCTTTAGGTATACCAAATCTGAGACTGTATGTATTGAGAAAGCCTCAAATATACACACTTAATAAAATATATTACTAAATGTGTTTCCAGAGTGGAAAAATTTGAATAAGTACTGGCATCTCTCCTCAAACACATCTCAAAGGACCCACCAGGCAATTAATCCTTTACCTTGATCTTACTTACCTGTGGAGTCCTGTGTGTACTAAAATTGGGAAGATTATAAAATTAACATGGTCTCCAGTTTCAGATCTATGAAGATAACAACCAGATTTTTTTTCTACTGTCTGCAGTCAGCACCCTCATGCAGCTCTGTGGGCTCTTCAGCAGGTTTAATACCTATATGAAAAGGGTCTCTCTTGAAACCTAATCCAAGTAAGATGGAAGGAGCTGTGGTGTGCCCAGAAAATCTTTTTGAAGGCTACAACACATTGGTGTGTTCATGAGGGAAAGACAAAATGAGTTTCACCAGAAAATTAAGGGTGTAATAGGGAAAAAATCTATATATAATATTTATATATATATAATATTATTATATATATTATATATTATATATAATGCATAATGCATAATATATAATAGATAATATATAATGCATAATGCATAATATAATCTATAATCTATAATCTATAATCTATAATCTATAATATATAATATATAATTTATATTATATAATATATAATATATAATGTATATTATATAATATATAATATATAATATATAATATATAATATATAATATATAATATATAATATATAATATATAATATATAATATATAATACATGCATACATACACATATATATATATATAATATAGACTATATAATAGCCTATTGCTAAATGATCAAGACTTTGAGTGGGATACACCTTCAGACTCCATTTTTGTTCAGCCTAAATTTAAACATTGGCTCTGCGTGGGTCTCAAGTTCAAACAAGTTATGTGGCAAGATTTTCTGTCATTTGGAATAAGCAGTGTCCTAAAGCTTCCTTTGCTGCAATTAGCTGTCATCCAGGACCTGAGAAAACCCTTCTAGTCTACCAGGAATAGTAATTAAAGGAAGCTTTCTCTCTATGTGTGCTGGACTGGGGGTGTGTGCTTAAACTCTTGCCCCTGCCTGTGGTCTCCACTCCTGAGTTATGCACAAAAGCTTGCTTAAAAAAAAGAGCTGTTCCAAGATAGGCCTGAATTAAAAGTAAGAATCTGAACCCAGAAACAGGTTTAAACAATCAGTTATTTGTCTGTTTTCATGGCATACCAGGAGCCAGATTTTCAATGAGTGTTTTCTTCTGTATTTCTCCTCTATCAGACTGGTAAGGAAAGATAAAAATAGATAGATTGGTATAACTATGAACATAAAGGTAAGAAAACATTTGCAATACCAAACACAGAAGTAATCTTACAATTTGTTGTTTCATAAATGCTTAATGTGATTTTCAATTAATATTTGATGTCCTTAATATATGGTTATTTTATTTTTGACATCTAGATCTGCTTTCTTCTTCTCAAAGATACATAAAGATAAGAAGTTGTGGCCAAATTTAATGCAAGATCTTTCAGAAGAATAGCTCTTGAATATAACAAATTTTAGCATTTTCAGGCAATTCATGTATCAAATTTGAGGCATATTCTTCCATTTTGTTATGATTCAGAAGTTCCATTGACATGAATATTAACCCTAGAAATTTTACAAGAAGTTAATATAAATGTTTTCATAACTTAAAAAGGAAGTATAAACCACTGTAATCAGCATTCACTTAATTCAGCTTTTTCCTGGAAGTGTTTACATCAGACGTAGGTCAGAAGAATGCAAAAAGTTACATTTCTTTGTGGTGATTACGTATACAAGCTGTGTACAAGGCACATAATTATGATAGAAGAAGATGTAATTGAACACAAATTAGACTTATTTTTGATTGTTCTGGTCTTATTTATTTCATGAGTACGGTAATTCTTAGCCTGATTACTTTTACACCTGTTTGCCCTAGAGATATTTTCCTTACTTCATAACTAACTATATCAAGGGTGGTAGAGCTGAGGTGAATGAGCCATCAAACTTAATAGCAGAAAATTTGCCTCATCTAAAGAGCAAAGGTTTTAGTGTTATATCCTATTAGAAAAAAAATAAAAATGCTAAGCCTTAAATCTTGTCTTCTTATTCTGGAGTGCATGCCTAGAATACATAGGTCAGAATAACAAAAACAACAAAACTTAAAAAGTAAATATATCTTATTTTTAGCTTTTGGGCATAAAACAAAAGCTAAATAAATCGTGAGTAGGAAAGATCAGTGTCATTAATTACGAATGAAGAAGACAGCTTCAGTATTTCTCATCGGTCACTTTACAGCAGTAATTAAATATAGGAATATAAATTTTGGGGTCCAAAAATCAATTGTAAATATGGAATTGGTCACTTTCCCATATATCAACCCTTAGTGCAATGCTGAGTGCCTGGTTTGTGTAACACCTTTGTGGCTGAAGCGCTTGGCAATGTGCAGGTCAAGTCAAAGATGTAATAGCCTGTAAGGCAAAATTGTGGCTACAGAAAAGTCATCAGGAAGTAAAGGTTCATGGAATACCTGCTTTGTTTTATCACCACTTCAACAGATTTTTCTATTCAAGCAATAAACCTAGAATTCAGTTCCACATAGTTTATTAAATCTGATACTGTACAAACGTGGATTCATAAGCTGTGCCTACGCGAATAATTTTATTCTCAACTGAAACTGTTCTATGGTTTTTCTGTTTCCTACAACTAAATTACAGTAAGGTCATTAGATTATGGAGATTAGTAACATGTAGGCAAAAACAGTAGCAGAAACAGGTAGTAATAACCAAACCACTTCAGTAGATCTTCACATCTCTTCAATAGAGTCTCCATTTTTATATGCCTTTGATGAAGAATATTCAGAAACATAGCAATTTCTCCAAGGGGAACATAATAGATGCTGTTAAAGGTTTTATTTAGACATGTCAGGCTCACTCAATTTTGCACACCTCTTGTACACCTTGGGGGACTAATTGTACCGATGGAAAATCAGGACAGAAGAAAGGGCTGCTATGTTGAACTACAGTCAGGAAAACAAATCAATTTCTTATCTAGTGAATGAAAAATTTAGGACTTTACGTCTTCTCTGAGATAAAGAATGGTATGAAAATGATGTATGGGGAATTTACTGACTCTAGAGAAAGTGATAAATATTCATTGAAAATAACCTATGAGGATAAGGAAATGCCTTTTTGGCAAGTAAAATGCAATTTCAGTATTTCATGGGGGATTATTTCAGTTACATGTTTTGAATTAATTAAAACAATACCTTAGAAGTGATCAAAAAATAAACACTGTTGTGAATAGACATTACAAGAATGCAGGATTTAAATTTTGTGGGAGTTTTTAATATTTTTGGAACTTATTTTTATATGTGTTGGAATGGAAAATACTTAAAATAATTGCGAAAATCATATACACTACTGGAAATACATATTCAGGATCCAGATGATGTTTGTTCAGAGATAACACCTGAGCCTCTATGATTTTATCTTTTATCTTTATATATTTTGATAATAAATTTTGTTCTGGAGAAATTTTCTCTGTGAATGGGCACGTCCACCTAGAAAAGTAGTTCACTTAAAAAATCCCCAAAGCAACATCATTTGTGAAACACAGATATCTCTCATTACATCTGCCTGTCTGCTTCTAAGGTAATTTATTCTTTGGGAATTGGTAAGAGGGGAACCCATGGAACTTTAAATCCCAGTGTGTGTTCTAGTCAGCAATAGTAGTCACATGGTTACAGATGTTTGCAGAGAATGTCATGCTAATGTTTTAGGAAAATTGAAGCTGCTGTTAAAATTAGTCTGAAAGCTAACTTACCATGGCAGATAAAGTGGGAATAACTGGTTTGTAGCCAGTGAAGCTTGTTTTGAAAACAATCTGCTTAAGAGCTACAATGTCAACTCTTCAAAATGTGCAGATCCAGAGTCTCCTTGCCTTTTCTCTATGGTGGTATCTTTGTTCTCTCCACTATGACCATGCCTGCTGCCTTCACCCTTATGGGGATTTCCAGCCCGACTGGCTTTTCATCAGCTTCACTAGGATAACAATAGTGACTCAGGGAAATGCCTTCAAACCCCAGGAACTCTTTTCTCTAGGAAGCAATGTCTCCTCTCTTGGTGCTTATTGTCTTGCATGAGGCTGTGCCCTGTCAGGAATAATTGTTCCAGTGATGGATTATGTTACTAGTCACTGTAAGTGCAGAAAGTTGTCAATTTATCTCTAAACACAGGAAAGTGCTTGTGGCTGCCCAGCCTTCTCTCATCTCCCCCTCCTCAATTCTTTCATTTGGTTGAAGAACTGATAAAACACTAGAGACAATGAGACAACACAGAACTGTGAACTATCCTCCCTCTGAATATAGCTATTTGCTGGCTTGCTTCATTTACCTTAAATAGATGTCCCTGAACATCTCTCCCTTTCTCAAAAAACAAACCAGTTAAACAAACAAAGCAAAAACCAAACCAAAACCAACAAGAAACACATATGTACGTAATAAATTGCTAGTACAGGTTTCTAAGCTCTTTTTTTTTTTTTTCAACTAGCTTAGTTTGGCAACTTATGCTAATGTATTTTGAAAATACATGTTTTCCTGGCAAACTGTTATAAGAAGATTTAAAGTTACAAAGATGAGAGATTTGCTTCAATTGTGTGTGACTATAACCTAATGCAACTGCTCATGAGAGAGATTTACCATTCCGGTAACTCTAAAGACAGCACTGCTGAGATTGCAAGAATAAGAAATTCTCATTAAATCAAGGCACCAATTTTATTCACTAAGTAAGAAGAAATTGCTGCCTGATGTATGAGGATGAGGTAGCAAGATTATCTCATCTTTAAAAAATTAAAGCTAACAAAGTTGATTCTGTCTTCTAGTAGATTCAAGACTCATTACCATAATACCTCTTGAAAAACCTGGGCTCCGAGATTCCTTCTAGCAGAATTAAAAAAAAAAAAAGCCCACTGAGCTTCTGTATTTACAAGCTGAAGAATTCTGAGACCTCAGTTTATATCTTCTTTCCCTGTTTTATTTATACTCTCTTAGAAAAGAAGAAAACCAAAACAACAACAAAGCAATAAAAAGGAAATGTGAAATGTTTGTGTTGGCTTGTGATTACTGGAGATCCTTCTAGTTTCACTCCCTAGTCTTTTTCCTTTGTGAATATTATTCAAGAAAATGAAATCCAATAAGTTTTTATAACTAGGTACGTTAACCAGTTGAAGCTTATACTACAGTAAATTTGTAGGTGTTCCAGCAGTTTGTAAAATGCTTACTAGTTCTGATGCTGGATGCATCTACAATGAACTATGCACAGCTGGGATATTTAGAAATGAGATGAGGAAAAGTCAAGTGAAGGACTGAATGAAAGATAATTGGATTTATGCATCAGTGCCTGAAGAGAGAGAGGGAGACAGAGGGAGAGAGACTTTTGTTCATGGCCATGAGCCAGGAGCTTTTGACTAACATGCATGTATATTTTTGCAGCAAAATAAAAAATAAGAGAGGGAGATAATTCAAACCACCAAATAACTTTAAATTTATTACAAATGAGAAGAAAGCGATGTGCTAGAAAGATCTAGGTCCTTCTCCTTGCAGGCTTGGAGACTGAAGACAGTGAAGAGGATATTGCAATTGCTCAGCATAGAAAACTTCTTTGTTTATGGGTCAGGAGAAAAGGATCAGAGTAACTTAGGTGTAGTGCATTGTGCATGACCACAGGAAGGAACTGAGTAGAAGAAAAAGCTCAGCAGTGTCTGAGAGGGCATCTAAGAATGGCTCTTGAATAGCAATAGAGATTTTCCACTTACATTTTGGGCACTGAGCTCGAGTGTCGCCTCCTGTATTTAAAAAGAAATATGCGACACTCCAGAAGACAAGTGGACCGAAGGAAAAGAGCAATAGTCCATTCTTTGGTCCTGAAGGGAAGTATGAAATGCAACTATTCCTTGAAAAACTAACTTTCCAATCAAAAGAGGGTGGCTGCTTCTTTGGAACAGTCTTTGATTTGTGCAGTCCTTGACACGTGTCCAAATATTGTCTGTGGAGTGCAAGTTAGAAAGACTGACATGGAATTCGGTAGTCTGCTCACAATTAAACAGTATTAATAATCACTTAGTAAAGCTCAAGCCTGTACTCTAACCCTTCCTAGGTAACAGCAGAGATGTAACAGAAACAATTCCTGGGAACTGTTCTGCAACACTTCATTTTGGAAAGAAACTGGAAAGAAACTTTGCACTACCCTGACATACAGCAACATAAAACTACAGAGAAGTAAAATGCAGAGCATGGTAGGCTTAGAGATCTTAATTCCTCATTACTAGCTATGAGTCAGTTTTCTCTCTAATGATGCTCTCTTTGATCTCAATGGACTGCATGCCTTGTAGAAGGATTTGTGTCTAAAATCACTGCCAAGGATCATGCCATAAAAGGCAGACGATTCACACCCCTGTCAAATGGGTGTTCTGTGCAACACTGACAGTTGTAAGCAGCCCACCAGCCATAGCCATAGCTGGTTACTACTAGCATAGAAAGCCTACTAAAATGGCAGGCAAAAAAAACAACTATACAAGAGACACTTCAGACTCCTAGGAATACAAATATTGCAGCCTGAGGAAACTGAGCAGTGTTTTATACCTTGCTTTGTCTGAAATGGGTAAGAGTAAGACCCAAGGATAAGAACTGCTTGTGAGTCTTTCCTGATGTCACAAGGAAGAGCGAAAAGTCAGACGACTGCCACAGCCTTGTCTTCATCTTGGAATGGTGTGGTGCCGTTGCACTTGCCATCTGAGGTGTCTAGACAAAACCCAGCTCTGTCTGATGTGAACAGATAAAGTAAGGGAGGCAAGCAACTGACAGAGTAGGGGCAAACCTTCAGGCAATTTTTTGTTGCTGTTATCTGGCAAAGGCATCTATACTTAATGCTACATTAATACTGATGAGGTTTTTTGTGAAAATAGCCCAGAAGGCATTGGGAGTGCTTCAAGGCATCCTTTTATGACTTAAATGTTCCCATCAAAACTGCTGTTGCAATTGTCAGCTGTGATGAATGAGATTATTGACTGAAGACATCTCTGTCCTAGTCATATTAGAAGAAAATGGACACTAGTAGAGATAAGCATAAACAACTGTGACATTAGCCTTCACAGATTTTTCGGACACATTATATTTATATATGTATAAATGTATATGTTCTGATAGTTATATATACACATATACATGCAGACATGATTGTGCATATATACAAACCTCAAAAAAGTGTGGTTTGCTTCAAGTTGTAGATGAAAATTGGAGTTGTTTTTTTTTTTTTTGATAAGTTGATTCATCTTAATGGGTAGTACAGAGCTTTCTTTGCCTTTCTCTGCATAGTGGATGTAGTAAATGTCACATAGTTGTTACTTAATATAACATTGAGCTAGTCAGGGGGGGAGGACACCCATTGGAGAGAAAAAGAGATCACAGAGCTCGTTTTAGAAGTCTGGCTTCCTTTGCAATTCTCCTTTCATCTCACCTCTTTTGTGTTTTTCCTCCATCCTGCTTCTGCAATGTATGATGATGAAAGAATATTCTGTGTAATCCTTGACAATTTTTTTTTTTTTTTCCAGGTAACTTCATCATGTACCAAACAAAAACCCAGCACTTTTGGTAGGTGGTGAATCAGGTTTCCCCATTACCAGTAAACATTCTGATATATACATAATTACTCAAGAGAGGTGGATATTTCATTATATGTATGCTATAAGTACCTGGCTCTCTTGGGTAATCATGTTTATAGAGGCTCTCAGATTCATTTTATGTGTCTCAGGGGCTTTTTATAAGAAAGAAAACGAAGCTTTCATAAAAATTAGTTTTTCCCAAATGCATTGTTATATGAGAAGGGGCCAGTTGGTAGAATTTGGATCTGAGATAGTCTTAAGATTTTGAATGATGATTGCTTTGGGAACTGAAATCTACAGATACAGCAGTAACCTCACAGTTTACTTCTATTTCTAATTGTTTCCTTGGATTTGTTTTCTTCAATAAATATGATAATAAGATTTAAGGGTCGAAGATCACGTTCAACTGAAAAATCATACAGGAAGTCTTCAAAAGGCTACAATAAAGAAGTGGCATCAAGCATTCACTGAAAAAGTACAGAAAATCCTCACGAAATATAGACTCGAAACATAGTATGATATTTCTGTGCTTTGGAATATGTGTTTTCTGAGAATCAGCAGGTGAATATTCACAAATTCTTGTATGGTATTTTGCTGTCTGATACAAGGTATCAGGTGGTACTGGCTGAAGACACCTGCTATCAGCTGATTCTGAAAAACTGAAGAATTCTGTGATAGTTTCACTGAGAGAGTGAAGAGTGTATTATAATTTTGTCAGTCATATTCTTTAAGGAATCATTAAAATAATCTAATCTGAACTTATGCATGATAGAAGCCATAGAACATCCTAGAGAAACAAGGAATCACTGATCATCTTGGCTCCATAAACTTTATCAACCTATATAGTGCATAGAACACTTTGGGCTTTACAATAACCTTGATGTGGTGATTATATGATTGAATTAAGATTACAGCAGACATGACATTTTGATCAGGAAACACTTAATAGTAGTTTACACTGGAAATTAAGTTGTTCATCCTTCATCTCAGAATCATGTTTCGTGATTTTGCCGTAAAGTGAAAGTGAGATATCTGTAGTTATTTGGGGTTGGTGTTTTTCTGTTGTTGTTGTTGTTCATGTTTGGTTTTTGGTGGTGTGGTTTTTTTGGGTGGGTTTTTTTTGTTTGCTTCTGTTGCTTTTTGTTGTTTTTTTTTTTGATAACAATAAGGATAAAAGGTATTCCATAGTAATTTTTTAGTTACAATAACTGAAAAACTTAATAAATCCTAATTCAGATGTGCTTTTTTTATTTGATAAAAATTTAATTCTTTTGCTTTAAAAAATAAATATATTATAAAAAAAATTATAGTTGTTGCTGCTTGATGGTTAATGCCCATTAGTTTATGCAGTGTAGAGTACAGCTTCATGAATGGTTTAGATGCTGCAAAACTGTACATACCAGGTAGTTGAACACTGACCTCAGTTCAGTGCTAGGCACTGTAGGACATAGCTGCAAAAAGACAAGAGGAAGAATAAGAATTCTTTCAAAATGTCCCTAGAAAATAAGGTTCTATTATTTGTTTCACAGTTAGATTGCAAGTATATTGTGTTTAGTTCTGAGATTCACTGCAGCTTTGCAAAGACTTTAATTGTTGCAAGAATTAAGGTGAGACTTATAAAAAACACCTGACGTGTATAGTACATTTATACATTCCACACAATGGTTGCAATGCATTGCACAAATGCATTCCTTTTTTTTAGGTCACTAAAAATTTACCACAAACCCATGGAAATGTGCAGGTGCTACTTCTATATGACAGTGATTCAAAATCATCAGTGAAAACTGAAATCAAGGCAACATAATTACTTGCTCACAATAAACAGTATTATTGTGAATAAAGTATTTGTCAGTTATTCAGGATTTCTCCTTTACCATCAGACTCTTTTCCTCATTGCTCTATTATAAGGACTTTCCTGCTGGTAAAACAATGCATTTGTGTATATCTGCTGTCTATTTTATTTCTTTTAAGCATAACTATGCTGAGAAAAATATCTACTCCGAATCATCAGTCTCATACAAAATAGAAATGAATAATTTCAAGACAGTGATCAGAAAAGCCTGGTACTCCCAGTTGTGGGACCCTTTCTAATGTCTTACATGAATATTTCAATCATCTAAAATATCACACTGAAAACAGGATCCTAGATCAATGTCCTTTGGAAGGCTGCAGCAAGCCCTTTGTGAAAAGTCATAATTTTGTACACGTATTCTAAGATACCTGTGCCATAAGAACTTGTCTTTTATGATAGTGTTTGCCAAGTTCCTATGAGTATAGATTTTATGTCAGTTGAAAGTAGCATTAATACTGGAGGAATGTAATAAAACTATATCTTGGTGAAAGAACCTATAGAAAAGGAAAAAGAACCTCTACAGTGGGTGCCTTTTTCCCAAATGATTCTAAGATTTATTTTAGCACTCTTTTTCATATCACTTAGTTATGGCTCAAATGGTATATAGAAACAGTCATTTTCCCTGTTGCCATGACTAAAGGAAGACAGGAGGTGCTTGAAAATGGTCTCATACTTAAAAGTAGAAGAGCCACAATAGGAAAGCCATATGTTAAACTGTTAACAACAAGTGGATTGAAAGCAACGGATTTCAGGGAAAGAAGTCATTATCAGTGTCACTGGGATGCAACATGGGCCATTACTCTTTTTCTGTATCTCCTTACAAATGCTACAAATCTATGCACTTCTCCTACTAGACACATTCTTCAATTGTTTTCAAGAGAAATAGAAAATATAAAGATAGATAATGTGGAGCAGTTAATTCGCTGTTACTCAAGCCAACAAGAAAAAAATTATAAATGTAAATGTGCAGTTCAGTTATAAAATGACACTTATTTCTTTATGTATTGCACCCTTAAATTTCAGAACTTCTTTTCCAGATAAAGTTCTCATGCTACTTTTATTAGAAACAATGCTATAATCCCTATAGAAATGGCACTCACACTGTTGTCTCATTGAAGATTTCTTTTTGTATTTTTTTTCCTTGCTGTTTCTCTTAATCTAAATTAATCCAGTGCTGTGTGCTTTACTTGATGGATCAGGGAATGAAACAATTTGTTTCAAAAATAAGATAATATTGAAGTGAATTTCAGCTTCAAATTCCCCAAACAAAACATAATAAACAGAAGATATCAAAACATCTTGATGTTCATTGGCAAGGGAGAGTTTAAAGCCAGTTCTTTTTTCTCATATATATAGAGGATTTCTCCCCAAAACAGTGAATGTAGTATTTCCTGACAGCCTATTTGAAGACTTTCTTTCCAAGTACAAAACAAGACTAACACTGATTTTTTTGCCTTCAAGTTATAACGAACCTATTTAATTATATTTCTCTTGGAATTATAGATGAATATATTGCAAAATCATCCCATTCCATCATTTGCATACTATCCTGAGATACCCTGTAAGGACCCTTGCCACAGATCCATCAGTTAGGTTTGGCTCTCTCACTGGATCTGTGATCACACCCATTGTCTGGACTACAGTGCTGGATTGTGTTCAGCTGGGCTACCTTCTCCAAAGCACGAGCTGTAAAACCCATGACAGCTGAGAGTCTGAATTCTGTCTTTTAATAGGGTCTGGTAAATAATAGACTCAGAGTTTTTGCATTTTTAAAAAGAGGAAATTTAACTTGCAGCAGGGTTCAGAGTTGCTGTCAACAGCTTGTTTGTAAGAGTAGCCAATAAATGAATAGTCTTTAATTAATGAATCATAGTAAAATTTGAGGTTTTTTTCTGTAATTCTAATTATTATATAAATCTTTAGCACATGACTTTGGTCTATAGGTTAATATAATATACAGCCTCTCGTCAGGCACAGTTATACCTTTGCTAAAATATAGTGACAGAACTATATACACCATTCTAAGTAATGTTCAATTTATAGCTTACATGGATACGGTATCAACTACTTTGATTTATACTGTGTGCCCTCTAGCAATACAATCCAATGTTCTTGACTTTTTTTTTTATTGCACCAACAGTACTCAGTGCATTAAGCTTGCTCAGATGTTCTTATACCAAGTTCAAAACTTAAATGTGTTTTATGATGGCTACTCAGTCCTTTCCTGTCTACTCTTACATTAAAATTCTTCAAAGTCATTCTGGAAAAGCAGTAATCTATGATCCATTTTTCCTTAGGCTAAACTGGGTTTTCTCAAGTAAGCCAATACATTTAATCCTTTGGAATGGGATCTATGGCAAATCAATGTCTGAAAATTTTTAAAGTATAATCACTGCACTAAAGTGTGTGCATTTTTATTCTGTTTTTGCTTCTGCACATGCTACCTGCACTTCTCTCCAGTCTGCTTTCACAACTTCACACACCATTTCTTTCCTGATGTTTTCAGAGTACAAAGTCTTACTGCACTGTTTTTTCTCCTTAGAAAGTGAATTATACCCTTGGTAAACCAGCTGCATGTTTTATCTGGTTTCATGCAAAGAAACCAGTCCAATCACACTGTTTGTTTTTTAGTCTGCTGATCTATATGCTCTCTTGTCTTTAATCCACAACAATCAGATGAAAAAAAGATTCAAAAAGGCCCCAGATTATCTTGCTAAAAATTTTATGAAAATATGGGTACATACAGGGGAGACATATGCTTTCAAAGAGATGGAAAATTTTGAGGTTCACAAAAGACTTTAAGTTTGACATGCTTGGGTGGGGCACACAAAATCTTGACATATCCAAAAGCTGGCTAACATATTCTGATTTTCAGAACTCTGTGTGTCTTATACACATCAATTTCAAGGATATTTCAAGTAAATGTATTCTTATAGTTTCTACTGAACTTATTGATTGTTTTGCCTAGGATTTTTAAAAAATATTCTCAGAAAGTGTGACTAGGAGGTGAGTATTCAGCAAACTTGCTTTTCAAAAAATATGTAATTTCTTTCTGTAATACTCTACCCTGCCCAGCATGGATGCCTTGAACACAGATAACTGTGGACTTCAGGCCAATCTAGGACAGTTTAAGCATCCAGAATAATTTATTATTTCAAGTGAGATACTTAATATATATGGGAGCTTTTGTATCTTTGACTGAGAAATTATACCATTCTGAGAAAGAGAAAAAAATACCCCACTTCAAAAAGCAGAATATTTAAATATATTCTACCAAGGAATGTTATTATCATTGTTTTCTTTTTGTCTTAACCTGACATATTTTCTAAACAAAAGAAAGAAGACAAGATTAAAACTGAGATGCACAACCGAATCTTTTCCTTACTAAAATCTGATGTAATCCAATTGCTCATGCAGTTGGTGTTGAAAGCAGATTTTACACTTGTGCCAAAATAAATGCTTCTACCCATTGAAAACACAGATTATAGAATGAGGGGTAGAACAGATTTTTTTGGTTAATTTAAAGGCAAAGTCTAATTTCCACAGATATGCCAACATGGTTTAAACAAGCCCAGCTGTATACACAAAGCAATCAAATGCAGATATGGGGACAATGTCTTATTGACAGCTTAAAACTGGGGGTAGAAGGATAGGATGTAGCCTAGATAGATCAATATGGAAAAAAACCTAAAATGTCATAATTTCCTTTACTGCTACCTAGAACCAGTGCAACAATGTCTTGAAAGAGATTAGCCAACTGCAATTTCTCTCCTTCTTATTTTTCAATATTGATTTCAGTCAAAAAGAAGGCAGAAGAAGAACAATAAGCTGTGTTTCTATAAGACGTCACAAACTACCTGTAAGTAAATATTGACTCATGGCAGACGTGTCAGTATATTTTGAAACATTTTTCTTTTTTTAATCACCATAATTCTATAAATCTTCATCTGGCACATTGGCGTGTGCTTTTTAGACCAGATGTTTTGCATTTCAGTGAAAGAAAACAACACAAAACAGAAGCAACCTCAAATCTCATGACGACTCTTGTAGAAATCCCATTATTTTTAAAATGAAATATCACTGTCTTATGCTGTGCAACTTTAAAGGTGAAATTATCATCACCCTTGAGGTGTAGTAGCACACAGGCCCTCCTTTCCACCTTGATCACTGCTGTCATTTAATTGAATCTGAATATTTTATGAGTAAGAGATAGTAAGAGCATAGCTTTTTGGCCTTAATATGATGCCAGCAGGTGCATAATTCAAGACTAAAGGATCATTCCATAGCTCCTAGGAAAAAAATGTTTACTAAAAACCCCAAATGCACATTGTAAGAGCATGACATAACACAGTAGAAATGAGCATGGCATCTCCCAAATGGGATTTAAAATGTCACTCCACCAGATGCAGACAGAACATGTCAGTCCCAGCACAATTTGTAGGTAAGAAACTACCTAAAAATGTTAAAATCAATCACATATGAAATTAATCACAATCTTCTAACCTGCACAGCAGCTTCTTTCTTCTAGTCCTCTACAGTTCAGACTGGGTTTGAATACACAAGCACAAAAATAATAAAAAAAAACCCAATAGGCAGTCATGTCACTCAGTGTCCACATTCTCCTGTATCATCAGACTTAAAATATTCCTGTCAAGAAAGCAGCCTTTAGTGCATGTGCTTAAGTGGCACATGCTATAACTCTTTCAACAGGGACTAACTATTTCTTTTACAGAGTATGTCTTGAATTTCTAGAGATTAATAACTTCAGAAAATAAAGTCTATATTTTTGTGCACATAACCTTGACATTTTATCCCATATCTAGATATTCCTGAACAGCAAGAAAATATCACCATTTAAATGTAACTTTATAGTCTGCTTGATATTTTTGAGAGAAAATTTAGATATCAGGCTATGGTCTGGGTGGAGCAAAGTAATGTGGAAGCAGATTAATAGTCCCTCAAAGAGAGATAGGAATTAGTGTTCAGTGAGGCAACACTCAGAAGGAGTAAAAGATGAATAATATAGTACACTATAATATACTGAATAATATACTGAAGATAATACTTTGACATTCAGTTGATTCTTAGTTTACAAGCAGGAGGAAGGTAACTGCTGGATGATAAACAGGTCAGTATCTGCTCTCTGGGGTGTCTGAAGGGTATTCTAATTAATGGCTGTGTCACATCTCCTCTAAATTGCTTCCTTAGCAGAAACATTGGTCTCTTCAACTAAAGGTGAACAGCTTCAGGATTTCAGAGAGCTCCTATCCCTTCCAGCTCCTGCAGATCTCCAACAGCACGGCAGCCTGTGGGAGGTGACAGCTAGCTGAGCAGGTACAGTGCCCAAGACACTTCAGAACCACAAGTCATGTTTGTTTCCCTTAATCGTTATGTGTGCTAGTGAGGCATTAACAATAGAACCTGAAGTCCATAAAACCTCACAGATGCAGCTCCATATTTGTGATAATATTTATTTTTTCTATCTAGACTCCAAAAGATTATTTTAGTCTAATCAAGTAACCAAAATCTGAATTTGCTATTAAACATAAGCTCTGTTCCCAATAAATAATTATTCCTAAGAATAGTTGAACCTACTGGGATTAAAATTTACTTATTCTGGTTGTACATTTTTAGATCAGATATCTACCTGTACCAGTGTAATCCAGATATGAAATAAAATATGTGACAGAACCATAGTGACACTAGCAAACTTTAAAATAATTTTTTTAAGTTTCCACTTACTTTTCTGCCTTCAGGATAGGGTTTGACTTGTTCTAATAGATACAATAGATTTATACATTCTATATGAAAGGAACTGAGAAATCCTGACTTTATTCCACTATGCCCAGCAAGCTTAGTTTCTATTCTATGTGTGACTTTATGTAAACACACATTGATGAGATCAGACACAGCCACAACTCCTGGAATATTTTCTGATTGCATTCAAAATATGTATTGACATTCAGTGTTCATTGACCTTCTCGCTGTTGTCTTTCAAACAATGTTTTAAATAATCTGTGGGAAGTTCTGCTTCCTTGCTGCTCCATCTTAAATCACAAAGTATTTCATAAGAAAAATAAAAAATGAAGAAAAAAAAATGCAAGAAAGTCTTCAATTCTCAGCATCGATAAGAAATGATTCATTTTGTGATTAAAAAAAATTATGCTCTTTGTTTTGGGTTGTTGTCTCTGTTCAGTTTTCTCAGAAAAGATCTGTTAATAGAATTAAAGGCAAAAGTTGTAAAGGTTTATGCAAACATCTTCTTGATGCATGACCCTTGCCAAAGTATTTAAATGTCTTGGGTCATATAGATTTTACCTATTCTCAGGACAAGAGAAGAAAGAGAACCACAACAGAATATTTTTTAGTTGGATAATTCAGATTTGTCAGAGTTTGTATTTTTCCCACCCATACACTTCAGGGTAGAATTTCTGGTTCAAACCAGTGTGGGATGCCTGCTTCAGAATAGATCACTGGTTACAATGGTTATGCTTTGTAATTCATGGTTATCCTAGGGCCAGGACAGCTCTTTCTCTTGCAGTTGTCATGCCCTTTAGGAGTAGCATGTTATTTTAGTGAAAGGATAGGACAACTCTACTGACTTGACAGGATAGCGGTGGGTCTTGCTCCAAACCTGCCAAACTCAATAAAAGAGCAAGAAGTCGCTGATCATCAAAAGAATTACATTCTACTACATGTATTGCTACTGAGCTAATGAGTTCATTTTTTGCTACTCCCATAACCATTTAAAAAATACTTTTTACTTTTTTACAAATGATCCAACAGCATCATTCTCTGCCAGAGAGAAGTGTATTTTTCCACACTGATGTCAGTGAAGTCAATGGAAGGGAATGTCTCCATATACTTAATCAGCTACTGGGCCATGTCTCAACATTTAATATATATATTCACCAAAAAAACTTGGCAGACAAAAAATACCTCATTAATTCTGTGAAAACCTGTGCTAACTTATCAAACTTGATGTAAAGAATGACATATCTACTAATATGTTTCCAAGTGAGCCACACATTGTCAGAGATTTCCCACTGGAAACTAAATTTGAAGAACAGAATTTTTTCTTTTCAAGATTTGTTATTTTTCTTAGATAGAATTCTGAATTAATTTCATTTGTATGCCTGTCAAGAAAAGAAGAAATAGCACATTATCTAGTAAAAGCAATAGTAACATAGCTGCTTTTGCAAAATTGTCGTGGGGTAGGAAGTACTGAAGGTTTTTCTAAAAGCTGAATTTAGCAACAATGTTTTAAGTAGATTGGTACATGGATTTCCAGAGTCCCATGGTACTTAATAATGATGTTTTCTGCAGCAGGATTTTTACTCAAATCTGTATAAGCTCTGAATGTTTGAATGAAACACAGCAGCAGTGGGGAAACACAACAGGAGGCATATGAAGTCTTACCAATAGACCTTGCCTTTGCAGATACGAGTTTAAACTACACCTTTTTTCCCCAGTCTGGTGCTGAAGGTAGGCAGCTTTGTGTTTTTCTCATGTTCTTTTCTTCTTTCTTTCAGCTAAGTTAGCTTCTCTCTGCCCATAGCTCCTCCTGTAAACAGAAATGTCCCTCTGTTTGCCATTACTTTCAGAATTACCAGTATCATTTTAGATACTCTTGTGTGCTTGCTATTATTTCTCAGTATTTTTCCTGGTTTTGTCTGCTTTTATCCAGAGCTGCTTCATTATTTCAACCATTCTGCATCACTCTTGTCTTAATCTCTTAATATCTCTATTATTGCTATATTTTTCCTTTCAACATATCCGACTTACTCCACAAAACACAAGCAGAGTGTCGCCCCACCTTTCCAAACACTCTTGCAACTGAAGCACTGAGAAAACTGGCATGTAAAATGTAGCTAAAGATACATCAAGGTGACTCTTGCACAGGTTTCTCCTTCTGTTTCACCAAAAAAAACATCTGGCCTGAAATTTCCATGTTAAGTGTCTGACTCAGCTGAATTTATATGATAAGTTTTGTTTTCTCTAATTCATGATAACAACATGTTAAAACCTTTGAGTCAAGTGCATGGGAAATTTGAGTCCTGGGAAGGCACTTGGGCAAGAAGCTGGGGTTGTACCTCAGAAATTTTCCTCATTCCTTATGGTCTCTATATGGAGAAATGCCTCTGGGTCCCTCTTTTGCAGGGGCTGTTTGGATTGATTCGTGTAATGGTAGATGTTGGGCAGAAGATGATAACAATAGGAGAGCACATGGTCCTGATCTGGATAAACACAAATTACTCTGGATAATTTATTCCATTCTCACCATGTTTCTTCCATCTTATCCAGCTTTGCTTTTGAAGGCTGCATGTCCTTTGCGACCCTCAGACTGAAAGGCTGAAGAGGTAGAAACTGATTTGTTCAGAAGCAATATTTGATTGCTTCTGATTTGCCTGCCCTGGCACAAACCATGTTTCCATTGACTTCTGAGAGCTGTCTGTCAGAGAACATATCTTTGAAGAGGGCTAGGTGAACACAGCTGAAGCCACTCTTGCTGAGCTGGGCTGAGAACCAGAAATAATGCAGCCTGGTGTAGAGCTACACTGTCCTGCTCAGCCGCTACAGCCACATTGCCACTGGGTCTGGAACTGCTGCTTCACAGTGCCATGTAACCACACCAGCTTAGCCAGGTTTTCTACCAGCTTTGTAAAACAGGGTTTTAGTTCATAACCTCAAGAAGAGAATCCAGCTCTATCTTCCCTGTTCTTTTGCATTTTATTTTCTTTTCATATTTTTATAAAAGGCTGTTTAGTTATGTGAGCAGATGCACAGTTTAAAGGCAAAAGTAACACTTATTCACTTCCTTAACACTCATTTTACCAGGCTTCACTTATCTGCATTTAAAATCCAACCCATAAAAAAATTACCAAAAATTTGGTAATAAATCTAATTTATTAAAATTTATTAATAATTATTTATTAAATAAATAAATTTAAATAAATTTAAATTTAAAATATTTACAAGACAATTATTGAAGAATATTTTATTGACTTAGGATTCCATTCTTCTTTCCTTTCTGATTTCCAAGTAGAATTGTAGTTTTGAATTCAGACAAGGTGTTAACACAAAGAAGTACAATATTGGACACTTCAACCTTTTTCACTCCTTGGAGAAGAGATTATTTGCTTCTTTTTGCCAAATATTCATCTTTTTTCTTTGATAAATTATTAGAGGAATGAGTAAAGTTAAACTTCTGTCAAATGAACATAAAGAATCACTACCAGAAAATAATTACATATCTGTGAATAAGGCACTTGATTAGCTGACTTTTTTTCCTTGTCTGACCCATTGTAGGGTTAGATTAAGAATTAGGATGAATTTATTTACTGTGAGGGTAGTGAGGCACTGGAACTGGTAGTGAGTGAAACAGATTGCCCAGAGAAGTTGTGGATATCCCATCCTTAGAAGTGTTCAAGGTTGGATGGGGCTGGAACAGGAGCAACTGTTTTTGTGGAAGATGTGCCTGGTCATAGCAGGGAGGTTGGAACTAGATGACATTTAAGGTCCCCTCCAACTCAAGGCATTCTGTATTTCTATGGTTTTAGGATTCTTCCATGTATTCTCAGAGTTTGCCATTGTTTTCTTTCATATGGTCTTCCAGGAAAGAGATAAAACATGGGTGGCCTCTGATGTTCACC
This sequence comes from Cyanistes caeruleus, assembly GCF_971803275.1. Taxonomy (NCBI): domain Eukaryota; kingdom Metazoa; phylum Chordata; class Aves; order Passeriformes; family Paridae; genus Cyanistes; species Cyanistes caeruleus. The sequence goes on from NC_141701.1 coordinate 126,210,379, forward strand.
GAGAGTTTTTCTATTGACAAAGTCCAGTCTGTATTAGAAAGCTTCCAATTCATAAGAAAATATAAAATGTCCAAGGCAAAAAGACTATTTGAACAAATTTGGTTTTATGGCTTTCACATTTAGCTATTTTATGGCTTCAAATTAGCAAAATAAATTCTTCTAGCTTTTGAAATTATATAATACTGATTTAGCATTTTCTCTTAAGTTTGAAAGATCAAACATTAACAGATTAATTGGATTAGCTACCAGGAATGAGCAGCAATATAACTAAAAGTTTTTCAGATTGCTGTATTTAATTTTAGCATGCTTTGTAGCTTGTTAGTTTTAAAACTGTGTATGAAGTATAAATATTTATTAAAATAAATTATTGCATTCTATTTATGATAACTGAGATGTCATTAAAATTACATGAAAACACATTTTTCACACCTGCTAGCTATTCCTTACTTTTAAAGATGCCATCCTGCATTAAAAAAAATAAAAAAATAAGGCTGCCTCAGTTATAAGGTTTTTAAAGACAGAGTGGTCATGGATGACCCTGAATGGGCTTGTGATCATTATATGACTGAGATTACAGCAGCTGAAGGATTTTTTAAAAAACAAGAGAAAAGAATTGTGCTGGAGTTTAAAATATTTTTCAGGCATAGAGACAATCTTCAGTGACTAATTAGAGCTAGGTAGGAAAAACAGCAGTGTAGAAAAATCCATGTGTGAAGTTAATTTCCAGCTGACATTCAGTTTGAAAGTGTCTGGTGAATGATCATAAACTCATTAATTCCTCAAAAAATCTGGACTATGACTTGATTATAGATAAGATGAAAGGTGCATTTTGTAAAGCTACTTTGTGTGTAGGTGTCTTATAAAGGATGAGAACCAAAGTTGATCTGGGATGATATAAGGACCCATTAGCTACCAGAACTGAAAGGCTTGATTTTAAAAACAATGTTATAAGTGTATCCCTCCCAAGAAGAGTTTGTTGTCTTTCTCTTCAGGTTTTTAAAATTAGGTTTGAGAAGGCAGAAGAACAAAATAAATTCTGTGGTGTGCTAGTTTTGGCTGGGTTAGAATTACTTGTCTTCAGAGCAACAGGTATAGGGCTGAGTTTTGGATTGTACTCAACATAGGGCTGATATTTTTTCTTATTGATGGTCAGGGCTCACACAGAACCAAGGCCTTTTCTGAATTAAACTGACTGAAAGGGTATTCCATACCCTAAGGCATCATGCTCATTATATAAATTTGGGGGAAGGAAGGTATGTTTGGAGTGATGATGTTTGCCTTCCCAAGCAACCATTATAGGTGATGGAACCCAGCTTTCCTGGGGATGGCTGAACACCTGCCTGCTCATGGGAACTCGTGAATGAATTCCTTGTTTTGCTTTGCTTGCATGCATGACTTTTACTGTTAAACAGTCTTTATCTCAACCCATGGGTTTTCCATTTTTACACTTCTGATTCTCTCCCCAGTCTTGCTGGTGGTGGAGTGAGGAGTGGTTGTGTGGGGCTTGGTGGCTGGCTGGGTTAAACCACAACTACATGTTGAAAAAAACTTTTGGCTAGATCAATAATTTTGGGTAATGGGAACCTCAGTTCAATTTCTTATTTCAAATTTAATGCAGGCATATCAAGGTCTTAGATTCTCAATGGAATACAAGCTGCCTGACAACAATTCTCTTTTCCTTTCTGAGGCTACATTAATGAAAGGCATTAGTAGTTGCAGTGCGTTTTCCAGCATTTATCTTTGAGGTCTGTAGCTCAGGGGTGTGGGGTGAATATCCTGTACCCACTGTAATGCTAAGGGCAAATTAGTTACTCCAAAATGAGAATCATATCTGCTGAAGGGTTCAGCAGATCAGCTGAAAGACAAAACAAGAGAGAAATAGACTTATTTCAAATGCCACACATTCCAGGGAAAAATTCCCCAGTTTATCTGGAAAATGGCCTTGTTCTACGCTTGGAACTTGCTGCCGTCACCTTTGTCTTGAACATTACTATCAAATGATGAAGATTATTAAAAGATTAATTAAAAGATTACTTACTCACCCTTTCCACTTGGCACTTCATCCAAAGAGGGGGAGATTTTAGTTCAGTGTCATCATCTGTTTAAGGCACTACTATCCACAAATCCCGTTCTTGGGAAAGAATTCTCATATTCCTAAAGACTGGGTCAGAAAGGAAACAAAACTTTTAACTTTTCTTGATAGTGTTGTATATATAAAAAAGCATGAATAAGAAAAACATTCTTTAGCCCTCTGCTAAGTAACCATGTAGTCTACCAGCTGTTTTCCATCTCTGCCTTTCAAATTGAACCAATTGTCTAGAGAGTTAATATTTAATTTGTGAGAATCAATTATTTGAACAGATAAAGATGGGAGTATCAGATTGCACCCAAAGTGCTGTGCCCAGTTCTAGTCCTTACATTTCTAAAAATACACAGACAGACTGGGAAAGGTTCAAAGGCAGTTCAGAAAGATAATCAAAGAGCACAGAACCTGTTCTATGAGAAAAGACTGATGGAATTCAGTCATTTTACTCTGGAGAAGAGAGAGTTCAGGGAAGACCTCAACACAATTTTCCAGTACTTCCAGTACATTTTCAAAGAGGACAGAGAGTCTCCCTTCAAAAGGAGCCACATAGAGAGGACAAAGAACAACAGGCACAAGTTGCTTTACCAGGAGAAGTTTCATCTTGATACAAGAAAGAAATCTTTTTACAGTGAAAACAATCAATCACTGGGATGGCCTTCTGGAAGATCATGGTGGAGTCCCCATCATTGGAGGTTTTCAAATTACTGGACAGGGTGCTAGATAAGCCTAAGATATCTAAACTCCCTTTCCTACAAAAGGTTGGAGCAGATCATCTTCTGAGTTCCCTTCCAACTTGGGCTGTTCTATGCTATGTCATGTCTTTTAACTCCAAAATAAATTTATTGATGCTTGATGAAGACTGTCTTCTGGGATGAAGTGAAGTATGTTTCCCAAAGAAAATGAAGTTATCTGGAGACTCTCCTATTTTGCATGAATGCCTGAACTGCAAGATTACTGTGTAAAACCTGCTCTGCTTCCTTCCCTTCTCTTCAGTGCTGCCTTTCACAAGAGAAGTGTTACTCAGCAAGTGGCTGCCAGTGTGAAACTTCATGTCGGGTCCTCCTCAAACCCATTACTCAGTAGCACACATAAGAAAGAAAGCACGTAATTTCTAGAGGACAGTTAAGACACAGAAATGCTACTTTTTCTTGGTTTTTTTGTAAAAAAAATTAGGTTTCCCTTGCAATCTGTAGATGTAGACTCAACACTTTTAGGTCTTGTAGTGCCTAACACTTCTGAGTATAACTCTATCCTTTTTCTGGGTCAGGACCTTCATTTCTCTGCAGCTGAATATCCCTGACAATGTGCGATGATGTCACCTTGTTATCCCACAAATTCTTTTCCTAAAGACAAATACTAAAAATAAGCTTTTGAAAAGGTTTATTTATTATGGGCCATACAAGACCCACCAACAGCTGTATGAGTTGTGCATGGGTATGCTACGTAGGGAGACCACCAAAGTGTTCACAACCCTACAGGAGGAATACAGTCATGATAGAAGTTTTCATAGGAAAAGCAATTTTCCTTCAATAATATTGCTGCTAGAGTAGCGTGAAGATTATTAAATTCCTCATCCACAAACTTTGTTAAAGAAAGAAGTAATAACTGGGATAAAATCTTCATTTTTATTCTCATTCCCAATTAAGTAGAGTGGGTTTAAATAACCGGATATTTGAGAAGCATTTCAAAGCTAGGTGCAAAATTTTAAATTATGTTTGTTATGTATAATACATTTTAGACAGAAAGGGGCTTATATATTTTACACTCTTTCCTGTAATTCCTATTAATTACAGGGGAAGTAGCAAACAAAGTATGCATTATAAAAATCATACACTCCAGAAATATGACTTTAAAATCTGTCCTCTTTTAATTTTAAAAATAAAATTCATAAATTATCATACTGGAAAGGAAATGAAGCAGTAAAAAACACAGGAAACAAACTAAGAAGTTAAATAAGGGTGCTACAGAAATATTAGTCTGTTTTCATTCTCATACTGTGAGTGTAATGTACTGGAATTATAACTGTATGACTATCTTCTCCACTTGCTTTTCTCATTTTCTATGGTCAACATTATATTGAAATTACTGTAAGGGCAAACACCATTGTACAGTTGCAAATACTTTCAATAGGTAAAGTATACAATATAAAGTCTCTACTGTTGCTAAGTAAATGTCATCTTTCCCAAAGCCCACCTGCAAATATTGATCAAGAATCTCAAGCTTTTCAACGAGCTCCAAAGTCAGAGCAAATTAGTTTATGCAGTTTCAGAATAATTATAGCTCCACTTGTAACATCACTGTGTTTTTAGGCTAACCAAGGATGTTGAGTAATTTTTTCTAATTTTTAGAATTGTTGAGGATGGCTACCCAACAGGCTGCAAGAACAAGTTACTGGAAGATGAGGTGGTTTACATTTACTTAATGTAAAATGAACAACAAAGGTAATCCATGAGTACTGAGGGAGCTGGCTGTAGTAATTCTGTGGCTGCTCTCAATAATCTTCGCTAACTGGATTGGTGCCTCAGGACCAGAAGAAGGCAAATCTTGCGCCTCTCTTAAAAAGAGCAAGAAGGAAGATCCAGAACTAAGAGTTTTTCAGCCTCATGTCAGTCACCGGGAAGATGATGGAACAACTAATCTCAGAAACCATTTCTAGGCCCATGAAAGACAGAGAAGTGAATGTGAGTAGTCAGCATGAAATTGCCTTGCAGAAGTAATGCTTGACCAACCTGAGAATCCTCTATGATTTTATCATTCTCTGAATATCATAGGTTCACCTATTAGGAAGCATTGTTAATAATTTCAAAACTTGATTCTGAAGGTAAATATCGTTTGCATTTCTTTCATTATTATTTCTCCATCTTTCCATTCTCCCATTACTTTTTAATCTTTTCAGTCCCCATAAACAGATATGGCAGAGAATATCTCAGCTTTGATTGTTTGCAATCACCATTTCCAAAATGTTTCATTTGTGAGTCAGTAGGTGATTGGCCTACATATTTTTTTGTGCAGCAAGCCAAACAGTTGGAGATTCCTCCACTAATTTCTGTAATGAGAATTACAGAAAAAATCCATCCAACAACACTAAGGAAAATATCTAGTATTCCTCTCTTCACTTTACTGATCAATCTGAAAATCCATGATGACAGAACACAAGTATCAGGAGCAGAGTAGAGGTGTTATAGGATGCATATAAATCCAGTCCTGTATCATTACATTTACACCTGATTTGCCACAAACCATAATGTACTTTGTGCTTACAGCAAAAATTCTATTTTTGCTCTTCAGATACTGAGTGATAGAAAGTCAGTTTTCTGAGGTTCCCAAAAGCTATCATTCCCTGTCTAAAAGAAGATATACTCCTGTAAATCAAGGATCGATGTAGTTAAAAATATAATATAAAAATATGCTTCCAAGAGGGACCCGGAAAGAACATTTTAGAAGTACACTGTAATCATGCTTTACCATCAAACTCTCTGAGTCTTCACAGTTTTGTAGATTTTTATTGCATGAATTTTCTTGCTTTCTGAGCCCTTTTTACACTTTACCATTCATATTCTTCTGTAGTAGATTTCAAAGCCTAATTACGAGGATGTGAAAAACTTCTGTGAAAAGCTTCCTTCTTTTTGTTTTAAACTTGCCACTTGAAATTTTATGCTGTGTAGCTCTCATAACATTTAACAATCATTCCCTATTTTCCCTTTCTATGACTACTGTGATTTTATAGACTTCTGTTATACAGTCCCCATTTCCTTTTTTTATCTTTCAGGAACATGCTTGTTTGCTTTACCCTACTGCTTCCCTTTGTCCCAACCCAAGGACAGACTTAAAGCCAGAATACCCAGCTCAACAAGACATCTGCTGGTCTAACATTTTTTTCTTAGGCATCATCTAAGCTTTGGACTTAAAGACAGCTAGGATATGCACTGATACACCATGCATAGGTGCATCATTAAAACTGCTGGATTGTGATCCATAAAGAAGTTGTAAGATGTAGTTTGGATGTATCCTTTCCTCTTTATAAAAGCAGATAATGGTATCTCAAAGGTGAGGCCTCTGTGGAAGTTACAGAGCACAGGACTTTTCCTAAGACACTGAAACCATCACAGTCCATTGGGAGTGGGTGGGAGGTGTCTCAACAGCTTTCACTAATGATTGTAGTGGTCACCATAAAAGTAGTTGAAATAACTGTGAGAGCAATGCTCAGACTGATAGAGAAGGCATTCTCGGCAATGTCATCAAGCGCTGCTCCTGGGATACCAGCCAGGCTGAGGTGGTAATTCCTAACAGAAAAGGGGGGATGAATTCACTCCAAAGGGCATTCATTCATAATGCAAAAGACTTTAGAGCAAGCAAAAGAAAAGCTTCAGATGTAATGAGCAAGGTGATACCTTATGAATTCTCATATCATGCGCAATTTTGGAATGTGGACAGAGCCAGCCAATAAAAAAACCCCATATTTTCTGTTAATGAGAAAAAGGTATGCATGGAACTGTGCCTATATTTAAGCCTTCAAAGGTGTTAAGGTATTTACTGACTATTATGAGCTTCAGAACTTTTGAAACAAATTGGTTTGGATTGGTTAAATACAGACTTTGGGATTTTAGGGATATAATTTATCTGACCAAAATTTTTGGGCTTCTCTTAGTCTTCTTGATGTGTTGGACTATCTGATAGAGTACCTGGAGGGATTAAAGCCTTCCTGTGCAAGTAAATGTGCAAAATGTATTGTGGAGCAAAGTATCAGCTGTGAATTTCTTACAATTTAAGTAGAAATGATGGACAGAGAGTAAAAAAAGGAAAAAGCAAGCAATAAGCCAAGCTGCCAGGTTTAATAATCAGTGAACTTAGTGTCAGAATATACAGTGCTTATTCTAAGGTTAGTAACTTGTCTCATGGATCTTTTTGCACAGCACATGACTGGCTTTGAAGTAAACTGAATACTGCCTGATCATTAATCTGTCTAATTTTACATTCATTTCCATGGATGTACCTCAAGTAGCATAGTAGTACAGTCAGGTTGAGGTACTGAACTAAAATATTTATGCCAAATAATAATACATTTACAATAAGTTGGATAATAAAGTAGACTAATATATTTCATAGTTAGTGAAAAAAAAATCAAAATTCACTGAATGAAAGTTAAATTTTGGTCAATGTTGAACTGTGCTAAATTGTTTGCTCCAAGGAGAACCTGAAAGGTCAAAAAAGTCAATGTCTAAAAATATTTGTTCAGTGTGATGTAATTCTTGGCCAAAACAGTTAAGACACTGATTTCATACCTACCTGAAAGATGATATTCTTCCTAAACTCAGACTGAAGGTTTGCCTCTGTTACTTGAAATATGATTTTGAGAATACGTCTGCATACATCTGGGATGCTCAGGTAATATTTTAGCACAAAAATTAATCAGAAGTGGAAGCGAGCAATGTGTGTATGAATTCATAATGAAAAGAAAGGTTGAATAAAGCTTTGTAGTAATTACCATCTGGCTGTGCCACATCAGACTTTGGCTCCTTCTCTTGCAGCAGTGAAAAAACTAATGATCAATATCTTGTCAAAATTGTTACGATACCAGGATAATTTGAAAAGGTGGCCAGGCATTGGAACAGGCTACCCAGGGAAATGGTATTATCATCCCTGGAGGTACTTCAAAGACATGTAGATGTGACATGTAGGGATGTGGTTTAGTGATTGGCTTGTCAGTGGTGGATTTACAGTTGGACTCAATGACTTTGCAGATCTTTTCCAACCTAAATGATTCTATGACTCTGATTATTTTTAATGTTGACTCTGTGGGCTACAAAATAACAATCCATGCACAGCTAATCAAGAACAGGTATGAGCATGCAACATCAAATTCTGTTGAATTACCCCAAATATATATATAAAAAAATACTAATTCAAGATTATCTTTATGAGAAGATATAGTATATTTATAATTCTTGTATTTTAATTTTCTTCTGTTACAGTATAAACAAAGTAATGAATTGTCAGAAGTTAGAACAAATGAGTTAAGGTTTTTTTTGTGTATTTCTTAAGGTTTTGGCATAGTGGACAGGATGAAGGATTAACCTTGGCCCTAATCTTCTTTTTATTCTTAGGATACAGGGAATAGGTAAGAGGATGCTCTTTTTCTTTGTATGAACTTACCAGGATGGATGATGTATGGTGAATGCACACAACCATGGCAATTGCTGCAAAAACCATTTCCCCAGATAATTTTCCCTTATCTGCACTGTTTTAATGCCAGATGCATTAAAAATATTATTATCATCATAATAATTCTTCTTCTGTAGAAATTAGCATCATGGAAGTCCTGAGAATGTTGCAAATAGAGAAAGGTAGGAGGTGAGGAGGTCAAAAATGTAAAATTGGAACCCAAGTACCTATAACAGTGCTTTAGCCATAGCTGGAGCATCTCTGCAAATTACCACCATGTAATATCTTTGGTTCAGACTATCTGTAGTGAAATAGAAAAAACTGTCTGGAAATGAATTTTTACTGCATCACACCTGCAGAATATTTCTATTTTCACTTTTATAGGTCAAGAAAATATCATATAAGCATTTTTTAATCTGAAAGAAACACAATGGATCAGTTTTGAAAACTGTCTCTTCTACTAGAGGTGCAGACCTATTCTGAATTAAAGGTGTGCTCAGAACAGAAGTTCTGGAGATACCCTAGAGAATAAATAGATTTTTGTTGCTACATATCCCTTTTAAAAAAAGCAAACCTGTCAGAAGAAGTTTAATCAAAAACCTTTCTCCAGAACCTCATCTCTAGTGGTGGCCAATAGGGGATGCTAAAGAAACAGAAGTAGGATAAAGTAGGATCAATTTCACAAAATATTATTCAATCTGTATGTAGTTTAAGGACCTCCTGGGCCTTTAGTTGCATCCAAGTCATTGTGTGTAATAACTGTTGACACCACCTTTCCTGCATGAATTTGTCTAATTCAACTTAATTTTTCTAATTCACCTTCGCAACAGCCTGTAGCAAGAAGTCACACAATTTCAATGTGTCATGTGACACATTTAAATTGTGTAACTTTTCAAAATATTTTGAAGATATTGCTAATTCCACTGTGTGCTCCTTGTTGCTTTATTGCAATACTGAATGAACATTGTTTATTTACTTCAATTATCCTGTTTATTTGCTCATAGATGTTTGTACAGTTGCTACTGAAGTTGCCTACTTCTAGTCTGAAAAAATAGCATAAAGTAACAATATCTAATTAGTGGCACAATAACAGCAGTCAAATTCTTTGATGTGCTATACCTTTAAATGAAGCTTTTTACAAGAACAAGAAGTGGCTTCAGATCTTTTTTGTACTGAATCATTAAAATAAACATGGCAAAATATTCTTTAGTAAATGTTCTAACTTTCAGTCTCCATCCAGTCTTGAAGCACGCTATTTTTCTCCTATTTTATCTATCAGGTTGGAAATATAATTGACTGGTTCCAAGAAATACGTATTTTTTTTATTTTTTTTGTTACACTTATTTTATTGTCCTATTCCAGTGACTTCCTCTGTGATGTTGAGTATCCCAGATGAAAGTATGTCCTTTCATCTCGTTTTTTTCCCAGATGGCTAACACTTCAAAGGAGTCCAATTTGGAAACACTTTACTATCTACATACGAAGTACAATTTACATCTAAAAATATAAAACGTGTTTCTTTCTGAAATGTAGAAGATAGGAGTTTTTTCTTGTTTTGGCCCAATGGGACAGTGTTAACTAGTTCTTGGCTGGTATGGTAGCTTTTTAAAGCATTATGGTTAGACTTACAGACTATGAAACTTGGGACTGGACTTTTACCTTCTCAGTTTAGAAGTCTGCTTTGTCTGGGATTGGTCCTCAGGGCAGGCCTGACCTTGTGCTCCATGCTGGACGTACCATGCATTTCACATTGACATTTCACTGCAGAGAAAGCAAGAGCAGGCCAGGTAAAAAGAACCATAAACTGAGGTGTCCTGCTCCCAACAGCAGAATGGATCCATGGTTCTTCCTGCCCACAACCCTCCTGTCCTGGCCAGCTGAGCTCCTGATTTCTTCATGGTTCATGTGGAGGAGGAGAGTGGGAGATGTCCTCCCTCACTGGTATTTGGGACTGTGCCTCTTGTGGCTGTTGCACAACATGAACCTGGAGTCTACTGTGCTCTATGGCCATTACAGAAAATTGGTTCACTAGTCACTCCATGACTAGTTCATGGAGTGAGTCCCAGAGGAGTGCCATCAAAATGATTGGAGTGATGGAGCACCTCTCTTAGAGGGACAGGCTGAGAGAATTGAGTTTGTTCAGCCTAGAAATTGGGATGATCTAATTAAGGCTTTCCAGTACTGAAAGACTGAGATACTACTGCAAGGACATGTGGTGACAGGACAAGGGGGAAAGGATTCAAGCTAAAAGAAATATTTAGATTAGATATTAAGATGATGTGATATGATGTGAGGATGGTGAGTCACCAGAACAGGTTGCCCAGAGAAGCTGTTCATGCCGCAGACCTGGAAGTGTTTAAGGTTAGGATGGATGAAGCTCTGAGCAACCTGGTCTGCTGCTAGGTACCCCTGCTCATGGCAGAGGGCTTGGAAGATAATCTTTAAGGTTCCTTCCAATTCAGGCCATTCTAAGTTTCTATGATTCTCTTTCAAGACCTTTTTCCTTAAATGGGTGGAGCTTGGGCAGGATATATAAGTAAAGCTGCTCAAACTCACCATTTGCAGACCATGCACAAGAAAATATATTTAAAGGGGTAAGAAAATTTTAAAGATATGGCTGAAGCCAAATAAATTTACAAAACTTAGCATTGAAAAGGTCTGTAAAGTGGGCAGACTGGTAAAACCATCTGTGACACCATTAAGTTTTGGTGCCCACCTTGCAGATAAAGGAGGACTTTGTAGACTAAATCTCATAGGGAAGGTTGTTTATACAATGCCACACTTTTCCAATAAAATCAGCTGCAAAATGGAGCTGTAGAATAAGAGTAAATCAAGTAGCACTATAAATTTAACTAGGAAATTTCATTCCTGTTGACTCTTGCAACCCCTTGTCTGGATAATTAATGGTTATACAAACAATTCAATTAAAGATAAAAAATTTTCACTAAAATTTCAAAACAAGTTTTTAGCCAGTGTTCAAATAACTGCTGTTCTTGGATTGTTACTGGTATTAGATAGCCTAAAGCATGTAATGCAAGCAAAAAAATGAGAGATCAGTTGCTCTATAAGAAAACACAGGAGAAAGACCTGTCCTGTCTCAGCTGCTTTGCTTCAGAAATAATGCATCTTTGAAAGAAGTTTTAAACTTTGGTGGTGGATTATTCTGTGAGTTTGGGCCAATGCAGTAATAGTCATTTATGAAGTCTTTGGAGACCTGGTAAAATTAATACAAGGTATTTTAATAAGCGACATATAATAGAAGTAGAAGATGATTTTTTTCTTCCCTTTTGATTAAATCTCTGCCATTGTAGTGATGTACGTAAAGTTTTGAGAGTAAAAATAGTGAAAGACAGTTTTAATAAATGCACATCTTCACACATTAAAATTTTTAATACGTATAAAAAGTGATTATTTTTTCTGTATTTTGAATACTTCCAGTTCAAAGGCTAGTTAAAAAGGAACTTTTTATAGAAAAACGCTTCATTCTTCAGTCTGTTTTTTTACATTTAATAAACACTGATAAAGGCTCAATAAAAAAGAGCTTAATCAAAAGCTTGCAATAGGAAAGAGACATTCTCCTAAAACACAAAAGCATGGTATAACCTAAAAGAAGCTGCAGTTAATCAAGTGTATAATATGAGGCAAATAATCTCTACTCAGGCAGCAACATATATTTACAGTGTTTGCTTTTTGATGATGTTGTAGAATAAGGAAAAAAGTGAGACTTCCAATGCTATATCTGAATTTTAACTGATCCCAGATTTATTTTTCCTTTAGATTTGAGGGCCTGAAAGTCATTTCAGTCTAAGTGATATTTGTTGCTATCACTAAACAAATCAGATTTGATTTTCTTTTTACAAATGCAAACTTATCTCTCTCACAGGGTTTTCTGTAAATTAAAGAATGAAGATATGTTTAAAGCTCTGGGACTAAACAGCAGGAATTTTAAACAGCCATGCACAAACTACCTTGTGAATCTTCCAGGTTGCTTCTTTATGCTTTCACCATTTTTAAATAAGGATTTGAATTTGTCACTGTTCATTCTGCAAATAACAGACTAATATTCCTTACAGGTTTTTAGAGAGAAAACATAATTCACATGCAATCAGATAAGAGTTTTTTTCACTAACTTATTCAAGATGTCATGTATAATGTTCTTGAAATGAATTGCCAACACAAAGTTTTTATATTAAAATAAACCTCTGGGAGCTTAGGTGGTTGAAACTTTCTGTACCATGATCTGTAATACCTCGCCTAAAAAGTGTATGCAATTTAACTTTGAGTTAGTTAATTTAATTTCCAAAGTGTCTCTAGGAAAGAGTTTCTTCCAATTATCTAAAAGACAAAAATGGTAAATAAAGTACTGAGGGAGATGTTTCACTGAGAAGAGGTTGGCTTTGAATCATCTCTGCACTTCATTATCCTCCAATCAAGCAATCAAATTTCTTCACCTCTGGAATTCACATTCTGCTGATTATCATTTATGTACTTTAATTGGTTACACTGTAATTTCTGGCTAGACCCTTATGAACAAAAAGATTGTTACTGATGGCTCATTCACAGTTTTAGTCCCCTTTTTGTGGCTGGCTAACAGATTCCCTCCAGATTTCTCTATCATCACCTACACAGCTCTCCCACTGGCTATAAAATACTGCAGCAGCTTGTAGGTAATTGATCAGACAAGTGAACTGTAAAATATTCATTTTCTACTTCAACAGCTAGATAAATCTCTTGGGAAGTGGATGAAAATATTGCCTATGCACATCGGGGTTGGTATAGTAATAGCAAGGTTGCTGATAAGCAGGGGTCTGCTACAGAGTTAATGTTTAATTCTGTTCCACGCCAGAGGTGGGGAAGTGTGCGGTCTCCCTTTGCCTGCAGCTAGGAGTCTCATTACACACAAAACCCCCGGCATCAACACCAATGCACCAGCCATGGCGCTTCAGGGATGGTTCTTCCTGTTTTAATTAATCCGGTTCATCTCAGTGTAATATGCCAAGGAACAAATTAACACTTAGTTACTGTAACCAACACACTAAAAATCAAAATATTAATGAACTGGAGAGCAGGAGTGAAAAAGGACTGACAGAAAAGGGAGAGGAGAGGTAAAACCTGCTTTTTACCTTTTTCATCAACGGTAATTTTTACAATCTCATTTTATGATGTTCTTTTGCACCAAGTTTTCAAAAATCTTTCAAAGTGCTTTAATTAAAAGCATTCAAAAGCAACTGCATACAGACTTGAGAGGAACAGCATAAGACAGTGAATTATTTTAATCTTTATCTTGCTGGGTTGCCATAGTAAGAGAGTCTGAAGGGAATTAGCAATAGCTTTGTTTCTGACTTGTACAAAATGTGTGTTAGACAACCTTCCTCAAGCCCAGACTACACTAATCAGAAAATGCATGCAGTCCCTTCACCTGCTTTCTTCTCACACAAGAAGGAGAAATCTAAGCTTTAAATGCCAGAATATTAGCAGCAGTTTTTAATCCCAGTGGTTTGTTTTTGAAGCAGAAGAGAACATATGTTAGTTTTCCGTGTCCTTGGAGTGTGGTGTCAGTCAGCTTAAGATGAGACATTTGAAATAAAAAATAATCAATGCTGTGTATGCCACAGCAGTTTTGACCACCTGGGGAAGACAAATGGAACACTACAATTTTGCAGTAGAAAAACAAGTGTATTATAGGTGCTGCAGCATCTAATCTAGAAATGCTGACAAGTAAATCAACCTTTCTTGGATCAGAATAGTCATTTGCTTTAAGAACAGAAGGTAGTTCTGTGTTGCTTTCCATATCAACTAACCTCTCATGCTTTAAATTCAGTGCCAGAGAAAATGATGGTAATAAATCAGTCAATCAGAAAAATTGGAGAGCCCCCTAACACTGGACAATATTATCCAAACATACTTTTCCCCACATTATACTAGTAAACAGATTTGTTGACACATAACCTTGGTTTTGAGGTGAACTGCCCCCAGGCTGGAATCAGCTCCATTAAAAATGAATGCCATGGCATTCAGAGACCCTCTCAGGTATTGTCTAGTTCCTTGTCAAGCCAAATATTCTGAAATGTATTCCATTACACCCACAGACAAGACAGGCTGTGCATCTTCTGCATACAGCAACACTCAGATTTTTTTTGTATGCTTTCTATATTTTTTGATGCAACTAAAGCAAATAGCTTCCTTAACAAACACCCTAAAAACCACATTCTGGTTTTGTAGTATTCCAGTTGCTGACTGCTGTATCTCATGTTTATTCCTGAAAAAGTCTGGTAAAGATGAAAGTACATATTTATAATGAGAAAACTATTCAAAGGAAAGAAACATTAGAAAGGACTACAAAGCAAAGAAACACAAATGAAAACAAATACTGGAAGTAGTACACAGTTCCCCTTTGTGGTCCTTGATACAATAAATCCTGCTTTTTAACACTTCCTTAATTCTTATTCAGTTAAAAAGATAATTAAAAAAAAAAGTAAAGTTCTACTAATAATGAAGTGTTAATGAAGAGCCCAATAACTATGTGCAACCTTTACTCTTTGAATGCCATTTGTGGTGATGACAATGTGCTTAAGGGAAAACGGATGTACCAGAAAGTCTTTTCTATGTAGGATTTAAATTGTATTATTTCCTCTTATTCCTCTAATATGTATTTGAAGTTAAACCTCCCTTCCCTTCCCTTCCCTTCCCTTCCCTTCCCTTCCCTTCCCTTCCCTTCCCTTCCCTTCCCTTCCCTTCCCTTCCCTTCCCTTCCCTTCCCTTCCCTTCCCTTCCCTTCCCTTCCCTTCCCTTCCCTTCCCTTCCCTTCCCTTCCCTTCCCTTCCCTTCCCTTCCCTTCCCTTCCCTTCCCTTCCCTTCCCTTCCCTTCCCTTCCCTTCCCTTCCCTTCCCTTCCCTTCCCTTCCCTTCCCTTCCCTTCCCTTCCCTTCCCTTCCCTTCCCTTCCCTTCCCTCAAAAATAGCTTTTGACGTTATTTTCATAAGAGTTGACAGGAAAAGCATTCACCCACTTTTTTTTCCTCTGAAAATATTGTGTTATCCAGTTCTGTCCTTGCCTTCCCCTCCAAATTTCTATTCATACTCCACTAAGCTCTACAAATTTTGTTTTGGTAGGTTCCTATATAACTCTTTATTATGATCCACTCATCCCTGAAAATAGGAATGCCTTTGTTTTCAGAGCCTATCTTTACATGATTTTATCATTTCCTTTTTAAATCCAGCTAGCTATTGAAATCAGTACCAGCCTAGATAAGTATGCACTTTGTTTTACAAATTTCACCAACTAATAACTTCTTATGCCTTCCATGAAGTTTAGTGAAGGACCAGCTCTCCTTTATGGGTCAGAGCTGCTTGGAAACATTCAAGCACTACTGAGCCTTAATCACCCTGGGTACTTTTCAATCACCTTTATGTTGAGATCATCTCTCTTTTTCTATCTATATGACACAGAAAATGTATTTAATAAATACTGTGTTGCTGAGAAGCATGAAGAGGACACTGATCTATGAGCCTGTGGAGAACTTACTAGAGGGGAGATGTCCAAATGATTGTTACTGTCCCTCAAGCCTGGAGCATTTTGCAGAGCACTGGTAGTTGTTTGAAAAAGACTTGAATGTGAAGAAAAAGACAAAGAGAGGCTCTAATATAAGTAGAAATATCTGCAGAATAAAACAGGAGTGACATAAGGGCTTGAGACAAGGAAGCAAAGAGAAAGAAAAAGGGGAAACAAAGGCACTGGTAAGAAAATGCAGTTTTCTTCTTTCTTTGCCTTGGAATTGCAGATTTCACTGATTGTTGCTTTGATTAGTTCCTTTACTGGAAGGAACTATTTTAATGTAAGGGTTACATTAAAATAAAATGTTTTTTAAGAGAAATTTACCCAATTATAATCACACTATAGTTTCTTGCTTTGAAGTCACTGTGCTCTTCTAGGCGCCCCTTTTTATTAAAGAAATTCTTCATGCTTCTGTAAATCTGCTCCAAAACAGTATTGTCCCAGTCTGAGCACCTTGGTACTTACAGCACCCAAGTTCAAGAAAGTTCTAGAATTTAAGAACAGTCCTTAGAGTAGTTGTTCTAACAATGTATTGGGTTTGCATGGCAAGGTTCTGATGGTGAATGAGATGCAGGAGTGGCTTCTGTAACACCGGTATCTGCCACCATCCAGAGAGAAACAGTTCCAGCTGCCTCTGAGACAGACCCACCACTGGGCAAAGTAGAGGCAAGAAGAGATATTCATACATTACTTCTTGTAATGTCTGAGATAATATATTTAAGAAAAGGTAAAAATCACTGTGCAGCTCCTGTGAAAAGAGTGAGAATATGTGAGAAAAGCAGCCCTGCAGACACCAAGGTCAGTGGAGAGGGAGGGGAAGGACATGCTGCAGATCCTGGAGCTGGGATTCCCGTGCAGCCCGTGGTGCAGCCCATGGTGCAGCAGGATGTCCACCTGCAGCCCATGAAGGTTCATAATGGAGGAGAGATCCACCTGCAGACTGCTGAGGACCCCATGCTGGCACAGGATGCCTGAAGAAGGCTGTGACCCCTTGGGAAGCCCACACATGAGCAGACTCCTGGCAGAACCTGTGGGCTTGTGGAGAGAAGAGCCCACACTGGTGCAAATTTGCTGGCAGGACTTGTGACCATGTGGGGAACTAGAACAACCTGTTCCTGGGACTGTACCCTGTGGAAGGGACTGTTTGTAAAAGTGCAGCTGATGGGAAGGGCACTTGGAGAATTTTGTGGAGTGTCTCCTGTGGGTGGGATCCCATGTAGGAGCAGGAAAAGAGCATGAGGAGGAAGGACCCGCACAGAGAATGCACCGTGGTCACAATCTTCATTTTCCATTTCCCTGAGCCGTGCAGGGGGAGGAGGCGGAGAAATCCAAAGTGAAGTTGGATCTAGGAAGAAGAGAGGGGTAAGGGGAAGGTGATTTTATTTTTTGCTATTCTATTCTATTACAAATAATTGTCCGTAAATTAAACTATTTTTGCCCAAGTAAAGCCTATTTTGTCCAAGACTGTGATTGGTAAGTGATTTACCCGTCTTTATCTCAATCCATGAACTTTCCATCATATTTTCTCTGCCTCATAAGAGGGACTTCTTAGCAACCTTGTGCCAGTCAGGGTGAGGTGAGCTCACCACAAACAGGCGGGCAGGGACAAGGCTTGTTCCATAGTTTGAGGTGTAAGAAATTACAGATGGATTTAATTTTTCTTTCTTAAAAAAGAAGGAAGATAAAATAGTGATAATTCTACATAAAATAGACCATCAGAAAGAAATCCACTTGTTTGCCTATAACCCTTCCACTCTGGGTATTCCAGATGCAGACCTGTCACTTCCCAGGAAATGCCTTACTTCAGAAGCCATATTCTGTACTGGCTGGAATAGAAGGAACAGCTTTGGTGGAATGAGGCATTGCAGTGCTTAGGGCTTGAAAATGTGAGGGATAGGTATTCTGATCCTTGTCTTGGACAATGTGTTCTGTATCTTTAATTTTATAGTGGCTGAAGAGAATAATGTAATTCCAGGAATAGACAACTTTGTGTACAATAGAGATATTGTCTCAGTGGAAGAAAAGCTGTGTCTCCTGCTTAACAAGAGAGCTGTAGCTTTAGGCCATTGTAGAAGATGACCTTCATGTCCCAGGTCCCATCTGTTGAAGAAAACACAGAAATAGAAGTTACATTCCCTTTCCCCAGTTATGTGTTATGCTTTTCTGTGTGCAACTAATGCTGAGGCATTTTCTGCCAGGTGTTATATACAGCAACAGTTGAATTTTTCACAGCAATATTTCAATTATTGGAAACAATACTAAAAACTTGCAAAAAACATATACAAATTTCATATACCTTGTATACATGTACAAGCAGAAGAAAGTTCTGAATGTTTGAACAGACTTCTACTGCTTTTCATTTTCTCTGAATGCTCTATCTGGCTGAACGTGGCCATTTTTAGGCTCTTTATGCTAAGACTACTTTTCCTTTAACCACTGTAGTTTTTCCAAGCATTAACAATCATCTTTATATAATGCATTTAGAAGCTGATAAACCCTTACCTTTTGTTGTACAAATTTGATGTGTCAGTTTTCCCTTCAGTGCTGAAATTCAGGGCTCTATGCAAGATAGTTCTTTTGTTCATTTAATAATCGACCTGCCTTTCCATAAAGAACTCTACCCTACTTTCAACATCAATATTTCAAAAGTTCTTTTCACTATACTACTTTCTTTTTCCGGTTCTAGTTGGTTATCAGAAGTTTAACTGAATAGCTATAGTCAATGCCTTTGCAGTCAAAAAGTTCAATTAATTTAGTTGCTGTCATGTATCTAGATAAGTTACAAAGATTCTACTTCCCAGTTCATTCACTTCCTTTTCAGCAGAACTCTCACAGGTATTATGTGCATATGCCAGCTATGATTTGCTGGAATACCCCATTTCCAAAAGGTTTTGGAATATAGAAGCAAGGACATAGGACTGTAGAAATGGACCACATTAAAATACTTACAGTATTTTATTTGGCTCTTATTTGGGTCTTATTACATCATCTTATTACAACAATTCAAAGTTGAAATAGTATTTTTTTTCTATTTTCACAATATTGTCTTTCTTAGCACAGCCTTTGCTATGGAAAACAACAACTGGACTACTATTTAAAAGTCCTTTTCAAACAATTGAGACATTATTGTAAATTTCAGTGCAAACATAATAGTTGGAGACCAAAGGATATGGCTTGAGAAGAAACAATCTGAAGCACAGTGGAGAAAAAAGGAAACTACTCCACAGGAAATGGAAAATAAGTTGCTCCTTCCTGTGGACCAGAGAACACAAATGGAAATAAAAGGCTCACCCAGATAACTGTGATTCATAAGGACATTGGAACCACACTTTCTCCTAGAACCATTCCTCACTGGTACAGTTGACTTTAGGACTATACCTGATTTTGTGAATTTGCCAGAGGGAACTGCTGGGAAGGAGTTTGCTTCCTGCACTAACTTGTAATTTGATTCAGTAAAGTATTTCAGTACAGTGCTTATTTATTCCACTCTCAATTCTAGATGCTCCTCCCCATCTCCTAATTCTTTCGTCCCTTTTAAAAACATTTATTTGTTTTCAGAGTTTGCTCTGGTGGTTGCCAAAAACATCTACCAGTAAATAAGGATTAATTTACTGGTTTGCATGGAGGAAATCATATGACAAACTGTCCATGTTTGGAATGCATCACACACAATCCACCGTCTGATCACCCAACTGAATATATTGAATCCATTCCCAAAGCTGTGTTTTCACATTAATAAAATAACAACTATGATATTGCTGTTTTGGAAAAGTGTATCTATACTACCAACTATCAGAAATACAGATTCAGTACAAGGTTGTTAAACAGTAATTCAAAAGTGATTTAGAAGTAGCTTGAGGGGGGTCTGAAATCCAGTGTATCTGAGATTGAAGCATAATCCACAGAAACATATAGAAAACACTGCTAATATTTTACATGTGAACATCAATTAACACCTTCATTTTATTTCTGCTGTATTTTTATATATTTTGAAACAGAAATGCCACATTAGAAAACCTGGAAAAATGAAATTAGAACATAAAATAAATGCTTTTATTACTGATAAAAATTAAACCACCAAGAACGGCAAATCAAATTAAGATAAAATGCATAAATCTTAAGCCTGTAATTCAGCTTAAAGAAACAAAACTCTAATTTTTATTTTCAGTGCCCATATCATTTAAGCCCAAAGAATAGAGATAATTCAAATAAATGTTTCTATTTGTCCATATGTTTCTCCTTTTAGAATTATTAGTTATTATATTAATACTTAAATATTTTTATCTATTCCTGTTTGCTTGTGTTACAGTAATAACTAAGGATATTTGTATATAAAAAGAACACAGAATGCCTACACATATACACCCAGTAAACATCTCACAAACCATCCATTTAAAGTGCAAGACTTCTGAGATCTTTTGCTATTCAGTCAGAATTAATTGACCTGTTCAGAGCACAATTAACTGTCTTTTCAGATCTTGTTCCCTTTAATAGCAACTGTTCTGCAGAAGGCAGCTTATGCACAATATAAGAAGCAGAGCATTTGAAAAGAGCCAACAACTTGTAATATAGTAAAGCATTGAGAAAAGGCTTGTTGTTGTTCAGTGAGCAATAGTCACGTGGAGAAGATTTCAGAGAGCCCAGAGGAAATAGAAATAATTATCTTCTATGTATTTTAAAGTGTTCTTAAATGGAACGCAATATAAATTACTGCCCTTTTCCTCTTTCCACTGTTAGAAGAGGGTTGAAAGTTTTTTAAATTTTAGCTATGTAAATCTTGAAAAAAGGCTTATAATCTTGGACTTGATAAATATAGAAAAATTGACCTTGAACGTCTTCCTGACTTCACCTTGATGGTTACGAATTCTTGCCTTGTAAACGCTGGATGATCCATTTTCTGAAGGTTACTTTTGCTGTTGTTTTGACTTTTGAGGGGTGTCAGGGCAGTGGCATGGTCTGTTTATGGGTGGAATGACTTTTTTTGTTTGGTTTTATTGGTTTTTTTTTAATAGGTATTGACACTATATGATCAACTAAAATATCCAGAAAGTAGACAGACTGTATGCAAATGCAGGTAGTGACATTATAAATTACAGAGACTATAGCTGATATCTCCTTATGGAAGGAATGGAATTCTCTGATGTCCTGAGCCTTTTAATGCTAGCCATTAATTGCAGCCTTTTAATCTTTTCAATTTTGACTGCTTCTAATTTTCTGGTGCTGAGTTCCTCTGGTTTCTTTCCTTGTTTCCCTTGGTTTCTAACATAGCTCTGGATGCTCCAGAGCTTGCCCTGGTTAAAATATTTTTCCTTTACCTGCCTCAGCTCTTGATTCCAGCACCATCATACAGGTACCCTGTCAGCACATGCTGCTTTTTTACTCAAGTGCCAAGAAATCTCAAATAAAGGAGGGCCCCAGTGTGCTGGAAAGTGCCCATCCTTTGAGCCCCAGTCTCAAAGAATTTCTTCTGTGATGTAGAAGGAAAAACAAGAGATAAACCAAATGAGCTATAATGGAAATGTAGGCCAGATAATATACAGATAATGGGGACTCACACTCTTTATAACCTGCTGCAGTAACTGCTCTTGGTAACAGGAACTGTATTTTACTCTTTGCAACAAAACTGTCTTTGGTGTAAAGAAGGGAAATGAAGACTCCTGACTAAGATGATCTAATTAAAAACATCACGTAGGAGATATTAAAGTATTTCTGGAAGATCTGTGGCTTCTAGGATGGACAAGATGGTATTATTAGTCCAGTACATCCTAGAAAGCTAATACTGTGTAGCAAGGACCAAAAATAAAGCTTGGAAAAAATTAATATGCCTCTTCTCTTTAAATAGATGTTCTGATGGTATTTTGTTACTCTGAAATAAATACAGCAGGAGTTTCTGGTTTTATAATGAATAAATAGACCACGTGACAAATTACATCTAATTTAGACAAAATGATTGAAATCAGATTCAGGTGTCAGACATCTAAGCAGAAATCTCAGGCATCCAAAAAATCTAAGAAATCTAAGGCTGACAATTGTGGAAAACACTCCGTTGTTTCTCAACCTCATATAACACAACTAGTGCCAGGGAAGGCTTATAAGTGGTCTTATTGTATGTATGTTTACATACATACATGTATGTTTAACACTGCATAAAATTAAATATAAGGAAACTAATAATTTAACCTTTTTGAATAATAATAATGTTATCTACAGTCTGAAAAGTTATTAGTTTAGTAAAATTCTGGAAAATAAATACATTTTATGTACTGCCACTACCACTTTCAAGGAAAGCTACTATTAGCTGTTAATAATAAATTATGAGTTTTCTTCCCTGACAACATTCATTTTTTTCAGGGAAAATACATACCCTTTGGGATTCAGACATTTTTTTTTCTGGTAATGAGCCACTTTCTCCCTGCAATATTTCAACCTTCTCATTGTAAAATCTGACTCCTATTAGAACCAGCTTTTTTAGTTCTACAGATTCTTCTTCTCCAATTAAGGCTTCCTGTCGAGTAGACCAGATTCCTTCAGGAGGGAAATGTTAAAAGTCGGTGAATTATGGAATATCATAAAGCACACAAAAGCCTAAAAGTTACTCCTAAGGGCTAATAAATTAAAATACTTTCTTGTATAATAAGTGGTTGTGATTTTAGTTGAATATTCTGTAAAATAGTACTGAAATATACTTCTCCTTACCATTATAAAAGGTGCTGAGCAACAATGAAGGAAGAAAAATACCAAGAAGAATTCAGAGTAGGGAAGAAAAAGGAAATTAAAATTTTACTTGGACAAATTCAGTACAATACACTCACAGGAAGGTAATTCAAAACATATAGGTAGTCAATAGAGAAGAGATTTTAGTAGGCAGTCATGCTGGAAGAGATTTAGAGATCAGATGGAGCATAGATTAGCTATGACATTGCAATGTAGTATGAAAAAAACCCAAATATATTAATCAATTTTTGTCAGAAAAGGCAGTGGGCTGTAGAGAAGCAAATAATGTGTCTGTTGGCTTGATCCTGTCAACATCAGTCTTGCAGATGATTTCTGTGGCAGAACAATCAACCTCTCTAAGGGTCTAATTCACATAAAATTCCCTGAAATCAATGAGTCCGTACAAGGACTTTTGATATCTGTGAATGAAATTTTATACTGTTATAGGCCATTTGTTAGCAGAAGGATATGATATGAGGCATCTAACCTAAGAATAAACTCCCTTTCAGAATCACAGAGGAACTAAGAATGGTTGTATATTGTCTGATTAAATAATACAACAAAGAAGATAGTCAAGAGAAAAATAATAAATTTCTGCTTATAAAGAGGAAAAATAGGATTAAATTCTGACTGCAAAGTACATTCAGTGGTGGAATAATCTCTTTACAAGGGGAGTTTGAGGCCCAAGCACACTGTAACTTTGAATTAGCTAACTGAAAGAGTCATTAGGGAAAATGACCACAAACTGGCAGGACGGTGGTTGTGCCTCAGCTTCGCCATCAGTATATGTATGCAGTGTTCTGAAGGTCTTTCCTCACTGTGCCAGCAATGCTCTCAAATGCTCTCAAATGTTGTTCCAATGGCATGCACTTATGGCTATCAAGTGCAAATACACCTGTCTGTGACAGCCAGACCCGCACCTGTCCCAATCTGGTGAAGCTGCAAAGTGCAGATCCTGGTGCAAGCCTGCAATGCCATGAGTGCAACCGCGGCAGGAAATCATTAGGGAGTTGGTTGTTTATAGACAACAGAGGGAAATACCTGAAGGAAAAGCTTTTAACTTTGCTTATTTTCCCCTTTTAAAGTGAAATGTGTGTGCTAACTGAAGACACCTCTGTGACAGCCTTGGGTAGGAGGGGCCCTACACAGTGAGGAAGGTAGGCAGTGAAAAAACACAGCTTCACTAGAACTGTATTGTGCCAATATTTACCTCCTCAAAATAGCTGTAAATCCCTGAAATTATTTTCCTTTCTGCTGATGCATTTGAAAGAGCCAACTATGATATTACTTTCTACTGAAGACCACAAAACAAGCTCAGTTTAGTTATATTTTGGAAATGGCAGCATGTCTAATTTTCCTTTAGTTTACTCTGCTGAGAAACAAAAGCTACACTTGAACAGACCTGACCCGTGCAGTCAGATTTAACATCTTCAGGGTATTAGAAACTTGGACTAGGTTCAAACTTCTGATCTGAAGGAATAAACTTCTGTACACACCTTATTAACAGAGGGGGTTTGGACTTCTAGGCTAGGATACCAGACTCTGCATCAGGAGACATGGGAGCTATTTCTATCAGAGCAGTTGAATTGAGATGGTTGAAAGTGAGACTTTGGGAGTTGCAGAGTAATGGTGAAAAATGCACACATTTAACAATAAGCTTGCTCCTTTCTGCTGTTCAAATGATAAACACTTTTTATCAAGAGAAAAACTTCAGTCTTTATTGACTCTTTCTTACACTCTCAAAAATGTATCTATTTGAAATAGATTAGACTGTAATTTAAATTAGAGCTTAACACTTTTACCACATTTTGACTTTGATTTGAATGTTTTCCTGTACTTTAAAACTTGTTTTTTCTCCTGATTATTGTTTGGAGCTAAGACATCTATATGATGTGTGCATAGCAGGGCTGAAAACAAACTCTCCCCCCCTGACAGGAGGACAGCAACCCCAGCTGGGCCAGCCCAGATGTGCTCAGGCCAGATCAGCTGGGTGTGTGCAGGAAAAAGAATGAAGTCCCTCTGGAGACCAAGGCTGCAGTGAGGATGGCAGCATCACTTAGCAAAGGCAGGTCCTTCTCACTGGAGGATGTCAGATTTGAGCCTCTCTGCTCTTCCATTAAACAGAGTTTTACCAGAAAAACCTTTTACAGCAGAGTCAGTCCAACCTTCAAAATAGAAGCAGAAGCCTTGTTTTCTCATGAAGAGCAAGGGACAACCTGAGGTTTTTTTTTAAACCACTTGTGCAGTTGCTGTCACCAATTGGCAGTTTTATTGTGGAAGTCAAGGTACAGATTTAGTTAAGCTGCATAAACATTTCAGGGAAGCACATGAATACCAAATCTTTTAAAGAAAATTGTACAGCCTCCTTTCCAGAAGTGTTTGGGTTTTTTACGCTCAGGATAATAAAAGTGCTAATGATTTCTCACTTTTTACACAAAATTAAATGCTTAATAAGCTGAACCAGTTTCAGCTAAATTTCTCTAATTACCAACTTCAGTTTATTTTTTATTTGCTACATCCCTGTGGAAAATGGTACACAGGATTTCTAATGTTGCAACAAAACACTAGAAAATCTGCTTCCCTGTACTCTTTTTCATGGACTTACTGGTAATTGCTTCATTTTAATGACTATGAAACACATATTCCAGAAAACCCACTATAAAAACTGTAGGTTTTTAATGTTTTTTTTGCATATCTCATATTTCCCAAGTTCATATCTTCCAGAACAACACACTGTCAAAAAAGTGTGTGACATCTACAGGACTAGGTCCATTAAATGTGAGGTTTTTTAATAAATGTCAAGAAGTTAACTCAAGCAGAGTTTGCATCAGATAGATGTGTTGTGGTAAAAAGGTTTTGTTTTAATCTCAAAAGAAATTGCACATGCTACAGGGAAAAAAAAAAACAAAAAAACAAACCAAAAGAAAATGTGGGAAAGAAGTTAAAAAGGATTTTTCTAAAGTAGCTATTTTTTGTAAAAATAATCAAGAAATAACTAAAGGGAGGAGGAATAGCCTGTCTTGCAATGACCACTTCATGCTTACACTGAATAGAGACAAGGCATTTCTACCAGAATCTTTACACACAGCTGTAACTGAAAAAATATTCAGTTGGTGACTGAAAATCAAGCTACTAACAAGAATCTGATGATTCTTGCCTATTTTGATTCCAATTATTATAGCCATAAAATGCATTAACAAAATCTGAAATAAAATGGTGTTATGAAAATTATCTTAGAGAAATAACTTCATAGAGATACAATAGAAAATCATGACTGAGAAATACTGCATGATTACTTTAAAATCTAGAAGTAAGGAAAAAAATTCATGATACTAATTAAAGTTCTCATTAGAATCCCATTATAAGAAATAAGAGAAAAAAGCCTCTTTATTTCTCCAGAGACAGCTTTAGCAATATGAAATGAAGAAAAAAGGCTTAGTACCAAATCACTTGTGTCTCTTTCCCTTTCAAGAACATACACAATGAATTGGATTGCATTTTATATGGTAAAAGGACATTAGCTAAATCACAGCAAATGTTTAACTATTCATAGTTTGCAGCAAAGCAGAGAGCTGGTGGGTGTGAGCATATGCATTTCTGCACTAATGGAGAAGACTGTAATCTTCTGTACACTACATAGAATGTTTATATTGAACATTTGAAAGTGATAAATTTTCAGATGATACTTTTAATTTCTTCTGAGTATAGTACTTTATAGTACTTTTTATAGTACTATAGTACTTTTTTAGGTGTGAGATCCTCTTCACATATCGTATGTGTTTTCCCATGCCTGATAAACCTTTCTGTCCTACAATTTTAAGGAATCATTAAGTGATAAGAACAGCTTGTTTGGTTCCCTATTTAGAAAATATAAAATTACATAGAAATATTTAGAAAATTGTAGGCAGAACAATGGTGCCTTTTCATCCAAGATAAAAACGTCTACAGTATGCTCCTGATCAGGCTGCTGTTTCCTATTTCATTGCTCATTTAGTGAACAAACTATAAATGTATAAATTATCACTACCTACTATTTACTGACATTTTGATTTATTATCAAAATTTACATTAATATATTAGTGAAACAGAAAAAAAAAATGAATTGGTTCATCTTAGTATTTTTTAAGAAAATTCTACTACATAGTTAAGCCTTACAGCTCTAGCTCTGCAGAGAACTTTTGAGTCTGTGGATTTTTAACAATCTGTGCAGATATGGGTGAATTGATCTCAAAGAAGGAGTGAGTGCAAAACTAATCACAAAATGGGTACAGTTCAGAATCTGAACTGTATCTGAATAAGGAGTGCCTTACAGACTTAGTTTTCCTAAAGGTTTGTATTTCAGATTGGCTTTTCAGATAATAACTAAAACAAAAAGTCTCAGGGTGTAGAAGAAAGAATTTGTACTTTCAAAGTTCTTATCTGGAAAGAAGGTTCTGGTTGGTGGAGAATGGCCACAAGCTCTTGCATGTAGAGACTGTTTTTCTTATGCAACAACAGTGAAGGTTAGGGAGTTTTGGATTAGGACTTGGTACATTAAAGTTTATTTTTGAATATATGAGGTTTGAATGCTATGAGAAATAATGAAATACCCAAAAAGGTGTGATAAACAGTCTACCACAATTAAATGCCAACTGGATAAAATTGATTTTTTCCTTATGAACCTGATAAGTTCCAGCTCTGTTCTCATACATAATTTGTCACGCTTCAAGTCCTCTCTTCCTCATGATGAAAGACACTAACTTTCATGTGCTCTGTAAAGAGGAACTGTCTTTCCTTCAGTAAAATGACAGATACTGCTGTTCAACATAAATATATTTCTGCTGTATTTTCTATCTTGTGTTTCTGATTTTCCTCTCCATCAGTTTTTATTTATATGCTGAAACACCAGAATGTAGGAATGACCATGAAAGGTCACATATGTCTCCTAATGTGGCTGACTCAAGGTACTTGAGAGAAATTTAAAAATACCTCTGTCAGAGTAATCTGAAGAAATCTCCTGCTCTTACTATTACAGCTTGAGTTAAAACATGAAGGTAATAATAAATATCCCTTTAAAAATTGCTAACAACATTAAGTAGTCCTGACACATTCTATATACTTTCAAATTTTTTTTCTGTGAATTAATTTTTTCCATTAGCAAAGCATTTTATGATTTTGTTCATAGTACATTAAAACTGTTTGACTTCTTCAGATTCAAATTTTTTTCACTTACGAAGTGTCTCTTATTCTTGATTATAACAGAAAAAATAAAGGTTTTCAATTGAACATTATTTTCCATGACACACATATCTAAACCTATTTGTTGCTTTATGCTGATTCTTTATGCTTTTCAACTGCTTTTCACATCCTCTTTTAATATATTAATATATTTTATTATACTTTTGTTATAGGTAGTATTCTGGAAAAATATTGATTTCAATAAAGTTGTTACATCGTCCATTCTGTCATAATTCAAGTTGTTGTCGCATATTCCAGTGTGACATATTATTTCTTATGCTTTCAGCAGCACATTAATGATGACCTGTGCTAAGAAACCTGTAGGATGGTTAGGCCTCCATTAATTTAGATATGGTTAATTTAGACATCTGCATTGTACCCCATTGTACCCATCTTTTAGGTAGTTCCCTTCAGCATGATTATCAATGAAAAATTTTGGTTTTCTGGTATTCATTCATCTAATCTTCTCCTCCTTAGAGTCCTCATGGTTGTCCTTGTAGCTGAATAACAGAAAGTTTTTTCCTACAAGTTTCAGATTTCTGTTTCATTGCCCTCTCTCCCAGTTCAGTAGTAAGAATAAGTAAAGCTATAATGAGACAATTCAGTCAATAATTTTATCCCTTTTTCTGTAATGAGAGTAGTCAGTATTATCCTAAACTTTTCCTTTTTTTGTTTTTCTGCTTTCTCCCACACGCACAGGAAAAGATTAAGTATCCTTTCCTGAGGAATCAGAATTTCTGAATGTCTAAAGAAATTATGTTGTGCTTAAAATTTTATTAACCATAGCAAGTGATTCGCTTATGAAGCTTTTTTTTTCCTTTTAAAATATGACGACCTCAAGGTACTTGGGAGAAAAAGTTCAAATTTTTTCTGTGATAAGTTAATGACCCAGAAAAGCTTCTTGAAAGGGACAAGAAACCTCATGATCATTGGTTCAATTTCTTAGATATATGAGGCACTATTTTTTTTTCTCTCTCTTTCTATGCAATAAGGAAAAATTGGGGGGGGTATCATTTTGAGGTTTCATACATCTTAGTTGTGCATAAAGTTATAGAAAACATTTTGCAGCATGTAGGGGCTTTAGTAACATCACATTGTTATATATCAGAAGACAGCAGGTTTCATAGTAATCTTCCAAAATTCTTGAGTAAAAGCTAATGTAAAAAGTCATTTAACTTCTCAGCAGTGTTCTTATCTTCCCTCACTGCTTTGTAGGGATTTAGAAGATCTGTTGGTTCTATTACAGTCATCTTCAAAATGTATTTTCATGGCTTCTGGGTATTGGTTTTAAAACTCTTTAATTCTTTTCTTGAAAATCCATTTTTACCCTTCTAATTTCCCTCTTTCTTCATTGCTGCAATGTCCTTGATTATTGATAGGCTTCACTAAGGTCAGTCTTCTTAAGTGCAGAGAATTCGCATGGTTGAACCCACAGCTTTCTAACTATTCTCATTCTCTAGACTCCAACATGCCATTTTTTGGCCACCTGTCCCTGTGGTGTTAAGAGGTAGAATTCTCAGAAGACCCCACATGACGGGACTTAGTAAAAAACCACAAAATTTTAAGATACTTATGTTGTCATGGACAAACAGATCTTAATTTCGTACATTTCTCCGAATGTTGCACTGTTCTTACAGCAATCAGATTCAATATAATTTTTACCATCTGCAGCAAGTTAATGTTGTAAGCAAAGTTCATACATGATGAATTCCTTCAAATAGCTAATATGTTTCAAATTATTTAACCAGTATTTGGAAATATTTTTCCAGATACTTATTCTAAAATATTACCAGAATTTCAGGAAAATTTGTCTATAGAATTGCTTCTTTTCAGTTAAAAAACATTTTTCTTCTTATAAGAAGCTTAAATAATTATCTATTGCTATGAATAATCTTAAATGACAGTCCTCCATATCTTTTTTAAAGTCAGAAAAGAAAATTTTTTTTTTAAAGTTATATTGCATTCAACATCATTGTTAAATTCAGCTACAGACAATTGAGGCATTTAGTAGCTTAACTGAAAGAGGAATAAATGAGCTTCAGATAGAAAGGCATCCTCAATGAAAAGCCCCTCTTCTACTAATGTCCCAGAAATATGATAGCATTTTTTAAAAAATTGCCAAAATATTAAGAAAAAATGCTTTCATAAATTAAAATTCACACTTCTATTGTCAATCATTCAGCTATCTTATTTTAAATAAATTACATTATTATTATTATTATTATTATTATTATTATTATTATTATTATTATTATTAAAGTCCCTGCTTTTAAACATTGATGGATAATCTGAGACCAGTAAGTTACTGAGATTTTCAACCTGAAAAGCAGTTGTTTTATAAACTTATCTTCTCCCAAAATTTCACAGTATTTTTTGCTCTGGTTGACATGTACTGTGAACTTATCAGAGAAATTGCAATAAATTCCTCAAGGATAATCACAGAAGATAACAATTCTCAGTTCTATATGGTTTTGAAACCACACAATATGTTTTTTGTTTGTTTTTTTTTGTTTGTTTTGTTTGTTTTTTGTGGTGTCCAATATCAAAGTCAAAGGTACAAAGTAGATGATATAAAGATGTATCAAGGATTGAGCCAAAATTGCATGGTCCCAAACAAGTTGACTGTATAGGCCTTTTGAAACTGGTTGAGACCATACTTGTAATACCTTTGGTTTAACAAAATAGCTAGACTTCTACTTATTAAAAGTTCTGCAGAACTTCTGGCAATCATTTTGAATCTGAAGTGTTTGAACTGTTTACAGCACTGGTCTTGCTTTTTTTTTCTTAAACTTTATCTTTGGTATTGCATTCTGTGTAAAACCTTAATTTAATTCTTGATGCCTCATTTCAGCACCTAGAAACGAAGCCATTTGATATGGAGGAGTTCTCAGCTACACAAGTTTCTGTGACACAAGCTATATCCTGATAATTTGCATCCTGTGAAGGGCTGCCTGTTTAGAGGCCTGAGACAGCCTTGGAAAGCAGGGAGAGAATTAAAAATAACTAGCATTTTAAGCATGCAGCTGTGAACTGCAACAATCCTGGACATGCCATTTTATAATGGCTTCCCTAATGAGAACGTTCTTTTTGTTATTGAGGGTTCTTAACTCTTTTGCTTGTTTCTGTCTTGGTTGTTAAGTGTTAGCAATCATTACTGTAGCAGCTTGTTCATCATACTGAGATCTCTCTGAGTTCCTATATAAATATCAGCCTTATTCCTCCTTTCTGGTGTTAAGAGAGCTGGAAATGGAAAATAAGTATTCTTTACTTTAGCATTTTGCTTGTTATCCAAAACCAGCAGGTGAAGGAATAAATTATAGGCAAAGTGTACTTTAAAATCATTTAAGCAGTGATGACTCGGAAAAAAAACAGATTCAGTTCCAGTTTAAAGTTAATACTGGAATTGTTTCTTTATCCAGATTAACAGTTCCATATTTAAGAGCTCTAGATTTATCTGAGCATGCTTAAAAGAGATTATTTATGATGTAGTAAAATAACAAAAAAAGCACTGAGGAAATAGTAATTATCAGCTCTTGGAATTCCATCCTGGGCAGGGCCAGTCCCTCTCTATTCAAAAACTGCCTGGTCTTTACGAGATTCCTATGACAAGCTCCCACAGATGATTTTATTTAATCAGAGCCTTTTCTCATGTCCAGTGTGTCCTTCCTCTGAAGGAAAACTCTACAGAAACCACTTTTCCCATGACTTACTTGCTGTCCATTACTTTTAGGACAATTTGCATGGCCAGGTATAAGTGGATCCAGTCAGTATTGCACGTAATTGAAGTTTACTTGTAAATTGTCAGAATACTTTAATTTTGGAAAGAAAGGGATCCTGATTTCTTTGAGATGACTGAACTTCTTTTTCCTTATTGACTGTTTTCATCCTGGATGGTGTTTAGCAATTTCCTTCAGCATGCTTGTTCAGGCAGCTACATTTTGTTCTGTAATTTTAATAGAAGGTACAAATATGGTTAGAACATATGAATATATGAATATT
The DNA here is from genome assembly GCF_971803275.1 of Cyanistes caeruleus. Lineage (NCBI taxonomy): Eukaryota > Metazoa > Chordata > Aves > Passeriformes > Paridae > Cyanistes > Cyanistes caeruleus. The sequence goes on from NC_141701.1 coordinate 126,242,110, forward strand.
AGTGAATATGTCACTAACCGAGAGGCTATAAAATGTGGTTGAATGTGACAAACACTTTTCACCGTGCCAGGGATGCTTTGTTCAGACCTACCCCATGGCAAAGACATGTCTTCTCACATATTAATGTAAGCTGAAATTTATATTGTATATTGATATTGTATAGCAGAGGTCACTTTCAGTGAAAAAGTGTGAAAGAGATTTTGGAAAGAAAAGAATTAATAAAAATCATGATACTGACTGCCCTCCACAAAGACAAGTTCATGTGACCAGTTGCTGAAAAAAATGCAGAAAGCAGAGTGCTTAGCCACAGAATGATTCATTTTCAAAATTAGGAAGAGAACCAGAAACCCAGGGCTTAAAATGCTGATTTAATATGAATCCTGGCAGCTTCAGTTGAGAAAACCACAGCCAGACTGCTTTAACAACAGGCATGCCTGGCTTTATTTTCTTTTATGTTCCTGTCACATATACAGCTTGTCCAGGTTGCCAATTCAACATCAAGAAGTGGTCATTACCTCGAAAAAAATTTCTCATTTTCACCCTTCTCATAAATACAAATACTTCTACAAGAGGGCTAAAGTATTAAACTGTGACTTTGCTGCTGAAAATGTTGAGCAACAAGCTATGCTGGTGAGTCTGAAGGGTACTTGAACTGGCTGTCTGCAGCACTTTGCAAGGGAAAGTTTCATAAATTAGTTTAAGATTGCTTTGTTTTTGCTAGTTGGCAATGGTAACTGTGATAGGTATAACTGAGTTCTTTGAATCTTCTAAGTGCCTACAACATTAATTGATCGGTATAATATTCATATGAGGTAGATTATATCCCTCTTTTAATCAAAGAAATTGTTTCAGGAGCTCAGGAAAGTTAATAGTGGAATATCCACTGACTTCAGACTTGTTGCTCACCAGTGACATTCCTAAAGGCCTGGTTGCTGATTCTCCATGGTACTAAAGGCTTGTAACTGAGATCAAGGTCAATTGGAAGTCAGCTACAGTGTGTGAAAATGAGGTCACAGGAACAGAAAGCTGAGCACAGAAGGGCTCTGGGAAGTCAGGGAACTGGGCAATCAGGTCTTAAAATGACATAACTGAAGCTGAAAGGCAGAATCAGAGGCATATAAAAGATTCAAGAACTGAGGATCTCCAGTTCACAGCCTTTAGCAATTGGTGTACACCACTCTATTATCAATTCTAAAACCAGACAACATTACATAATGGAGCTTTGGCCGCCCTTTGTGCTCTCTCCTACTTCTGAGGCTTTTCATTAGCCAGCACTTGGACTTCCAGAAAAGGGAAATCAAGGAAAGTATGAAAATGTTCAGAGCTATTTGCCAGAAATATCTACGTGCTCATGTGACACAACTATGTAAATTAAATTCCCTACAAGCTGATTTGCACAGTATAATAGTGAACATGAGGGAGGAAGATACAAATACATATAAAAGACTGCATGAATCTGGTAATGTCCTTTATTTTTTTTTTTCTTTAATGCAATGGCAATTTTCACAAATATATATGATATATAGCAAAGGAAGCCAAAACAGCTCATTTAATAAAAAATTCTGTGAATTACACTTCCAGTTAAGGAAGTTATTCCTGTCTGAAATGCAAATGGGAGGAAATGCAGTGGTTAATATAATGGACATGCTAATAACATCAGGCAGTTATTGGTCACAGTAACTATACCAAACCTGCTGGGGAATTCACCTGGTTTCATTTATAGGGACAAAAACTGTCCTCTAGGTTTCAAGCAGGGAAATAGCAAATGAGCTCTCTGAAATTAAGAATGGCAGCCAATATGGTTGCTCACTGATTTAGGGAAAGGACTGCCTGCTGCATACAAAATGTGGAACCCTGAGGCACTGCTAGTAGGACTAGAAGAGAGAATCAAAAATCTGTGACAGACTTGTAGAGCATAGAAAATGAAACTAGGGTGTATTTTTGATCATTGATGGCTGAATTGGGTACTGAAATCATTCACTGTCCTAGAGGACCCAAAACAAGTAAAGTTTTGGGTTGTTACTTCTATAGAAAGCCCTGTCTCCTGAGGCCACAGACGTGCACTATGGCATTGATGAAAGTGCAAGCCCTGGAAAATTTCAGATGACAGAAGCAGAGGTTCTTATGCTTGGAAAGTGAAAGTATTTCCACAAGATTATCTCCTACTTGTTTTCTCTCATTGTCTGGCATGAAGAACAGTGGAATCCCACCACATCTATTGGCTGACATGTCCATAGTTATTGTATTTAAAAACTCTCAAGAGTAGGATACAAAACCAAAAGTTTTGTTAAATCAGAACCACCATTTAAGCAAAGCATCTGATTTCCTTTGCTACCTTACATCATATTCATGAGGTTGAAATTCAGCTGGCTTCATTGCTGTGTCTCCTGATTTACCACAGTGTCACTGGGATCAGAATTGTGCCCACAGTCTCCATGTTGTAAAGACAAAATAAAGTCTGCTAAGTGTTTTAATGGCAAGACGGGTCACCGAGCTGGTAATTATCTCTAATTGACATTTAACACAAGCTGTAATATTCTTTATGCGCTGCTGAATGGCAGCTCAGAAGGGTGTCAAAGTCTTCTATATCAAGCAAGAAAGTGCAAAAATCCCCAAAGAACTTATTTTAACTCTTGTCCTTTGAACTGAAAGTTCACACTACTCAGTACGAATGGGGTCAAGCACACCAACACCTATGGGAAATGACTCTTGGAAAGTAATTTTTGTCTGTATAAGTGAACACTCTATTGTACATCACTGTAACATAAAAATCTCTCTAGGTAACAGCACAACTCAACATATTCTCTCTTAACAAATGAATTCACGTTCCATCTCTTTACTGCAATGAACTATCATGATACAATGTCTCCCTGGCACTACAAGAATGTCTGTGTCAACACTGACCTCAAAGAGGTGTTTCTCTATAAATGTGTAATCTTTTCAAATGCTTCTTCCAAAATTGTTAAAAGGGTTATACACTCCCATTGGCACCTGAACAGACCAGGTTCCTGGTAGCTTCTCGTACTTTTTCTGTGAAATAAGAAAAAAAATATTTTCATTTCATCAATCATAATTTTAGGCAACTGGCTGCAAAATATTTCTTATTTCGATTACTCTAAATATGCTTTACAGTGAAACTAGTTATTCTGAAAGTAGCTGCAACTGAAGAATAATCTCAAATACCTGAAAAAGATGAGTTGCTGACTCAACATGACTATTAAAGGTTATTTTCTCAAAAGTTTATGATAAACATTCAGAATACTCCAGCTCACTTCTTCAAAATGAGATGATTAGATAAGTGCCTGACATTTAATGAAGGAGTCCTCAATTTCAAGAAAGCAGCATATATAATGTCTCAGATGACACACCCTATCAGCCATTATTTGGAAATAAGCATTTCACTGTTTAAATAATATCACTGCAAGAATGTCCAGCTTGTGATTTTGAAAAGAAATCATCTTTCTAATTTTCTTAATCACAGATAGTTTAAATAAAGCATTTGCTGTCTTTAAATAGGCAACAAAGAATCAATGCATTTTTAAAAAAAACCCAAAAAAACATGCAAACAAAAATACCCAACCAAACAAAAAAATCCTTTGATTATAGTTAGAACAATGGTCACAACCAAGCAAAAAAAAATCCTTTGATTTTTGGGAAGAACATCTATAATCAGCCATACTTACCTCTCTCAAAGATGTTTTAATAGAGCTTCACTGAAAAGGATACATTTATCTACTGTAAAAGTAAACTGGATTTTGTTTCTGGGTTCCAGGTTTTGGGTTTTACTTTTTGCTAACCACAAATACCTCATTAATTTTGATGGTTTTCAAAACGATCCTAATGATTATAGCTTTCTGTCAGTGCTATCTTCCCATTAGCAAATTCTTAACTGAATTTAACTGTTAGTTAGGTGCCTTTGAAAGGCTAACTTTTATGGGTTTTTTTTAATTTCTTGTAAAAAACATACGCTTTTCTATACAGTTGCATTAGTTGTGACTGTGGTGCATAAAGTAGAAGATAACAGCACCAGCCAAGAATGAAAATCAGCTTTCCTAGATGACCTAATGATAAGGCATTTCAGCACTCAGTGACTTTGCAGGACAGATAGAAGCATGTATTGTTCAAAAGTTTTCATTAGTTTTCCTTAACATGCTGAGAGTAGTGGAAAGGAAGTGAAGCCAAAAGCAAGAGGCCAAAAAGAAAGGGTGTGAAGCTTTATGTACTTGTGGATTTTTTCCATTCCTAGGTTGTCTTGAATGAACTGAAAGAATACCTATAAAATCCCTTCTTAGATAATGTTTTGCATATCTTAATGTACTCATAATGTTAGTATTCCTCATTTTCTCATATCTGCTATTGAAAATTGTTTCATAATTTGGGGATATTTTTTTTACATCTTCATACACCAATGTTTAAAATATGTTAACATCAGACTTTCTTCATGACAATGACCATGAAGACATCTTGTTAAAAAAGTAAGGAGGTGGTCACATTTCTGAATCATATAAAGAGAATTTGTAAGACTATTCTTACTTTAAGAAATATTATTAAATTGGTGTTCTGCTTGAAAATACTTAATGACTTTTTCTGCAATTTACTCATTTAAATAACACATGATAATAGAGGCAAGATTATATTACAGACCCAAAATTAACTACTTAAACATTGGATTTTCTGAATTTCATTGTCCCTTCAGCTTGCAGTTTTTGCAGATAATTCAGTAAATATGATTCTTACTAGTTTAAGACTGGGGTGCTGTACAATATCTATAAACTCATTCTCATCCAGTGTGATAGGAATGGTAGAATTCTCAATCTGCTTAGACTTTGTTGTAAAGCTCAGACCTCACAGCAAGTGGTCCCTGCCTTGTCTTTGACACCCAGGGCTCATTGGCTCCAAGGGCATCAGAAGAGGAACAGCACACTGCTACTGACACTTTTGATTATGCTTCAGCCCAAAACTCAGCACGAAGGAAACAGAGAATACATTCTACCTTTCACACATGGAAAACATGGTGAGCTGGTATGCATTAATGATGATACATTCAAATTTATAGGCAAATTCTAGTACCTCAGAGCCTGCTGACTCTTGATGCTGCTGGGAATGAAGTCACACAAACAACATGGAAAGTAATTTCAGGTTTAGAAAGAATGAAATAATGTATCTGGAAAGAATAAGGAAGCAGACCTGAAGGCTTAGCTATATCAGTTCAAATATTTCATATGCATATAAGGCCACAAATTGCTTCAAAATGTAGTCTAGTTAACATACAGTTACTGGGAAATGTTAGAAACACAAGCTGAAGTTAAATATGCTTTTAAGTACCATTGATTTCACAGCTAGAAATTAATGACAAGACTGTATGCAGTGCCAACAAAATCTAGCAATACATTCAAAGGGATAGGTAAGCTGGACTGAACAAACACAAAATAAAAGATGGCCCAAGCACAGCAAGAATAACAAAATTAGAAAGTTATGTCTTAGATTTCCACATTAAAAGAAAAAAACAACTAGCTAATCAACTGATCTGTGCAATGCCAGTAAAGATCTCTGAAAATATTAGAAAGCAAATTCTGATTTGTTGTTGCTATATGTACTGAAAAATTTGACTTAAACTGGTCATACAAAATAACTGAAAAAATTTCTCACTAGGAATGTTCTCCTGTATAGGTTTTAGCAATGAGATATGAGGACAGAGAAGTTATTTCTCAATTTAAGACATGTGTCTCTCTCATGTACAGATATATACATTTATCCATATTCCAGAAATATACATACACATACAGAGTCTAAAACATGCATATATTTATTACTTTCAGAGTTAGGAACGTAAGAATTAGCCTTGATTTTAGAGACTTATGCCAAAAATTCAGATCACCACATGAAAGAAACAACATTTTAAAAAATGTACTGTCAACCAGTACCCTGGAACAAGTTCAAATAGACCTTTGGAAAGCAAAACATAATTGTTTCAGAGAAGCTATTTGTCTACCAAGCAACTTTAAATTTCTCTAAATATTTATAAAAATGAAAATCATCATAGATATGCAGAAAATCGTAACTGTTCAAAGGTTATGTCATGCTCTAGTGAACCATCTTCTGTATGCTTTTGCTAAGGATAAATTTTCAGTATTGTAAGGTTGCTGTATAAGCCTAACAGCTCATTAACTTACTATTGTTTAAAATGACATAAAAAGTATTACAGAAACAAACAATACTTGGTAAATGGAAATTTAAATCTCTGTCTTTCAAAAACTTAGTGGTTTACTGAAATGAGTACAAAAGGAACCAGATTGCTTTTAAAGTATTTATCTAGGCTTTTGCATACAGAAATGATCCCTCTAAAAAAAATAAAAAAGAAATGTACAATTCTATGTGATCTAGCCTTTACAGGATCTAGCCAAAAAAGAATGAGAATAAATCACCCTCTTTTAACCTAATAGTCCATTATGTCGTCAGATATTACAAACTCCCTGCTACTGCTATGTAGGCATAATGTATGGTTCTGTAAACATATCTGGAGATTAATTTTTGCCCAAAAGCACTGAGCTGAACATTAAGAATTGCAATAAGCAACAGAGCCAAATTTGTGTTTTCTATGCTTAATTACAAATAGGTTATATATTCTGCAAGTTAAAGCAGATTGCAGAAATTCAGGCCTCCCATAAACTCCAATTAAGCTAAAAAAAAATAAGCAGAAGGGACATAGGAATAATGCTGAATTATTCAGGCTGTATCCTGAAGAAGTTCTGGGATCTTTGAATCTCTAGAGTGCCTGAGAGAATGGAATCATCGCCTGGGTGAAAGCTCCATAGTGAAAATGGCATTATAGAAAAATTACAAAATCATGTGGAAAGGGTTTCTTCCTTCATACTCTCTAGTTTTGAAATACTCACTGGAGAAAAAAATATATGTACAAGTATTTTTTCCCATAAAAAGAAATACTAATAAAAAAATCAAATGATGTAAAAAGTTAGTGAAGAAGAGTATCAATGACAAAGCTGTGGCATCTGATTTTTTAAAGCATAGAAGTACTTAAAATGAGAATATGATTAAAATAAAAGTTGTAAGCAGCAGAGTACTGTATATGAATATACTATATATAGCCACATGTTGCAGCATCACAATTATATATTCAGTGCCAGTAATCACTCACATGGATATTTTGTGCTAGGTATTTCTGAAATTAAGCTGGAAGTTTCAGTTCTTTCCCTGGCTGGCAGTCACAGGAGTTTTATTCTCTTTTGCTGGAGCACACAAGACAGCTATTTTTATCTCTAATAATATCTTTTCTTAATCTCCTTTCAGACAGACTGCCTGTCTCAAATTGAGACCAGAGTGATTTAGAGTTAAAAGAATGTGCATAATAGAGATGTAGCATGTTTAAATCCTCTCCTTAGGAACATAAAACTCAATTAGAAGCATGGTCTGGCAGACAGTGTAAAAAAGGATTGTGAGGGAATTCATGTCTAGTAAATCATCCAGAACTTCATCAAAAGACAAAGTGTAGTTTAACTGTAAATATGGTGTAAAAAAGTTGCGAAGATGAAAGTTTATTTGGGGTCAAATATTTTTTTGTAGACGTGGGAAGATGGTATACTGTATGGGATACATAAAAGTGGATATCAGATTTAAAGCATGACTTGGTGAAAAACATCAGTTGTATTCCTCACCCCAAATTTTCAAGTATTGAGAAAAACAGGAAGAAAAAAGAAAAACAGATTGGAGAAAATTATTTTTGGAAGACACAGCCTATTTTATTTTAAATAAATACAATTTTTAATGATCCAGTTTTAATGTTAAAATATTCCATTGCAAACCAGAAGAAATCTAGAAAGGCTGAAGAAAAAAGAAAAATAAATCTTTCAGTGAAGAATATGTTGTCAGAAAGGTCTGGCTTGTGAAAAGCGTTAAAACACTTTGTTCCACTACCTTATTCTTTTGTGAAGTAATCCTCAAATCTTCCCTAACCTTTAGAAGATAACAGCTTTAAAATGTTAGCGTGCTTGTGAAGAGTCAGAAAGACAGGGTTCTGCTGAGAGCAAAGCTTCCTTCCACGGCTGTACCCTGGCTGTGGGATCCTTCTCAGGCAGACTACACCACCCCTCACCTTAGGATAAACCATCTCTGTGGTGTCTGTGCCTGCCTCTGGAGCAAAAGGATTCTGCAATTACCTTCAACAGCTCTCAGCAGTGATAATGTGGGACAACACTGGCCCAGTGGAGCTTCAGAAATCTGGAACATCTGGAACATGGTCTTGCTCTCTGCATATGCCTAAGAACAGAGCAGGGAGAAGGATGCAGACCTGAGCTGTAGCTGAATGAAGTGTGGCTATATGGAGACTTTTTCACTGTCTACACCCCATGTTTACAATCTCCACATTCCTCATGAACATAGTTTCTGTGATTATTTAGGAAAAAACACAGATTACTTAGCTGATATACTTCTTCAAAGGAATTAAATCTAATGCAAGAAATATGAGGAAGCAGTGGTGACTTCAAAAAGCTATTTATCAAATATAAGAAATAAGGAGTGTACCATGATTCCCTGAAGAAGGCTGAAAAAGTAAGTCTGGTAGGCTGAAGTAAAATTCAAACAGAGGGACCTTTTCTACAACTGCCAATAGAAATTGAACTTCTGCCACACAGAAGATATTTCTTGGTGAGACTACTTTTTTCTGCTCTTATTTTTCCTTCATTTGCACCTCATCATGAAAAGAATTTGGCCTGATACTGTTTTAATAGACAAAATGTCAAATAGTCAAAACTCATATGTACAAGGCTAAATGTGACAACTAACATTTTAGATAGTTGAGATGAACTCTGTTATGGTAAAATAAGAGTTGCACCAAAATATATCTATTTAGGTTGAGGGAAATTATTGATGAGTTGCATCAAAGCCCAGGTGAATTTCTCTCCAGCCAAATCCTCAGAATTTCACTGAAAACAGAGAAATCCCTGTACATGAAGCTGGGGATCAGGGTGCATGAGACATCTTGTGATAACTGCAGTTAAGTTGTTTTAAAATGTGAAAACAGAGATACAGATAAGTATCATCACAGAAATGAAAAAAACTACCTTTTTTAAGGTACATTGGAATGATTTAGGGTAGATTCTGTGTGCTGCTGCCTTCACTTTGGCATCTTGAACTCCTCAGCTGAATGAAGCACTCTGTCTGCCCAAACTGAACCTGCAAAACTCAGTCTCAGGTTTTGGCAGGAAATATAGTGCTTGAATAATTGAATTAGATTTAGGGGTTTGTGGACAAACAGAAGAGCAAGTTATATGAAGAGATTTCTCTTAAATATGCAGTTCTGTTGTACAGCCAGTAGTTGAAAGGATCCTGCTGTGTCCAGACAAGGCATATGTTCATATACATATATAAAACCTTTTTACCAATATCTATTAGTTGCTTAGAGATCCAATGAAGGCACATGTGGAAGCAGGAAGGATTCCTTTTATCAAAGATAGAAGTCCATATAGTAGAGGAGTCCCCATCTGCTTTTTTGATATGATAAACTTCCAGCGTGCCTCTACTGATTTAAATCTGGAAAAAAGGTTTGGTTATTAAAATATTTTGGCACAAGGTTTCTGACCATTAGAAATTTTAGACTATTAATCCATTTTTGGTAACATTGTTCTCTGTTCATAATTATCCTTCATTTAGGGAAGACTTTTGAAATCCCATTAGAATCAATCTTCATGTTTTAAACATTAAAATACTCCTTTAGAACTTAAGGACCTACTAGAGTTGCAGTACTAAATGAAACAATATTTGCATTGTAAAAAAAATGAAACTGTGATTCTAAATTTCAGGTTTCTAAAGAGGAATGTTCTCTTATTTAGTGAAATGTTAAAAACATAAATTTATTTTTATGAGACACAAGAGTTTTATTATTATTACTAGTTTTGCACAAGGAATTAAAAATGAAACAACAGGTTGACTTACTGAGAAAACAAACTGAAGCGAGAGCTTCAAATTCCCCAGACTATTTGATAACACTAGTGTGTATGCAAAAAAAAACAAGCCTTGCTAGCACAAACATGACAGGACTCTAGAAGAGAATTGTGGAATTTTCATCCAATACACTAGTTTAAATACTCAGAAGAATTACTGTTCTTTGCTCAAATAAAAATTAGAACATAATGTTTGCACTTTTTGTTTCTTAAAAACACCTATATATGCTCTGTTTTAGAAAATACATTTCTTTTGTGAATAAACTGCTTTTTTATTCTGTTAGGACTCAAAATTTTCAGAGCATTCCCAGAAGAGGATCCACCCCACTGCTCCCAAGCAGGACAGGATGCATGAAAGGCAACCAAAGAACTTGTGCCTGTGGTACCACTCACTACTCAGCTGCTTGACATTGCAGGAACGTTCCAAAAAAAGAGCAAGGCCATTTCAGATCTGGAAACAGACACAACTGATGCAGCTTTTTCTCTCTGCACCTGGTACATAGGTGTTCAGGATATGTGCAGTGCTAGGAATCAACAGCTTATTAAAAGTTAACAGGAAAATGAAACAGCCTTGGCGTTGTATACTGGAAATCAAAGTAATGCATTTTCTGAAAGATTTGACACTGATAGAATGAAGTAAATATGCCCCATGATAGCAAAATTAAATGCCTCTCATTTTTTAATTAGTAATAGTTTTTTTTTATATCTTTGTCTTCTTTTCAACCAATCCAGTCTTACTGTTATAACAGAACCATTGTTTGCCTGTCCCACTGGCTTAGCTACTATAACTGCTTTTCAAAGAACATCCACATTTTTAGTACAGTCACTGCAAAGGTAGGAAGTGGATGGCTGATGACCTACATTTTGGCTTGCCTGTTGGTTTGTACATGGAGGATATCTGCTCTTTAACTAATCTGAAGTTAGATCCAGAGTTACCAACTTTAGATCTCCATCCACACTTACAAATAACAAGTTTGGAGCAAGTAAAGCTGGATCTCATGTTGCCAGGCATTCTGACTCACTGCAAGAGTTTAATTCTTCCCACGGGTCAGTTAGCAGCAGCCACAGCATGCTGGGCTGTATGCACCTTCAAAGAGACATTTATATACCATAAATTATACATTTTGTACAATTGTACATTTGAAGAGTACAGTGATTTGCAGCTTCCCCCCACACAGGTTTAGTCCATGTTATTAACTACTTAATCCACAAGCATGTATCACAGGGCAATGGGCTTAAGGCTGACACAAGAGTGTCAATAACCTTGGCAAAACAGAGTATTGCCAGCTGTACATACACATTCCTCAGCAAGAACTCAATACTGCTTCCAGTGGAGTAACTCTTGTGCTTAACAGTGGCAACAGCGCTTTCTTTAGAGCACTCTGTGCCCTACAGTGTGTGAAACAACTCTTGGCTGATGCCTCTCCTGCTTGAACATTTTGCTAATTTACTGATATTTGTAGCCTGAGCTACAAATATCTGCCTGAGCTACAAAAAGTCTAGTCCTTTCCAGAATCAAACCCAGCTTCCACACCTCTTGCTCCAGTCCAGCCAATCTTCTAGTGCTCAGAAAACAGCAATACTTCTCTATCTTATCCCTCTTGAGGATGCTATACCAACCTAAAGCCATGCAATGCCAGCTTAACTTCCTTTCTGGGTTTTGAAGAGCTGTCAGCACTCTGCAGTGAAATGCTTTCAAAGACCCTGCAAGGCTTTGTCTTAGAAATAAGAGTTCTCTTCCAAGTAACAAAAGTCAGTCCACACAATCTTCTGGCTGTTTTTTTTTTTTCCCCCAGAAGTGTGAAATGAGGGAGGGACAGGGAAGCTTCCAGTAGAAGCTTCCAAGAGTGAGGGTGGGGAGTGCATATGGTGGTGTTGAAAAACTGGTTGCAGAGCTGATTAGAGCTTTTCTGTGGAGACAAGGAGGTGGGCAGAAAAGGATCTGTAGGCTTGTAGAACGTTTTCTTATTTATTGTTAGCATAAATAACCATTCATATTTTTTTGTGCAGTTCTTTTTCATCAGACAATTGCTAATGTCTGGATTAGAACTGTCAGGTTGGAACTGTCATACTTTCCTAGCCTCCATTGAGATTTATTTCTTCTAACAAATAAAATGAAACTTGACTGTGCTTCAAAAGATTACTTTCCCTTTGTTACAAAATAAAATTTTTAAAGAAAATGGTGTTTTGTTTATTAATTGTTTATTACTGTTTTATTTGCAAATGAAATTGTGGGACAACCTGTGATATGCTTTAAAAATGAAAAATAACTGCACACTAAGGAATTATCAATGGCAAAATTTGAAGTTTTGTAAAAATAAAGGAAAAATAAAGAGTGTTGATTCTTTCTTCTTGTTAAAACATTCCAAGCATGTAATCCAGCTACCTCCCAGGTCCCATTTTCTGGTGTCAGGTGACAGCTAATGAAGTTCATGTTTTCTGAGTGAAAAAGGTTGAAGTAAAAAACCAAGCATGTTTCTTTTTCACTGGCAAAGCTTTAGTCTGAGTTTACAAAACCCTTCTGTCTTCCAGAGAAAGACATATTATGTACTGTGTTTCTGATTTTAGGTACTGTGAGAGAGAGACACACACCATTTACATTTAAAAGAGGTTGTCACATTTATTTTTCCATTGAAAATATAAAGTTTTCAGAGAAAACCCCCAAAACTCATGGATTTTTCAACCCAGTGCATTTTCTCTTAAATCCTATATGGTTTATATTGAATTTTCTACAAAAGCAGACTTTTTTTTTTTTTTGTAACAGTATTAGTTAGTTAAAATTTTGACCTGAAAACCTTTTTAACCAGCTATTTTTATATCATCTGCACTATTATTTTCCTGCTCCACCTATGCAGTCTGGCTATTTGTCTCAAAACTCCTATTTTTCAGTTAATTTTGAATTCTCAAATTGCAGCTGATTTGGATTCCACACAAATATTCTTCTAACTAATTCAAAACCATACATCCAAGACACATGAAAAATATCTTTGACAGGAAGCCAAATAAAATTAATTTAAAAATGTAATGATAGCAATAGTTACTATTTTTTTTTTTCAATAGAAGCATCTGCTAGAAGCCAAACTTCCCAGCTTATTCCCGTTGTGCCCATCAAAGATGTACAATGGTCAAGCAGCAAGTTTTTAAGACTTTGAGTTTTCTAAAGGCTCTTGGCAGCATCTTTTGATATCCCCTCAGATATCATGTTACTGAATACCTATGAATACCACAACAGAATCAGGGGAAGATGTACCAAAGTTTGCAACAGGAAAAAAGGTAAGATCCACAGCAGAATTGTCAAAAGAGCAGAACTTCAAGTCTTTAATGAGAAGACATAAAGATCAACATAGTAAACACAGAAATTTGTTTGAATAGAAGCAGTGTAATTACCAGGTCAAGGTAATTTCTTTTGTTTTCCATAAATAAAATTACATTTTAGAGCATGTAAAGTGTTTTTCTCTCCTCCTAGGAAAATGTGTGAGCACGAAGTTTTAATATTTATGTGTTTTTCCTTATAAAAATCCATGAACAAAGGACTTCACCACTCTAAAGGTTACACAGAATTTCAACAATAGGTTTAGTTGATTTGAATGGCCTTTTGGCATGTTGATTTATGCTGCAAGAGTGGCCAAGGGCTTTAACAGTTTAAACAGGATAATGGGGTAGAGAAATCATGCTGAGCAAATGCATTCCAAGATTTAAGGACTTAAAATGTCTGAATTAAACTAAACTGACATGTATTCATTCTTAGCAAATTTGCTGTAATTATATTGGGAATGTCTGAAGCAAGACCCAGATCACCTGCCAGCTGATCTGAGGGGGATACTGGTTCCCATTATAGGAGCTACATTTCAAGCTGTTGGACACATACCTAGACATTAAGCAAATGGAGCAATATCTCAGTTAGTATAAAAGCATTACAGAACTAAGGCCACTTCAGCTTTGGCCAATTTTTGTTGAAGATACAGATGGCGATAAAATAACAAAAAGCCCAAATGAAATAGTCCAAAGTAACATAAAAAATATGCTAGTGAATTGATCTATAGTCAGTACAATAAGATGCCACAATCATGCATTAGAATGAAGGCAATCACTTAAATATCTGAGGTCTCAGAATTCTGAGAGAAGCATGATCAGTTTAATGGATAAATAGAAATGGCTATAAAGTCAATTAATTTGTATTTTAATAAGCATTTTATTGCCCTCTGACTTAAACAATCTGTGAAGTTCAGTAAAGCTCAATTAAATCTAGGTCATCTGGAGAGCCATTTCTCATACTGTCATCTCTTAACATTCTCGATCATCTCGGTTTTATTTTTCAGAAAAATTTGGTGATTGCTAAAACTCTTTTCCCTGCAGCCTGTTTCACCCCACAAGGATTTCAGATCTGGTGTAACACTCCTCTCTTCTGGCATAGGACCTGGGGGACGTGCTAACATCCAGAGGGTAACCCAAAATACTTTGTGGGACATCTTCTCAGGAAATGAGTTGGAATTTCTGAGGGTTCTTTATCTGACCCACATTTCCTTTTCTCTTTTAACTGTGCATGACTCACAGGTGAGTCAAAGTTGTATGATCTATATGGTAATCTGTGACACACTACCTATGCATGGATGGTTTATTTTGTCTCTGCTCCTCTTCCTGTGATTCCTGGCTGTTTCAATGGAAGCAGAAATTCCCTGGCATTTAACAGACTTGATTTATTCCCCTGTAATGCATACAGTTCTACATTTAAATTGCTCCAGTTTTTGAGGATGGGAGCTGTAAATTGCTGAGAATTTGCATATCATGCAGGATTCAGCAGCAAGGGCACTGAAAAACATTCTTATGTTTGACATTTCCAATATTAGACACCTAAATCCTCAGTTAGACTCTGAAGTTTATGGTCTGTTTGTCGAGCAGCTGATGGGCTAGCTGACATCAATTGACACTGGAGGTGAAAAAGTGCTTGAGATATTGAAATCTCTAAATAAAGAGGGACAAAAATAAAGAGTACATAAAGGTGCATTTTTAATTAGTACATAACACTGTGGTTAGGACTAGCAAAAAGGAAAAAAAAATGCAGACTTTCTTTAAGTGGATGAATTTTCAGTTTAGCTGAGATTTCTATGAGGATCATCACTCCTGACTTTATTCACCAGGCAAGCCTGGTTGACAGGCCACACCTATTAGACTAACCTGAGAGAAGAAGAAAGACTTTGGTACTATGCCTCCAATAGGTGAGATAAAGTTTTATGATTGACTGGTGAGATATAAACAAATTTCAAATCCCCACCATTTACTGCATGAGTCTTGACAAGACTGGAAACAGATGAACCCTCAGATTTAAAAATATCAGTAATAAAATATTGATATGGAACCTCCTAGCAATTTCATTTTCTCAATTTTCACAGCCCTTTTTTGTTTGTTTGGTTTTGGTTGGTCAGTCAGCTGTTTTTTTGGGTTTTTTTTTGGTGTGACATCCTTCACCGTGTTCACAACCTTGTATTTGTACAATTAATGGCTTCCTCATAACCAGCCAAGAAACCATGACAGCTTCACTTGTAGTCTGCCGAGTCCTGCCTGGTCAGGGATGCCAACCAGAATCTTCCTTCCAGGGGAGCCCCATTTCCAAGACAATATTCCAAAAAGTACTCATCAGAAGTCAGTATCCTGCAGACTTGGACAGCTTTGATCTTTGCATGAACTATTTTATTTTATTTTATTTTATTTTATTTTATTTTATTTTATTTTATTTTATTTTATTTTATTTTATTTTATTTTATTTTATTTTATTTTATTTTATTTTATTTATTTTGTTTTATTTTATTTTATTTTATTTTATTTTATTTTATTTTATTTTATTTTATTTTATTTTATTTTATTTTATTTTATTTTATTTTTTTATGGAAACTGACATTTTGGTACAAAAGATGAACCTGGGTCACATTTCTCCTTTCTGATAAAGTATCAAATCTGTTCTAAGCAGCTTTCCTGGGCACCTACTGGCCAGGGTGATTGCATGGGGCTAAGTGGTATTGATGTTGATTTATTGATTGATTGCTGCCCTATAAACCTGCAGTTTATATCATTGCCTCTTTCTCAGACATTTAGGGCACTAATCTGGTGGATTGAAGTTGGATTACACTAGCTCCCTTTAGAGACTTCAGAATAATGTTGCACCAGAGAAATCCAGCAGAACTGAATGGCCAATATGTTGTTATTCAGACTTGCAATGCAGCCCTAACCATGCATTTTTTAACTTCTATCTCCTCTTGTATCAAGCATATCTTCCACAGCTGCTGTTAACACATCTTCTAATACCCTTAAAGTTAAGAAGTATATGTATATAGATCTGCATACATAGGGTTTTGGTTTTGTTTTTTTTCCTTTTGCCATGACCACAAATGTCTTATTTAGATAAACACTTTTTTCTTGCTTTGTACTTTACCAATCCCTACATACCATTTTCCTACTTTCTGTTTTTGAATAGCAAGACCTGGAAAGAATTTCACACTGTGATGCATTTTCAAAACAGCTTTGCCACTTTGAATGTAAATTTTGTAGGTGCAAGGAGCACTGACAAAGGTGCAGTACATACTGAAAAGCTTTAAGCTGGTGCAAATTAATTGACTTTGTCCTAAGACCTTACACCTGATAGAGAACTCTTCTTACAACCAACCTGCATGAAATGGAGCAGCTTCCTTCCAAACTGAGACAAGTGCTTGTGCTGAGTTATTGAGGCTGAGTTATTGTGCTGAGTTATTGAGGTTCTGCTGCAGAACCCTCTTAACTCTGATAAGCAAATACAGAAGAAAGAACTGATGGGTTTGGGGGATCTAAGTCTCCTAAAGACAAGCCCTGTAACTCTTGAGAAAAATTTGGTTTGGTTCTCTTTTTTTCTATTATAGGAACCATACATATACATATGTGTGCATCAGGGATAAAAGTAAAGTGAAAAAATCCTAAAATTGGAAGTTATTTACAGTGAACTCCTTTAAATTAAAAACCAGCTGTATGTCTCTGATATGGATTTGAAATATGTATATTTTTATGATGTTGCTTGATTTGCTAATCCTGAGAAATGCAAAAAAAAAAATTGCCTTGAGTACTTCATACCAAATGGGCAAAATAAATGTCCTGAATTTCAGAAGTCCTTCCTTACTGATATATAGTTGCCGAAAAACTCTGTTTTAATGAGTTTTTTTAAAACATGTTATTTCTTTTCTACTGATGTGTTCCAAAGTCCTTTCCTATTTTTTCCTTCTCTTTTTCATTTTCTTCATTCCTCTGCTACTGGCTATTTGTTTACTGTTTGTTTCTCACTAATATCACCTTTACTTTTATTTTGGTGGCTATGTCTTATTCTACCTTTACTCTAGAGGTGGGTTTCTTTACACTTTTAGAGAAAAGCCATGGAATATCTGTCCCTCCCTTAACACACACCCACAAACATGAACACACTGAACCCACTGGGTGCTAAGCTTGCTGCAGCTCCTCCACTGGTGCTCTTACTTGTTTTATAGAAGTTGGCCTTTTTCTTCCTACTCAGCTCCCTGTACAGAAATCAATGTTCTGCTACACTGACTGGAGTGACAGTAATGCAGGAGATGCCAGTTCAACAGCACGATGCACAAAGAGCTGTTCTCCAAAAATTCGTCTCTGCTAAAAAAGGCGAAGGAAGCGACACTTTGTTTCCTCCATGGACAGAGTGGCAACACCATTTTTTCCCTGGCTCTTCTGCTCCTCTCCTCCCCCTTCACTCACCCTCAAATTCAGAATTGAATAGTTTAGGCTTACAGGATGCTAGTTCAAAGAAAGGATTTAAAAATTGTTCCTCTTTTATTATATCATAATCTGGTACAGGAGCCCAAAACATAAATGCTGTTGCTCTCTGAAAGGTAAAGAAAGGCTATTGGGCCAGCAAAATCTTTGTGGGGGATTAGTGTTTTGTTCCCTCAGATTAGGAGACATTAAAAAAAAAATTAAAAAAAAAAAATCTTGAATCCTTGACAGTATTTCCCTGAGTTAATCTGCTCTAGTGGCTGTTGGTATTTGCAGTGTCTACCAATGCCAGTCTCTTCTGGTTATACTGTGCAATTTGGTATATTGTGGAACAACCCACACACTGACAGTTCCAGAGAGTAAAATTATGCTCCAGTGCTAGAAAAGGGGTGACAATGGACCTAATTTTCAGCTGGACAGGCTTGAGAGATGATATATATATATATGTTCAGTATGTTTCATTCATTCATATTTGTCTTGACAAATTATCCTTTAGTAGTTCCTCCTTTTTATTTCTTGGTGGTTTTCCCCCCCCGTCATTATTCAATATCTGCTATTTTTCCCCCTGTGAAATAAAACATAAGGAGTAAAATCACTGTTTTCTGGGCTATTTATATGGGCATTGTTGATATTGAAAATCTAAGGCTGTTTTGATTCATTTTTCATGCTGAAGTATCCTTGATTTTGTTTCCTGATGGGGTGAGTAAAACTACTGGGCTCAGACTCAATGCTGGGGCATGTAGCTGGAATTGCATTGAGGAGACCAGTCAGGACTGTGTTTAGACAATCACAGGCTCTGACCTGCAGAATTAAGGTTATCAGAGCCTAGTGGATTTTCAAATGGCTTCTGTTAAAAATTGGCTGAGTATTATGTGGGATGGATAAAAGGAGATTTTGTTTTGCTTATTGAAGTGGTTCAACTAACCCTGTGCAAGACTAGTGCTTCACACTTGGCTGTTCTCTCCCAGCCTTTCAATAAATATATTTGATTTGAAAAAATGAAAGAGGATAAAGTAGACACTGTTAGAGGCTTACTGGCAAATCATTTAAGGCACAAGAAGGTTAGACAGCTACCTGTGCTACATTTTTTTGCTAATGTGACCCACTGAACTATTTTACAATGATCTGTAACATGGAAATTTAATCCAAAAATATTTACCACTGGGGTTCACTTTTTTTTTGGAACTATACTCGCTGTAATAGTACTTCAGCATGAACAAATACAGAGCTGCACTTGTACCAGGAAAAATATAGAAAATAAGGATGATTTTAATTGCCTTCAGCAGTTTTCTAAATTGTTTCTGAGTGAAAATGCAAGCTTGAATATTTTGAAAAATTCTTTTTTTCTCTCAATCTTATTTTTCTTGTGTTTGAAAACCTCTGATTGTAACAATGCTGAGCAATAAAAGTGCTTTTTATTTTCAAAGCTTTAAACAAGGAAGGACTAATTGCATTAGCTGTTTGGCACAGGCTCGACACAGCCTTCACCCTTCATTCAATTAGAGCTTGCTTTGAATTTGGTGAGGTCAGATTGCATCCCAGTTAGGTGTTATGACTCAGATGATGTCCTACCCATATTTTTTACAATTGCTGAAGTAACACTAAGAACTGTTGACAAATGAGGTACATTTCATTAGGTCTGTTTAGCAGATGGGGAAAGCAAGTCATGACAAAAGGAAATAACTTAATGACAAGTGGCAAAACTGGGCATTAGTCCTGGTGAAATTTGAAGCTGTGTTTTGATATGGGAGGGGCAAAAATGGAAAGAAAGGACTTAATCTCCCTTGGTCAAGTACATTTCTCCTATTTCTTGAAGTGGGGAGGTGCCACAAACTGGTGTACCTTAATTTGGTGTGACTTAAGGAACTCTGATGGAAGCCCTTTCTTTGTCTGGGCTCAGAGATGCACACATGGATGAACATTCTGTCTGTATCCATAGAAAAACTGCAGTGGATTACACAAATCAGACATCCACCTTTTAGCAAAGGACTAGAAAATTTGGATTTCTGAAACAAACACTGTCTTATGGTGAAGATTGCTCCCCACAGTTCATTTATAATGACAGTCACATTTCAATGCCTTACCCAGCGGTCCCAGTCAGCCCAGCTATGCATCCCGGTTCCTGCGTCTCGTACATCAAACCTACACGAGTCTGCCCTCTGGCACAGGGACATTCACCTTCCAGATAGAAACGAGCCTGGCTAAAATCAGGACCCGAAACCTCTTTTTCTGCTCAGACCCAGCACCCTGCTCCGGGCGCGCAGCTGCTGGCAGCCCGGCCCCGTGTCCTGCCAGAGGGGACAGCGAAGCGGGAGCACTTGGGAACACTGGGGATAAAATGAGCAGCATCGGACAGCAACAGCCCCGTGCGCTGCTGGGGGTCCTTAACCGCAGAGCGGGGTCTGCGCGCAGCGCTCGGAGCGCACAGGCCGGGCACTGCCAGCCCAGCCGGGAGCGGCACCGGCAGTGCCCGCCTCGCCCGCGCGATGGCAGCATGTCCGAGTGTCTGTCCGAGCGTCTGTCTGTCCGTCCGAGCGTCTGTCCGAGTGTCTGTCCGAGCGTCTGTCTGTCCGTCCGAGTGTCTGTCCGTCCGAGTGTCTGTCTGTCCGAGTGTCTGTCCGAGCGTCTGTCTGTCCGTCCGAGTGTCTGTCCGAGCGTCTGTCTGTCCGAGTGTCTGTCCGGGTGTCTGTCTGTCCGTCCGAGTGTCTGTCCGAGTGTCTGTCTGTCCGTCCGAGTGTCTGTCCGAGCGTCTGTCCGTCCGAGTGTCTGTCTGTCCGAGTGTCTGTCTGTCCGTCCGAGTGTCTGTCTGTCCGAGCGTCTGTCCGAGTGTCTGTCTGTCCGAGTGTCTGTCCGAGTGTCTGTCCGAGCGTCTGTCTGTCCGAGTGTCTGTCCGAGTGTCTGTCTGTCCGACTGTCTGTCCGAGCGGTGTCCGACTGTCCGAGCGGTGTCCGACTGTCTGTCCGAGCGGTGTCCGAGCGGTGTCCGACTGTCTGTCCGAGCGGTGTCTGTCTGTCCGAGCGGTGTCCGACTGTCTGTCCGACTGTCTGTCCGAGCGGTGTCCGAGCGATGCCGCCGGCGGGCCGCAGCACGGGCGGCCCCGAGGCACCTCTGGCTGCCGGGCTGGGCCGGGCGAGAGGGGAGCTGCAGACCCTGGCTCAGGGACAAGCTGGGCTCTCCTCTGCCAGCTCCGAAGGCTGGTCTCCGGCCCGGGGCACGGCTGCCTCTGGGGCCTTTGCCAAAGCTGTGCCCCGGCAGATCCCCGGCTTCCCTGCGGCGCTCCCGTCTAAAGCGCCCGCTGCCCGCGGAAAGGGCGGAGGGACGGGGTCAGCTCTTCCGAAATTGGCCCATTCCCGAGCAGAATTTGTCAATCTCTTCCCAAGGTGGGAACCGGGAAGGGAAAGCAGGAGCGCAGCGCGTTGCAGGGAGGGGATCCTCCCAGACCTGCAAGTGCAAGTTAAGCTTTGAGAGATTCTCGTGGTTCTTCTGACCCATTCAGCATCTCTGGGGTTTTCTTACCTGAGGACTCTTTCAGACTTCCAGTTATGAAGAGCCTGAAGAACATCTGTGCCTGATCACTTCACAATTAGTCTGCTATGTCTTTTGAAATCAGAAGCGCTCAGATATTCTCTTAAGAGGTGATCTATTATTTTTCAACTTTTTTTCCTCAAGTTTGCAGGACCAAAGGTGTCTTTAGTGAATTGATGTACAGGACTTTCATGATACTGAAGTAATTTATGAAGATGAAACTGAACTAAAGTCTTTTATACCAGTCTTGAAGAGTGGGCTAACTGCCTTTTGCTGGAATTCAGTTTTATGATGTGCAATAAAATACTCTATAACCCATTTGATAGAGTGGAAAAATAAATTTCTTCAGCATCGCCTTTATGTTGCCACAATGTACCATTCTGTGCAGTATCCAACTCCTTATGTTTCACACTCAGCAAGGCACTACTCCTTTTGCAGAGCTCTACTATACCTGCCCACAGATATTTTCAACATGGCTGGGGCAACAAGTTGCAAATAGTAAACTGTTGTTTTTTATATACTCTAAGCTTAGAAATCATCAGGGAAGCAAGATATCCTATACAAACTCTCAGTGTTTGTCTAAAGAAATCTTGATGAAGAAAATGGTATATCTGAAGAAGTTGTTATAGGGATGTGCAGATAAGCTTTTGCATAGAGTCTTGATTTTAAAACTCTATTTTTAAAATAAAGTTCAAGACAAAGCCTTGACAAGGGCAGCAGTTGCACAATGGATTCAGAGAACCCTATATATACATATATATATATATATATATATATATATTATTTT
Organism: Cyanistes caeruleus; assembly: GCF_971803275.1. NCBI lineage: Eukaryota > Metazoa > Chordata > Aves > Passeriformes > Paridae > Cyanistes > Cyanistes caeruleus. The sequence goes on from NC_141701.1 coordinate 126,264,139, forward strand.
TACCAAAGAACTGAAGTTAGGGTATTTGACTTATTACTGTTGAGACTGAATGCTCTGGAAGCAACTTAGGAGAAAGCAGTGGGTTATTCTGCCTTTTGTCTCTGACCGCATCTGGTTTTTATACATAATTGCCAATGCAAAGCTTGGAGCCAAGGCAGGAATACCAGATCTGCCAGCCTGTTGCTATTTTTATTTTAATAGGGCCAATGAATAACGGAGAAACTTCTGCTAAATGAATAGCTCTGTGAAAGGAAGAAACCTTCTTTCAACAGCCTCTTGGTTTAGGTATTCCATTTAGAAATATGAAATCCGTGTTCAAATTTAATTTTGAGGATATTTGGATTTCCTTTTCTGACATCCTGAGAGAGACTCTAAGACATCAGATTCTTAGGAGGAGTTTAGGAGGAAGTCAGGACCCTTAGCTCTTTGAATTTTGCCCAAAAGACAAGCATTTGTTCTTTTGGCTATTTCACAGATTTAAAATTACAGAATTTTGAGGCAGAAATTACATGAATGACACAATATTAAATATCCTATAGAAAATGACAGGCAGATTAAAAACTTTGGCCTAGAGTTCCCTAATCTTAGCACACAGGACTTGTGTGGCTAGTAGAGAAATTCCAAAGCTTCATGGTTACTCCCAGGAATGCCACTGTAGACTTTGTATGTAATGCCTTAAATAGCTTTTTTTTCTTCTTAACCTTTCCCTTGGAAAAGTGAATCTAATGCTTCTGATCCCCCCTTTTATTACTTTGTTTTCTAATGAATGAAGAGAGAATTTATTATAATAAATAATTTATGGTGGGTTATTTTAGCAGTCTCAAAAGTAGGGGTAGCTTCAACCACAATAAAGACAAATTTTGTCTCTTTCCCTAAATGAATAGAAATATTCAGTATGATGGTGGTGGGACATACAGAGATAGACCTTATTTTTTTTTTTCCTACTATTATAAATCTTAAATATTAATGACCTTGGCCCAGAATGTCTTGCTGAGAATTACTGACTGGATGAAAACACTTCCCCAAAAGGGACAGTGATTAATTCTCAGTAAAATTCACTAGGGATCAATCAATCTAACAAAACCATTCAGTAGTGTTGGGGAAGAAGTTTGTTTAAAAAAAGTAACAGAGTTGTAAAAAGAATCTGTTGAGTAACATATACTGTTTAATTAGAAACAATGTAAATAACATCCCTCAAGGGACATTATGATTATCAGTTTCCTCTGTGTAATGAGAACATAATATAATATTATTGCATTCAAGTTGTGTGGAACATGGGTCAAGAGCATCTGTGACTACACAGTAAACAATGGAAGAATGCTGTGAGCTATGTGGTATTGCCTGGAGTGTAATCATGGAGAGATAGTCATCATGGTTTACCTTTTATGAATAAAAAGACTACACTTAGCAGTTTTCAATTTCTGCTGTAAATTGGCTCTGGCCTGAACCTCCCAAAGCTGGCCTTCTGCTTGACAATGAAACGTACTCTGTGGGGAAAACTTCATGCAGCCGATCTCTGCAGTCTGCTTGGGCTTCTGAAGGTTCAAAATTCACCTAAGATCATTTGGCTAGAACTAATCAATATGCTAGTGAGGTCTGTCTTTGTTCTCATTCCCATTCAATATGCTATGTATGGATATACATGCATGCACATGTTCCACGTTGCTTGTCTAGTTAGTGATGTAGCAGTCTCTTTGAAATAAAATCATCTTTGATTTTACTGGAGGAATAACACTAGGTTTCATCTATGATACCCTGTAGAAGATTGTTGTGCATAAAACTAGCAACACAGCCAAAAGAGGGTCAAAAAGTCTTAGCAACAGATGTGTTTAAATTCACCAGTATTTAATATTTTCAGCCTTGAAGTACTTTGGACCATCATAAAAATAATACGTTTTGTAGTCTTTTATCTCTCCAGAAAAGAGACAATTAAAAGGAGAGGGCGAGACAATTAAAAAGAGAAGGTGAAAACATTTTTGTGTGTGGATGGAGCATGGGATTCTTTTATGAAGTAAGCTATAAAAATGATGTCTCTCTAGTCTAAACGCCTATTTCTCTTAAGGCTGCTTGTAATCGCTGCCTTCCTGTATCACCTACAAAAGTCTTTGTTACAGGAAAACCTTTCTATTCTCCACTCTTCAAAGCAATCTATTAAAGCCTATCTTTTTAGCCTACCAAGCTCTGCAAGAGGTTATATGGATGTATGAATTGCACTTTGTAGTTGCAGACCTGAGCTTTTAAAGGCAGTGAGGTTTGACAAGCTGTAAAGGTGGCCTTAACAGTACTCTGCAAAGAGCCACCATGTGCTAGATTATTTAGAAATTATTATTTTGACAGTGTCCCAAGTGTATGGGTCCTGCTTCAGAGCGGAGCTGCAAGCTATGGCTAAGTTCAGTGACATTAGCTATTGCTCATGAGCCAAGGACAATTCTGAGCTAGGAAATGCCTGTCTTAAGGTGCAGTGTGCTGCCAAGGCCATTCAAAGTTTGAACTTTCTCAGTGTCACTTTGTTGTGCTGTTGAGTTTAAAGGCAGAGCAGTATCTGTGTTACATGAAGGAGCTTTAGTTTGCCAGTAAATCTTAAAGGAATACCAATTTTAGTCCTTTCAACAGCAAAATTCTTTTGAACTCCTGTTGGATACAGGGATCTCAGGGATCAATCACAGGCAGGATATGTTCATTCAGTAGCAGCAATTTTGGCACCAAAAAGTGATTGTTGAAACTATTTTCCTTTTAGCAGCAGGAGTAAGTACTCTAAGGAAACAAGACTAAGTCAGACTGCATGATGCATAAACAGTGTGTAATCCTTTGAATGTGCAGGGAATTATACAAATGAGGAAAAAGAACAAAAATCCAGTTGTTGCTGCTGTACATGGTTGGTGTTAAATATCCAAATATGAATTGTTAGTCAGGAATGCCTTTGTCTTCAGAGAAGAACTTTGAAATCATACAGCACTTTCTAGCTCCTCCCTTGGGATTTAATGGATCTGCATCCAATGGTTTCAGCTTCACAGGTTTGTGGTTTTTAAATCAGATAAAATGCATTCCTTTTTACAGGGAAAAAGTATTTATTGGATAGATTTCTAAAAGCAAACATAGAATAAAACCTAGGGCTTCAGTAACTATCAGCCAGAAGAGAAGAAAATAAACAACAAAACATTTTCCTGTAAATTAGACTAGAGAATACCAAACAGCACACAATCAGAAAATGGAAAGAAATAAGATCTGTTGCAAAGATGAGGTTATAACAATATTCTCCTCTTTCTTTTCCAGCAGGTTATAAAAATATTCTTTTTTTCCTCCTTCCTTGAGAATGCATGTATATACAGAAAGCAAAACAAGACATGTTTAAAAATATCAAGGGCCAGATGCATTTATTTCTTCTACATTTTGTTGGGTTTTTTTTCACAAAGACACTTTTGGCAAAATATTCAAATGCTATAATAAAGGGATTAGAAAATGTCTAAAATGCACACAGGAATGCCTGCATACCCATATACATATTCCTGTATTATATCTTGGGCTGAAAATTCAATTATTTTGAGGAAATAAAACACAGAAACAAAAAGATCAGTAACAAAAGGATTTTGAGAAACAAAATACCTGCAGCTGCATTTCTGTTTCTATAAGAGATTTGATTTGACATCCACTCATGTTAGCATTTGGAAGAGAACAAGTCTTGGCATATGCTACTACGTGTTTTCCTCCTAGAGAGGAGACAAGTGGCAGGCATCCTGCTATACCTTTTAAATTGTTCCCTTATTGCACAAATTATAAGAGAAATATTTAAACATACCTCAGAGGTTAATTTATAACAATTAGTTTCTCTCTTTAAAGACACTTCTGTTTCCTATTGTTTGAATTCTATGAAAATACAAGCCACAAGAGACCTGTAAAAATTTCTAATTTCATAAAAAAACCTTAAAGTTTTCTTAAGGAGCTGACTGTGCCCAGTGCCTGAAAAAATATATCATATCTCTATGCCTTTCCTTTTCAGGAAGGCAGACATGGAACCACTCCCTCTCCATGTCAAGATGTGAATCCCAGCATGCAAGAATTGCTGAAAATGGCAGTTTTATTCCAGTTATCACCCCAAATGTATAGGATGCTGATGGTACTGAGTGCAGAGGCTGTTGAGGTTATTCACAGTTACCAGTTGTAAAGCTGCTGTCAATGACATCCAACAGCAAGCACCAGAGCAAGATTAGGCAACTGAAGCTGGACAACAGAAAATAGGGTGGGCTTTTCTAACAGAGAGGGACAGTTATTTGTCAGCTGTACAGAGCTATTTGGAGTCCAAACCAAGTTTTCTTATCCCTTGAAATAATGCTTTCCAGCTCAGCAAGAGATTTTAGAGCTTAGTACAGGATTGATGTAGGGATTCCAGTGGTCTTTTCTTACAGGTCAGATGAGGTTATATAACTGTCTTGTCTGTCCCTCAGCCCTGTGAATCTTTTCACCAGACAAACACAGGGTTAGATATGCATCCATCAACAATCCCTCTCGCTCTCCTTTCTGCATGCAAAGTTGTAGTCCAGTGTGCCAGTATTTGGTCAAGTGAAACAGCTGTCTGTGGCACTTGGCTTTTAAGCACAGTGATGCTGCACGTGAGAAGATGGCATGCTTTCCATTTGGTAGTTAAACTTAGTGGTGAAAAGTTGTGCCTCACCTCACCACCTCAGGCAACACAAAGCAACCACTGCTGGTTATATGGTGGTTTTCTATCTATCTAGATCTAGATATATGTATTATTCTGAATACCCATATCAAATAGCCAGAGTTGATCAACACTTGCCTGAACAGATGACTGGATTTGCTGCAGACCTATTCTGTCTACTTAGACAAAAAAGTCCAATCCTGAGTAAGAAACCATTTCATGAGTTTCAGGGAAAGAAGTACCATAATGTTTCACAATACACTCAGAGATTTTACCAACAAAAGTGTGTTCTGAGAATGTACTATGTATTATATTATTTTTTTTTTTTTACTTAAAAACTTGCTTTATTCACTGCAACAATGACATTATACAGAACAGTGGGCTCCATCGAAATAAAATTTAGGAAACTGATTTAAAATTGGTTGAAAAAGACCCTGTTGAGTTCAAGGAACTTTGGACCTGCACCATTTGTTTTATCGGCAATTAGTGCAATTTTTCCTGTAGAAGAATTCCTGTATGGAACAGACCAGGACAGAAAGTAGGAAATTTCTGAGAGCTGATTTGTCAAGTCTCCATAGGTCATGGCTAGAGTAATATAAGAAAAAACAGTTGAATTCTCATGTAAATGTGCAGAATATTTTGCAAAGCTCTGTGTGTCTCCGCTGATTAGAAGCAGAAATAGGCAACAGTGGTTAATATGCTAATATGTTAATATGTTATGTCAAAATGTGTGGAGTCATGGAGACAGACTTTTTCAGTGCTTCACTGGTGGTAAACTGACTCTTTGGACAGACCGAGAATGAAAAAATTTTAAGTGGTGTAAGAGTCCTGTTACCAGATTAAGAAGTCAGGTTATGCATGCTCAGGCTTGAAGACTCAGTTTTCAGAATTTATTTTTCTACACATATTTATTCTGTTTTCACTGAGGCCAGACATTTACTGTTATTGTTACTTGACCTAGGAGATTATCTGCACTCTCAAGTTTCTGTCTCTGGTTGGACATTAGTTTTGCCGCCTCTTTTTTCATTCAGAATAGTCAGTGACTTGTGTTTTCCACCTCTTAATGTGACAGATAACAAGGACAATGGAAAGCACTCTGTGACAGATGCAACCTTTTTGGCATCTGAAGGTGCAAACATATTTTCAGTTTAGCATGCTAAAGGGCATCAGTTCAGAGCCGTAGGTAGTTAGAAGAATATGCTGCTGAAAATAATAAGAAATTAGACTATTTTGAACAGAATTATGGGGGCAAGTGTGTGGAGCATTTAGCTCTCTGAACACTGAGAATAAATATCTAGACTGAGTCAAACTAGTGAAATACCTGTAATGATAAAAATAAGCCTGCTAGGAGTCCTCTTGCGAGAAAACTACATTAGTGCTCTTGTATACTGCTACAGCACTTAATGTTTTCTGTTGTTGCAGCTTTCACAGATACAATTGCCCTTGATATCACAATGATATTTCTACTATTCTTTATACACAGACCCCTATTCTTAAGCATTTTTTGCTTCATTAATAATTGATGGCTGTGTTTAAGGCCTCTATTTGAAAATATCTCTCAAATCTACTTTATTAGATTTTGAGTAAATGTTCTCCAAATCTCCTCAGCATTTTGTTAAAAATGAGTGTCATATATCTTTTGATAAAGCCTACAGAGTTAAGTGCCTAATAAAATAGTACATGACTAAAATGACTATTAATATTTTCGCATTATGCTGAAGTATGAGTATTCTCCCAGCAAAGGTATGAATCACTGGTTTTTCATTTCTTTAATTCTTTATTAATTGGTACTTGAGGCAATAAACCATAACATATAACTTTGGCTTCAGATAAGGTTTAATGAGTGCCTGACCTTTGCTTGGATAATTTTCTGTCAGTGAACCAATTCAGAATAACCCTTTGAAGCTTGAATTCCTGTGTTGAGTGCCACTTGCTTTTCACTGTCCTTGACTTAAACCAGCGATACTGATTTTCACAAAGAAGGCTTCCACCAGAAAGCTTTCTTTTAAATTATTAATTTAGTGGAAATTTTAATTTTTTGTGTCTCTTTGTTTCATTAATTATTCTGCAAAAGAACAGAAGCCTGATTATAACTGGAGCTGAGAACCTCCTTTCCTAACATAACGGAGTTATATGGTCTACTAGGATGTCATAATCTGCATGATGGCCCTTCCACCTAAACGTACATCATGCTTATGGATATACCATAAAAACTCCAGCAGAGTAAGTCCTAATTCTTTTAGGGTCCCACAGAGGATAGGTAGAGAAATTATAAAGTTATTATCTAAATGAAATTGAATATTAGATACGGGACCTGCATAGGTTTGATACCTTTCAGGTAATTCTGAAACGACTGCAGATTTCCAACTGGTACAAGTTCAGATCTTGACTGAAGTCTCCTGAGAACAGGCTTCCTCAGGGGGATCTCCAGTACTTGCTACTTCTGTCTGGCTTTGAAATACTATGAGAACAATCACTCATGCTTTAAATTGGGATTTATGTTTTCTATTCCTCTCTGAATCCCAAAGTGCACCTAGGCATGAGAAAAAGTGAAAATGATCGAACTTATTCTGACTCTAAAAATATTTCATGATTTCAGACATTACTGAAAGATTAGGCAATGTATTTTCTACCTTAAAATATCTTATTTCTGGAGTTTCTGACTACCATATCCAGTAGTAGTATAATCTCTAACTTTTTTCTCCAGAAAAAAGGAGAACCTTATTAAAAAAAATAAAAAAATAAAGAAAGCAGCCAAATGCAGAAGTAAAAATTTATTTGGCACTGAGAATACATGAGGAAGACTAAATGAAACACTTTCTGCAATCTTTCTCAAGTATAGAAGTGAATTCTGGAGATGCCTTGTATGAGTGCCTAACACAGTGACTGACCCATGTGTACAGTACATTCTCTGTTTAAAAACTGTGTATATAAAATATGTAATGTTCACTAGAGCTAGGGTTTGGAACTTGAGCCTTATGCTTTTGAGCCATTTTAACCCTCAATAACAAATGCTGAGTGATTGGATGGAAAATATAGCAGCTTCAATTCAAAATGTTAGCAATACTTTTGTTTATGTTAGCAATATTTTAAATATATTCAGGGGTTCAATCCCAGTTTTGAATCAGAAAAACCTGAAACAACAATCAAGTTAAAATGGACATGGGAGAGTTTACCCCATCCTTTCATGAAAGCAGAGAATGGACATGTCTTAAAACAATATAACCATATTTGCATGGTATCAGATTGTATCAGTAGATCTAGCTTTGATAAAATAATGTTTCTATTTATCAGCTTCAAAACAAATTTTGGGCTTTTTTTGGGGGGGTTTGCTTTTGTTTTTAATTCTACACTTAGCTAATATTTTTTTTTACAAATAATTCCCTTTTTTGGGCAATCACAATTAATTTAATGAATTGAATTCTACACTAAAGCACTGAAAAGAAAGTATCTAGTCACAATAATATGCTTAAATAAGCATGTGTTTCAGTGCTTTCCTAAAACTTGTGCCTCAGGCCCTGGTCTGACCATTTGCATACGTTGATTCACAATATTTTAGGACTTTTAGCTGGTCAATCTGCCAGTTTCCTTGTGGAGTCACAATCAGATCAGAAGATCTGGTCTCATTCTTGTCACTGAATGTGCCATTTGCAAAAGCAAGATATCAGGATTAACAGGAACAACACAGAAAGGAAAAATAGATCCAGCTGCCTAGAGCTAATGGCATAAACCTATGGAAACAAGCTGCCTTCCCATGGTTAAGTGACTCCACTCCAGTGAACAGAATTAATTAAGTTCATTTCCATTCAGGACTGCCCTTGGTCCACAGAGAGTCAAAGGGCAGTTGAAGAGTATAATTACTTGTGTTAAAGAGAAACAGCAATGGGAGCTCGCCCAGCGTCACAATGTGTTTTAAAAGAACAGCATGCCTTTATTGTATTTTTAGTTTGGTGTGGGTGAATTACAGAGCAGGGGGGGAAAAGCTCTATGTGAAACAGTACTTGCCAGATATAAATGGAAACAGTCATTCAAATGCTTCACTCAAAGTAGTGATGAAGGAGAAAAGGGGAAAAAAAAAGCTAGCAGTTCTGATATGTCCAGCAGTGGGTATAAATGCCATAAACTAAGGTTTGCTTGAGATTATCACGAGAATAAAGAACAACTGCCAGGACTAGTGATTTTCAACATTATTAGAAAATATTAGTTTTTGTGTACAGTCATTCCCTTTGATCCTGTACACATTTTTATTTTTTTTTCAATTTTCACCTGCTCTGTACAACACCATTCACCAAGTGTTGCAGGTATTTTAGCAGCCTAACTTTGACTACAGAACTTTGCATCCCTCCAGGCCTTTTTCAGAGTTTGTACAGCAACATATATTTTGTTGCCATCTTCCAGATGATTTCCAAATTTCTGTTTTTATTTTTTTTTCCTTACTCTCAGTGATATTCAGAGTATTTAAACACAATATGGGATTACATTTGTACCTGAACTAAATTATTTACGTTGTGAAAATCAGCTATTCTACTTTCATTGGAACCAGTCAATTAAACCAGGCACATGGGAAGGAAGCAGCTGTAGCTGTGGTACTCATCCTTGAAACACCCATCTCTCTTTTTCCCCCACCACGTACTGGGAGGATTCAGCTGAAGGGAGTTTGTCAGAGACTGGCATAATGCCACTGTTTCCTTTATTGATAAGTACATGAAACCAATACAGCCCAACAGTATTTCAGTGCCACAAGCAGCTCTAAGAAACATTATCTCTTCATGTAAACTTTTATTCTGGCTTGAGCAGGTCTCACTCAAGTGAGTGTTGTAGTGCCAGAAACTGATAGCTGGATGTAGGGGAGGCTGCACCTCTGTATTACAGGTCTAGAAAAGCTGCAATATCCTACAAACTTAGAAAAAAGAACATGGTGAACTTCGTCTTGTATAGACAAGAGAATAATAAATGGGGATTCTCTTAGGTGCTGGAAGAAGTTTCTCCAATTCATATTTCTATGATGTACCCATGAGAATACCCATAAAGGATTTTGCTGAATCTACAGAAGAAGCTCTGAAATTTTGCCAATATGTTGACAATAAATAAGGCATATTTTTTTTTTTTTTACCTGGACCTTCAGGTAGCAGTTATCTACACCTTTTTTATATAGTTTGTCTGACAATTTTTTAATCTAATAATATCCAGCTGCAATTCAAATCCATTCAAAACATATTAACCAGCTAGAAAATACAGAGAAGCTGAAGGAATCATGTAGTTGTGGTATTTCCACTGACTGCCTCAGAGGCAAGTCTGCCCTGAGAAACTGAATTTTAACAGCTATCCAAAATGTTTATCTGGATCTCTTTGAGCTTGTTACATTTGTTGCTTTTTGTTAATCACTTCCAAAAAGGTATTCATTCCATAAGATGAAAATGGCAAAACCCCTGAAATATAAGTTGTGCCAGCGTATGACCTCTTGTGGTCCTGCTGTTGTCATAGAGTTACCATGTGTAAGGATTATGGTTATGAGCTGCTGATGTAGAGGGAATGAATAAAATGTCATTGAAGGACTGAAATTCAGCTGCTTGGTTCAAGGTTCTGCCTCCAGCCCCTTGTGTGGTCACCTTAATGCAAATACTTGTGGGTAGAGCTGTGTCCTAACTCAACATTCAAATTCAGAAAATTTTCTTTCAGAATAAGTCCTACCTAGGTCCTCTATTAATTATTTCAATAATTCCCTAAACTGCCTTTGTTTTTTTCCTTACTCTTTCATGAGATATATTTCTGTTAGATGTTGCACAGCAAAAATGAGTTTACAAAGATGATTTAGAGTATAAAATGAGAAAGGTGGCAAAAGAGCAAGTCTGCAGGATTATATGTGAAATGGAATTCCAGTTTGTTGAGATACACATGTTAAAAGAAAAAAAATAACACATTTACAACCCTCCACCAAAAAAAACCCAACCAAACCACCATTTCAAGATGTCATTTAAAGATGAAAAGAGAGGGAAAAAAAGGAAAAGAGAAGAGAAGAGAAGAGAAGAGAAGAGAAGAGAAGAGAAGAGAAGAGAAGAGAAGAGAAGAGAAGAGAAGAGAAGAGAAGAGAAGAGAAGAGAAGAGAAGAGAAGAGAAGAGAAGAGAAGAGAAGAGAAGAGAAGAGAAGAGAGAAGAGAAGAGAAGAGAAGAGAAGAGAAGAGAAGAGAAGAGAAGAGAAGAGAAGAGAAGAGAAGAGAAGAGAAGAGAAGAGAAGAGAAGAGAAGAGAAGAGAAGAGAAGAGAAGAGAAGAGAAGAGAAGAGAAGAGAAGAGAAGAGAAAAAGAAAAGAAAAAAAAGGAAGTATGACTGAATAGCAGTTATAGTTAGCTGTGCTAACAGACTTTGTTTAAGCTTTTGTGATGAAGCATTTACAACTGGAAGAGCACAACTTCAGTCAGCTTGGAAGCAACATTAATTGCTGAATCAGCTGTGTAGTAAAAAAAAAACCAGTGATCTCAGAGCAACTTTTCAAAAACAATGATCTAAAAATATTGAAAAACGTAGATAGAACAATAAATGAAGCATGAAACTTAGCCTTTGAAATGCAGATACATAAGAAAAAGTCTAGCAGCAATGTGATGATAGGTAATTGTGTGACAATATCCATACACTAGAGCATTATAAAGAATTGGATCCCATTCCACCTGTAGTGTCAATGGTGATTTAAACAATATTGCAGATAAGCAGAAGAAAACTTCCTTCAGAAAAATTTCTTGTTCTCTTCAATGAATCTGGTTATGTTTATTACAATAACAGTGAAGAGGAAGCTATTATCTACTCCTGGATTTTTCATACCTACCAGACTTTTCATTTAGGAACATAACACTGGTACCTCATAATATCATCAGAGAAAGATCTGGAGCAATCTCCAGGCAACTAAGATATATTTTACAGGCCAGATTTACAGGCCCCCCTCTTCAGGGGTCTTCAGGGGTCCATCTCTTATCATTGTCCATCCAGGGATGCCGTGTGCAGCTGGAATTTTGACTTTGACAGCTCAAGACAGATGATGCTAGTTTACTCATGCTGGGGAAGTGTAGTTTGATATAGAACTTTCTACAGTGAAGAAAAGCTACAAACTGATGAAAAAGGTCTCTTCATTTAGAACTGTTAGGTAACCTATTACAAGCATTTTCCTTGTGTGATATTCTACATTCAGTTCAACTATTGTATTTCACCACCTTCGTTTAGGGACTCTTCTGGCAAGCATTTGCCCATGTGAAAAGTCTTGCTGTTCTAAACTGTTGCTGGCAACATCCCTTATCTGATTCCTGGCTGGGCCAAGCTGGGTTGAGCCATTGGAAGCCTCAGTACTGGATATTCCTGTCTGTTGGCAGGAATTGGCTTCCAGCATGGAAGCATGATCTATGTTCTCACATGTCTTCACTCCCCTTTCACTACCAGTGTGAGTGATGACTTTCCAGCACCAGGATGGTGCTTCTGAGGGGGGTTCACTTTGCACACCTGATATGTTTAGGGAGCCACTTTGCCTGAGCTTTGTGTACAGAAAATGGAAGAGGCCTTTGGAAAGATATTCAGAGTGGGATGCAGCAAAAAAGGTCTCAGGCTTCCTCCTAGAAGCTATAAAGAAACCACAGAGATAGTGACTCCCTGCATGAGGCCCCAGAGCTGCCTGCTCAGCAGATACAGCACAGTTATATTCTAACCTGGCAACTATGCTATGAGAATTATCCCATGAAACAAACTTTATTTATTTGATATGTTAAGGTCTTTAGAGATATTAGCAGGTGGTTTGTGATTAAACATTTGGAATATAACTACCAAATTTAGTAAGTAACAAAGTCAAATAAAGAACTGAAATAAATTATCAGTGTTTAGAAGCATTATTCATTTCAGCCCACTCAGGTAAGTCCACTTTCCCAATTATTCCCAATATTACTGAGTAAATATTGAGAGCATAACTCCAAGAGGGAAACAGCAGCATACACACATGGATACCAAAAGTGGCTGAACTGTGTCTGGCAGTTTGGCTTCATCTGGAAGGAGGCTAGTTCTCAAGGAATTGGGTAAAGTGTTCAGAATCCTTCAAAAGCTCATACTAGGTTCAAATACCAAAGATGTATGGTATCTCTGTTAAAAAAATCATCTCCTACCTTTCAGGCCTTCAGACAAATTGTCTAGAGACAAAGCCCTAGTTTTGTCCCTCAACAGCCCATCTGTGTCTGAGATGGTGTTAATTCTCTGCTGCAGCAGTAGAGTATTACTAGACATTGTTGCTTCATAAAATGCAGCACATGTAATATATGAGCAGATGTATTTATCAGTCATTTGGCATGAGTTCATGAATTTTGTTCTGTTACCTCCACTCTAGGATCAATATTTTTTGTTTCTTGCTGTGGTTGCTGCTGTCTTTCAGTTACTGCTGTTATGTATGAAAACTCCCCATCTTCTTTCATCCTTATGTCTGGGACTCCTGGTTATCAACTGCTTCTGGGAAGTATAAATATTGTTTTAATGTTTTTTCTAATTTTCATAATTTTCATAAAATACAAAGAAAATTGAGCAGTACATATAAACTGTCAAAATTTCTTTCTATTTCCTTTTGGATTTAGGAGTTTGGAAAAAAAAAAAGCATAAACATTAGGTAATAAGATGGTAAATTTGAGGTTAAAAAGAAATACTGGTGCACTTGTACAACACCTGAGATTTCCTATATTATGAAAGATTTCATTTTTTAAAGTTGAAATCCTGGAGAGAAATAGATACCAAAAGAAATCATTTATATTTGTCATTTCAGTTTGTTTATCTAGCTGTATCAGATGAATTTTGCTACAGATTTCTACTTTTTTTTTGACAGTAGCCATATCACTTCTTTCCATCTGAGGGTTTCTTCAGGATCAAGTCTGTAGTGGAAAATAGCACGATATTTTTGTGCTATTACTATCTGAACAAGATGTCTTTACAACCTATTTCCTAATCTTAAAGATACCAGGACCCTCAGATCCATTTTACATCTCACCCTTCCTAAACTCTTACATCAAGTATATGAATTTCAGGATTGAAACTTCACAGTTAGCGATAAGAGACATTTTGCCTAGAAGGAATGTCAGCTCAGTGCAATTTTTCACATACCTGATTTGTCTTTGTATGGGAAGATGTTTCAGATTCACTCTCCTGAAGGCTGATGAGCTATTCTCTGTTATTTCCATCAGGATTTCAGACTATATTTTGAAATGTCTGTTACAAAAAAATAAAAAAAAATCCCTAGTGATTACAACTCATTTTTTGAAATTGGGTCATTCTGTCTTACCATGCCTTGGGATAACCAATTAAAAAGAGTAAAGCTAAGGAACCAGGAGAAATCCCCCAAACTCTGATATCACCAGCCTGTCATCTGTCTTCAACAGCATCAATTTAGTTTTTCATGGTGAAAAACTGGTATCTTGGGACACTTCATAATAGACTTGACATAGTTTTTAAAATCAACAGCTCTAGCTGCTCACTGTGTATTTAACAATATGGTGACTGTCACTAGGAAGCCTTAGGACAGACATAAAAAAAGACATTACAGTAGGAAAAGATCCCCCTTTTTTAATGAGATTTGAGTGAGCTTATAATTGAATTTCATAGTTTAGTCCTGGATTAAAAAACTATAATTATGGCGGAACTATGCCTGAATCCGATGAAACCATTTTCTCAGATGGATGATTTGTTGAAGATCATTTATACAGAGATTAAAAATTACTTTTCAAAACTTTATTTTGACAAAAGATGATAAAAATTGTTTTGCAACAAAGTTATAAGGTACTATTTTGACCATTTCCTCCTCTATGTAAAAACTGAGTATTTCAAAATTATGGCATCCTCTCCTGGATTTCACAATGCATTATTTTTGTTGTTACAATATAGTAGAATAAAAGAGCAGATGTGAAGTGTAATATTTTGCTTCGAAAAATTTTATATCAATAACTACGTTATTCACCCAAAAGTAGTAAAAGAATTAGTTTGAAAGATATTGGTTTATCGATTATCTTGAAAATGGTGTCTATTAACTTCCAGTAGATTTGAGTATACCAACAGAACTCAAGAAAGCTGAGAGCAGTTTAAGAGTGTGCCAGTGTACAAAGGAATGAGCAGGATCACCCGGATAACCACATAGCAGTTGGTCTGCCATGAGCTGTGGGTGAAATAAGGGACGAGTGACATGGGATTGAGTTTTTAAGGGACTAAAGGATAAATGTATAATTAACCCTGGTAAACAGGGTATCTAATACTCATATACAGAAGTTATAATGGGGAAGGAAGCATGTGTTGTAGGGAGGTATTAAGAATTGTGAACGTTGAAACTGATGCACATGCAAATATTTTGTGCACCTGGGTTGACAAACTGGCCTTTACTTGGCAAGCAATTTACAAGTGTAATTAACTTCAGGCTCAATTTAGTTAATTTAAACATCTAAGTAGCAATTGTGTATTTGTGTCAGATCCCTTGACATCTAAATAGCTTAAATTAGGGTGCAAATAGTTGTGGAAGAAAAAAAAAAGTGCCAGTGATTCACAAAAATTAAAACTCCAAGAGAATAAATCAAACCATATTATATGCTTCTTGTATTTAGGTAGTGATGGAAAAACTTTCCTTAAAATTCTCTGCTGTACCCAGATATCTTTTCATATTTCTTGCACTGTTGATCTGAAAGTAATTATACTTCCCCTGTCTGAAAGGTGAGCTGGATTTCAAATATGCACCATCAACAAAATACAAGCACCTTCACCTGTATTGGTTTGTCAGTGGTTGAGGCTATTTAACTGGAATGCAGATATTATTGGCTAGACATAGAAAGAGTTAACCCCCACCACCAGCTTAATTCTTTACTCTTAATTGGTTTTGACTAATTGCAAGATTAAATGAGGAAAAAAAATTGAAAGGAAAGGGAGCCAAAAGCTCCAGCCATCTCCGATGGTTTGTTTTATTGCTTTAGGTTTTTTTTGTCACAAGTCCACAACCTCATACTCATTTTGTGTAATATTCTTAGGATTGTGTTTGTTGGCTATTTAATAGATGATTGAGGTTACAGAAGAATGAAGTGTAGAAAAATGATTTCCTGGCTTTTTTTTTAATTAAAAATACTTATGAACTGTGTTTGTCATGCAGGACACTAATTCTGATTTTTTTTTTTATTTTTCTCAACTCCTTGAGAATTCTCGCAGCAAACATTGACCAAAGAATATCTTGGTTCAGTTATCTGAGTAAGTCAGAAAAAATGAGAACAATAATTAATACAGTCTTTGGATAAGTCTCTTTCCAGTTGCATATAGCAGAGGTGTAACTGTATTTATTATTTGCATATTTAGGTAATTTGGGAATTACATGTTTGTCAAGCTTTATGTATGTTACCTCTTATAAATATGAAATATTTCTCCATGCCCTCCCTCTCCCCTCTCCCAATTTATAGGAACTTACACAGCTGTTATAGGAAACTCTTTAAAAAAAGAAACAAAGAAACATCTATAGCAGTACCTAAATAATGGAAAACTTCTACACACAAACACGCACACACACACACACACTTTCTATCCTTTGTTCCTTTCACCAATACTTTTGATGACTGTTTTTCTTTGTTCATCTTACTCATTTCATAGCTTCTTATCTAGCTGCAATTTTGAGCAACAAGGACTATTTTTGCTTTGGTAGTTTTTAAATTGGTTTTCTGGGTTTGATGGATTTGGGTTTTGTGTCCTTTTGAAGGGCATTTAAGAGGTATTCAGCAATCAGTGACCAGAAGATGCAAAAAGTATTCTCTTTAGTTCTGGTAACTTTCTTCTATGCAAATAATTTAAAAAAGCTACTTCTTTTGGAATTTTTTGCAGACTAAGCTTGCATAGATTAAACCAAATCAGGATAAAACTGATTTAATTTGCTAGGATGATGTAATTTAGCAACATTTAGTGATGCATTTAGTGCCTATACCAGCAACTCAAAAGATAGATCACCATGATAGTCACTAACTCAATGTTAGCATACATCTGCACATTTCTGAACAGCTTTCTGTGGTCAATTCTAGAAAATTGGAATGGCCTCCACATCCCCTGCCCGAGTTGAATGCACCCCATCACAGAGGGGAAAATGTTGGTGACAGGTACCACCCTTCCAAGCTACACATCTCTCCTGTGGGAAGTTTTAAGTGCATCTGTACTTCTCCTTTCAACTTATACCCCCATGCAGAAAGGATCATAGCTGCAGGTGTGTGCCAGGCCCCTGGACATTGCACCTCATACCTCACACACACCCCACAGGCTGCTCATGGCATCAACAGAGAGGCTGCTCTGTCTGGCCTTGGAGTGGTTGTGATAGCCCAGGACAATTTCTGGCAGTCTTGAGCCTGGCTCTAACTGCTGTCATTTCCACTGCAAGGTTTCTGTGCACTGCTACCAATAGATGCACTTCCTACTTGCTTCTTTGAAGTTGACTCCTTCCCTGTTTAAAAACCCCCCTTTGCAATTCCCAGGTCTAAACTGGTTGGTGGCCAAATCAGTTGAGTTTTTTTTTCCTCTTCAAAATTCTGTAATTTTTCTTCAATCTTTATTTTGGGCCAACAGCCTCATGGAGAGTTTTGTGTGTCCCAGTGGGATCAATGGTGCACACAAGTTCCTGTCTCAGCAACTGTAGTTGTTCAGGATGTTTTGCTAAAGATCCCACAGATCCCAGAGGGACACTGGCTCTCAAAATAGGGACAGGCAGAGTGCCAGCACCCGGAAAGAAAAAGGAAGATAAAGCAACTGTCTGAGAAGATGTCCAAAAGGTCAATGAAAATGGTGAAAGGTCTTAAACACAAGTCTTACAGAGTGCAGATTGGGGCAATGGTATTGTTTAGCTTGAAGAAAAGGAATCTCAGGGGAGACTCTATCACTCTCTACAACTACCTGAAAGGAGGTTGTATTGGTTTATATTGGTAGCTAGTGAGGAATTGAAAACACACCAGTGTTTTGGCTATTGCTGACTAGGGCCATCACATCAGTGCATTCCCCTCTCACCAGTAGGCTGAGGATGGGCAAGAACTTGAGAGGTAACACAGCCAGAACAGCTGACCCAAGCAGTCCAAAGGGGTATTCCATAACAGAAATTGTGTGTGTATGTGCGGTTGCATTATTTATTAAAAGGTTTGTCTTCTGGAGCAACCTCTATGTGTTCTGGAGCCCTGCTCCCTGGGAAGTGCCTGGAAATTGCAGCTGCTGGGAAGGAGAGAATAAATCTTTTTTTTTTTCCCCTTTGCTTCCATGCACAGATTTTGCTTTTTTTAATTTTTATTTCATTTTATTTTTTAAATTTAGCTACCTTTATATTGACTCAGGTTTCTGGGGTTTTTTCCATCTTATTTTCCCTCACCCTGGCCTGCTGGAGAGAAGAATGATAGAGCAGCTTGATAGGCCCCTGGTTTCCAAGCAAGACCAGCCTACCACAAAAACGCTGGAACAGGCTGCCTAGGGAAGTGGTGGAATCACAACCCTGGGTGTATTTAAAAGATGGGTAGGTATGGCAGTCAGAAACATGGTTTAGTGGTGGACTTGGTCATGCTGGATTAAGAGCTGGACTTGATCTTCATCATGTTTTCCATCTTAAATGATTCTGAAATAGATATGAAGTTGCTTCCAAGAACTAAGATGCTATTGTAAGACTTGCTCCTTTCCATAGTCACTTACTGTTTTTCAGTGTAATTTCTCAAAGTGGACCTTGAAACTCATTGCCAGTCTTTGCTTTGAATCTAGAATTTTTTTTCCATTGACTATTATATGACTGGGTTGTTCATGTAATCACCCTCACCAGAAGCTTCAAATAATTTGATCAGTTTTGAATAAAAATTAATCTCACTGACTCTGTTCATTCCTAATGATAATTCTAATTCTCTGTGTAAAGATATCTCAGAAATTTATTTATTTATTTGTAATTTCTTTTTTATATATTTATAAATATATTCATTAACATTAATAACAAAGATAATAAGCAATAATCCTGTCCAAATATAAATATTAGGATCTTAATTTTGATAATTTATTTTCTTTGCTTTTCTAATTTGCTGGAAGTTAAGCAGATCAAAGCATCTCTTGGCTAAACTGATGTCACTGTGAACAGCAGCTACTCCAGTAGATTTTACCTCAAAAAGGATTATCCCTATTAAATCCCTGTATTTGAAGGACAGTGTGGGTAGATGTGTTTTCATGATTTGATTACCACGGTAAGTAGTTGAGGTAAGAATCTAAAGGAAAAATTAATGAGGAATCAAAATAGATGAAAATGTTTTAAGTCCTTATTAAAAGTTTAAAAGTTTATAGGTACTTGAATCCAGACCAAATTCTAACTCTGTGCACATTCCCTTAGAATAGACGGAGATAACAATCTTTCTCACTTTGTTGGAGGTGGAACTAAAGCTCTAAAGGAAACAGGCCTAGGTTGTGGATGGTTAGGCTCAATGATTAAAGCAAGGATGGAGTCAAGTGTGGGGAACAGAGATAGTTACTATGGTCAGGGAAAACCAAACACATGCACTAAATTTATACCTTGTGCAGAATGAGGGATTAAAAAAGTAACAGGGCTGGAGGATGAACAAAAGTAATGAGAAGTAGGGTCAGATGTTGTCCAAAATTTCTAAGGTAACTAAGGAGTCTACATTGAAAAGTATGATTCAAAATAAGAAACAGCTTTTGATCAATTTAAAATAAGAAATAGCTACTTGGATTACTTAAATTAAAAATATAATTAAAAGAAAAAACATAAAAGTATGCAGATTGCCACAGGAATAAAACATTTTGGGGGCACTTGATGTCCTAAAACAAAGGTAACGTAAATACAGAAAAATTTGGTAGTAATAATACTCCTCTCTTATCTAGGAAAAGCCCAAAGTGAGGAATCTATATTCAGTTCTTTTTCTCATTTGAAAGCATTTCAACCTACATAGCCACAATTCTGTATAACACTGTATATTCTGGGGGAGCAAAACCAGGTAACTCCTTCTCTGGGGTGCCTGTTCCAGTGTCCAATCACTATTCAGCTGAAAAACCTTTTCCTAACATCCAACCTAAACCTCCACTTGCACAATTTCAGTCTATTCCCTTGGGTCCTGCCACTGGTCACCAAAGAGAAGAGATCAGTGCCTGCTCCTCCTCTTCGTCTCAGGAGGAAGTTGTAACTGCAATGAGGTCTAGCCTTTTTCCTCTTCTTCAGGCTGAACAGACCAAGTGACCTCAATTTCTCATAAGGGGTCTCTTCCAGACCTTTCACAATCCTTGTAGCTCTCCTTTGGACTTTTTCAAATAGTACTAAGTCTTTTTATATTGTGGCACCCAAAACTGCCCCCAGCACTCAAGGTGAGGCTGCCCCAGCTCAGAGCAGAGCAGGACAATCCCCTCCTTGCCTGGCTGGTGATGCTGTGCTGATGCCCCCCAGGACATGAGTGGCTTTCTGGCTGCCAGAGCACTGCTGGTTCATGTTCAACCTGACATTGACCAGGACCCCCAAGTCCCTTTCTGTGGCACTGCTCTCCAGCCTCTCATTCCCCAGTCTGTCTGTACATCCAGGGTTGCCCCATCCCAGGTGGTAGAATCCGACATTTTTCTGTGTTAAACTTGATAGAATTGGTGATTGCCCAGTCATCCAACTTTTCATGATCTCTTTTCAATACCTCCCTGCCCTGGAGGGACTCAACAGCTCCTCCCAATTTAGTATCACTGGCAAACTTACTAAACCTTTAAATCCCGTGTCCAAGTTGTTTATGAAGATGTTGAAGATAACCTGGCCTAAAATGGAGCCTGGTGGAACTCCAGTTCTCCAAGCACTGGAGAAATTACCATGGTGATACTGCTTTATTTCTTATACTGAAATATATAAATGGTTACTTGTTAAAGCACAAAGTATATTACAGAGCAATTCTGTAGAAAAATTTTAACATCTGCTGATTAGAAAAATTATACCTCTAGCATGATAGTCGTGTTTTTAGAAAGAAAATTTAACCTTTCTTTTCTTAAATTAGCACTTAAAATTATAAAAGAACCTACTTAAATCACAGTATCTTAAAAATTGTATCATATGCTGATAATGCAAAATGTATGTTCAACCAAAACACTTGTAGTCTATTAAATTAGGAACACAAAAGTGTTAGTAATGAAATAGGCTGAGTCTACATTATTTTTTATATTCTTACAAATGAAAAGAACATTGTGTATTTATATTATAAAAACTGATACTAGAAAACTCTATAAGAAATCAGCCAAGGGCTTCAGTTCTTTCTTCTGTACTTGGCCAAAACCAGTGTGCTTTGTGCATTTATCAGGTAAGGACATAGTTTAAAGAAAAGGGGTATAGAGCTGTCTGAAAAGGATGAGAAACAGAAGGAAACTGTTGGGAAGTTGATAGACTGATTGTGAGTGGTGACTGACAAGTTTAGCACATGGGCCATGCCAATATGTGACCTAGAAAAAGGTTACAAGCCAGAAAGATTGTTCTTTGGAGCTTGCTTGTTCCTAAATTTGCCATTAACAAGGGTGACAGGAGTGACAAATAGTGAACTTAATTTAATTTGATTCTTTGAAAACAGAACTGTTTGATTTTTTTTTAAATGCAAGTTCATTTAAAATGGGAAATATTTTTTGGAATGGAAAAGCTGGGATTTTTGCAAGAGAACATGTCATATAAAAATATTTGTTTCTTTCTTAAAATGATTTTCAGTAAGGATTCCCTCTAAGACTTTTTTTTTTTTTTTACTTTTCTCAAAACTCCCCATGAAGATTTCCTTACAGCTGCTGCATTAGCAAAGAGAAGAATTTGACTTCTTGCAAGTGTTGCTGGAGCAGTACGGATGTAGAAATAAAGGAAGTTTGTCTCAGGAAGCTAAGTGTGTGGGAATGAGTGGGAATTTGAAGGGTTGAGATAAGTTTGTGAGCTCATGGAGGAAGAGGTACATGCCAAGTTTAGAGAAATATTCTGGGTAGATAAAGAGAATAAGTCAAAAAAGTGATGAGAGATTCAGCAGACAGGGAAGAAACCCGTATGAAGTTTTTTCCTCTCCATGAATGACATCTGGGCTAGCTCTTCACAAGACATCTTTTTTGTATTTGCTTTTGACATGGATCAAGCTGAGACTTGTTTTATCCATAGGTCCACTGACAAAGGAGCAATTTCATTATTTGACTTCAGTGATGATATGTACATTTGTTTGTAATCTAGTGCATGATCTAAAATGCAGAAAAATCACAGAGGATGCTCTAGGAATATGGAAACTTCAGTGAGAAAAGAATATTTCATTATCTTGCTTCATCTTGTAGAAGTAGCAGAGCTGTTTCCATTCTCAAACTCAAAAAATTCAGAAAATATAAGACAAATATCATTAAAATCTCTGAAAGAAAGATTTTTTAAAATATATTTTATTAAAGATTTTTATCATGTGTTTACATTTAGATTTTAGATATTTAAATATTAAAGCAATAATAGAAGATTAATTATCCATTGATTGTAACCACAGTAACTGCTGCTTAGAGGATTTTGGAACAGCCCCAATACATTTGCAGTAGCTGAAATTTACACATGCAAATAAGATGCATTCTAAATTTTCTAATTAGTTGTTGATTTAGAAGCTGCTGACTGAGATATTCCCTGATTCTGTCTACCCTGACATTTAGTAAGTCATTACTCTTTAAGGAAGACACTGAATAAAAGGACAAAGTAGTGTCTTAAGGCCTAAATTAAATACGACTTTGAGCTTTAGCACAGCTTTACACATTAACTAATGCCTTGTTTATGAAAATAATTTTTGAAACTATTTAAAAGAAACATTTTAAAAAAGATTATAACTGGATTTTTAATTATTTCTGTTTTCTATTTGTCTGTTTGGTTTGTAAACCAAATTTTGATGCCATTGGATTGACATCTCTGAAAGCTGCTGTAACAAAAAAGAGTGCAAAATACTGATTTAAAAATTGTTTTAAAATAATACTATTGTAATTTATAATGGCTAGAGAAAAAAATGAATTTGCATTACAGGGTATGACGGAGCTAAATGGCTTAAAGGGCAGAGTGGAAGTTTAAACCCTTGGCAAAAATGATTTTTCCTATTGGACCAGAAAAATGTAACACAGACAAGCCTCTTTATAGACACTGCACCAGTAAACTGTGTCTTTAGAAGAAAATTTTATTGGGTTAGAGTCTAATCTTTCATCCAGAGCTTGAGTCAAATGCTGGTCTGAGTTGAGTCACTGTGTAGTAAACCATAAAGAGGAAGGGATAAGCATCTGCTGGTGGAACATGAGCAGCTGAACCGTAAGAAGCTGTTTTTTGTGGGAGTCTCTCTGAATGTGTGGCTGGACTTTGTTGTGTGCCTTTCAACTTTTCACTGCGTTTTCTTTTGTAATGCTTTTGCTGCTTTCCAGAAGTAACTTTTGCAAGGCGCCTTAGTTCTCTTGATTGATCTGTGGCTTATAAACTGTTGACCTGAAGGTTATTAAAAAGGTATAGACTCCATCTGCCTATAGTACACCTGGACAAATCCTCTTGATGTGTTTATCACTTGCATAGGGGCTCACCAGGCTGCTGAACCTGTAGGAAGAAGCTGCTTGTAGTCAATCTGCTTTGTTGGGACATGCCAGATAATCTTCTCAACTCCTTGCCAGTTTCTTAAAGCTAAATAAAACCACACTGTTATTTCTTGCTTTTTACTGCTTAAATTATTTTAAAGATATTAAAGAGTACCCTATGTCCAGCTATTTTTGAACTCAAGCATATTACACAGTCTTAGTACCAGCATGTATAAAACCTTTCAAATTTATTTTCAAAAGGTTCCTAGGAAACAGTCCCTTAAGTATCTCTACCAGGCCTAGAAAAACAGCTTTGCTGTCCAAAAGATCACACATGAATAGCTTTCATGTTTTCAAGCACCTTGGTACTCCTGGGTAACTTAGATATTTTTTTTTCTCATCTCCATTTTTTCAGAATTCCAGCAGCACCAGCTAAAAAAGCTGCCAAAGGAGAGTCTCTATTGCTCCCATTTACGGTGGATTTTCTTTGCTGAGCAATGGCAAAGAGTCAGCTGTGCTGCACATCCTTCTTTTAAAACACCTTGCTGGTGCTTCATTTTCTCTGCAAGAATAGACAGATCTGGTATTGTGTAGCAACCTCCTCCTTTTGCTCTTCTGAATAGCTCTATATATAAAAATTGGACTCTATCTTAACCCCTCATATATACACCATGGCAGTGCTAAGGGCTTTCCAAAGAAGCGAGGGAGATGGGGGTTTTGCTGTGAAATGACATCCAGACTCTGACTCCTTATCTCTCCTCTCCACCAACACTTTCAGTGTCAGTGAAACCTGTATTTTTTGAAAATAAGCAGAACTGCAGTGGTACAGTAGACTGGAGGCTTTGTTTATGGTGAAGAACCACATCTTGGGAGGGCAATCAATAAAAGCAGAAATCCTTTGGAAGACATTTTTTTACTCTGTTTTTCTTGAGGTATAGTGCCCAACAGCACAATGCTGCATTTTCCCCCTCCTCAGCAGCGAGATGGGTGGGTCAGGTAATACAGAGATGATTTATTGTTTTGGCTGAGCCCTCTGAAGTGTTGACAGAGAAATCCCTCCTTCAATGAAGGACAAGGAAATGGTCACTAATCACTAGTCATTGGTAATCTACATGGTAATTCATAGAAGTAACTTTGCAGTGAGTGATCATGATGCTACAAGGCACAGAAAAGGATATCAGATCTTTTCCCACTGGATAAACAGCAGGACTAAAGACAGCAAGCCTGTGTGTGTTCAGCTGCAGCATGGCAGCTTTCTGCTGAGCTCAGAACTATTCCTGTCTTTACTCCCATGAAAATCAATCTAACATTTTTTATGCAAAAAGATAGAAAAGGCATTTGTTTGTAAGGGTTTGTCTCTCTCCATTCCCATGTGGATCTTTCAGTTTGGACCCTGGAAGACTAAGAAACTACAAGAAATAAAAAAAATACTACCCCCCCCCCAAAAAAAAAAAAAAAGAAAACAAAAACCCAACAACAACGACAAAAAAAAACCCAAAAAACCCAAAGCCACAAAAAAACCCCAAAAAGCACACATACACACAAAAACTAAACCCAAAAAACCCCAAAACAAACAAAAAAGGAAACACCAAAGAAAAAACCAAACCAAACAATGGAAACCCACTCTGCCCCCCAAAAAAACCAAATTCCTAAATTGTTGTGGGGCTCTTCATAGGTTTGAGACAGAGAATTTGAGAAAAGACAAGTGTAAAAGTCACAAAGGTGAAGAAAACAGAGGAAAACAGATGAACATATCAGTATTAAGAAAAACTTTAAATTAACTGGCTGTCTATATAGCCTGTTTGTTTCAAATATGTTCATTAACTTATAAATATGAGTATGCTACAAAAATATAAATAAATATATGCTTTTAACAGTCCTCTGGGGTCTTTTATCAAACTTTAGCTATTATCAATACTCTCTAAGTAAAATGAATATAAATTAGGGATAGAGGTTACATTTTATAAAGGAAGGATTAAATAAACTGTTGAGATTCATTGCTCTCCTCTTCCATTTGATTTAATTCCTTCTGGGTTTCTTGAGAAATTGCCACTCTCTCTAGAACAAGCTTTTTCAATAGTTCCCATTACCAGCTTTTTTTTTTTTTGACAACCAAGCCAATTGTTTCATTATTTCATTCTCTGAGAACAGTTGAATCCCCTCAGACAGAACTACTTCCCTTCCCTTCCCTTCCCTTCCCTTCCCTTCCCTTCCCTTCCCTTCCCTTCCCTTCCCTTCCCTTCCCTTCCCTTCCCTTCCCTTCCCTTCCCTTCCCTTCCCTTCCCTTCCCTTCCCTTCCCTTCCCTTCCCTTCCCTTCCCTTCCCTTCCCTTCCCTTCCCTTCCCTTCCCTTCCCTTCCCTTCCCTTCCCTTCCCTTCCCTTCCCTTCCCTTCCCTTCCCTTCCCTTCCCTTCCCTTCCCTTCCCTTCCCTTCCCTTCCCTTCCCTTCCCTTCCCTCTCTCTTCCCTCTCTCTTCCCTTCCCTCTCTCTTCCCTCTCTCTTCTCCTCTCTCCCTTTTCTTTCCCTCCTCTTTCCCCCTTCCCTTTTCTCTTATTTCCCTTCTTTTCCTTTTCATTTCTTTCCCCATTTTCCTTTTCCCTTTTTTTATTATTCTGTATTATTATAAAATTGTCATCCTACCAAGGCACAATTCATCTTTCCCATTTTTGCCCACTTACATGGATGCAGTGTGTGAAACAGTGTTATTTTGATTTGGTCACAGTTCATATCTGTGAGACACAGGTGTGATCAGCTGCAGCACTGTGAGACAATGATGAATGGGCCCTTTAGAGCTTAGCTTTACATTTCAAGAAACAGCAAAAGAGATTAAAGGAGAGAGAAACTAAATATGTGCCAGCTCTTCTCCCTCAAAAACAAGAGCACTAAATATATGTACATGTACAGACACTCGCTTCAACAGCCACAAGAAGTGAATTCTAGGGAATACAAATCAGCTTGTATTTTAACAAGGTAGTAGGTGATTTAAGATGGGGAAACATATGGTTTGTGCTCTAAAACATATCACAGGTGTCCCAGTAATCTCTTTTCACTATTTACATTTGTGTTGAGGAGCTTGATTTCCTCTTCAGTGCAGGATGGTTTTCCCTAAAGATTTATGAATAAACAGAATAGGTTCTTAAAGGACAAGTAACTGGAAGTTGGTTGCAATGTAGCACATCAATCCCACTTCTGCAGACATCTCCTGTGTTGCTTTATTGTCCAGAGGTTTTCATCCGTGACCTCTGGTCCAATTCTTATTGATTCACTTCCTATTCGTACATGGTTTTACCACAAAAGTAGGTTATGCATAAAATCTGAATCTCCCCTCCCCAGACTAAATATGAAAGAGTACAGAAGGACATTTAATATGAAAAGATTATGCTTAAAGTATACAAATTGAAATGGACAAACTGTGTTGCTGAGTTGTAATCCAAAATTTCAATCAGAAATCATCCTTCGTACAATATTGTTAAGGGTGCTTTTAGAAAAGGATTTGCTAAATACTAAATAAAGAATCAATCAAACATTTTATTGCAAAATGACATCTTAAGTAGAATTTTTTCTAAAACACTATATATTTTATTTTATGTAGTTTTTATTTTTCTGTTTTCTCTTATGTGCTAGATACATTATTTAAATATCATTCTGCTAAACAGAAAAATACCTTAACTTTGACGCTCCATCTGGAAGTAAAATTGTATTTGTAAATGCTTCACTGAACAAAATTTTTAAAATATAATTCAAGTATAGTAATCACATTTAAAATACAATTTTTCATAGTTATGTCCCATCTGCTCAATACTGATAAGGAGCTAAAAAAACAAGCTATAAAAATCAATGCCATTAAATTCTTATTAATTATAAAAGAACTTGCTTAGCTTACCGAGCACATTTAATAACAGGAATATATATTCCCAGGTATAGATACAAATTTTAGACAACTCATTTAAAGTACAGTTAGACTGAACAAAGTTTATAAGCATCATACTCGTTTCATTTAATCTGACTCTACACTGAGTGGATCATTCCATCGCTGCTAGAGCACACAGTTTCTGTGTTTCTGCCTGGGTTAAAAAAAAAGTCACTGCATATAAAAGGTCAGTGAAGAATAGTGGATAAAGTTGCATACAACATACCTTCCACCATTTTTGCAAAATTATCTGTAAATTTAAGATTTATGACTAGTTTTCTCAGATGTTATATTTAAGTCCAGTAGCACCATGAGCTGATTTAACCAGTTGCTGGTGCATGAGGCATTCGGTGCTATTAGATTGGCACAAGAACATTTCAAGGTTTTTCTCAAATCCAGCTTCACAAAAGACACTGGAGAGGGATAAAACACATTTATGATAATTTTTTGACATCATTACACATGGCTGCAAAAAAGAATAGTCAAAAGCCAAAGCTTATGATATTGAAACAGCAAGTTGTAGGCTAGTGGAAGTGGCAGAGTAAGAATGACTTAATTAGAGGCTTTATGAGCACCTTATTGGGAGGTGTGTGTTAAATTTTTATTACTGTAAATCTGGCTCTAGCAGAAGCAAGCACACTTGAGAATAAAAGCAGTCAGGACAGGAGACAATACAAAGTGATAGACCATAAATTAATTTGTTCCTTCAACAGCACAGCCAGAACTTGACACTGCCACCCCACACTCAGAAAACATTTTTTGATATGTCTGTACCACAAAGGAGTGTTTTTTTCTACAACAGATCTGTAAGAGATCTGTACATCTATCTTCCTCCTTTTCTTTTACTCTGCCATTTTCAAATGATCAAATGTGTGGCACACATGTGTTGGCACATGGGGGACTGTATTCAAACACAGTGGGCATAGATTGTGTAGCCTACTGATCTATGCAGCTTGAGACCAAGCAAAATTTCATCAGTTCAACAATGAATAAAAAGGTTTCATTTTGTTCAAAACTATTCAAGCCTTTTTTCTGAACCTTTGAAGTAAAAATTGAAAAATTCTGTCCAGAATGGTATCTCCTTTTTCCATTCATGATTTTAAGGCTCCACTGATTTTCTTTTAATTTACACATTTTTTATTCAAAAACATAATTTTCAATAGTATATATTTTGTGAAAAATTTTGTATTACATTGCTATTTTTATGGATTAAAATCTTTTGCCACCCACATAAAAATGGTTACCATCAGTTCTGTTTTAGAGCAATGCACTGTAGCCACTGTATTTCACCAGCTAAACTGCAGTAACAGAGGCTAGCATGTTTAAAGAATGACAAAAAAAAGCCTTTATGGAAGAAAAGGAATCTTTTATGTAAGAAAAAAATTTGAAAAAAATCAAAACCATGTAGACTTTGAAGCCACATTAAATCATTTATATCATACATCTATGAGACACCAGTGGTCTACTGAAATTTGCTGACACATTCCTTGTATCAATCCTAATATAAAGTTGTGAAACTGCATGACACCAGGATAATAGTGCCTGGCCAGATGAATGTATGGTTTTTCATTTAAACATTTATGGGAAGTACCATAACATGACCAAACTTCCTTTATATGAGAATGAAAAATGTCTTTATTATTGTATTTGCTTAAATATAAAAATCTATCCTAGTTTGAAAATGGCAGTATAACCTTTGATAAAGGATTAAGGGCTCTGCAATTTATGTCTAGCCTAAAATCTAAGTAACTTCCAAATTCCAGTTTTTGACTCCTAAAGCTTTTTTTCTTAGGAGTTCACATTTAAAATTCAAAGGTTTTGTTTCTTTCGCAGATGTTTGTG
This sequence comes from Cyanistes caeruleus, assembly GCF_971803275.1. Lineage (NCBI taxonomy): Eukaryota > Metazoa > Chordata > Aves > Passeriformes > Paridae > Cyanistes > Cyanistes caeruleus. The sequence goes on from NC_141701.1 coordinate 126,293,086, forward strand.
AAAATAGCCTTGCAATGGTTACGGAGTGGTAGTAATTCCCAAAAGCTCTGTGAAAGGAAAATAGAATGCAGGTTATGTAGCAGAAGGGAAGAAAGGAACAACAGAGCTCACATGTATAATTTTTGCTATGAAAGTTTGTACTAGTTTGTGGTGTTCTCAGTTGTGTGTGCTGATGCATAATTTCTGATTATTTTTGATCTTAAAAAGTTTTGTGACAACTACTTCCTGTTCTACAACAACAAACAAAGCATTAGATTCCTGACTTCTGTCACCAAAGCAGGAACAGTGCTGCTTTAGCCATAGCAAATTCAACTGGAGAGAATGAAATCATTTGAGAGAAAAAGAAATTATATGCTTCATCGCTATTCCTAGAGACAAAATTTTATGATGCTTGAGTTTGGTAATCCTCAGGAATGGTAATTCAGCTGGAATTGTAGGGAAACAGAAAAGACTAGTGCCTGGTGCCCCAGGTAAACCAGGGTAGAAAGTTTTTTGTCTATTTTATATTCTATTCCTTCCAAGTCTATCAATACATTGATGCATTCATCTTCTGGAGAGGTCACATTGCTCTTTCTCCAAACCCAGTTTTGAACACATGACTTTTACTGAGTAGATGGTAAGCAGGGAAGGTTGTGATTCCCCTTCTAGTTGAAGACCAGACTACTAAAGCCACAGAGAAAAACCCCAATATGATATTTGGGTTCCAGAGTAAAATGCTCTTTTCAAGAACCAATTTGATTCTCACCACTTAAAGAGAACTTTCCAAACTAAAATTCCCTTTTGTGGTCCCAAACCTAACTTGTTAATTCTTGATTGGAAGACGAATAAAAAATAGATACTGAGCTTTTCATATTAAATCACATTTAGTCTTTTTATTGTTTCAGCCAAATGCTTAATTAAAACTTAGCATCCTAAAAACATTCTGCAGGTCCTCCCAAGGCTTCTCCAGGCTGTGTCTGCTGTGGTGAGTGTTGAGCAGAGGGGATGATCACTCCTCTGAAGCTGTGGGCTGTGCTGCTGTCCGTACACCATGGAACACCGCTGGCCTGTTTCCCTGAGGGGCTCCCCATGGGCTCATGCTCAGCTCACTCTCTGTCCTTCCAGCCAGGCAGCCCCCAGCCTGTCCCAAAGGCTCTGCCTGGCCTGGGTGCGGGGCTTGCCATTTCTCCTCATCCATTATTCATCTGCCAGCCCAGTCCTGCAGCCTGGTCCATCTGGCTGGCAGCCCTGTCCTCAGGTCCTCAGGGCTCTTCTCAGTTTGGTGTCATCTGCAAAGCTGATGTCCTCAACCCATGTTCTGAAGCTACAGCCTTGACCATCTTGTGCAACTCCATTTGCCACTTGGAGAAGCATCTCTAAGCCAAGGCCTATGATGAGACAGGGGAGTTGTTTCAGTCTCCAGGCTCTTCTTGTCTTTCTTGGTTTTCCCTGTGACTGCATTAACAGTGGGGACCCAGCATGACTGATTTGGGGTCCATCTGAGCTTAGCATATGGAGATTTCAAGTGACAAGACAATAGCATTAAACAAAAAGAGGATAGATTCAGACTAGATATAAAAATAATATTTTTATGATGAGGGTGGAACAGGAACAGATTGACTTCAAGCTCTTCATGTGAATTGGGAAGGAGCAAATAAAGCCAAATGAGATAAGGCTTGGGAAGAAACAAGTGTAGCAAGTCAAAACTGGGAAAATACGACAGCAGTGTGTTTCCTCAAAATGAAACATTTTTTTTCCTGTCGGTTTTCTATATTCAATTAAAGCCCTCTTAACAAACCTTCCTTTTTCAATGCTTGCGACGTATGCTCTGTTTATATGAATCTTAAGTATTAAAGCATTTTTGTCTTCACAGCTTCCAAATAAACACCTCTATGATTGTGCTTCTTTTTTTCTTGTCCTTACATTGTAGTAATTTTGAAAGATTATTGGTTATGATTCACACAAGTAGACACATTTTTTTTTATTTTTCTAAAAGTACTATTCTTAAAATATATTTCCATTTTATGTAATTATGGTTTTCAGATTGAATTCCCTTATCATTCATGAGACAGGCTTAATGGAATCAACAATATTTTCTTTTGGAAGGAAAATTGATGTATGGACTGGTGTGACTGAATTTAATTGTCCCTTGCTTCTTGATCATTGCCCTTCTTCCCATTTTATTAAATTATTTCATAAAAGGGTGCTTAAAAATAGCAAAATAAAATACTTTAAAATTCAGAAATTACAGCTTCATGTGTTTTTTTGGTAAATTTTATTGATTTTCTATTAACCCTGAATTTTAAAATATTATTTAAAGTCTCTAATTTCCTGTTTTCCTTGTCATATTTAATCAAGATTTTGATTCTGCTGAATTCTATTCAACATGTTTCTTTTCTTAGTGAGAAAAGATGCATTTGCAGAACACAGTATTCAGCATAGTCCTTGAATATTTAGAGCAGTTGTCAGAATTTCAGTTTGTTTCTGGCTTCATGGCTGTGAGAAAGGTTTGGAAATTAACTGTTGTGGGACAATGCATTGATGTTGCCTATGACTTTGGAACTCGGTAAGTTGAATGTTAAAATATTATATAGTCTATTTTTTTGGAGCTGTAGCTACTTCCTATGAAATTGTCAGCATTATAGCCTTTTCCTGCAACTACATAAATTATTAATTAATGAATATTATAGTATATTCCTATTTTAAAAAAGTAGGATTTTAAAAATCCTTCCTCCATTACTTAATCAGTTATTGCATGTTTCAATTATAAAAATATGTTTCACATGAATAATTTCTACAATTGTTTTCCACATTTCTGTCATGATTAGATTAAAAAAAATAGGAAAATAGGATTACAATATTTTTACATATGCAGAATTTTGTGGAGAAAGCACTAAAATCTAGATTAAGTTTTTTAAAAGTCAGAGCAATATTCAGAAAACTTTTTGGAACTCACTTTTCCCTTTCCTTTAAAGAACAATTGCCTCATTTAGGAATAATTGGTATTCTCTAGGGAAATGCACATGTTCTGAAACCTAGTAATTTCCAATTGCCAAGATACCTAATGAGTTATCTTAACAAGATTACCAAACATATAAAAGGAACTAATTGCATTGCATTTAATTCTGAAATCACAACTAGATGCAAAATAGGTTTTGCAGCTGGCATTTTGCTGGCAATGCAAGATGAAAATGAGGAGGTAACTAGAGATCAAGGGATCATCCTACTCCGTTTTTAGGAAGAGTCACTCCTTCCTCCCCAAATGACATTGAAATTATACACCATTATTTCTTGAAGAGAGAAACATTTGAAAAATCTGTGACATGACAAAAGATTAGTCAAACACATCAATTCTCAAAAAAATGCATTTAATTAACTGTTTTTCATTTATTTATTCACATTATGATCTGCTATTCAAATAGCAATGGGCAGGTATTGTTTCATAACATAATTTGGGAGTTATATTTTTCATTCAAATTTCTACTGATGGTTTATTGTACTATTTGTATGTTCACAGATACAAAGTCTTGCTTATTATTAACTGATTAAAACGATAATTTCATTAATTTTTAAAAATATGAACACAAGATATTGTTATTTTCCAAAAGAGATAAGACAGTTTATATTATCCTTATTGACACACTCATTGTGCTATCACATGACTTCTAGAATTATCCTGCTTTTGTATTTTCAGAGAATACTCCATCTAAAGAGCCACACATTCAACTCTGACAACAAATAATGGATTCTTTTTCTTTTCTTATCTGTGTACAATAGTAATTACTAGCAGTCTTTCTATGTTCAACTTATTACAAGTTTTTTTCCTATGAAACACAGGAAATATAATTTTCTTTCTTTTTAAATATTTGTAAATTCTGGTTATGATTTTGATGCTATAAAATTTGGTTTAAACTCCTCAAAAATATCTGTGTGGTCTGGTTTGCTTTAAATCTTCTTGAAAAATTATTTGGTTAAAATTATTTTCATTCTCTAGGAAACACCTGTGATAAAACACTATCATAGTTTTTAACTGGTTGTATTTCTTGTTATTTAGTCTTCATTTGAAGCTGGATTTTTTAAAATTTTAGATGTTTATAAAGGACTATTTTAATTGGCAGTAGGTGTTGATAGGTTCATGCAAGAATAAAAAATTCAAGACTGAGGAATAAGAGGGGGTGTGATTAAGTCCCTCTTCTGTTTCTTTCACTTTTTAAACTGATCTCAATACTGAGGCTGCCACGAGGTTCATGTGAGGGGTCATCATAATTTTTTTGCTGATCTGAACCATTTAAAGTATCCATAACAGATGTTTACCACAGTGTAGCCACCTTTTTCCACAATGTGTGAAGCAGCTATATTCTTCTTCAAAAATACTGTTAAAGGCCACCTACAAGAGGTTAAATACATTATTTGGATACATTTAGATCTCTTTAGCACAGTATTCCAGTATTTATTTGTGTTTCTTTATTATCTGCTTAGATCACAAAACACTCAGTTTCTTATTATTTAACTAGTAACTATAAAATTAGAGAAGAATAATCACATTTGGTTGTTACATTTTCTACTAAAAAGCCATCAAACAAATGGTAGGAAACGGGTTCTAAGACAAATATGAAGAATGGGGTTATTTTACCTTCATAGCTGAGCAGTACCAGTTTGAGAAGAGATAAGAAAAGATCCTTGAATCCTTTAGGATCCTGAGAAGTGTAGAAGAAACAAAGAATTCACAAAATATCTGACCCCAAACCAGTTAGAATTCAAAGAGTAGTAGACAAAAGCATCATATAGGTTTAGTTCATTTTTATGTTTCCCCAGATATATGCTTACTCTTTCTTATGGCTAAATACATGGTATTGGGACAGTCTGACCTTGACCTGACCTAGCACTGCCCTTCTGTGTGTCCAGTGGTGCCAGGGAAGTCTTTGAGGTCCATGAACATTCTCACCAGTGTATTGTATCTACATGTCCATTCTTTGAAATCATTCAGGGCATGACCACAGCAGTCAAGGAAATCTAACTCAGCCCTTTTACTCACAAATGAGATTTCTGCTATTCAGCAGCTTTAAGTGCTTCTATTGTTAGGGGTATATATCAATTTAACTTTCAATTTCTCTTCCAAACAAGTACCAAGAGAAAGTACTGTTGAAGAGGAAAAACCAACAGCAGATTTTGACTTGATAATATCATTCTTTATCTCATAGTTTCATTAAAAGATATTCCATATGAGTGACCTTAAATACTGTAGCTGTTGTGAACTGAGATGGGCAAATTGTGAAGTCTATGCATAATCCTTCTTCAAGCAAAACAAAATGCATTTTTACTCTTCTTGACAAGATGTGTGCCATATTTTCTGTAAATATACAAGACATTTCTTCATCTAAAAATTGCAAACCAGAAATGAATCATGCTTGTAAAATTTTACTATCATATTATTGCCCTGCACATCTGTTTGAGACTCTGCTATGATTGACTGAAATGCATGAGTAAAAATAGGAAAACAGACACAGCTGCAAGTAAAAGGAAAGGAAAAAAAAGCAACAAACATTAGAAGACAAATGACGTAATGTACAAACTGTTGTTTCCTCCTTTATCTTATCTTTGCATACTTTAACCCTTGTATTGAATTTTTCAATTTCAGCAATATTTCCCCTATTTACTTGTCATTGTGATTCCTCCCATCTCTGTTGGACTGGCTTATTGTTGCACATGACAAAGGGGGAATGTTGCAGAAGCCCTGAACTGAACAGAATGCACATTTCCTTGAGAGAATTTCTGAAGACAGGACATTTCTTTCCTGATCCTTTTGAGGTAGTTAGAAGAGCTACACTTTTCTCTTCTCCTAATGTTGCCATTTATACCTCTGCTTTCTTAAATGTCACTTGTCCATTTTAGACAATGCTAGTGATCATGCCTAGACATTGTCTTAGCAATTGGATAACACAGCAGAGGAGAAGCAAAGAAACAACACTTATATTCATGCATTTGAGGGATCTTTCAGAGCAACAATAATCTTGGCAGAGGAAGGCTCATAAGTACATCCATTCATCCATGCACACAATACCCAGGGGCCTCTCAGGGCAGTGTTACGTGGAATTAGAACAGAAGAGGCAAAAAAAAAATTAATTAAAAAATATTTTTAAGGTCTTGATTAGAGAGTTTTGTTCCTTGGTCACCTTATCTTCAAACTAGTCTTTGTTGATTCTGAGGAAGCATAATATGAACCCTACTCCAGGGTGGTGAAGCAGCCACGAGCTCTCTGTTATCTCTAATGTCTGAGTGCCTGACGACTGACAAGTGAGGCTGTAAGGCTGCACAGTGCAGCTAACAATGGCAAAACTGTTGATCAGAATTTATTTCTTATGGGATGATAACTACATTTTATGATTACAGAAACTGAAGAGATACAGGAAATATGTGCTGGAACACTATTGTAATTAAAACCTATCTCCAAGAAGCAACATGGCTTTAAAATACATTGGCACTATCTCTTTCAATGACAACAAATTTTTGACTTATTATTTAATTTTGTTATTTTGTGATTATCTCAAAACTGTACATCTTAGTCTTTGCAGAAACCAAATAAAACAATGTCTTAAAACTGTAAAAACAATAATACTGTAGAATTTCTGGAAGACAAAAAACATTTGACTTTTCAGACAGCCTCCAACACATAGAAGTACCATAAGCAAAACCCCTGTGCATAATAAAATGACATCTACTCCTCTAGTTGAAAAGCAGGAGAAAATGTGGTAACCTATACTCCTACAAATTCTTAGGCTAAATAACTTGTAAACAACCAATAAAAATTGTTGGAACACGCTGAGCTCTCACAGGCGTATATATATATATATATATATATATATATATATATACACACTATATATATATATATACACACTATATATATATGTATATATACACTAGCAAGAGCTCTCACTAGCTATAACACTGAAAAAAAAAATCACCTCTTTTCTGTACAGGAAAAGAAATTAAATGCAAACATATTTAATGTAAGCATAGAGCCACTGCATACTTTTCATATTAGCACTCCCCCAGTGTACATTGTCAGATGGTTACTGAGAGGATGATGAGAAAATGAGATGAGCAGAGCAAAGCATATTTCTTTTTTCTTATTTCAGACTGGATAGAAAGAACATGTATATGATATACAAATGATGTTATTAAGTAATTTATAAGTTAAAAAGTGGTAAAAGATATGGCCAAAGAAAAAAAAAATCTGTTTTCTTGCACATCAAGATTCTAGTCCCTGTCCTATCTTTCTGTGGGTAAAAGTGCAATGATATCTTGTTAGCTTCTTCTGGAAAGCCCTTTAAACTGTAATTAGTATGACTGTTAATGAACTGAGGATTTTCAGCTAAATATTAATATTTTTTTAGATGTTTCTGGGTATTACACCAATTCTTTAGTTCTAGCATCTTTTCCCAGTATCTGTGCTTTGAATAGAGTGAAAATTTGGTTAATTTACGGTATCATGTTGCAGTCTAGATAGTGAAGTGATATAATTAGAACTTGGTTGAATGTTGCAACATTCTGAACACATACTGAATACAATCATGAATTTGTCTGGGATCAGGCTAGTCTTGGGGCATCCCAATTTATTTATCTTCCCTATAAGAAGCTGTTGAAATTAAAGTATTCATTCTGAAAGCTTGGCTAGAAAACCAAGCGTGACCTCTAGTCTCTAGTCTGCTAACTTTCACTGAACTATAAGTTCTGTATTTCAAGACTGTAATAAAATATATTTTGGGAGTCATCTATAAAAAAAAAACACAAAAAAAAAGTTTAAAACCCCAATGATTTATGGCTTATTTTAGAATAAAATAACTTACTGCTCAGGATGTAATCTTTTAATATGGTTATTTTTGCTGTTATACCAGCAACATTTACGTACATAAATATGAAAGGACACAGGCATGTTGTGGCAAAGTGAAGAAGCTTATTCCACGTGATTCCTAGCAAAAAGACCAATACATCATATGGGTATAGGAGTTTACAACTGAGCACAGGTTCATAATATTCATGTCACCTCTGAGTAAATTTTATTTCCTTCAGATGTTTGCCTTTTGTTGCTGTAACCTCTACACTTTACTGCAGAAAGTTAGGAATGTCTCCACTTGGGTTTGAATCACTGTGCAAATTAAACCTGACTCTCTCCTAAAGTTACCGTCAATCTGCTTATAAACTGCAACACTTTTTCCTGAGAATGGTGACAGGAGCCCTTTTGGTGGATGAAGATCCTAGATTAGGGTCAATGTGCAGCAACTGTGAAATGAAAGTACACATATAGCAAAGTTCCACCGTGAAAAAGCAAGACAAAACTTAATCATGTTGTCCTGAGCAGGAAAAGGGAAGGTATAGTTTGCTTTATATTCAAAGTGTGTGGCCAAACTATAGATCACACAGCCATCTAGCAAAGTGATATAAAAACGTGACACCTGCTGCAGTGTTTTATGCCATTAGGAATGGCAATTAGTAATAAATTCATTGCCTATTCTTTGTAAAAACATCTGGCTGAACATCCATTGTACTATAAAACATAAATTATGTTTAGAAGCATAAAGCACCTGTACTGCTTACGTGGAGAAAGTGATTCCTCAAGACTTTTCGACATGCTTAGATATCAGTTCTGAAGCCTTGTAGTTGAGTTTGTAATTTATCTCTGGTTGTAAACCAAGCTGATCTGATTATAAATGTGCACATGAGTTACAAGACACTGGGATAAATAAAAACTACATGTGTCTACCTTTTGAATTTCTCATACATATGAAAGATGACATTATTGTTCTCAAAGACTAATCTTTGTAGAATATTTATGTATATATAGGAATATATCTAGATGTATCTATATATGGATGTATAAATGTATTCTATGTACATATGTATCTGCATATGAACATACATGGTTATATGCATACCTATTTCTATATATGGGCATATATATCTATATACATAGACCTATATGTGTAATATACATTGACTCTTACTTGAAGATATGCCAAGGTTATATTCCTCTGTTAAGTTTTAAAGTAATGCACAGCAGGACTTAATTATTCCAAGAGATACTAAAGAAGAACTTGTTAGGTGTGATTATTTGTTGTCAATGCTTTAGAACCCACAGACTCATGCTAGTATTCTGCTAGGGTTCATCCAGAATCAATTATTTTGCTATTGTTTTTGTTAAGTGAATAATATTTTCTTTAAGAACTGAACTAGAAAGAGATTATCAGGTGAAGTGCAAAAGCACAGAGAAAAATAAGAAGCCCAAACCAGACATTTTTTATGTCTTTGTAGATGCTGTAAGTAATATTCGGGATCTGAATTCTAACTTGCAAGCTGGCAATAACTGGAGTTTGAATTTGCATCAGAAAATTACATCCAAGTCTTGTGCACAGAACTGTTTTCTCTCATTTGTGTCAAGCACAAGTGCAGTGTATCAGTGCCACGTTTTTGCTTTACAGCTATTTGAAGGAGATATCTGCGGAAGGAGTGAAGGAGTAGCCTTGTGTGTAAGCAAAGATATTTTGCCACCTGATAGCAGTCCTCCTCTAAGTCTTGACAGCTTCATACCATTATCTCCAATATTATTCTTCAAGTGATGATCAAATAATCCATCTATCATTAATTGTGTCAAACAAGACTTCTCAGTGATTCTAGTAGCAGCATGGGATTTACCATATTAAAATATTTCCCTTTAATTTCTTTAAACTAAGTGATGCAAACAGAAATTAGACCCTTTTGAGATGTTTCCCTGATACTTTTGGGAAATAAATGAAAAAAAAAAAAAAAAGAAAGCTGGATGCTGGATACCCAGAAAAATATTCATATAACATTTGGCTTATCTGGTTTATTTTCTTTGTAAATTCTGATAATTGGAATTGGTCAGCATTTTCAGGGAAAGAAAAATATTTCTGTAGGACCTTACACTGGAGAATAGCTTGCACAAAGAATAAATCTAAAAAGGAAAAGGTCATGCTCATCCTTTTCTCCAGTCAGAAGACTTTCCAAAATAAACCAGAATTCCAATAACATAACAATAACAATATTCCCTCTCACTTTCAGAGACAATTTTCCTTTGTGAACACCTTGCCACAAGCATAGCTATCAGGTTCAGATGAGATGTTGTAATCAGAAAAGAGAAGCCCTTTTAGATTAGAGAAATTAAATTAATTCCACTTCACAGCAAGAGGGAGTGGTACTTTTGACCTTTCTTGCATAAGAGTTGTGAAACTCCAAGAGTTAGTGCTTTACAGAAAACAAACCAAAAGTTGTAGAACACTCATTAAAGGACTTCTGTACAGATTAAAAGGAGCATGGCTCTTCACACTGCCAGAGGTAAGGTGAAGGGAAGGGAACTGTTGATAATCGCATTGTTTAAGACCTGTTGCATTAGATGGGTGAAAGTAGTATACTACAGCTTCATCTTTTTGGCAGATGCATGAGAAAAAATATCCAACATATAACAGATCTGAATGAATCATTTGGGAGTCCTTGGAGAAATTATAAATAGGAAAGGATAATAATGCTTATTCTGTTCCGAGAAGAGATAAAAATGCATATTCTGCTCTTCAGCTGGAAGTCTTCATCCATTTGGCACAGTGTGCTGCTTGCTGCTACGAGACAGGAATTCAACTTCCATAAAATATAAACTTTCTAAACTGGCTATTTAACTGACCTTGGCCACTTAAGCAGATGTGTAGAGACATCTTTGAAACTGGAGACTCATATGTGACTTCAGAAATAATGTGTGACATCTCAGAAATGTACATTATTAGACTGACTAGAGTTTGCAGGAAAGGTTCTGATTTTCTGAAATGGAACTGCTTTTTTTAGAGACAGCAAATTTCTGAAGTGATTTTGTTTGAGAGACAAGCTATCTTTTGAAGAGAACCAGGAGCATCTTCAACCCAATAATCTTAAACATTAACAAGAATAAATGTTTTTTCTTGTACAGGATTCCTCTTTTCCATCTAGAGTCTTCCCCTGCAGCTCTGAGATGCCTGAGGAAATTTTTGGATTTTGCCTTACACTTCTGACATTCCAAAACTAAGAGGAATCTTTTATTTTTGCTTGTCTGGTTGGTTGGTTGATTGGTTGGTTGGATTTTTTGGGTTTTTGATTATTAGTTTTGTCTTCTCAAAATTCCTGTAGGCAAAACATTTCTTCCTGGATAAGTTAAAATTTATTAATGGTCTCTTTCATTAGTGAAGCTCTGAACAAGTATTCTCTAACTGCTGAAGACTGAGCAACACTACAAGATCTATTTCTTTTCTGTGAATTTTCCAATTTTCTTCTAGAAATGCTTTGTAAACTAGAGATTATATTTCTCCATATTTTGAAAACTTGTATCTAAAAGTCTTGAAACCCAGAACCCCAAATTAAGGCAGAAATCTAAATCTCCAAACAGGAACATTCTAATTTCTAGTTATCAAAAATAGTTATTTGCCCAAATTAACTAATAAGAAGTACATCTCAAGCTTATTTTCCTTGATCACTGAATGTACAGTTTTCTTGGTTTAAAATTTCACTTTTCAGTTTTTCTTTCCATTTAGTTGTATTGCCTTTTGATAGCTGACCAGTCTTGCTCTAATTCATATGCTACTGAAATCAATGAGACACTTCTGTACATAGAGGATTTAGCCCTATTGAAAAATACTGTATTATACCTTTTTCAGTAAATAGCAGAGTTGCAGAGAACATACATCATTAGTCCATACATTCATTATTAGTATTACACCCTTAAAAGGCACATTATGTGATTATGTTAGATTTGTGGCTTCACTCAAACATATGATTTTTTACAGCTCTCTATAATAATATTCTGTTCTGAACTATTGGAAACCTTACAGTGGATCCTCGATTTCTTATGTTTGTACATTTCTTTTCTTTCGTTTTCATAGAGTATGTCTGAAAATATAATACAATCTAGGTTGCCCCCAAGAATTGAAAGCGAATAAGCGGGACCAAAACAGCAAATAAGTGAAGATTTATAACTTAATAGCTTTCAGATTACAGTTCTATCTTTTTGCCTTCAGTCCCATTCAAATCAATAAAATGCTATGTTTTATAAATATCCACAGTGGTTTACTTTAAAAATTCATCAACTTATATTTTTAGATAGTAGCAAATTCCAAACAATAAGTTAGAGGACTTCTTGGAAATTAGGTAAACTTTTTAATGATTTCTGGACTCCTATCACTCACTATTGTTCTAAGATCAGCTACACTCACTTGTTTGGAGAGACCAGCTTTCATTTTGCATGTTAAAAAAAGTATGTGAACATAATAAAGCCTAAGGACTAGAACTGATGTCAGTGACCTAAAGACAGGGTCCATAAACCTATTTCTTGGAGCTTGTTGGTAGTGAAATGATTCAGTGGATAGCAGGACACTGCAGTCTTGGCTTTTCCTCAATTTACTGTGGACTTATGGACTCTAACAGTCCTGACAGATTGCTTGCTCAGTCTCAGGCTGGTACAATGCTGCTGTTCTCCTGACTGTGGTCTTTAAAATAATTCTGGCTGTACATTTCTGTTAATCATATTCTGGTTACATCTTGCATCAGGTTGTAGGGGGGTTAGAGATATTCCCAACTCTTCTGTCAGTGACATCTCCAAAAGGGGTGAATTTTTGTTTCTTTTTGTTCTGTTATTTCAATCCTGCTTAGTTCTTCCATCCCTAAGTAATGGCAAAATGTTGATGTTCAACATTAAAAAAAACCTAACTTCTAAATTGTTCTGTGATTTCTGCAAGACAAAAAAGTTTTTTCTTTCCTACTGGTTGAACCACCACACCTATTAACAGAGACAAGCAGCCCAGACTAGTACAAATTCCACTGTGCCTGGTGGGTCATGCAAAATAATGCTTAGAAACACACATCTTTGTTTTATTCTCTTATAAAATGCAGAATTGTAAAAACAAACAAGTTGGCACATGGAACTGCCAGCCTCAGCTCACATTTCCAGCAGATCATATAATTAAAATAACTAGTGAAAAATATGTGTCTGCAGAGCAATATTTGCTTAGTTTAAGAAGTTAATGCAAAAAGGCCCTGTACTGATGAAAATAATATTATACTATTCAATACTTTAGGTTTATTAAACCAGCATTTTCCTTCTTCCAAAAATTGCAGTGTTCCAGATAGCTTCTTTCTTTGTAGAAGAGATTCTACACTATGTAATAACAATTTCTTTTCAGGCAGTTCTGTCCTCAGGGACAGGGCTGTTTCTTGCCTTTCAGAAGATGTCACACTGCTTCCTATTATTGTAGTAAAATAAACAATTCATAAGAATTTTTCAGTGTTAGTAGAAAAAAAACTCAGAGAGTTTTTGCACAAATGCAGTTTGTCTTATCCTTGCGTTATAGCATGGGAACTCATGAAATATTTGATGATTAAAAGATAATTTTTTTTTTCCATTGACTTTTGGGTCAATGAAAGCTGTACAATTTGCATTGTTTTTCAGCTAAAATACTGGGCCTTCTACTGGTTCATGGATTTAAACTTTTTGTTCTTTGAAGATAGGATAAAGAAAGAGTAGGGAAGAAGAGTAAGAAATACTACAGGGTATTTATTGTATATCTGCCATTCTTCACGCCTCTTGATGTTACCTGTTGGTTACAGACAGATGTGAGGTCCAAGATTACATCATTTTTGCTGCCTTGAAAAGTACTTTGAGGTGATTGCCTGTATGATGAGATGCAAGACTTGCTCTGTTTCTCTGACTAAAAGTCATTGGTAAAAAAGAATTTTCGGGTTCATTTCCTGTGCAAGGCTTAGCAACAGGGTATGCCTTGTTCTGCAGTAACAGGGCATGGCAAGTCATCCATTTTATTTTAGTATGGGCAGGATGAAACCCTCACTACAACTCATCATCTCCCTCTGGGTTTCTTGCCACATGTAAGGTGGTGGCTGACCTACCCTGTTTATGTTTGCCTGACCTGATGCTGTCCTTACCTGAACCAGTGTAAGACACAGGTGCTGCCACAGAAATTAAGCTATAATAAAACAGCATGGGGAAAGTTATCTCTGAGGGCTCTGAAGATGAGGAGGAAGAATGAGAAGAGTAGAGAGTGGGGAGTCACCATGTCCTGCTTTGGCCACTCCTCACCTGTGTGTTTAGTTCTACATGAGATTTATCTGACTTTTATTCTTAATTGATGAGAAATCTGAAGCATTAAAGTTTAATCAAGGTTTTTTTAAAATATTGAGTGATGTAAATGTCATGTACCTTTGCATTTCATTGCCAGACATTATGTTAGAAAAAAAAGTCAGCACTGCTCATATCAAAAATTCATTTTGCCAATATGAGCTCACCTTTTGCTAAGACTCACATTTATTTTTACTCACACTGCTTACTGAAAGCAGCATATCTGTGTGCACATAGCAGAAAGGGAAATTACTCTGCTTTTCTTCCTTTTTCCCAGTTTATTGTTGTGTTGCAGGCTTGTCTTAATCAGTTGCCCTGCCAGTTAGCTCTGTGACCTTTACAAGATTCCCTTGGCTTTCTGTGAGAGGCAGATGTCAGTATCATGGGTTAACTAAGCTACACGATTTTTCTTTGGGAGATAGCCAAACCATATCAAGTGCTCTTCAGAGAGAATGTATCTGTTACTTAAGATCTCATAATTTTACTTGTCAAAGCCCACAGCATATGTCAATAATATTCAGGTTACCTTAGGTACTGAAGACCTTTCTTACTTGGGATTTATTAGAAAGTAAAAATTAAAATCTACCTCTAAGATGTTCAGTTTTTTAAAAAAGTAAAAAATAACTTTCCATATAGGAAAAAAATATTATGGGAATCATAACCATGTTCATTTCTAATAAAACACTACCACCCTTTTTCTACAAAAAAAATATTTTTACACATATTTTAAGTATTGGGGTATACTTAATATGGAACTGTGAATCATATGCCTAAATAAAAATATTTAAATATAATTAAAGAATAACAAAATGACTTATTTTTATTACTGTTTTGCTGCAGTCCTGTAATACATATTTTAGCATTTTCAGCAATATAACCTGAACTATCAGTGACTACATCAATTTGGGAATATAATTTTCTGCAGTTCAAGTGTGACATGGTAGAAAGTTACCATAAAAGATCTATTTCACTGTTACATGAAAGGTGTGGAATTTCTAGTTATAATACACAGAGATCTGATTCTTTGTGTTTTCAGGAATTGCTTGTTTTCCTTCAGGAGAGACCCAGTAGCTTTTAATTAAAACCATTAAAACCAATAGATTTTAATGACTAGTTAATAAAGTGTGTAATAAAGTTACTTCTTAAATGTTTCTAAATCAGAAATCTTACATGTGGAACCACCCTCTTCCTAGTAAAGCTAAAATCTTTATGGAGCTTGTCAAAATAAAATTGAACACTGAGCAACTTACAGGATTTACAAATCACACAGCTATTTTGGTAGCTAGACCAATGGTTTTCAGCATGTACAGTGATACAGCTTATGCTGCAGGGTTCCTGGGCCAGTGGGGAGTCAGGATTTTTTGGGTCTCTGTGCAGAAGCTCTGTAATGCAAGCTCTTACATTCCCCCAAAGTGAGGTCTTCACACCTGTGTCTGTGCAGTGGTGTAGTCCAAAGGCACAGTTTGTTTTTAGGGGTAGCCAGGTAACTTGCCAGCAGTCACTACTTGCACTCCAGACAGCTGTTATCCTGTTGCAGGACAGAGGCAATTAGCTTTTCAGTTTTCCAAAATAAAGTTAATGGCTCACTGATGCAACAATTTTGAAGCAGTGTCTTACTTGGAATGACTTAAGTACAAGGGTCTGCTTTCCAATTTATTCCCAAGCGTTTCAACTCCTTGAGATTCCTGGGGTATGCAGCTGCTGTATGTGTGCAAGTTGGGGAGCCTGGCCAGAGCTTTACCAGAACTTAGTGAACTTCCATGGGGGGATGGCTGTGCACAGTGGCTGGAAAGCTGGATGCTGTTAGTGGCAATGTGCAGCCTTCAGGCTGCTCTATCAGTTTTCCAGACCTGAATGATTAGTCTTTCTTGGCATACTTTTCATAACTGCTCCCTCTAAAGGAAGGTACTGAAGGCCCCTGGAGCATACTGCTAGAAGTGCATGTTTTAAAGACTATTCCATTTGTGAAATATAAGACGTGGGCTGAAAAGAGGTCATACTCTTTCAAAGTGCCACTTCTAATACTCAGAACTCTTTTGAGATAAAATAAAGGGTTCTCAGTGTCATGTCTCAGTCTGGTATCTCTTTCACCAGAGATCCATGAGGAGCTCAGTGTAGAAGCTGACTGGAAATGTTCCTAAATGGGGACAAGCCCTGTATTTTCTTTCCTATGTTCCTCAGAATTTTCCTACTTGATGTTTAAAGAAATTACTAGTAAGATTTTTATTAATTATTTTATTGTTAGGGTGGACTACTCTGATTTCAAAAATGCCCTATCATGTTATCTAGTAGCTAAATCAAGCCATGACTATCCTATCTATGTATTGAGGATGGAGTACTTAAGCACTTATGTGTTCTGTTTTTCCAAGATAAAGTACCAAATAAAATTTGTCAATTCATCCTCTTGTGCATAGAGTGTTTTTTTTTTTTTTATAGAGACATTTTCTGAAACCTAATTTGGATTGACATAATGATATGTGCTCTTCACTATTGCTGATTAAATATAGTAAACTCACTATTTCAGGCAAGAAGATCAGTGTATTATTTGTAGATAGCAAGGACAATCCATCACCATAATGATTCAATAGTCTTCAGTGTTTCAAATTCAACTACTTCACCCTTTGTGAATAGCTGTTTTGCATAACACTCTCTCACTTTCTTTCAACCTTCCTAAGTCACCATTTGTCTTCCAAGTGTCCTGTCAGGTATATTGAAGACATTTTTTGTATGAAGCATTACAGAAAAGTAATTTTATAGAGCTTCAAATAGAACTTAAGGTAAATAACTTTAATGGTGTAACACAAAGATACTTAGGATCTGAAATTCACAGCTAAAATTTAGAAACAATAATAGAGGCATATTATAAAGGATATAAAATGCAGTGACTGAAGGAATCTGTGTCAATATCATGTCTTTTGGTAGCTGAGAAATGATGCAAACAATATTTTAAGCTTGGAATCTTTATTATGTTTTTTACTGGAGAAATTTTCTTTCGTATGTTAAAGGCAGAGAAGGAAAGGGAAAAATCTTTCCTAATCATGTGAATAAGTTTGGATCACATGTAGTCTTGATGTGAATCTTTCCTGTGATTCACCTGCATACAACTGAGTACAATTCTGTTTCAGAAAAGGACTTCCAAGTGTTCTCTAGAAGCTTTTCAGAATTTTTGTCAATGAAGATCAAATTCACTTACACTAAAATGCTCAATGTTAAAATATCATAGAGACACTGATTGGAATGAAAGTAAAGCTGCAAGGAGACCACTAAAATTGGCATATAATGGATATGTTTATTTTCACATATTTTGTGGTATTTCTGGTGATGTTCCAGTACATTCCACATATCCAGAAAAATAAATCACAAATTCTATCTTTGGTTAAAGTGACCAAGATCACTTCTGAAGAGAGCTGGGTACTCTCTACTGCCTTTGCATCCTGGGCAGTGAGGTCATATTTTGAGAGAGACTGTCTTGGGAAACTCCCAAATACCTCTTGCTGATTTGCTTCAATGTAGAGACACTACATTAGGAGGGAATATGAGAACTGGTAAGGGATAACTCTTGCCACTAAAGTAAATATAGTCTACTTTCACATGTAGGTCATACACAACTGATCTTGTCTCATATAATTGAACAGAACCATGCTGTTCAAAAATTGTATAGGGATCTGCTTCCTTCATTGCTTGAGTTGTACCTGATTATATCTCACAGTGTGAGTCTCATCAAAGAAAAAAACAGTTCCAGCAGTACACACAGAACCCAGGTTTCCTACCAAAATAAAAGAAATATTAATCCAAATTATATTTTATTTCATATGGAAACACATGCACACACTTTCAGCAGTGTTTCAATGGACAGTAATTCTATCTATGTAGGACAAGGGGAATAAAACACACACCTACAGACAAATCATGAAAGAATTGCAGGAAAAATGTCAATCATTCATTGTTATCTGATATCCAGAGAAGGGGAAAATTAAGTGGGATTATATTGAAGAAAAAGTAAAAATTAGCCAAATAATTTTTTCAAATAAATAATGCTGATAGTTCTGCTATAAAGACATGGCTGTTCAGTTAAAAGTGTGTATTTGTTTAGGTTTATTAATTAATGTTTGTGTCTCTTTGTGTTTATGCTTTTCAGAAGGGTTTGTAATGCTTCATTGAACACTGAAGAGAATCAAATAAGAAATACCTTGTGTTCTTTTGAATAAATCAGCTCCTCAATGTTTTAGATATAGATAGAAAATCTAATATTATGGAGGTTTTACCTGTAAAAGTCCCCACAGGGTAAAAAGTAGGAAAAAAAAAATAAACAGAAAAACAAATAGTGAAATATTCAGTCCTGAATCCAGAGCTCTGAGCAGTGGGGAATATGAAGGTTTGTATATTGTGGTGAAAGGTGTGGTACATCTTTATAGTGCAATACCTTTCCATTACTGTAGATTACCTTAACACTTTCAACATAGTTACATTTCAACTATGCCAGTAATACTAATCAATATTTTTGCTACAAAAACATCATTACAAAATTAAATTCTAAATCATAAGGGAAAAAAATGGTCTTTTTTCTTTTTCATGCAAAATTCTTTTCTCACATTGAACAGTATTGAAAATTATGTATCTATGATAGTTTTTTAACTTTTCCCCTTACTTTCAGTATTCAGCAGGCACTGAATCTGGCTTACCACAACCTAAGTGCAAATTATACTTGAGAACACTTCACATCCAAACTTGCAGCTGAGGGTGATTTTTTGTTGCTTAGTAGTAATTCTTTGGATAATAAGGTTTATAATTAAAGTGCTGACGCTGCTATAACTGTGGAGGCATAAACAGTGCAGCTATAAATAGTGCAGTAACTGCAGCGACAGACTTTGTCAAGTGGTTTGTACAGGACAGCTCGGCTGTGGCAGCTGGTGGGATGGGAGAAATTATGTTGAGGTCTGCTGATCAATTCCTTTTTGGAGTTATTGTTAAATCTTTTACTTCTTCAGCAAGATCTGAATTCATTTTGTGTCCCATAATTGGGACTTTGCTTGAAATGGACAATCTCAATTTAACTAAAACAACACATACAGATTTCAGTAAAAGAACAAATTATATCTGACAGACCTTGGCCTTGACATTTAAAATTACACCATAGCTGATTAAACTCTATGTTATTTAGGGACATACACGACTTCCAAAGGGGAGTGAGTTCACTAGAATATTCAAAAAATTCAACATAAGTGGTAAGAAATAATGGAGACATTAGCCAGAAGTAATGTTATTGGAGGTCAATCTGGGACAAATAGGGTAATGTGTTTTAAGTATTTAAAGATCTCATGAAGACACCAAAAAATAAAACCAGCATTTAGCACATGCTTTTATGCAATCTCATTGGACATCAAGAAGTATTATTATTTCATTAAGAACTACTTTTTCCTCCCATAGTTTTATATAATTTTTGTAATCTTCTATCAAGGGTCATTTTGTGAAAGAAATCCAACCACCTTTTTTTCAAAAAAATTTTGTTAAGGTTCCAGTGACATAATGGCTGTCTTTGAGAGCCTATTTTCTCTTTGTTAGACAATGCAGCACTAAATGCAATTTAGGAACAAAAGTACTCTGCTTTTCTTGCTGCATTTCCTTTCATCCTGCCTACCATCTTCATTTGCCCTACAGAGAAAAGCAGGTGGGGCCTGGTTGGCTGTGTCCACGCTAGCAAATGAGATGAGGGTGATGTTCAGGCTGAGCACCAGTTTGGGATCTGGACATCTGTCAGTGCCTGGATACAGTGTGAGAGCCAGTGCAGACCAGAGCCTGATCCCCACGTACCATATGTAAAAGCCATCATGTTGTCAAGAAGGGAATTAAGCCATGGAATTCTGCCATGTCACTGGCCTTAAGTAGCAGGAACTGACCTATTTCAAAGCAGAGACAGTTGGCTTTAGGGAAAATTACAGGATTCAAATGTAGTTACAGAATTCAGGTACATGTCTGTTTATAGGACAGTTCATTACACTAATTTCAACATTAGTTAATCTATTGCACATACATAAGAAGATGCAAGAATCTTAAGAGTCTGTTCTACGTGCTGCTAAATAAGATTGAGATATATTCCCCTAAAAACAATAGTCTGGATATCTGGATTGCTTCATGGTCACTATTAAAATTGGAATAAAATGAATATTTTATGAATATTAGAAGTGAATTCAATTGTGTTGATCTCCATATTAGCCTGAGACTCATTGGCACTGAAAGTACAGTTCTGGCCACAGATTGCACGTACATGACATGAATTACCTCAGTGCAGTAATTAATCTCTTATTAGATACAGAAACTGATTCTTTAGTGCCAAGCACCCACATAATTATGTATTGAAAAGAGAGACACATTGGAATGAAAGGATTTTTCAAGGCAATGAATTTGATTCGTGTAAAACAAAACAAAACAAAACAAAAAAACACCAAATCAAAAAAACCCAAAAAAACCAACCCAAATAACAAGTCAGATAAATTATAGCACTTGGACTTTAACCCAAAGGAGTTTTAAATGCAGCATGGACTGTTCCTGTGATTTCAAGTAATGGTTGCTATGGGTGACCCAGAAATGAAACCAATCATGGCATTGTAATTTAAAAGTAAAACAGCTGGCAAAATATTTCCTCTCAAGCCTATTGTCTCAGAAGAAAATGAAAAGGTTGGGAGACTTTTTATTTACTTCTGAGATAACATGGACTGCTTGAACTGAGGATCATATTAATGTTTCCAACACAGCTTTCTATTACATGTCAGGGACTCCATTCCAGGATATCACCCTGGAGATGATGAAAAAAGACATAAGGTAGAATGAAATGTTTGAATCTAATAGAAAATAATCAACCATCTTTATATTTCTACTTTACATTTTGTCAGTAGTCCTGATTGCGTTCTATAGGTGGTGGTATTTCACCTAAAAATAGCAGCTACTCCAAAGCAGATGGCTGTCCACACAGTACAGTGCAATGTGATAAGGAGGCGTGTGTGATAGTACAGTCATAGCAAAGTGTCATGTTTTCCTCTTGGAATACACAGTGGTAAAGTGGTAATATTGTCCAGACTCATACAATTGGTGACTAAGATTTACCAGTACCTGGAGATTTAGAGAGGAAGGAAAGGTGAGGGGCTTTAAAAGATTGTTCATGTTTTAGCAGGAATTCCTGTACGAAACTGGATGGTCCCAGCAGTGCCCTGACTAATGAAATGTTGAACAAACAGCAGCTAACTGGGTGATCATCCCCAACACAGACCAGAGTTTTGGGGGGAGCCGAGAGGGAGAGTTATGTTTGCATCACAAGTCTTTGTTAAACATATATGAATCTTAATGCTGCCTTTGCATGATGCTTAAAATTACAAACATCCTTTGGTGACTTTGCTTAATGATTCACACATTATTATTGTATTTTTGCTTAGTAATTTAATTTAGTAAGCTTTTTTTCCCATTTCCTGGTTGTTAACTTATAGCTACACATACAATGAGTGTCAAAGAAAAGCAACTTTAAAAGATACCATGTCAAGAGCAAGAATCCCAATTTTAAGAGCAAGATTCCCAGCGCAGTCAGCTGGATAGAAAAAAAAAAACCTCAAGGCACAGATTCTCAGAGACAGAAACCAGTGAATATGTGTTTTCCTAGAAGAGTATTTTGGCTGCCCTTTCTTGCCAGAGTAGTGTTGCTCCCACAGTGTTCCCAGTAACAAGGATGATTGTGGTAAACCAGCACAATGAATAAAGTCCACAGACAGCACATTTCTACTTTACTTTCAATCAACACTAACCAACCTCCCTTTATATCTTTTATTTAAAGAAACAAAAAAAATCACTGAAATACACATGCTCCTTCCCAATGCATCTTCATTAAGACTTCAATTTTGCTAAGTCTCTGATGAAAGGAGCTTGAGGTGTTAAGGGATTTTTGAAGACATGCAAAGAGACATATAAAATAGCCTGAACTAAGCCAACTAGTTTCAAATAGGGAAGAACCTGAAGTCCTTGCTACTGTGGAACTTGGCAATCAAACAGCAGGGAGACCCTTTACCAGTAATTATTTTAACATTAGCTACAATCAGTGAGAAAATAGCAAAAAGTGCTGTTCTTCACAGCTATGACTTCCAAGATGCACTGCTGTGTGCTCTTTCTTCCAAGGCTTAATAAGAAATATGATGATAAATGGCATCTTTTTCTAATGTTTTTAAGGCAGCCAAAATAGAACATGGTGTTACTTATTAATAATTTTGTAGCATGCTATGTAAGATGTGAGAAATCAGAATGTGTGGAATGAAAAAAAAAAAAAGGAGTTTAAGAAATACAGAGGCACAACTGTCTTTGGGAGGTGCTTTCTAAGCCACAAATACCAATTTTTCTTACCTTTATAGTCCCACAGCTGCAAAACAGCTGCAAAACAGGTGCCTAAGTTAATTCTTTGTCTGAGATTTCTTTTCTTAAACAAACTGCTATGAGTTTATTGATTTTACATACTCAAGGTGGTGGTAAACAAGGGATTTAGTACCTTCTACTCATTCCATTACAAATATAACAAGTATTTGCTATATTCTTAATTTAAAATATGTGGAAATAGCTAAATATGAAAGTAACAAATGAAAATTGCACTTCTCTTTAGATGACCACATGATGTATTTATCTGATTTCATAACAGATTACTTTAGCCATAGGCAATTACTTTCAACAACAGCAGGATCCCTTGGGAAGCTGTGCCTGATCTTCCAGGTATGACAAGATTTAAGTTAGCACAACAGAAGTTGAGATGACATCTTTCTTTCTATATATCAGTTTCCTATATTGAACAGTTGCTGTGAAGGACGTATAAGGAGAAGAAATTAAAATATCAGGTAAGAAAAACATGTACCTACATCTGTAGGCAGCTTGCATATCTTCTCATTTATTTCACATGGAATTCAGTGTATTTCCACAGTTAAGGTTTGATTTCTCTAGAGCTTATCTGGTCATGTTGTTTATTTTCTGTGTGATGTTATAGCTTTCTGTTCAAAGCTTCACAAATGTTTCAGAGGTAAGAAACTGAGGTTCCAAGACACATAAGCACCGGAAAATAAACACCGAATTCTTGTTTCTGTATGAACACTGATAGAAGTGATTGGCAGCAAAATGAAAACCAAGGAGCACAAAATGCAGATTAAAAATCCTTCTTTATAATTTTATGAGTGTTGATGGATATTTAAGTGAAACCCAAAACATATAAGGACATATTCTAAAATGCTGAATGACACCAATGTGAACATTTTGGAGGAATAAATATGATCTCCCCTGTGCTGCCTGGGGCTTTATTTTTTTTGTGAAAGGCTGAAACCACACTATGGGAACTTTTTCTAAAAGAGAAGTGTCTGGTTTGTTATTGTTATAAAGCTACAGACACTTTTAAAAACCCCATATGTTGCCATAAAGGAGCTGGCATTTCACTGGATTTTCACAGAAATGAATGAGTCAAGCAACATAAAGCAATTTCAAATAGCACAGAAACTGAGTCAGAAATTCAAACGGTGCTGAATAGTACCCTTCTGGTCTAACTTCAGTTTAAGCCACAATTTCATCTCTGCTTTAAGGGTCAGAATTAAACCTAATGCTCTGAAAAAAAGGCAATTTCAGTAGACTCAATTGTTCTAAATACATTGCCATGCAGGATTTGAGGGTTTTTAAAGATCTGGAAAACTCTGATGTCTTCTGTGGTTTGAAAAACCAGAAATTGCATTCCAGTTCCTTAAACAAAAATAAAATCAATTAAATCTAATGCCTCCTTATTTATGACCAAATTCTGCTCCTAAAATTAAATATTTTATACAGAAGAGGCTGTAAGCCAACTTTTGTAATATTTTTTTAACATTGTATGTTCCTAAATTGGAGCAGGGATCCAGATTTCCCCTTCCATTTTTTTTCCATAAATTCTGACTTCAATATCATCAAGGACCCAGGTGTTAATCACAGTACGCACTGCTCAGCTATGACTCAAGTCACTTCATTCAACAGACCTTCTGAACAAGACCCCGAGCTTTTTCAGATTCATTCATGCAATCCTAATTGGTCAATAGACCATAAAGTCATGGAATTCTGTGGGTTGGAAGGGACCTTTAAGGTAATCTGGTTAATTCCTTTCTGCAATGAGCAGTGAGCTTTTTACTGCCCTTATTGTAATAAAATTTCTTCCTTTTGTCTAGTCTGCATCTAGTTCTAGTCCTATTACTAAAGGCCTTATTTAAAAGTTGGTCCCCATCTTTCCCACAGGGTCTTCTTAGGTGCTGGAGGACTGCTGTAGGATCTCCTCAGAGCCTTCTCTTTTCCAGGCTGAGCAACCCCAGCTCTCTCAGTCTTTCCTCATAGGAGAGGTGCTCCAGCCTTCTAATAATCTTCATGGCCTCCTCTGGACTCACTGCAACAGGTCTGTGACTTTCCTGTGCCATGTCCATCCCATGTGCAATATCCATTGCCAGTACATGTGCAGTCTCTCATATACAACTCCAAATTCCTTCTCCACAGGGCTTCTCTATATACCCTAATCCCCCACCTTGTGTTTTTATTGGCAGTTCCTCAAGCGTGGACCCTTGCAGTTTGCCTTACTGAGCTTTATGAGTTTTCCATAGATTCACGTTTTGAACTTGCACAGATCCCGCTGGAAGGCATCATGAATGACTTGGTGGTGTAGAAATTCAGACAACTCCTTTGAAGCCTAAGAAATCTTGAAATCATCATTTATGAAAACTTCAGCCTGTTTGCTTTCGAAGATCCTTTAATTTCCCAGTGTTGCCAATAGGTTTTGTTCACAAAACGTGTGCAATCTCCCTTGGCATTTCTACTGGTTTACAAGACCTTATCAAAGAGTCCTTTATGGTTCAGCAAAATTAAGGGAAGGATTAAGAACTCTTGCTTCATCAAGATGAAGTTAACCATATCCAGACATCTTTCATCTGCTCACATAGCTACCAAAATCCTTTAGCTTGCCACAGCTTTCATGTGCCTCATGTGTTTATCTGTCCTGGTTCCTTCAAAGTTCTGCATGGTCAAAGGTCACAGAGGAAGAGAACAGATAGTGAGAAACAGCTGAGGCTACTTCTATGGGGAAAATATGATGATAAAAGTCCTGGAACTTCAACTTCTGATTTCTGGATTGAATTTTGGTGAAAGTAAACATTCTTTCCCTTATGTTTCCTTTATGTTTCCTGAGCAGTGAATAAAAAGTCATAGGTATAACTGCCTCACTTTGTCAGGTCAGGTACCCAACCAGGCAAATTTAAAAGCATGTTGGTTTCTTCAGAATCATGAAAATCACTAAATTGTTGAAAAGTAAGACTTTGACTAGGGAAGCTAAATTAGTCAAACAATAGCCTTTATGATCTAACTAGTCTGAGTGGAGGCTGGAAATTCCTAGGTAATATTTTATGTCCCTAAGTATTACTAACATGGCTTCTTGTTAGTTAACAATAGAAGTGACAAAATGCATATCACCAGCACTTGATAAATGGCAATATTGTTTCTGTAGAAGATATTTATTTCAAGACAAAGAAATATGAAAACTGATTTGAAAACTATGAAAGCAATTAGGAGAAAACTCTATCATTCATTTCCACGTAAGTTGCCTCATCCATTGAGCTTAGCATTTATAGTAAAATGGTCAGGCTCAAAAACTGGACTCATTAAGGCCAGAAAAAAAAAAAAAAATCACATCAGAAAGGAGACAGGAAGTGGAATGTACACAGGTTTGCTTAACATAAGGTTAGACCAGGCTCTTCTGCACTGAACTTTAAGTTGTATCTTGCCATGTCATTTTTATTTCACCAAATGCAAGGCTCTCTCTTGTTCTTTAAAGTGAGAGACAGGTCAGGTAATCTTCTTTGAAGTGCACTCAGGAGAGGCAAAGTGTACTCTTTTCCACATATCTTGATACTACATTGCTGCCAGTCTGTCCTATTCCTTTGGGAAATCCTACTGTTCAGAAGATCAGCCCCCTGAATGTGAGCTAGTGTCTAATATTAACAGTGAATTAAAACTGCAGGTAAAAATGGTGACAGTGGCATATTCCTGTCACTGGGCTTGACAGGAAATTTATTTTGCTGTTGCTGAAAAGTAATTAACCTCCACTGTGAGAAATTCTATTACTAGTAGCTATTCTGCCATGCAAAGTACACTACATGGAAATGTTACAGGCCATCAAGCAGAAAAGGCAGATTCGTCTGCATTTTAAACTAAAGCTGCACCCGCCCCCACTTTCCATTCTTATTCTCTCTCTCCCCTCAGTCTATCTTCACTGAAGCTAGAAATTGAGATGCACATGTGGTAGAAAGAAAATGGAATAAGGATTTTCATAAGGTATTTACAGAAGTTAATTCGTCTGCGTGTGTGTGTGTTGTGTGTGTGTGTGTGGTGTGTGCTCCTTTTAACAAACCCAGTCTCTTTATGGAAGAAATTTAGCAATGATCTAGATTGGCTTTCAAATCAAAATAACTTTGTTGCAGACAAAGTATAGGAAAATGTCAACATATCAGCTGACAGACTTCCTCTTATCTTGCTCTCCTTTACAGTCTGCTATTGCTGGTGAAAAGTACAATCATCCTCTTTTGTGAAGGGACAAAAACCATCTGACACCCAAAACCAGAACTACATTCTGAGGGAGAAGTTAAGCTTTTTCAGGTAGGTTAGATGGTTGTGCTTTACAAAATATGATTGCAAAGCAGAAAGACCCTGCCAATTTCTCTGTGAACTTTTGCCTGCCTGAGAAAACTAGCATTTTTTGGAGAGAGGAAAGCTGTTATCAAGCTCTTCCCTCTGAGATCAGTGGCTGTCAAAATTCATTAAGTATGAGAGAGAATCTACCAGTCTGTGTGTGTTAAGTGTTGAGATGAAAACCAATACTGGTTTTCTGGCCTCTGAAAGAGACTTTCCTATTTTTCTCTTCATGCCATGGTTATACCATGAAGTAGATGTGCTGAGTTACTGTAGTGTGGAAGCCAAGAAAAGCAAATCTACAGAAAATTACAGGGGAAGGAAATTTTGAGTATTACAGACTAATGGTTTTGGCCAATTGCTTTGCAGGCAGGTTTGTGAGTGACAGCTGTTCATTAACAGCATGATGTCCTCCTCCCTCTCACGAAGAAGTGGTGGCTACAACATTGCAGGTATAAAATTACATCAGCTTAATGATGGACTGTGGGCAAAAAAAAAATACATTTTAGATCTACATTTTAAAGTGCCAGTGCTCTCTGGGAATACAGATTACTGTTATTAATGAAAGAATGTTTAATACTTTTCTAGCAGGGGTTTCTGAATCATGCACCATTTAAAAAAGATTTCACTTCTCTGTTAAAAAAAAAAATGTTTCTGGGAACAAGTAATTGAAGTTTACAATATACCACCAAGGAGCCTTTTCAAAGGTCTTTAATTCTCTTTTTACAAACCCTCTGTGATCAAAAATGAGAAAATATATGTACTAAAAATGAGCAATAGAACATAATTGGGCTTTCTAATGATTTCTATATTAATGATGACTCCCAAACCACCTCCAAGCTTTAAGTCAACATTTTATATTGGAGATTTACAAACAAAACAAAATAAAAGGAATTTGAAGACATTGGTCTAAGACAACAAATTGCAAAAACATGAATGCTAGGAGTTCAACATTTTATGTGATACAATTTTGAAAGCTCCAGAAATTACTATAATGAGGAGGTTACTACCATGGGAAATTGCAAACCATAATGTGACTTTGTATATAAACAAATATATATAATAGGCAAGTATATGTTTGCTTGAATACATTTTGTGCAAGGAACATCTCCTAAATTTTTGAGCTTAACGGTGGAGCTGTTATCAAAATTCTTTTCACTTTCAGTCTTTGAGCTTGCAAATCAAAACTTTCCTTGTGTCACACTACCAATGCAGGAATCTGTCAAGGATGGATTATTGTTCAAGCAATTTTCATTACATGTTTTAAGGTTAGACAGGCTACTTTCTGTAGATAAAACCAGTGCATATAATTTTCCATGACATTTTACAAAGGAGGCAGAGTTTTGAAAACCCAGAGGGCTGCCTGTGTGTTGTCAATAGTGTTTCCTATGTCTCATCTTTCATATTTTTGTTATAAAGACAGTGATTTGGGGCTTTGGGTAAGATCAAAATATAGCAAGGTTCATCCCTACCCTCAGAAGTGGAGCAAACACCTCAGCTGACATTCTGATGCATTGTATGTGGTAGGACAGTCCTTCAATTTTCTCCATGGTTAGCAAAAACCCAGACCAAATGCAGCTCTCTTACTCATGTGCTTTTTGTCATATAGACTTCAATCCTGAATCCCTGGCTTTTGCCTTTGATACTTAAAATTTCCTGGTGGTCTCCCATGCAGGACCCCAACAGGCCATCTGTAGCTCCCAGAACTATACCCAAGTTAGTACAAGCACTTTAGAACAACTGGAACAGGGGCTGTTCTGATGGCACCAGGAATCTTAGTCACAAATGAGCTCTTTTTGGTCATCAGTCAGCCACACACAATTTATTATTGTTTAATCAAAGTAGCAGCAGCATTATCACCATGGCAGTATCTCAGAACTCACCCGCACTGAAATCTTTGTTCTTCCATCCTTTGTTTGTTGTAGATCCAAGATTTCCATGATGGCATTTTTTATCTGACTTTCAGATGGTTCTGCTCTCTTTCAGTAAAAAATCTTCACAGATGCTTTTTGGGTATTCTTCTATAATTTAATAGACATAAACCTAGATTTGAGTTTAGATCAGTCCCATTGTTCCTTGCTTTAATATCTTCTTCAACCAGCCTTCTGGATAGGAGGTAAGGGAGGTGACAGTGATATGTTTGAACTGCATTTTGTTGCAAAGGCTCAAGCTCTTGTCCACTAACAGTAACTCATTTTCAAACATTGTTATAACAGATTTGAAAAAAAAAATTACCCTAAAATAAATGTATTTGATAAATGCACTCATGCATTTAAGCTATGTCAAGAAATAAGAATAAATGTTATGATCATTTTTCCCCCAGCTATTTCAAGCAGGTGTTTGCCTGCTTGCCTCTGGAAATATTTTAGAGTAAACTGTTACTTTCCTAAAAGTTAACTATTGAACTTTTTCTAAAATATATGTCATCCTGCATCTGATTTATAATTACTTAGCAGCATAATTGGACTGGTGACAGCTGCTCCTGCACTAGTTTCTCAATTGCAGAGGCTCCCACTACTTGCAAAACTTTCACAATTTTATTAATCTCACTTCATTGCCTGGTTAAGTTTTAGAGAAGATTATTCTGGGAGGTATTGAAAAAACTAAAAGACAACACAGTCATTGTTCACTGCCGACATGGCTTCACAAGAGGAAAGTCCTGCTTATCAAACCTGATTTCTTTTTATGACAAGGTAAACCACTGAGCTGATGAAGGGAAGCCAGTTGATGTAATCTTTCTGGATTTCAGTAAAGATTTCAATACTGTCACACAGCATCCTTCTAGAGAAAATGTCCAGCACACAGCTGGATAAATACATTATGCAGTGGGTGAGATATTGTCTCACAGGCTGGGCACAAAGGGTTACAGTGATTGGGATGGCATCAGACCTGTTGCTAATGGGGTTCCACAGGGCTCCATCCTCAGCCTTTACTTTTCAAGATCTTCATAACTGGTTTGGACTCAGGACTGGAAGGGATAATAAACAAATTAGCAGATGGTACAAAACTGGAAGGAGCTGTTGACCCCTCAAAGAGAGGGACACCCTGCAGAGAGACCTAGACAAATCAAAGGGCTGGGCAACCATATGAGGATCAACAAGGGGAGGTGCTGGCCTGGGATGGGGCAACTCTGGATGCACACAGACTGGGGAATAAGAGGCTGGAGAGCAGGGAAGTGGTCACAGCACCAAGCCTGTCAGAATTCAAGAAGTATTTGGAAAAGGCTCTAAGGTGCACGGTTTAGTTTATTTCTAGAAGGAAAAAACTCAGCTCACGTCGAAACATAAATATTGTACACCAAGTGAAAATCAAATATAGGGTAAAGTATCTTAGATTCTGAATTGTCTGGATCAGGCTGAAGTGGAGCTACATTAAATCAAATATGTTCCTTTCATGTGAGAAAACTTTTCTTCACAGATTTCAAATATGATAAACATCCATTTTATATATACACATTATATATATACTCACACACACATATATAATATATATACATATTTTATATAAATGAGTGTAGATATATATTGGAGTATACTGGAGTACATTAGAGTTACTATAAACATTTCAAATAGAAAAGATTTAGAAGATACACCTGCATTTTGTGTCCTCGCTTCTTTTCTTTCTTCATAGTATACCCTCTTTCTCTTCTTTTGGTGTCTTTTTTGATAATCTGGACATTATTTTATAACAAGACAGCTTTCAAATAAATTCCTTATCTCCACTCATTCTAAAAATAAATAGGGAAAAATAGGTATGTATAAATGATGAAGTTTTTGCTTTGTTGAAAGTGGAAATGTATCACAGAAGCAGCTTGACAGAAGCACCTGGTCCTCTTGTCAGTGTAGGTTTCTTTTTTCTGCTTTTCATTGTAACTTGTTCCAAGGGAGATGAAATAGCGATGTCTTTTTAAGCTGGTACTGAGGTAATTGAAACAGAATGCAATCACTATCTTCAGGAGAGAAGAAATATAGAGGGACCAGGAGGGAACTACCTCTGCAACAGGAGGGACAATGTAGCTTCTTCATAGTAGAACCACCTTGAAAAGTAGCCAGGCAACTGAAGTGCAAAGCAACAGCAGATTAATAATCAAGTTCTCTCTTAAAAATGCTTTTATGCATCAACCTGAGCAGTAAGTTTATTTGCAATATGGAGGTAATGCATTTGATAATAGAAAAACACAGATATTTCAGCAAGTGCACAAATTTGTGAAAAAGAAAATGGTATCTACAGTGACAGTGACAAGAGGGACAACACAACTCATATATATATATATATATATATATATACACATATATATGTATGTATGCATGTATGTATGTATGTATGTATGTATATTGTATATTCTGAGTGTAAAAACAGTCCAAAGCCAACTGCAGACTACTGTACATCTTCTGGAGAATGCTCATTTTAGATTTTTGCTCCTTTAGCAAATAAATCTTTGACATGTGTCATGAGTCAGCCCTGCTGACCACAGGGTTTTGTTTTGATAAGCACATCTCTGGGCAGCACTAGTTTCTTCTAGTCCAGACTATATACTCTGGAACCATGATGACCCCCTCATTCTGATTAGTACAGTTGGTTCTTGGACCATGTGGTGAACCAGAATGAAATATTGCTCTTCAGTATACTGGAATCTTAGATGACTCCATGTTGTCATATATCCAGTGTCCTGAGTTGCAGTATATTCTATCACCATCTTCATGTACTGTTGAAACCAGGTGAGGCAGTGCTCCCTGCCTCCCCCCCTCTCCCCCGGGCTACCTTCTGTTAATGGGCCCATCAATGCCCTGCCCCATGACTCATAGATAACTTCCCCCTGTATTGTCCCCTGTTAATGGGCCCACCACTGCCTTGCTGCATGACTCAGAGATAACTTCCTGCTGGACTGTTTTCTGTTAATGGCTCATCAAGGCCTTATCTCATGACTCACCATCCCATTGTGAGATGCTCCTCCCCGAGGGAGGAGCCAAGCATTCCATACTGGATATAAGCTGAAAATTCGAACACCACAGCAGCCCTTCCCTACGGGACTTCCAGAGGACAGGAGCTACTGCTGGACTTTCAGCTGAAGACCAGACCCCCTTTCTTCCAGAAGATCACGCTTCAACAAGACCACCTCATCTGGACGACTACCATCACCCTAACAGGGTTCCAGGCTGTATTCTGACTCTGTCAGTGTTTTTGATATTATTGCATTTATTCTTTTTATCATTTTCCTATTAAATTATAATTCTGACTTGCGATCTCTCACTGGTTTGATTTCAAACTAGTACATATTTTTGGCGCCCAACGTGGGGCATTAACCTGAGAGAAAGTCAGAATTGCAATTTCATATTAACAGAAACCTATCCACCATGGTGGTTGGCTTGTCTATATGGGTACTGTATCTTGCTCTCTATATTTTCCCTCACATGGGGAACTACTTGCCTGTTGTATTGCTCCTGTTGAGACCAGGGAATGGTATGAGAATTGCTTTATTGGTTTATTATGCTTATGGCATGATAACCTGTGAGGCAATGAATACCATTCGGAATATATACTCAATTTTGTTTGCTTGTCCTAGTCTGGGCTGCTACATCTGGGACCTTCTCAACAATCGCACCCTGCCCTTGGTGGGAAGAGTGGAGAGTGGTTTCTTCCAGCCTTTCAGGTCAGGCACAGCAGTTTTTAAAAATATTGAGTTCTCTCTGGATGCCAAGGACAGCCTAGTCTTGCTGTTTTGTTTTCTCTGCATGGCCTGCACCATGTACACCATGCTTAGAAACAAAGCACTGTTTGGTGTGGTACAGCGTCTTCTTGAGGAGGAAGAGAAAAGAACCAAGAGCAGAGCAACAGCATCCATGACCACACAGACTGCCACAGAGGAGAAAGGAACCAAGAGCAAAGCCACAGCGTCCGTGTCTACGCAGACTGCCACAGAGGAGAAAGAAACCAAGAGCAAAGCAACAGCATCCGTGTCCACTCAGACTGCCACAGAGGAGAAAGGAACCAAGAGCAAAACAACAGCGTCCATGTCTACGCAGACTACCACAGAGGAGAAAGGAACCAAAAGGGCCATGAGCACCTCCACACAAACAGTCACCGAACCAGAGCAGCCTAAACCGGTAGAAGTTGCCCCCATTCAGAAAAAGAAATCAAAAAGCAAATCAGTCCGCATAGTGACTGATGAAGGTGAGGCAGGACCTTCACACGCAGCGGAGGAGACAGAACCAGAGATTATCACTCGCTCTCTATCCCTAGGTGAGCTGCGTGACCTGCGGAGGGAATTCACCCGCCAGACGAACGAGTCCATCCTAACCTGGCTGCTCCGCATCTGGGACGCTGCAGCAAACGACACCATCCTGGATGGAAGTGAGGCCAGGCAACTGGGATCGCTGTCCCGGGATGTGGTCATTGACCAGGGGATTGGGAGAACCCAAGAAACTCTCAGCCTCTGGAGGCGACTGCTGACAAGTGTAAGGGACAGATACCTCTGCAAAGAAGACCTCCAGGTGCACCAGGGAAAATGGAGCACAATGGAACAGGGTATCCGATGCCTGAGGGAGTTGGCTGTGCTGGAAATCATTTTTGCAGAAGATGAGAGATTTCCTAAGAGCCCAGATAGTGTCCAGTGCACGTCACAGATGTGGCTGAGATTTGCACGGCTTGGACCAGAGATGTACTCCCGTTACCTGGCAACACTGCAATGGAGGGAAGGTGAGGACAGGGTGGGTGTCCTGGCCAATAAACTAAGAATCTACGAAGACACTGTCACTGCCCCGTTTCGCACCCATGTCTCATCTGTGGAAACAAGGCTGGCTGAGCAAGTCCAGAGCTTGATTGAAGAGGGCCATCAGAAACTAAAAAAGGAACTTAAGGAAAAAATTTACCACGTCTCCCCAGAACCAACAAGAGTCTCTGCTATTAGGAGTAGGCATTCCCCAGCCAGGGAGAAAGGATACACTCCACGAGGTAACCTCTGGTTTTTTCTCCAGGAGCATGGAGAAGACATGAGGAAGTGGGATGGAAAACCCACCTCCTCCTTAGCAGCCCGAATACGTGAACTAAAAAAAGAGACAACTACCACAAGGAGCTCATCTAGAGCCAGCGCCGCTCCGGTCTCTCGTGGCCAGAACATCAGAAGGTATAGAAATGATGATATGAGTGATCCTCTTGAAGGGACATCAAGAGCATATTCACCGGAAGAGAGCAACGTGCACCATGACCAGGATTAGAGGGTCCCTGCCTCTAGCCAGGTAGAGGAGAGGGACAACCGGATCTATTGGACAGTGTGGATCCGATGGCCTGGCACATCTGACCCACAAAGATATACGGCTTTGGTTGATACCGGCGCTCAATGCACTCTAATGCCATCAAGGTATGTGGGAGCGGAACCCATTTCTATTTCTGAAGTGACAAGGGGATCCCAGGAGCTCACGGTACTGGAAGCTGAAGTGAGTTTAACTGGGAATGAGTGGCAGAAACACCCCATCGTGACTGGTCCAAAGGCCCCATGCATCCTCGGCATAGATTACCTCAGGAACGGGTACTTCAAAGACCCAAAAGGTTATCGCTGGGCTTTTGAGATAGCTGCTCTAGAGACAGAAGGCATCAGACAACTGAGTACCTTGCCTGGTCTCTCAGACAACCCTTCTGCTGTGGGACTACTGAGAGTTAAAGAACAACAAGTACCAATTGCCAGAGCAACAGTGCACCGTCGGCAATACCGCACCGACAGAGACTCTGTGGTCCCCATCCATACGATGATTCGTGAGCTGGAGAGCCAAGGGGTGGTCAGCAAGGCTCGTTCACCCTTTAACAGCCCCATATGGCCAGTGCGTAAGTCCAGTAGAGAATGGAAACTGACGGTGGATTACCGTGGACTGAATGAAGTCACGCCACCACTGAGTGCAGCCGTACCAGACATGCTGGAGCTTCAGTATGAGCTGGAATCCAAGGCAGCAAAGTGGTACGCGACCATTGATATTGCAAATGCGTTTTTCTCCATTCCTCTGGCAGCAGAGTGCAGGCCTCAGTTTGCCTTCACCTGGAGGGGTGTGCAGTATACCTGGAACCGATTGCCCCAGGGGTGGAAGCACAGTCCTACTATCTGCCATGGACTGATCCAGACTGTGCTAGAAAAGGGTGAGGCTCCAGAACACCTGCAGTACATTGATGACATCATTGTGTGAGGGAACACGGCAGCAGAAGTATTTGAGAAGAGACAGAAGATCATCCAGATTCTCCTGAAGGCTGGTTTTGCCATCAAGAGGAGCAAAGTCAAGGGACCTGCCCAGGAGATCCAGTTCCTGGGGGTAAAGTGGCAAGATGGACGGCGTCAGATTCCCACTGAAGTCATCAATAAGATCACTGCGATGTCTCCACCGACCAACAAAAAGGAAACACAAGCTTTCCTAAGTGCCATAGGCTTTTAGAGAATGCACATTCCTGAATATAGCCAGATTGTGAGCCCTCTCTACCTGGTTACCCGCAAGAAGAACAATTTCCATTAGGGCCCTGAACAGCAACAAGCTTTCGCCCAGATCAAGCAAGAAATCGCTCATGCGGTAGCCCTTGGTCCAGTCAGAACGGAGCCAGAAGTGAAAAACGTGCTCTACTCTGCAGCCGGGAACAATGGTCTGTCCTGGAGCCTTTGGCAGAAGGTGCCTGGTGAGACTCGGGGTCGACCACTGGGATTCTGGAGCCGAAGCTACAGAAGATCCGAGGCCAACTACACCCCAACAGAGAGGGAAATTTTGGCCGCCTATGAAAGAGTCCAAGCTGCCTCAGAAGTCATTAGTACTGAAACGCAGCTGCTTCTGGCACCCCGACTGCCGGTGCTGGGGTGGATGTTCAAGGGAAAGATTCCTTCCACGCATCATGCCACCGATGCTACTTGGAGCAAATGAATTGCCCTCATTACACAGCGTGCCCGTATTAGAAACCTAAACCGCCCTGAGATTCTGGAAATTATAACAAACTGGCCTGAAGGTGAGACTTTTAGATTATCTTCTGAAGAAGAAGAGCAAGTGACACGTGCTGAAGAAGCCCCACCATATAATGAGCTACCAGAGAGTGAAAAACGATATGCCCTCTTCACCGATAGTTCCTGCCGAATTGTAAGCACTAACCGGAAATGGAAAGCTGCTGTATAGAGCCCCACACGACGAGTTGCACAAGCTACCGAGGGAGAGGGTAGATCGAGTCAGGTCGCAGAACTTAAAGCTGTCCAGCTGGCTTTAGATATTGCTGAAAGAGAGAAGTGGCCGAAGCTCTATCTCTACACTGACTCCTGGATAGTAGCTAATGCTCTGTGGGGATGGCTGGATCGCTGGAGAAAAGCCAACTGGCAGCGCAGAGGGAAACCCATCTGGGCCGCTGAGATTTGGCAAGACATCGCCGCTCGGGTGGAGAAGCTGATCGTGAAAGTTCGACACGTGGATGCTCATGTACCCAAAAGTCGGGCTAATGAAGAGCACCGTAACAATGAGCAGGTGGATCGAGCTGCCAAGGTGAAAATATCACAAGTGGATCTGGACTGGCAGCACAAAGGAGAATTATTTTTAGCTCGTTGAGCCCATGATGCCTCTGGTCATCAGGGACGAGATGCAACGTACCGATGGGCTCGTGAGCGAGGAGTAGACCTTACTATAGACAGCATCTCACAGGTTATCCACAACTGCGAGACCTGCGCTGCAATCAAACAGGCCAAGCGGGTGAAGCCTCTGTGGTACGGTGGAAGATGGTCCAAGTACAGGTATGGGGAAGCCTGACAAATTGACTACATCACCCTTCCCCAAACCCGCCAAGGCAAGCGCTACGTGTTGACCATGGTAGAAACAACCACTAGATAGCTGGAGACATACCCTGTGCCTCATGCTACTGCCCGGAACACCATCTTGGGCCTGGAAAAGCAAGTCCTTTGGAGACATGGCACCCCTGAGAGAATCGAGTCAGACAACGGGACGCATTTCAAGAACAGCCTCGTAAGTACTTGGGCCAGAGAACATAGAATTGAATGGATCTATCATATCCCTTATCATGCACCAGCTGCTGAGAAAGTTGAACGGTGCAATAGACTACTCAAGACTACCCTAAAAGCACTTGGTGGAGGAACCTTCAAAAATTAGGAAGTGAACTTAGCAAAGGCCACCTGGATGGTTAACACCAGAAAATCCATCAATCGAGCTGGTCCTGCCCAGTCTGAACCCTTGCACACGGTAGATGGAAATAAAGTCCCTGTGGTACACATGAGAAGTATGTTAAGAAAGACTGTTTAGATTAATCCCACCTCAGGCAAGAGCAAACCTATCCGTGAGATTGTCTTCGCTCAAGGACCTGGTTGCACTTGGTGAGTAATGCGGAAAGATGGGGAAACCCGATGTGTGCCACAAGGAGACCTCATTTTAAGTGAGAACTGTGTGTAAGGTTCCATTGTATATATATATATATATGTGTGTGTGTGTG
The DNA here is from genome assembly GCF_971803275.1 of Cyanistes caeruleus. Lineage (NCBI taxonomy): Eukaryota > Metazoa > Chordata > Aves > Passeriformes > Paridae > Cyanistes > Cyanistes caeruleus. The sequence goes on from NC_141701.1 coordinate 126,330,374, forward strand.
TGTAGAGTTTAAGGAAGGTACTGATTTAGAATTATGTAGATAGTAATAGAATAAGGGGTGGATTATGTCCTGAGTTGCAGTATATTCTATCACCATCCTCATGTACTGTTGAAACCAGGTGAGGCAGTGCTCCCTGCCTCCCCCCCCCCACCCCGGGCTACCTTCTGTTAATGGGCCCATCAATGCCCTGCCCCATGACTCATAGATAACTTCCCCCTGTATTGTCCCCTGTTAATGGGCCCACCACTGCCTTGCTGCATGACTCAGAGATAACTTCCTCCTAGACTGTTTTCTGTTAATGGCTCATCAAGGCCTTATCTCATGACTCACCATCCCATTGTGAGATGCTCCTCCCCGAGGGAGGAGCCAAGCATTCCATACTGGATATAAGCTGAAAATTCGAACACCACAGCAGCCCTTACCTACGAGACTTCCAGAGGACAAGAGCTACTGCTGGACTTTCAGCTGAAGACCAGACCCCCTTTCTTCCAGAAGATCACGCTTCAACAAGACCACCTCATCTAGACGACTACCATCACCCTAACAGGGTTCCAGGCTGTATTCTGACTCTGTCAGTGTTTTTGATATTATTGCATTTATTCTTTTTATCATTTTCCTATTAAATTATAATTCTGACTTGCGATCTCTCACTGGTTTGATTTCAAACTAGTACATCCAGTTATAGCACAAAAAAATTCTTCAAAACTTAGCAGGAGCCCCTTGAATTATAGGCATTTACATGGGAGGAAAACTGTAATAACAGGTAACAAAGAAAAAAAAAATGCAAGGACACCAGAAAACTGAGAAATTTAGATAAATCAACATAAATGCATTTGCATATTTTTCTTGTTTTTTGTGAACTATTTTGCAGAGATCCCATGTTTTCATAAAGGGAGCTGAGGGTAATTATCAGTGAAGAGCAAGAGGAAAAGTTAATTAAACCAGATCTGGAGAAGCAAAAATCTGTATTTACACAATTTTGCCCATATAGAATTGTTTTCCAATGACAGAAGGAGATTGTTTGTATTAACAGAAATGCAAACATGATTCCAGACATTCAGCTTTGAGGTCAAGTCTATTCAAAATTCAAGAGAAAGGAGTTATACATATCTGAAGATTATGTTGTCAATTACACCAAAGCCTATTTGTCCATTTTTACCTTTCATATCTTGAGATGAAATGTATGGTAATATTGCAGTTTTAAATAAATGTATTTTGATGTGAATATGCTAGATCAACATCTACATTAACAAAAATGTAAAAAGTGAAGACACTGAATTATACTGATAGCTAATGCATAGAAATTTGTAAACGTCTGCATTTAAATAGCATTCTCTCATACATGAACATTTTTAAGCATAACTATTAACTTCTTAAGAGTTAATTTATAAAAAAATCTTGGAAAGTATGTTGCTGTGTTATGGCTTGGCTTTTTTGAAGGCAGAAAAAATTCTAAAAATATGGAATAAAGAAATTAATCTGGTATCATCTGCCTTCTTGCTTCTATTTTCTCTGTCACTGTATGATGTACACAGTATCTCAGCTGGAGTACACAACTTAAAAAAATAATAATTGTTCTTATTCTTATCCCCCCTTCTTTTTTTCTAAGTATAGTACAGGGATTTTTTCTAGAATGTGAGCTTTAATTCAAAGGCAGTGTGTGAATCATAGATGATATGCAATTTCTGTGTATCCCACTTATTGGAAGTACAGTAACAAAAACTTCTCACAGAAACAACATAGACGTAAAATAATAAAGTGATATAACTGCTGATCCTCATATTGGTAATTGAAATTAAAAGTAGAAAAGGCTTTTCTTTTTTGTAAAGTTTTATTTTAGTGGTATAATTCTTACAGTGTAATCCTAATCATATATTTACCTAAATTAGCAAGCAAGATTGGCAATTAGTTAACTTACAGACATTAACACATATTTTAGCAGTTATGAACAAAGTGTTGGATTTTCCTGAACTGAGGTAAATAAAATAAAAGATGACCTAAAAGGAATCCAGTGATTTGAAGTCATTTAAGGACATAAAAGCTATTGACTAAGGCAATTGCTGTTTGGTAATCGTATGACTGTAGTTATCCAGATCGTACATATGCAATGTTAAATAAACTTCTGCCTAAACAGATGGGCTGTTGTCTGATCTCTCTTGAAAGCATCCAAACCTCTAATTAAGGGCAGTGATATAAACAGAAGGAAAGTATGCTCTTTTAATTGTCAGGGTGCACATGTACAAGAGAAGGAATAATATTAACTAAGATAAGGCACTGTGATAGAAGGCACTGTGAGTTTTGTAACTTCACATGAATGAAAAGGCAGAGTAGGAGTTTGCTTTGAAAATGGATCCTGATGGAAAATTTTTTTCCTTTGCAAATGCTGCAGTAAAAACAAATAGGACAAACTTTTACTAAAGATTATATCTCATGTGTCTTGTTGAAGTAAAGGTAACAGAATGAAAACTGCAAAACTTCCAGTAATACTTAATCACATTGTTCTAACTAGTCTGAGTTTGGATTAAGACAGAACATTTCTAAAGCATTGCAGCTGAATTGCTCCTCATTTGTGTTGACTAAAACAGAAAAGTTTGGGAGGATCCATTCACTCCTTTAGGCATAACTGAACATCACTTTTTCAATTTACCTGGTGCTAATAAGTAAAGCAAATTTAAGGAAAGGAAGAGTTGTAGGGTCTCTGGTTTGATCTGCTGAAATAACCCTGACTTTTAATACTATAGATTCTTTTTAATAAATACCAATGATTCTCTTAAAAGCTGCTTCCAGAATGAGGTGCTCTTCCACACAGTATCATCAAAGAATAGATAAAACAGACACCATTATATCTAGCTTTATTTGCACCTTTTCCTTTCCACTAAAATTGTTTTTTTTATTTATGTTTCCCAGTTAATTTGAAAAAAATCTCTCAGCACACCACAAATAGCAATATATGTGTACATTTACTTACAGAACAGAGCAAAAGCAAAAAACAAGTGAAAACAGTAGTAAATGGCTTTTGTTGAAAATAGCTTGTAATATAGGGAAATTAAGAACATACCTATAATGGCCTTATATTCTAATAAAGTTAAATTCAATATTGGACATTCAGCTGTACTAATCCCATCAAGACCCTGAACTCTGTTTTTTTCATTTGTATGTTGGTGATGTCCAGATACATATTTCCTTCCTTATATCTTTGTATGGTCCATGACACTGGCTTTTTGAAACTTGATGTACCTCTTGCTAATTGTGTAGTATTTGATCTTGAATATATACAAATGAATGTATTTATTTATTTACTCTGTCACTTTATGATCTCTGCTCCTTTGCTGTTTTGTTGTTTGTTTGTTTTTTCTCTTTTTAAGAGATTTTATCTTCCCAAGCTCTGTTTCTACTTACTGCCATTATTAGTTGTTTTGTGCATTAATGTACTAATCAGAAATAGATGTTTTGCTGAAATTAAAAGAGAACTTGCACATCTCTAATGATAGAAATTGATCTAGTTCAGCTCCTATGACAGGTAGACACCTTTTAAAATTTAAATGGAAAATAAATTATGTTTTAGTTGTACTTGCTGCTAAAATTTTCTCACACACTCCAGTTAACTTCAAGATGAATTATTATAAAATATGGTTAGACCTCCTGTGTGTTCCCTTTAGGTTTTAGAGCATGCAAAATTCTCTGACCTCTGCAACTTTTTATGCAATTTGTTTACATATCTAATTAAGTTTTCAGGACATTGTATATCCTCAGCTACGAAAAGTGTTTAAAGTGCAGTCATATATGGTAATTATTTGAAGACTTAATTGGAGAAACAGAGGCAAGGAAGTGAACATGAAATACATAACCACAGTGTATTTCTTGCTGTCACTGTAAGTGAATGCTTATGGCCTTGAGGCCAAGATTAATTAGGAAAAGCAAAGAAATGTTAAAAGCTCAAGAAATGTTGCCAGTAAGGGGAAGTTTCTCCTCTTGTGAAAAGTTTTCTGATAATGAAAATATTTGATTTTAATTGAGACAATGTTTCAGGAGCTTTTCTTCCTCTCTCTTTGAAAACCACTAGCTTGTTAGATGTCATTTAACTTTTTTCTTATAAGAATTTGAGATTTGCTTTTCAGAGGATTTCAGAATAATTGAGTCTAGAAGGGATGTCCAGCTCAAACCTCCTGATCAGAGGAGGGTCAACCAGAGCAGCTTGCTCAGGACTGCATCCAGTTGTATTTCACATACCTGAAAGTATAGATACTTAACAACTCTGAGCACTGTTTTCCTATTAACATTTTTATCTTGAAGAAAGGGGCATCTTTCATAGGAAGGAGTTTCAAATATATCAAATTGGTGTTGAAAATAAATACTGTTACACCCAATTTACAAATATGTGAAAAGACCCCAAGAAGGAAAATCTACATTAGAGCCATAAAACATTCTCTGATGCATAATAATTATTTTCAATGTCATCATTTGTTAAACCTCTCCATCATGGATGATCCTTCAAAAAAATGAAACTACACCACAAAAAAGAATTAAATTATAAAAGACATAGAAAAATTCAGTAACCCATCAAGATATTCAGTTCAAAGGCCTTCTGTACTGAAACCCTTAAAAAATAAAATATGAAATGGGGCAATTTCATGATCCTCATACTACCTAATGAACAGGGAGTATTTGAACGCAGTAATTTGAAAGAGATGCAAGCAAAATTGCTAACTTCAAAGAAAATCCATGATCTCACAGGTACCAAGCAGGTGAAATTTATATCTAACCTGTTCTTTCCTTGTCATATGTAGAAGAGGAGACTCAGAGGAGACCTTATCATTCTCTACAACTGCCTGAAAGAGGGTTGTAGCCAGGTGGGGGTTGGCCTCTTCTCCCAAGTAATAAACAACTGGACAGGAGGAAATGGCCTCCTGCTGTACCAGAGAAGGTTTAGGCAGGATATTAGGGAAAATGTCTTCATGAAAAGAGCTGTAAAGCATTGAAAAAGGCTGCCAAGGATGTAGTTGATTCACCATCCCTGGAGGTATTAAAGGACATGTAAATGTGGCACTCAAGATCACATTTAGAGGTGGATTTAGAAATATTATGTTAATAGTTGGACTTGATGATCTGAGTATTCTTTTCTAAGACTTTGGTTCTATAAAAGTAATTAAAAAGGCCACAGTTTGTTCCTAAGGCTTGAAGTGAAACAAAGGATTTAATTAAAAGCATCTGAATTTGACCATATTTTGACCAAACCCACTGCATTAGCATCTCTCTCTCATGCTTTTGAAACATATTTGCTTTGAAATGGAAGCAAAACATAGACACCTTCTGCCCAAAAGACACACATCTAAAAAAGTTAGGAATAACTTAAATGTTGCAGTTGCCTTGGTTGGTTGCTTGTTGCAGTAGGTAAGAGAAATCTTGAATTTTTTATGCCTCTACAATTGTATCTTGAAGTCTGTTTTCAGTATAATTATTTAGATTTATCACATTTTGTTAATTCCGTTGTTTATATCTTTCAATATTTTTCTTGTTATGATGAAGCATCTTGATTTGAGCAACACTTGAAAAGTATTTTAGTTTCTAGCAAAAATAAGAGCTGAATTCATTTAGTTAAAAGTCTTCATGCTATTGCATTTTGTAAATCTACTAGGTGAAGAATAAGTAATTTTCAAAGAGGAATAACTATACTGTACATAGTAGCATGTGAAATTTGTCTTGATCATGAAGAATAAATTTATTTGCCATGAATTTCCAAAGCCGACTATCATATTTACATGGACACCATCTATTAATGTTTAGAGGCATTAAGTAACTACATTTCTCATAGAGGGTGTCATGCCATGTGATTCAGGACAGAAGAATTTCACACTGAAGAAGAGATCATTTAAAATAGGGCTTTTTTTTCATTCTCAGTCCATGCAGCAATTTATTTTGGTATATTATTAATAGTAGAAAGTATGTTTTCTTTTATATGATATAATTCAGCTGTGTCTCAAAAATGGCTGCAGCCAAGAACTAAAATTTTTCTGAATTCTGATACATAATGAGAGATATTTGGAAAGCTTAAGCCACTTTTTTACATCTAATTATAGTGTTATTTATAGACATTCAAAATTCAAAAAATATAAATTGTTATTATTCAAGAAATATAAATGATAATAAACCCTAAGACAAATATTGCATTTGAAGCTAACAGTTTAAATTTTAAGCAGCCTGTTCCTGATATTTTCAGGTGTTGGTTTGTTAAGATGTGGGCCTCATTTTCAAGAGTAATTCTACTCATGCTCACCAGGCATCCTGTAATGAAGTGGTACCTTCCTACCTGACATACACGGGCTCTTATAGAGAAAGTACAGTTTTTAATGTACTCTCTGCAGTCCAAAATTCTAATTGATATTCTGTAACAACACAAATACTCTCCTCAGCTGCTAGGGAATTCAACAACAAAGGCTATTAAAAGTTAATTACCATTATAATGGAGGGCTTTCACCCATCTTTCCTTCCATTTAGAACAAAAGGAAAAACTGATTAAGGAAATCAAGTAGAGGTTTAATAAAAAAGATAAAATTATGCCAATTACTAGGATGTGACTAAATGGGGAAGAGCTGAGGAAGCCTTCAGTTTCCCATCCTGGTACTAGCACAAAAGTGAGATCTCAGTTTATAAAAACTGGAGGATGCAAAGGCTGGTGCAAAGACAGAGCAGTGTGACAATATTTGATAGTTTACAATGTGACAGATATCTACTTGTCAAATATTCAAACATTTTTCACCTGTTTTGCATGTTCTCTTCCCTTTTTTACATTTTTTCCCCATAATGTTTTTAAGTCCTGGTAAATCACTTTTTATCTTTCTAGAGCAAGAATCAAAGATACCACCGAACTACCCTCAGTCATAGGAACTTTTTGGAGATGGATTAACTGGTAGATGCACATTTTCTCACAGACAGAAGCACGTTAGTGCAACATGCCTATAAAGCATTATAATCCTATTATTTCTATGGTTTATTTACATGAATGGTTTCCAAGAGCTACTGATGAATTAGTCTTGAACTGCTCCTTTGAAGAATCAATATGAGAGAGAAGAATTTTGATAAGTTTATCAAGGATAATGTATGGTACACTAAGTGGTTATGACTTGCCCAAGGGTTCACTAAAATGTCAGTGGAAAGGATGGAAAAAATATTCCTTAACTCTATGTCTTGTTCTATTGGCACAAGATCCTCTTTTTCCACTGTAATTAACGTTAATACAAATCATGCTATAATTTAACTGATTATAGCACTAGTCAATTAGTGATTAGAGATGTTTCATTTTGTGCCTTCAAAATAATTTTGTTCAGAAAGATAAGGCCCTGATTCCCCTGGGAATCTATGTGCCAAAGTACTGAAGCAAGGTACTGAGAAACCAGACATTGGTTTAAATACTTGACCTTTTCATATTAATGTATTGCCTTACTTTTAAGGTGTTTGCATAAAAATCCAAGTAAGCAGCTGGCAAATCAATGTCATAACAAAGGATTTGGTAAAGCTCTATCCATTCATCACAGCTGGAAATTTCTTTTTACTGTTCTGTTGTTGTTTGTAATAATAGGTCTCAGCCATCAGTAAAATAACAAAACCTACCTCAGATATCTGAATTTGTCAAACTAAAGAAACATAAGGTCATTAAAATTTGCCTACTAGCTTAAAGCCCAAAATTATTTGGTTGACAAGTTAAAGGCAAGATTGGTTTCCCTGATTAAACATGTAAAGAGTTTTCAGTAAAGAAAAATATTGCCCCTGTTGGCTGACAGCTGACCCTGCCTTCAGTTAACAGGAATTTGAATATATTGAACAGCAAGAGTTTCCTTACCTCACTGTATAGCAAATGTCAGAATGTCCAAATCAGGACTCCTCACAGCTGAGAACTGCCCTTTTTTCCCCCTACGTATAAGTTCTCATTTTTGCCACTGAATCTTTTTTTTTCTTTTCCTTTTCCACCAAATCTGGCGACATGGTATTGTATTTGTCTGTCATGCACATTGGAATCATCACACAATGTATTTCACCAGTCAAAACAAATCTCAAAACATCTGACCATAACTGACTGCAGTGTTCTCTCTTCTGTATACTTGCAAATGAAATGAATGTACTGTTCTGAAATCAAATTACAGAAATTTGTATTCTCAGCATGACGTTCTCCTTCACTCAAGTTTGAAGTTCAAAGTGTAAGTATCTTGTTATTTCACAGAAAGAGATGTTAAGTAGCTTCACTGTTTAGGTGAAACAAAACTACTATGCAGCTTTCATGTAGATGTCTGAGCCTTATGCAACTGGGAACCTTTTAAATTGGGTTGAAATGGAGGAGAAAGAGATTAAAAAAAAAATGTCTCAAGAAAAAACACTGAAGATTAAAGGATTATAAAGTTTATCCTGTCCTGGACTACACCAGTGACATGCACTGAGTTTCTCTTGAGCTCATTAATTGCCTGATAGGCATAGGCAAACATTGAAATCAGGGTCAGCATCAGGATGCCCAAAAGATCATGAAAATTCCAATGATTTTTCTTCCTCATTCACATGTCTCATTGACCCTACTGGCCAGTCAAAAAGAGAAAAAATCAGTGCACATCAGCTGTGAGCCAAAGCTGAATGGAGATATAAGAGGAGATGGATTGATTGGGTTGGAAGAATAAGGCTTCAAAATCCCAGCATTAGGACAAACACAGACCCAAAACCTTCTGGAAGAAATTTTTTTCATTCACTCCTCGACTTGTCAGGGGGTTTTACATATCTACAAATGTGTACTTATATGAAACTTCTCAAAGAGCAAACCACATCCAGTTCAGCTGTAATGCAAATCTACTATCAGAGCAAATGCGCTCTGAGAAAAGCAGAAGAGTGATACCAATGATGGGCCAGAGCTACAAATTTGGTGTCACATTGCTATTTTAACTGCTAACTATTTCTGGGAGAAATGAAGTCTCTAGACCTTGTGATGCTATAAAATTCACAACAGTGGTCCCAATATATTTATTAAAATTTATTTTATTTTTTATTTTAAAACAAAATACATGGCAAAAGGACAAGGAAAAGAGGCAATTACCACTTCATTTGAGAAAGATAGTTCTGTAGATAATGCAATCTTGCCTTAATCACCTATGAGTTTTATGATTTTTCTGTTAATATCTAAGTAAAATCAAAACCGTCTATAAATAACCATTTTGCTGTGACTTATGCATTTTCTAAGTGCTAAATATCCCATAAATGGTTCTTGGAGAGGGAAATCATCCATCAAAGGTATGACTTTTTTTTTTGTTGTTCACTTTTAAGAACTTCTGGTTTTCTCTGCAGACATGTACTTAAAAAACTTCCATGTGATAAAATTTTTTGAGATCTCTCTCTAAAGTAATGATCACTATAGTCATTTGCTAAAGGTTTAACAGAATAAATTCTTCCTACACCCAGAATGTACAGAAAATTCCAGGTATCTGTGTTCTTATTTTCTGGTCATATAACATTCCACAATCTGTGACATTTGGATTCTTGAATCACATAGACATTTTTGCAGGTGGGCTTGGAAGAGTCCTAATTAGAGTCTAGTATTTGCTGGAAGTGATATAAGGAACAATTCTCTAGATTAATAAGTCTGATGTTAATGGCCCAGATGTTATAGGTATCTGCCAGCTGAGAACACAATGGCCAAAACCTTTGCATGTGTAGTCTAATGCTAATGAGAAGATCACTCAACCACAACTACCATTCTTGGCCTGTATGATTTTAATACCTGGTAATCTCATTATTTGAGTCTATATCTTAGTGTAGAAATTATGTGATCTGATTTAAAAAAAAATATCCATTTTAGCTTCCTGCTATTCTGTGATTTTCACAGATCCTCCTTTTACAGTATGTCACTCAGGATCTTAGAAAAAAAGAAAAATCACTGTACATAGATTCCAGCATATCTGTTCAATCCTACTGCCTTGTATGCTATTGAAAGATTTCCCAAGTTTGTGTCTTTCTGTCCTTGTTTCTAGTAAAATTTCATATTTATCACCTGAAAACCACAGGAGAACTACTTTTTAATTTTCAGACTGTATTCCAAGAGGCTGATATTTAAAGGTTATGTAGAAGGAATTATGGCTGATATATTCTGTCATTTCAGTTATATATGTCAAGTTTAGCACTTTCTGCTAATGTTTCTGAACACACAGGACTCCTTGCAATAGTAATGGAGGACAAGTGCTTGGCACTGTAATTATTCAGTGGCTCATAACTTTCACATGTCAATGGGTTTCCCAATGGATACTTAAGACTTGTAATATATATGTTATATATATGTTACTTGTATATTCAATTTAGGCTTCTTAACGCTATTTTTCTGGTTTTGGATTCTACATAATATATTTTATGAAGCAAAATGCACACATAGGGAATCAGTAGTAAGAATCGTGACAAAAATAGGGAGAAAATATTATAGTTCATAGACCTTCCTTTTTAATTAGCTATTAGAAACTGATGGATGTGATGAAGAGAAATACATTACTGCAGACAATAAAAAAACAGCCAAAAACAATAAAGGAGAGAAGGAGATGCAAGGTAGACATGATAATAAAATTTCTAGGAACTTTGAAAGGGCAATATTTCTTTCCTAACAACAGTTTCAGTACAAACTGTAGCAGAATGAAGATATTGAAGTTAAGTGTAAATTATATTTAAAAGTGTTAAAGTTCAAGGTGTGTTTCAGATTTACAGTATAGATTGTACATAGCAATCCCTTTTTCTTTGCACAGTGTAAAATAGTATATCTAACTAAATGAAACATAGTATGGATTCCAATTTATGATTATTTAAAAGTCTGAAAACAAAATGAGCATACACTCACCTAGGAAGAAAACCAAAACAAAGGCAATTTAAAAATATTACATGACTAATGCTATGGTTCTCTGTAGTTAGAAAAATTAAAAAAAAACAAACAACAAAACAAAAATAGTGCATATCACCATAGAAATATTTACATTCTTTTTGTGGTTAACCTGTGTGGGAAGCTCAGCTCCACACAGCCTCTCACTCACTCTTCTTACCCATGAGGGTAGAGAGAGGTCTGGGAAGGTTAAAGTGTGAAAATTCATGTGTTGAGATACAGACAGTTTAACAGGTAAAACAAAAGCTGCAGACCTAAGAAAAGCTAAGTGAAGCAGAGAATTAATCCACTACTTCCCATGAGCAGGCAGGTGTTCAGCCATCCCCAGGGAAGAAAAGCTCTATCACATGTAACTGTTATTTGGAAAGTTACACAACATAACTCCAAACATCTCCTTCCTTCATACCCCAGCCTTTATTGCTGAGCATGAAGTCATATTGTACAGAATATACCTTAGGTCAGCTGGGGACAGCTGTGTCCCCTTGTGCACCCCCAGCCCAGTCACTGCTGGGGTAGGGTGAGAAGTGGAAGGGTCTTGGTGCTTTGTCACTGCTGCTCAGCTGTAATTAAAACATCCCTGAACTTCCAATACTGTTTTTAACTAAAATCCAAAACAGCCCTTTATCAGCTGCTACAAAGACAAACCCACTACAAAATTCTATAAATAGTAGTCTATAACTAGTGTATTTCAATATACTTTCATTTTAACTATGCCTGCATGTAGACGATGTTGAATCCAGATCTATATTAGCTGTATAGGTGAGACTGAATAAATAAAAAACCATTCTAAGTATTAAAAAAAAAAAAAGTGAACAGAACTCCTGAAATTTCCAGTGTGTTTTCCATATGAAAAATTTCTGGGCATGGAAAACTGTGGCAAAACTTCTCTGCAATATCTGGCTTGGATATATAGGAAAGAGATGTTATGGACTTTGTTTCATCTTGAGTGATGCATGTTAACTAGATCTCTAAGTTGTCTGTCTATGGTGCGTGGTCAGCCAGTTCTTTTCAAGTAGATTTTACAACCTACTTACAAGGTTATAAAAAGCAAGAACTTACTTTTCAGATCATTCCTTCTTCCTTTCTTTTTTCAAGATTTTCTTTTATTTTTTTCAATATTTGATGAAGGCTGACCGATAGATTAAGTAAAATATAGAAGGAAAAGCAAGAAAGGACTAGACAGAGACAAATCTTGTATTCTAATGAAATTAAACTGATAATTTCTAAAAAATCCTTTCAATTGATGTTCTCATACTGCTAAAAAGATTATCTAAAAATGATCATTCTGCCAGTTTGAATGTTGAGTATCTCAAAAGAATAATGATGCTTTGCATGGAGTTTTACCTCATTCAGCTTAAGCCCTTGAGCCACTTGTACTGTGGCATGATTTTAAGGGAACTTTTCTATCTGTCATTTTATCTCAGTACTAGGACTGCAGTGAACAACTACATGTGAGAGAAACCACAAGTGAAATTACAGTGGTCAAAACTGAGTTTTGGATTTAAGATCGTCAGTAGCTGGAACCAGCAGACCTGATGCCTGTGAACCCCTCCTGCTCATTCCAGAAGAATATTTAGTGTATTGTAATGAGCTTTAACATGCTGAGTGAGCAGGAAAATCTGAATATATGAGTCATATGCTGAACAGATGTTGAAAGAGAGGGTTGCCCTGTAGCTGGTATGTTTCTGGTGAAAAAAAAGAATATCAATCACATTTAAACAGCTGGTCTCAGCTCATAAAAGAAAGGAATAAGTGACAAAATGCTGTGTTGCAGTTCTTTATCTCCTTAGCACCTTGCAGGATGCAAATATAGATTTTGAGGTCCCTCCATGATGAGGAAACAAACCACTTTAGGCCAAGTACATAATACACTGGGAGAGCAGAAAGAATCCTCATAACTTACCCCATAAGAGATGCAAAGGAAAGATTATGCCTTAACTGCACTGCACAGAAGCATTCTAAATGATTGGTTAAATGTGAAACTCCATCTTTTCTTGTGAATCATGGCTGTGGGTGCACTCTGCATGTCACTCTTTCTTTAGAAAGTGAATTTCTGAATGAAATGTTTCCACTTTTCTTTCTCCTTTTGCTCAAGTGCACATAGAATGTTCCTGGGATGGATGTGATTTCAACTCAGGCTTTTTCCCAAACTGATTTATTAGGTTTTGACAGAAGTCATGAAATTACAGTAGCCAATAAGTTGGCATTCACTGTAGCTAATCTATAGTCTGTTCAAGCATTAAAAACCGGAAAACCAAGCCATCTAACCTCCTGGGAAGCCATTCTAACTAATCAGCTGTTGAATCACACTCTGCTCCCAAACAGCTTTTGTTTGAGTGTTCTGATGAAGATGTTCATGCCCTTTTGTTTCCATACCTTATCTCCTGCCAACAGCGCAGTAGTGAATTCCTTAAAGTTGAAAGATTGCCAACATTGCAAATAGTAAAGAATTCTGCAGGATATATTAGACCTAGCTGCTGCAAAGCCTCAAGGAAACAACTATTTTCCATTTGTTCCTTCTCTAATGAAATCTTTTTGGGGCATTGACTTGGAAAAGACTAGGAAATAAGTGGAACATACTAGTAAAACAACTTTAACCAGAACTGTAGAGATCTACTTGTAATATGCTCTAACTTTGCATAACGGGGGTGTCATCCCTCACTGTCTTTAGCCCAGTGTCAATTTTGTATCCGTATGATCAAGGCTGAGACACATATGCCAATCAAAAATTAAGCATAAATAATGTTGTTTTAAGTGGCTTTTTGCTCTAATTGAAGTTAATGTCGTTTAAAGAGGGAAATAGTGTGTAGTTCTAGGTTATTGGCTTGTATTTTCTGGCTTGTGTTGGCTGCATCCTGTTGTTTCAAAAATGTAACAGTAACTTTAATATCTCAATCATCCTATTTTTTTAAAAAAATGTAAATTTCATCAATGCTGGCTTCATGAAAAAAACACCTAGAGCAAAATAGAGCACTTTTTTGGTTCCTTTTTATCATGTGCCCTTGATTTCCCATCAAATATTATTTTCCTTCCCATAATCTGGTTGTATAATCCCTTGAAAAAAAACCAAACCTTTGAGGTATAACATTTTTAGATTTGAAATAAGAAGCATTATTTAAAATTTAAATCTACTTACATTTATGCAGTAATTTTCTTTGTCTCTATTTTCTGTTATCAAAATTGCTTTTCATTTTTCTACTGTTAAGTATTATTCCTGAATTAAAGAGATTTAAATAAGTGGAACTCTTTTAGAAAATATTTGCTCTTTTTCTCTCCCTGGGAATGACTTCTTAGAAACATAATTTTGCTCCTGGTAGTTAGTAAAGCAGAAGTAGATAAGAACCTTTTTTCTAATCATAATTTTTGAAGAAAAAAAAAAAAAGAAAAAGGAAAGAGCCATTATGTAGGGGAAAAACCCAGAACAAACAAACAAAAATCTCCTCTGCATCAGTTTAAACTTTTACATAGTTGGGGAATTCAGTTTGCCTGTCATGATGTATATTTCTTTTTTGTCTCAACTTTTCACTCAAATTTCTTCAGTCTGTAATGTTTCAGCTATGGACTTAGATACAACATTTTTACGCATACAGAAAAATTATTGCTCTGGAATTGAAACCTTACCCTGAAGACGTAGGTTTACATGTTTGACAGCTGAAACTGCAGAATCCTGAGGAAAGGCTAATAGGTAACAGTAATTCACTAATGTGAGTCACAAGAGTGAAACACTACAGGCACTGAAGAAATCTGGATTTCTACAGATTTGAGCCTCTTACCACTTAGCCTTTCCTTTCTCTTTTATTAAGGGCAGTATCAAGGTATTTGTCCTGAGAATAATTACTTATAGAGAAGTTTACTGCTTGTATTTCAATAGGGAGATGATTTTTGAGTCCTGCATCAGCCCAGCTGAAAGACCTTCTGGGATAATTTAATTGCTTTGTAATTTCTTATCTATTTTCACAAATCACTGAAATCCATTACTATGCTCATAGGTGGGTAGAGAGGAAAGGTTTCACAAATGGGAAATGAATAGACAGCTTCCTTAAGAAACTGAACTTCTAATATTCAACAACTCCTGCTGAGCCCAAGTTCAGGTGCTTTTTGCAACAGATGTTATTACATTATAATTTTCCACTTTATTATATCAATTTTCCACTTTAAAAAGTCTTGTATTTAAAGTACTAGAGAAGAGCTTTGACAGCAGCCTCCCTGTTCTTCCTTGAGATTTAGCAAAGTACCTAGTGGGAATAAAGGTTTTATTACAGCTACAAGATGTAAAGCAGAATGATGCAGTGCAGACATACAAGAGAAATAGAAAGGTGCAGAAGAGGGGTCAGCAATCCATCTACCACAGTGGTAGATGGAAAATCTAAAACAAAACATCTTTTGTTTCTCAGGTCTGAGAAACAGACAGCAAAGGAGATCAGGGCTGGATTAGCAGGATAAGTTTTCAATTTTGTGTCAGGACAGCCTGGGTCATGATCTGAAAATTGTGCTGAGAGATCATTTCTCTTAGTGTTACACTTTTCAGAGACAGATGTAATTGCCCTTTTCTAGAGTAATGACTGATAAAGATTCATGCTGAGATTTAAAAGTGCTTTTGAATTGATGATCATGTCACAAATTCATAAACTTATTGTGTGACTGGAATTAAGTAAAAATGGAAAATCTTGAAGTTATTTTTCTTTATAATATTTTACAAGGTTCAATAGCATTTCATTGGGACCGTAGCTGACAAAAAGCACAAAAGAATAATATAAATTCTGTTCCCCCAGAAGAATATATGTAAGCAGTATTTCTGGACAATCCATTCATTCTGGTGAGCCAGAAAGAGTTTTGACAATTGACACAAAGTCACAGAATCACAGAATATGCTGAGTTGGAAGGGACCTACACAAGGATCATTGATACCAACTGCTGGACCTGCACAGAACATTCTTAAGAATCACATTATGTGTTTGAGAGCATTGTCCAAACACTTCTAACTCTTGTCAGGCTGTTACCACTTCCCTGGGGAGCCTGTGCCAGGGTCCAACCCTGTGCCAAACTGACACAGTTTCTTCATCTGGGTGAAGAAACTTTTTCCTGATACCCAACTTAAACCTCCCCAGATACAACTTCAGATACAACCACTCCCTTGGGTTTTTTCACTGATCACCAAAGAGAAGAGATCAGTGCCTGCCCCTCTTCTGTTCATGTGGACGTTGTTCCTGCTATGAGGTCTTCCCTCAGTCTCCTCTTTTGCAGGCTGAAACGACCAAGTGACCTCAGCCACTCCTCATACAGCTTCCCCTCAAGGACCTTCACCATCTTTGTAAACCTCTTTTGGACACTCTCTAACAGTTATAATGTATTTTTCATATTGTGGCACCCAAAACTGCCCCCAGCACTCGAGGTGAGGCTGCCCCAGCTCAGAGCAGAGGGGACAATCCCCTCCTTGCCTGGCTGGTGATGCTGTCCCTGATGCCCCCCAGGACAGGGTTGGCCCTCCTGGCTGCCAGGGCACTGCTGGTTCATGTTCATCCTGACACTGACCAGAACCCCCAGGTCCCTTTCTGTGGCACTGCTCTCCAGCCTCTCATTCCCCAGTCTGTCTGTACATCCAAGGTTGCTTCATCCCAGGTGAAGGTTCTGGCATTTTCCCCTGTTGAACTTCATACAGTTGGTGATTGCCCCGTTCTGTAATTTGTCGAGATCTCTCTGAAGGACATCTCTGCTTGAAATTAATAACTTTAATAATTAATGAGTGAAAGTGCTGACTTTCTTAGTAGAGACTCTCTGAGTGGCCATGTGTATGTGTGTGAAATATGTGTACATATATATATACTGTGTTTTCAAACACTTCTCTAGCTGCTAGACACTTCTGATATACACTTCTCAATGTGTGAAGTAAACGTAAAATTGACCCATTGTTGTGAAGCACAGCATGAAAAATTTTTATACTTTTTTATAGACTATTTTTATGATGATTAAGAAATAATTTGCTTTCTTAATGAGCATTTCACATAAGTATATTTGGTTTAAATTACAATTCATATGGATAAACCTGTGCTGGAAAGATATGATTTTTCAGGTAAATCCAAATAATATCAACTGGAAGTAAATTCTGCAAGGTTTACTACAGATCATGAGGTAACTGCAGGGTGAGGCAGGTAAGGTTGAGATTTTCTCAAAGCATAATTTTGATTTAGTTAGTGCCCTGTGGTAAACAAGAAAGGAAGGGCATAAGACAGGGATCTCAGAATAAAAAAGTGGTCAGGCCAGAAAGCAAATATTGACAAAGTAAGAATTTATATTCCAGGTACCTTTATACAACAAATCTATTTTTGGGGGAGAAAATATGAAATACATGAGTATAATTACAGTATGTAATAACTAACCACATAGATAGCCACATACAGTTCCCTTGGAAAGGATTCATAGGTGATTGGCCATCTCTCAAAAGATCTAGAAAAAAAGCCAAGCAATCTCTCACTCTCCTTAAGATAGAGAATAGCAACATTTAATAGGAAGTCTGGGGGGAAAAATGACCTTGGGACATCTCCTTGCATGATGTTCCCAGTACATAATTAAGATTTCTCATTTAACAATGAGGTTTACTTTTTTTTTTAATATCAAATGTGTTTTATTTGTACACATTTCCCTAGTTCCTTTTCAAATCACTTTCAGTTAATTCTTGCATATTTACATCATTAGTGTAATTACACCTAATTGCCTGTTTTAGTATAAATACTTCTCCTTGCATAATTAGAATGTAATTATGACTCTAGCATATGATGAATAATCACATCATTACAATTTGAGATGATGTCACAAAAATTCCTAGAAACTCAAAATTTATTACACTCTAGTTATGTTTTAAGAGGCACAGAAGTAAGGGCTGTCCTGAGTCCTCTTAAATAACCAAGTTAGCAGCATAATGCCAAGACAGAATATGATGCAGATGATTTATGCTTTCCCCAAAGGTAATATGGTAAAGCATAATTAGAGTTTCCAGACAAATGTATACAGAGAAAATCAACATAATTTTGACTGCAAGCAATGATGGAGAAACAGATAATATGCACAGAAGCATCTAATTGCGAGTTTCAAAACAGAGTATGTTAGTACGTTCCAATGATTTTTTTATGGTTGGTTTGTTTTTTTTTTTAAATAGCACATTTCAGGTCTAGATTGAGCCTTGAACAAAATATGGAGAAGAATGTTGAATATAGTAATACTGCAGTGGCTTAGATCCTATAAAATTCCTTAATCCTTTGATGAGAATGCTGAATATTACCTTAAGTGTCACAATTTTTAATGACACACAAGAAAAAAATGCTGTACATCGGATAACCTTGTCATGAATGAGTTGGAAAGTGGCAAAAACATACACAGGTTAGGCTAAATCTGTGGAGGGAAATCCATTTCTCTAGTCCAACAATGTCTCCATGTACCTGAGAAGAGGATATGTACAGGAGTTTATTTATGATAGTGTGCTTGTTGGTTTGGGCTGGGGTAAAGTTAATTTTCTTCACAGTGGCTGGTGTGAGGCTTTTGTATTTCTGCTGAACACAGGGTTATTAATAAAGATATATTTCAGCTATTGCTGAGCAGGGCTTATAAATGTCAAGGTCTTTCCTGCTTTTTTGTGGTGCCATGCTGGTGACAGGACTGGAGGATGCATGGGACATTGGGAGGAGACACAGCCAGGTGACCTCAGCTGACCAAAGGGGTATTCCTGGCAAGGTGACATCATGCACAGTAGACAAAGAAAGGAAGAAGAGGAGCACATTTGGAGTGATGGCATTTGTCTTTCCAAGCAATGGTTGCATGTGATGCAGCCCTGCTCTCCTGGAGATGGCTGAACACCTGCCTGCCCATGGGAAACAGTGAATTAACTCCTTGTTTTGCTTTGTTTGTGTGTAGGAAAGATTTTAACACGCTGGAGAGACAAGGGAAGAGAAATGTCATGAGGTTCAACAAGAGCAGTCACAAAGTCCTGAATCCCTCCTAAATGCAAAGTTCAGATAACCAGCTGAAATTCATGATTATTTTCCTTTTCTTAAATTAGTTGTACTAAGCAATATATACCAGGTCTAACACAATATGTACATGAAGGGTTCTGCTTCATGCCCTGGAGGAAAGTACAGAAAAGTATTTTAATTCCTCCATTAATGGTTTTATACATCTCAGATGAGTTGCAAGGGTCAAAAGAGAGTAGAGAGTGCTGAGCAAGTCAAAATTAGGTCTTTCAGTTTGGGGAAATACAGAGACAGTTGCCCTCATACACCATCCCTCTTCTTTGAGAATATTGATGTATAATGCTTCTTATATGAGTCATTCTAGATAAATTCAGAAAAATATTATGTAGCTGAACAAGAGAGTGGAACCTGTTAAATATAAGTGGAGCTGATAACAATACATAAAATTAAACTGGATCAACACTTCCCATTAAAAATCTTGTATTAAGTTCCTTATATCTTTGTCAATATTTGCTCCTATGTGTTGAAATTTGTTGCAGCAGATGTTTGCCTCAGGCTTATTTTTTCCTCCTCTTTTTTAAGCTCTGTGATAGGTCAATTGTTTCCAAATACAATAGACTGATTATGTCAGTATAAAGCACACAAGTCTATAGTTATGAAACTGTACTACCTTTTTTTGTGAAATATACTTGACAGAACTGTAAAGAATGAGCTATCCAGTTATCTTAAAAATCTGTCTAAATCTCAAGAAATAGTAAATTTTTAGATCCCTAAAAATTTCAGCCTGCATATTTATATAGATGACTGCTCTACTTAGGTAGCTATAGCCTCTGAGAGCTCTTTCTGGGCTGGATCTGCAAAATCTTTTACAATTCCCATGACCCAACATCCCAAGTATTCTCTGCATTTTACATGTTCTTATCTGTGCTATGATGATGGAATAGTCCAGTGTATTTGACTGAAATTAGATATTTTAGATTTTATGTCAAAAAGAGACTCAAAGTTTCAGCCCTTGAAATGAATATGATCAAAATATTTTGCATTCTACAAACTTCATTCAAGTACTTCAGAAGATGTACTCATCTCTGCTTAATTTCCTTTATTTATCTTTTGGATTAAAGCATTTCTGGAGATTTTAAAAGTAGAGAGGAATCTATAATTTCTGTCCAAGAATACCCTAGTCCTTAAAAGTCTAAATACACCTGTCATTTTTGGTGTCTTGACAGCTCTGAGTTACCTTATAGACGAAGCTTGGTTCAAGATATCAGACTTGAAAAATGGCTTCTGGGAAATGTTTTCTGTGGACTTCCATGCATCTTGGATCCATTGTGAAATTCAGGACTCTGGTGGGCTTTGTGTTTTATATAGTGAGCCACAAAGTTGCCTCTATTTTCAGCTGCAGCTTTTCCAGAGCTAAAGTATCTCAAAGTACTTTTCCCTGTGCCCTCTAAGTCTATTTGTATGGTGTCTTGCTGCATTCTCACAGCTTGTAGCTTTTCATTCCTCATTTCAAATGGCACCACAAGTTTTGCCATTTGAGTCTGGGGGAGGGGGAGGAAAACTTGACCTTTGGCTCTAATGCAGAGAGTATAGTTGGAACAGTATTCAAAAGAACTTCTCTACCCTTTGGGGTATACATGTTTCTTTTGATTTATTGAACTGTTGTGACAGTGTAATGAATTTCAGTCCAAGAAATGCCACAGCCATCAGCACGGTCATCTGAGACTCCTACAATGGATGAGCTGTGTTGTTGGGTCTCACATTACTGTTTGAGCTTCTCAGGCAGAAAACGGTGAATGTTGTGAGACTTGCTCGTGGATACATGGAACGTTATGGTGGAAGCTGTAGTTATTTGTTTTAATAAAATAAAGTATAAACTGATATAAGAAACCAACCACCTTGCTTGTGAAAGGCAGCTGAGAGCAGTTTAAATTTCACCGTTCAGTGTCACTTATCTAAATACTAGGGGCAACTTTACTCCCTTAAGATTTTCTTTCAGGTCTTCATAAAGTCCTTTTACCTTTGTTAATTTACCTGCATCTCTATAATATTTTATCTTTATTATAAATGTGTTTAAAAAGACAGAATACATTTTTTCTAATTAAATTCTGCTGGGTATTTTTTTTCTCCACAGAAGCATATTTTGATAATGGTGCAGGTGCAATAGCAGCTGGATACAAGTAAATATGGAATAAACTTCAGCCAAAGAGTTAGAGAAGGATTAGAATAAAGAGAACAATGATATTCTAATTCTGCCAGAATCTGAAGCAATGGGAAAAAAAAATCTCTCTAGTTTTATTAGGGAGCATTTTTTTCACTTATCATGAAGTGGGTACTATTTACGAGGTTCCTTCAAATCCTATGCTCCTAAGAAAAAAATAAAAAGAGAGAAAATACTTTAAAATATTCCTCAAGATGAGATTTCAAACAATTTTGGATTGGTAAAAATTCTTATATCTTTATAATGGGAAATCATGCTTTGATTTTGAGAAACATTGACATGTTTTATTGTTTGTTGTATTTTTCTTTAAACAGAATATTTGGATTATAAATTTGACACAAGGTAAACTTAACATGATATAGCATTTTTTTTTTTTTTTACCTCTGAATAAACACTTGTTTTTGAGTGCAAAGACTTCCATCACTATTGTTTCCACTGAACCCTGAATTGGTTTGGTCAGTACTGATATATAAGCAATTTTCACTGAAGGAAGATCTAATCATGATCTTGTAAGATTGATGAACAGAAAGGAACAGAAGGCTTAATGACTTATTTTCAGGCTTTTCCATTGTGTGTGGTTGGGCAAGGTCACATCACAATTAATGCAAATTTTAGGGTGTTTCTTTTTGTTTTCAGTTTCTGAGGAAGATATATTCTGTTTATCTTAGGCATTTAGTGTGAATTTAGTCTGTTCTTGAGTGAACCTACCAAAACTGCTTGTTACTTTGCTTATTCAGGAAATTCCTTATCCCAGACTGACTGATGTGAATGGTTTGTTAGAGTCTCACGTTCAGGGGAAGTCCCGATTTCTAGTCCTGACAGTAGTACTGAAGAAAGAAATAGAATTCTTCACCTCCATCTCTGTCAGCCAACCTGAACAAACACAGCTATTGAGCTCCTTAATGCATAATCTTGCTGGATTTCCAGTGTTAAACTCTGACCTTTGAGAGCCAGGTCGCAGATCTTTTACTTATATTTAATCTTTGCTAAAGCCAAGGTTACAGCTGATTTGATAATTCATATCTTGTAATCAAAATGGATCAGCTGCTCACTCTCTTTTCCTTTTCACTTTTCATAAAGAAAGGTTATCCTATTCCGTTTATATATCAAATAATTCCAAGGACTCTCCTCTTCCTTTTGTTATATCCAGCCCTGCCTCTCACGGAACTGACAATGCATTTAGTCCTCTTAGCTTTTTAAAATCCTTTTTCCTATGGATTTACTATCAGTGTAAGGGATCCTCAATACCAAATTCATTAGCTATTCATTCACTGATCCTAATGAATTAATTTGGTAGAAATCTGACTGTCATTTAGACTTATGTAAGAGAGTCACTGTAACTCATCTTGGTCAAACATTCATTAATCTGCAGACACAGAATGTTGCTGGAGTTTACACAAAGTGGAAATGTAATGCTTTTCTTCATTTTTAGTTCACTGCTTAGGTATATTATCTTTTGGATTAATTTTGAAAGCACATTATTAACCATTAATCTTGCATTTTTAGAGTTTAATTGGCTACCAATATATTTTTTATTATTTCTCATCAGAAGCACAAAAGGTTAATATGTTCCAGTCAAAGGTGATGCAGCCTGAATTCCTACCTCTGAGTTTCAATTTTGCCTTACTAAATGTATTAAACCTCTGCAACAGTAGTGAACAATAATTTAGGGAGTGTTTAGCAGGTTAGCATTATGAATGGAAGGAATACTATAAAAGAAAATATCTCCACATAAATAAACTCATAAAAGAAAATGGGTAATCCAAGAGCAGGACAGAATATTTCTTTAAGTTCTGTTTTCAGGGTTTCATTGATGGCAGACATAAGAGTTCTAAAAGACATGTGATCACAGCACACTGCCAGGAAAAGTTTTATACTTTTCATTCAACTTCTGAGAGTCCAGGATTTGTACTACAAGTGCCAGACTCCTTGGTGCCTTATATGAATCACAGGCTGTCTTTGTAATCAAGTTTCTCCTTGCTAGTCACTCTCTATCCTGAAAGAAGAAATACTACTAGCTGATTAAATGCACATTTCCCTGTGCATTGTAATTTTTTTTTCTGTCATTTCAAAAAAGAGAAGGAGTTTTTCCAAATGGTTATCCTGCTGAAAAGTGGTATTTGAACATTAGCAAGGTTAAAGAGTTAAAAGGTCTTGCACAGAAGCTTCTTTCAAACTCCATAGAGAGAACCTCTTTCAGGGTATATAAAACAGTCATGGTTTTCAAAACAGAGCTCAAGTTTCCATAGAGACCTAGAAGTAATTAATAGCAACACAGACTTCATGAGAAATACTGTTTGTGCCTTCAGTGAGGCAACAATTACTCAACAAAAAGATCAGGTAAATAACTTTTCTCTGGAAGAAACGTAAATTTATCAGAAAATTTTGGTAAGCAGATGGGAATGGGAATACTGTGCTATAATATGGGATCATAAAATGAAAACTCACCCTTCAGTGATAATGAGCTGCTTGTGGCACACATTACTAAAAAGGCAATCTATGCTTGAGTGAAAAAGGCATGTAAGAGAGAGAGAAATATTATTCAGTGAGGAAAGAGGGAATCTATTTTCAGAAACCAAGTTAAGTAAACTGTGAGTAACCTATCTGTTAGGGAAACAAAACTCCGCTATTGAGTAAAGTTTATTTCAAGGAATGATGGATTTTTGAAGTTGAATATGATTACATGTCTTGAGACATGTACACATAGGTCCAGAAATGATGAAAAAATATGCATACATGCAAATATACACACAAATTATTCCTTCTTCTCCAAGGACCCCAAGGCAGCAGTTTTGGAGGTAACCGTGATGTATTTCTATCCTCTCTGTACCCCATATTAGGAAAACTATTATGACATCTAATATCACAAAGAAATAAAATAAAATGCTGCCCACGGTGGAAAGTCCTCGGACCATGTCTCTGTCTTGACCACAGAATCATTCTTTTCAGACCATGGAACTTATCTGGTTGAAGTACCAAAGTAGACCAGAGAGAATAATTTTCTTTTGCAAAGAACCCCCATGATCCCTACCATGGTGGTTACATTTCAAAGTGGAATGAGTCATTGGAGGCTAATCTTTTTAAGAAAGGTGTGCAAAAGAATGCTACTGATTCACGGAGTCCTATCTTGGCTACTGAGACAAAGATGGAATTAAAGAAAATATAAGCTCAGATTTATTTATGCATAAAACTGTCTTATGAATAGAAAAAAAAAAAAAGATTTTATGTTCAGTGTAAGGGAATAGGAATCCATTTAGCTATACACTGGGTGGAATAGCAGAGTTTCTTGGAACTACACATGCAAAAAAAAAACCAAACAATGGAGAACATCTGATCAGTGCAGGTCTGGAAGTATTTCCCAGCTCCCCAAAAATTCAATCTAACAATCTCTCCTGCAATGTCTGCTTCTTCAGTGTAAGTATTTGATGTTAATTTCAAAATCATGAAACTGTTCCCTTATTTTTGTTCTTTGAGGTATAGGCCTTTACCCATGCAATCCAGCCATTTACAGTATCCTTTACATCAGGCCCTAGATTTTTTCAGTTATTTATTACGACAAATATTTATGGTTTCATTAACATAAAGGATTTTCATGGGATTTTACAGACAAATTAGATAGGTCTCTGCTAGAAGAAATTACTTATGGCTAGTATTGTGAATTTTTCATAATAGAATAAAAATCTTATTGAGCCTATGGAAAAAAAGTAAAATTTAAGTAATAATCTGGCAGAAAATACGTCGAAGTACATTAAAAAATCCAGAATTTTATGATGAATCTTTTCAAATAATAGATTATTACTTACCATGAATTATTACAGAATTTAAAGGACTTTCGTATTTGCATTATAGGTCATGTTTGTAATCCCAGTAATTAAGTTTAACTCACCATAATTTTTATTATCAATGAATAACCCTAATTCATAAAAATTCTGTCTCCATCAACAGCCCTAAAGACAGGTCTTCCTCTTCATGTTCTCTCACATTTCAGTGAAATTGTCTCTTCTCTTTATTATTTAATCTACCTATCTGAGTACAATATTCCATATTAATACCTGGAAAAGGCCAGGAGCAAATATGGTGTCATGAAAGAGCTCTAAAACCT
The DNA here is from genome assembly GCF_971803275.1 of Cyanistes caeruleus. Taxonomy (NCBI): domain Eukaryota; kingdom Metazoa; phylum Chordata; class Aves; order Passeriformes; family Paridae; genus Cyanistes; species Cyanistes caeruleus. Next base: position 126,355,546 of record NC_141701.1, read on the forward strand.
TTGAGGTTTTAATATAAGGTTTCATCTTTTCACCTTTTCTTCTTAAAAATTGTTGTGTCCATCTCAAAAGCATGATTAATTAATAAATTAATGTTCACTATACAGTATAATTTACCTTTTTTATATTCCCTTGTAGTCTATTTGTCAAATTTTTGTTGGACACTGATAAAAGTCTTTCTGCAGGATTACATTTAAAAAGATCTTCAATTTTAAAATAAAATCTTCAAACAAAAAACTAAAAATTTTGATTGAAAAATTAAAACATTAGAAAATGTTTAAATGGGACATTTTTCCTGGCCCAACTTGGTTCCCCCTCATTAATCAACTTCTGTCAGAATTCTTTCTAAGCATCTGTAAAGTTTCAAAGCATCTTCTGAAAAAACATTAATCAAATTCAACCCTCATCCCTTTATCTCTTGGTGTGAATATTTGAGATGAAGAATCATTAGCCAGTAAAAGCCAGAAAAAATGCTACAAACCTCATACACACTGTGATACTGCAGAATATTTTTTACAAAAATTAACCTTATTATATAAAAAAATAAAAAAAAAGGCAAAAAATATTTTTTATTATTTATATGTCTTAACCAAGCCATAGTACAGACTTCAAAAATTGCTTCTCAAAGAGAACTCTCTAGAAAATAGTACTTTAAAACAAAAGGAATATGCAGTTTTAATGCATACTACTTTCTATTTTGTCTTACAAAACATAGGTTTTTCTTATTATACAGGATATCTTCTGTCTTCTATAGAGAAATTGTTTGAATGCATGAACGGTTTTCTCATCTGTTCAAGAAAGTTGTGATGAATATATTTTAAAAGATTTCATTTTTAAAAAGGAGGGGGGAAGAATTATCAGTGAGTAGTAAACCAAGATGGTGGTTCCCGTGATCTTCTTTACTAACATGAGGCATACACATGAGGCATACATAAATTATTTATGTTGACCAAAATAATACTTTTTTTAAAAAATGTTAATTTTAACAGTGCTATTTTTAAGATTTTTTTATCAGTAGTTTGTTTTCATGCATGAGCAATAGAAAATATCATGCCTGGATTCTTTAGAACAATAGGAAATATCACACTAAAAATGCAATAAGTTCAGGAAATATGAAGAATGCAGTTCACTAAAGCCCTTGACTGATATTTGAGTAAAATATTTCTTCTTAAAGTTGCATAAATATAATGGACCCTGCCCAGCAACAATTAACAGAGAATTACACAGAATCAGTTCTCCAACCATGTGCTCTTCCCTGTAGGTCTTGATATACTTAATTTCTAAATAAGAAAAAAAAAAATCTGTGTTGCAAATATCTCTTTCTTTACACTTTACAAACTATAGTAAATAATATTATTATTTCATTTTTAACCTGAAAATGTAATGAAAGTCATTCCTGGAATGAATCCAATGTTTGGTAGAGATAACTGATGGAATTACTTGTGATTTTTCCTTTATGACAGGCTGTGTTATTCTTTATCCTTTTCATTTTTTGTCTTGCTTTATATTTTTCTTTTCTTACGAATGGATCAATTTTTTTTTTATAAAATTTGATAATTATCCTTGCTGTGTAAAAAAAGGATAAATAAAGCTGGGAGCAGGATAGAAATTCAAGAATGATGGTATGACAGCCATAAAACATGCAATGTACATCTATACTGTGGGGTGTAGAGAGAAGCACAGGCTCACAGCATTTCATCTGTTAACTTGCCGCAGGCTAGGATCAACCATACTTAAATGATTCCCAATAATTATTTGGGTAATGACAGAGATCCTAAAAATCTCCCTAGGCAACCTATTTTACTGCTTATCTCTTCTCCCCATTAGGATTTTTTTTTTTTAATGTATAACTTAAATCTCCCTTGATAACATTTAAGCCCATTAAGTCTTGTTCCATGCATAGTAGACAATGTCTGCAAAAATCACTTATTTTAAGACTCCTGTCTCCTGTCAGTGTTGTTCTGCCTTGAATAAACTCCAAGCCCTTAACATTTTCCTTTTACATGATTATTTTGGACATTCTGAGTAATTCTGTTCCTTCACTAATTATTTTGTTTCTTTTCAAATTATTATGAGACTTACTGCCAAAATTTGAATGTAAATACTCCAGCTGAGCCCTGACAGTTTAAGGATTGCTTTCTGTGTCTTACAGAATAGGCTGTTGTCAGAGTTCAGAAGATCATGGCTGCAGTTTGTACGTGATGGACAGTACTCATGAGATTGTTTATCTTCAAATCAGCTGTATAGCTGGAGTAAGTGTGATATTGTTTGTCATAAATTATTCTGTATGCTGGCAAATAATGTCAGTTCTTGTTTTCAGTCTAAGGGCTTGGGAGTCTGGACTTCTAAGCTCAAATATGAAAACTGTGTTTTTAGAGAGTTACAAAAGCCTTATGCATCACAGTGAAATGTCTACCCTTTCACAGAACCGTGTGATGGTTTGACTCACGCTCTGCCTGCGATTTCTTATAATCCCTGCATCCTGCAATCAATATGTTTAACCAGGTTACATTTTGCTAACAGAATTACTTGCTTGTTTTTTTCAGGCTCATCATTTTTTTGGTAAAATTCCAAATCCAGTCCCGTACTCAAACACAATATTTGTTGTTCTCAGCTTAATGTTGTTCTCACAGTGAAAATAATGAAGAAATGTGCACACACCATAGATGTAACCATTGAATAACATCAAACATTCACATACCCTTGCAGAATCCTACTGAGTGACTGTTTCAGAGGCATCTTCCAATGCATCTTTTACTCTGTGACTACTGTTTCCTAACATGTTTCTAACCCATCTAAGTAAAGTTTCATCTAGGCTGTATTCTCTGCTTAGCTATAAGAATGCCATAAAAATATTACCTTCTAAGTGAAACAGCTATTACTCAAATCAAGAAATATAACAACTGCTTCATGATCTTACTAGGAATAAAAATTAGTCAATATAACTTCTTCCTGAAGATTTCATGTTGTCTCTTACACTTATCTTCTACATTCATAGCAATTCGTGCCATGAGAGAGTCAGTGCCATTTATTTTGAGAGTTACTCTTAGGCTGTTCTAGTCTGAAATTCTCCAGTACCATTCTTATTCTCTGTAATAAAAGACTCAGTATTTTTCTGTTCCTTTAATTGTTACAGTGTTAGTTGTATGTCATTAGTGTTTAGAAATTTAACAACAAAAAGTGCTGGATTCTCCAACTCAGACGTGGTAATATGTGTTATACACACAAATGAGGGGACAAAAGGCTGGATGGTGACCAAGTGTTTAGGTATTCTTGCAAGGAGCTGAGAGCTGGATTTGATAATTCTTATGGGCCCCTTGGGATCCCTTTCACCTTGAGATATTCTATGATTCTATAAAATAATTGTTAAATGCCTTGAGAACCTTTTAAACACCTCAGCTCAAGTTTCTCAGAATATGAGAAATATGAAATTATCAAACATACAGCAATTTATTCTAGGCTAAGATTGATGGTCTCTAATGTTTCTATTAACAAATGATCTCTTTCCATTTCAGGGAACTGCTAAGCAGGAAAGGATCAGATATTTCTGTTGTCCTTGTTCAGGAAAAAACAAGTTCTTCCTGCAGTTTTCCTCCAAAAATTAGACATCTTAGAAAGTCATTCATGACACTTTTGTCATTTGCCAAATGCAACTCCTTTCCTTCCTTGTACTTCACAGTTGTAACTCCTGGCTTTTCTTTCAAATTTGTGCTAACTACTTTTTCTGACTTTTGTCTTCCATATTCCTGCCTCTTAATCTTCAGTAGATCAGAGTTCCTGTGCACCAGTATACTCTATTATTGCTATTTAAAAATTAAAGTAAATAAACCAATTAATAATATAGTTATATTTTCAGAATCTCCTTTAAAATTCATAGAAATAATATGAGGTCACCTTCTTTATCTTTGACTATCTTCAGAAGACAGGGTATCTTCTGATGTAGAAATACAATACTTTTATTTCCATTAGGTCTGTCAAAGACATATGAACATGATAGATATTGAGATTAAAATTCTACTTATATATAAATACATATCTACATGTCTGTAGATTTTTTCAAGAGTCTCAGTGTTTATAAGAAGCCGGGTTTTATCATTCAGAATGTGAAAAATTCCAGAAAAAAACCCAATTATTGGCCAGGGACCAGTATCATTTAAGGCATTGTTAATCATATAATGAGAAAACATCAATGTAATGGTCCTATAAGGTACTGCTATCGCAAAGTAAATAAAAATGTCAGATTTTAAGAAAATCACGTTATTTTTGCTGTGATGTGATGAGAAGAATCAAACTCAAACAAAATAGGAAAATTATGGTTTGATATCAGGTTATATCTTTATTTCACTTTTCTTTCTACACCAAAATAGGTATCTTAATAGAGTTGTTTATGGTCAGGACATAAAATAGATATGGTTCAATCATTTTCTATAAGATTTCTGAGTTTCCATATGGCCTATGTAATGAGTAAAATGTTCAACAGAAAACTATGTTTTTTTTCTTTACAATAATTAGCTCTACATATTTAAATATGAGCCACATTTTCCTACAATAACCTATTTGATATCTGTATTAGTCATACTAAGGGCTGCATAAAAGGCTTTGAATGTTATCTCACAAAGATAAATTGATGGAATTTTAAATTAGCTGGGAGTTTGAGGGTGAGATAAGAAATATAGCCAGAAATTAGAGTAGCTTCAGAAAACAGGTCTCATGGGAAAATATATCTTTCCTGAAAGAAATCATGAATGTCAACAAATGCTAAATTATCTGGTTTCTTGAAATTGGACACTTGGCGCAGTTAAATCTTGAATGGGAATCTTTTATTATGTTAGAAAACTCTTGCATTCTGTTTGCTCAGGTGGTATGTAATGTGCTTGAAACCCATACAATCCAGCTCTTTTTCTATTTTGTTCCACCTTTCCATCTGAGAACCCTCCTGCAAAACCTCATATTGCAACCATGAATTTGACCTATCAAACACTTTAATTAAGATTTCTTTGTTTCTTTCCCAATTTTCCTAGACAGATATTCATGTATCATGCATCACATGCTTAAAGATTCTGGTGTGTTGAAGATGTATTTAAACCTCCTCTACATAAAATGCACATACTTGCACAAGCAAATTTGTTTAAATGTAGGTACACAGTCACTAATCAATGGAGTTTAAAGGTTCCATCAGAGAGAGGACAAAAGAGGAGATAAACTGAGAAAATTCACGTATTTCTCAAATATAATCAAAACTAGAAAGGCACCTTCTCTTTTCAAAACCTGAACATAAAAAAAGCCCAAAAACCTATTGGTTTTCTTTTGCCATGTTTGTGCCTTAAAAATGTGGAGCCCTACAGCTGGATGTCTCAAGGAAAGTTGGTTTTGTGATTATCTTTCAATGGACTAGAAGTTTCTTTTCCGTCAGCTTTTGACCTTAGTCCAGTGGGGTTCTTGGCATTGAAAACATTTGAACTCAATCCTTTTTGCTTTTAATTATTTACTTTTTTGCAGAAATATTGCACAAACCCTCATTGTGAAGTTTAAGATACATGTGCATAAAGGCTTGGCTTGCTCTTTTCTACTACCTTTGCACAGTGCTGGATCATTGTTAAAGGTGCAACAAGCTACTTGAAAGCAAATTTCAAGGTCAGGTATGAGGATTGGAAGGAAATAGGCCTGCTCATATCAGAAGTAAATATTTCCACATAATATAATATTTCCACATAATATAGATAGACAGTGAAGAAGAGAAGCTATGAAACACCTAATGGGGTATTGATGTGTATAGAAAAACTGCTACATTTAAGTGTTACTAAAATGTCAGTGTTAGTCATACCAAGCTTCCTCATTTTTTCCTTCCTTGAGAGCATTTTTTGTAAGAGAACTAGATCTGTATTGTCTGCCTATTGTAGGGTAGGAAGTAATTTACAATAGCAAGAAATAAGAAGCTATAAAATGTGTTATTAAAGTTCTAGCTCTCCCACCTACTGTCAAATTCTTACAGACAAAATTCTTTTCACAAACTCTTATATTGTTCTATGTGCTGAAAGGCTTTGGCCTGCTCCTGTAGCCACAAGGAGGGAAGAGAAAATTTTTAGTGTGCCAATTCTGCATCCATTTAAAGGAATGACCCAGAACTACATTCAAAATCAACAGAACACTTTTCATTATTGTGCTCCTTGCACAATTCTACCCACCTATATCTGTGCATAAACACAAACATGTTCCCTTTCCTTGTGTTGAAGGTGGGTATAAGATATAACCATATATATAAGATGCGTAGGCACAGAGATAAGTGCACATGTCCTACAGAAATTTTAGTAAGGATAAGTACTCAGATCTATTGCCCATTATTCCACTTGGGACACTTCTCATATGTATCTCTCTTATTTCAAAGTTTTTCCTGTACTGATCCAGTTGTGTTCAGATTTATGAATCATTATAGAATCATTAAGGAACAACCTTTGACCAAACAGCAACATGGTCAACTAAACCATAACACCAAATGCTACGTCCAGTCATTTTTTGACACTTTCAGGGATGATGACTTCCAATGCCTAAGCACTCTCACCGTGAAGAAATTCCTCCTGACGCCCAGCCTGAACCTACCCTGTCACAGCTTGAGGCCATTGTCCTGTCATGGTCCATGAGAGGGGAGGAGCAGAGCTCTGTATCATTGTTGGAGCTCATTCGGTATCAACCTTCTTTTGCAAGCTTAGGGCAGTTGCCTTCTGCATGGTACGAATTTGTTGGTGCTTTATGCTGCGTTCTGTTATTGTGTTGACCGTGCATTTAAAAGCTTCTTTCCCTATGGTGCCATCTTTGAATAATACATTGGTGTGCCTCACTTTAAGGATTTACCAGGTCTATAAATCACTTGAACTGCTGTTCAGGCTGGTGATGGATCTGAGTAATACATCATCAGGTGCTGCTGGGATGATATATTGCTCTGAAGATGGCGCTGTAAAGAAAGAAAACCTGGAGAACATTCAGTTACCTACTACACTTCTTTTAAAAAGGAGCTGCCCCTAATGGAGCTACTCTTATTTCTTGACTGCATGTGGCTGTCACCTTCAGAGGAATTTAATGAAACCTCCTTTTTCCAGAAGAGAGATTCCATGAGATTACCAGTTTCTACTAAATTCAGATTATTAAAAATTCTGGATATTTTTTTATTTTTGCTTTCTTTCCCAAAAATCTATTTTGGATGGTTTTTTTACAAATTTATAAAGTAACTCCAATTTATATTAAAAAAAAAAAGAAATAAAAATGTACATCAAAACCAAAAGAAGAATGATATATATGGAAAATTGAAGGAACTTTGGTGTCTATGATCATCTAGGAGTTAATGAAAATCAAAAAATGGTCTGTGATGAATATTGGATGAATATCCATCAAATGAAGAATCATCCTGTAAAATAAAAAATAATAGAAGCACTTTATGTCAGAACTTTTAGTTTCATTCAACACAGCAACAATCAAAATTTAAGAAAAGACAGAGAAACTGATATAGAGATGTTTAAATAATTAGGGCTTTAGTTCCATAACAATTGAAAATATAAAACAAAGCCAAGCAATATAATTTTCTTTAACTGGGAAAAAGACCCTCCAAACAACACTCCCCCCACCCAACACGTGCACACACACACACACACACAAAGTCAGACCAAAACAAACCCCAGGATATTCTAAGTAAAAAGAAAATCACAGCAGCTGTTGGTATGAAATATGATATTAGAAATAGAAATATGGTATTTGTGTTTTGTTGAAATGAGCATATTTCATTCAGTTTTTCTTTTTTTCTCATCTTGTTTGAACTTGATCTAGAGAAACATTGGATTCAAATTAATATTAGCAAAAACGTATTTCAATTTAAACAGCAAAAAATATAGATGTCTTCTGTTGGAAATCATTCCACAAGTTCAACATTTTTCAAATTAGGGTAGGCTCTTGAGTAATGCAAGGAAAATTTTGTTTAGAAGCACATCCAGAACTGTATACCTCATTCTTCAAAGAGAACTGGATGGCTCATTGCAAGCTTGGTGAAATAGCATGGTTTAGGAAAGTGCTGCTTCTTTTACTTCCATTAGGGCAGACTAGTTTGTGCCATAGAGCAGTAAAGAGAAAACTTAGAAGAAAAAAATCACAAATGTCTATGCTTTTGATACATTGGACTCGATACATGACTTTGATGAAGCCCTTCTCAAAAGCTATGCCTGTGAATGATGAGCCCTGCAGTTTGGTTGAATATCACCATTCATCAAATGGGAAATGAAGGAAAGTAAGAACAACTATATTGAATTAATACAAACGAAATTATGGAAAGTGATGTATGGATAACAGCATCCCTGAAACTCTAAAATCTACAAATATGAAATTGTACGATTGTTCTAGTGAAATAAAATGAGCAATTTGGGTGAAGAAAACAAATCAGAATACACAATAATTTAAAGAAAACTACCAGCTACTATAAAATAATAAGGTACTATGTTGCTCTTTATTGTGAAAAAGACAACCCTTCACTAGACTGCAGAACTTGGCAGAAGAGGTTTTCACTGATTTTGAATTCTTCTTACCATTGAAAAAGACCTCCAAATGTAATTTATTTAGAAGAGAGATGTGAAAACTACACATTTATATTTCAAGTTGTATTCTGTTCATGTTCCTAAAACATTTTCTTTTCCACCAGAAAAGAAATGAAGAAGATCAAAAGATCAAAGAGGTACCACTATGACCATTTTATTCCATTGTGAATCAAATGATCTGAGCAGTTCTTTGTGACACAGAGATGGTGAAATTTAAAGTGTTTTTCCGATGTATACTGATCTCAAAGGTCAAAAAATTGATATATGTATGTTCTAAAACAGTGAAAAAAGGTGAAGTTTACTGAAACCAATATAACCCCAGCATAAAAGGAGATTATTGAGGAGTTTCTTTGTTGTACCTCAATAAGAAGTTTTGATATATGGATGTTAGCATAAGCTGTAAACAGTTCAATTGATTTAATAAATAAAAAAGAAATTAATAATAAACATTATTTTGATGACAGCCTGATCACAAAAAGACAAATGGGATTATTTGTCAAGCTTCTGAAAAGTTCACAAATACAAGGCTTAGTGGAAGCAAATAAGCCCTTTTCTAATATACAAATTCTTTTATGGGTATGAAAATTACAGAGGCGATGTAGAAGGAATTTAATTGAGCTTATAAGTGGCCTCCAAATTTCTGAATAGCTGATAGATAGCTTTTGTTACTAGTAAGCCAAAGAAAAATTAGTTCAAAGTATAAACTTTGAAATAATTAATATTAATGACGCTGATATTAAAAAATAAGTATGTCTAGTAGACTGATTATAAAGTCAGAGTTACCCCTGTTGTTGGAGCATGTAAGAATTAAACACCTGTTAGATAAAGGGGTGATAACTACAATTCTATTCATGCAACATATTTAAAGTTCTTCTCATAAACTCTGTTGTTTTATAAGTTATATAGTTGGGGCTTCCCAAATACAGCTATAATATAATCAAGAAATAAGAAATTACTCCCTATTTTTATTCAGATGCCTCCTCAGAATTAATATGTTCTTTCTTTTGAGAAGAAATAAATATATATACATAGGAAAACATAGGACATTTCATTTATGACATAATGAGAAATAAGACAAGCTCTCTGAAAGGGTGAGAGAGTATTAAGACATTATCAGGGAGCAAATAAATTACTGAAATCCAGTTGGATCTTGATTGATCTCCGTGCAAAAGCTAGTAGTAATGATATAGGATCCATCTTTGTCTGCTGTCAATTTACTATATTTCAATCAGGAATAATAAAGATGAACCAACATCTAACATCAGATCAGTGAAGAGAGGTTCTGTGAGCGAGCTACAAATGCAAACAAGCAAGAGAATTTATGAACTGAATGAAGCAATTATCTCTACAGAGAACAGTGGCATTAGGGAACCAATGATTTCACATATTTGATTTTATGTACCTTCTACTGCATTGCTTAGGGAAAAGTAATCTTGTTTTACACTGAAGACAATGAGGCAATTTTTTCCTAATATCCTACATAAAACCATAAAATTTGTGATTATGGTATTTGTGGATCCTTAAGCAATCAATTTAGCTTATGCAATCTGAGCATAAATATGACTAATAAGAGGTAGAACTTCTGGTTTAAACACTAATTACTCAATAACATATTGTAGAGATCTGATTTTATTGGATGCATTAGATGTACTTTGAAGGACTTTACAAGTACTAGTATTTGACAGTTCCCTTAAAGAGGAAACATATCAATTTTTAAATTCACCCACTTCCTTCACTCACTGGCAAAATTTCTATCACAATATCTTTATATAAAAAAGATCATAGAGAAGTTAAAATCTGTTATAGGATAATGAATGTATAATTTCTTGATACAAAAAAAGCCGTGGATTAATTTATTAAATATCCAGATCTGAAAGAGCAAAATCACATATGATTTCCACTCTTTGTTTCTGGAGTGAAGCTTACATTTAGAGAGGTGCCAGCCCATTCATACTGAATAACAACACCTTAATTAAAAACCAATGTTGTTGTACCAAAGAAAAAAGTGAGAAAATTGTTTGTATGGTAAAGGAACTCTTTGGAGCATCTGTTTTTCTGAAGAAAAGCAAACAAGGTCTCAGGTGAAGAATCAAGTGTGGAGGGGATGTATGTAGCTGAAAGTTGTCTGAATCCACACAGAAGGTCTAGTTACATGTGCAGGTAGCCCAACCCTGTTAGGACACAGCCTAGTTTTCATAGGCACTGAAAACATGACTGATGCTTTCCATGGGTAGCCAGGAAGTCTACCCAGTCCTTTCTAGTACTATATGTGTTTTCCTGTGTTGGGTTATTCCTATTAAACAAAATCCACCTATTGTTTGCTGCTCTTCAAGAGCAAAACAATGTTGTGAACATTTGATTTGCTCTGAGGTTTTATGGAGAAACTGTAGGCTAATCATCATGTCATATAAATTACCACAGTGCCTTTGACTGAGTGTGCGATCTACAGAGGTTGTCAGAAGCAGGATGATTTTTCCTAACACTTGACCTTGGGTTTAAAAAACATAAATCAGATTTATATATTGGTAATATGATTGTTCTGTTAAAGGTTTGACATTTATATTTTGTACAATGAGAAAATATCAATAAGAAAAGAGTTTAAAATAGTTATTTGTCATTGAATTTAGGCAGGTCGATAAAAAAGAAGAGACTAGAAGGTTCTCACATGATTTCTAGAACTGTATTCTTTTACTGTAATTAAGCAATTTGTTTAATGTCTGGATATGTGCACACAGGCATGTGTACATGTTGTGAAAATGTGCATTTTCCAAGGAATTTCATTGTTCTTAGTTCGATTCATCGTTTAACTCTTTTCCCGAATGCACTAGTTTTACCATTTCTCAGAGGGGCATTTCACTTAATTTCCTCTTGGATTAGCTGCTGCTCTGAGTTTGAAATTAAAGTTTAAAGGAACCATTTGATTTTAATAACTTTTATGTGTAGTGCTCCATTGAGTTTGGATTTTAGCACATAGCACTACTTTTCCATAAGGTGATTTTTAGTAAATCCCTGTGTGTAAAAGAAAGATAAACACACATCAGTGAGTTTGTTACTGCAATTAAATTATTGGATTTTTACATTAGAATATATTTTGAACACAGAAAAGCATGAAGAAACTGTTTTCTCATGTCGATCATAGACACTTCTCTTACACTTCAAAACTTGGAATAAGCCTGTGTGTTTACTTTGATCTCAGAGAATGAGAGACTATTAAAATACCATGGTCTCATATATATATATAACACACAGTCAGTTCAGGAAAGCAGTGCTTCATCAAAGACACTCAAACCAAATTCTTAAACAGCAGCTGACTTTAGATTTTGCACTCTTAGATAAATATCTATCTGATTACCTTCTTGAATTTTCACACACTGCTCAACCTTCCTGTCCTTACTAGCTTTGTCCCTCTCTATGCCACTTATTTCAACTAGCTGTAAGGCTCAAGGTTGCTTTAAAGCAGAGTCTAGTCAATGTTAAGCACAGATTCCAAGCCCATTCCAGGATTTGCAAGAACTTTCTTTATTAATACAGCTTTTTTTTTTTGTTCTTGTTTTTTTTTTTTGTTTTTTTTGTTTTTGCTACTTCCAAGTAGGAATTAAATACAGGCATCAGTAAATCTTGGTAGACCAGGAGATGGCTGTGCACCTTTTGAAATATCATTCTATTAGAAAGGCTTTGGTCTCCATCAAAGCTGAGGAAATGTTTCCCTCTTATTCACAAGATAAAAACAAGAAACAATGTTTCTCCTTAATTCCAAAGGAAAGATAATCTTGTATTTTTAGGAGACCATTTTTGTTGTTTTTTTGTGGGGTATTTTGGTTTTGTAGGGGTTTTTTTTGTTCTTTGTTGTGTCAGTGGTCTATTGTGAGGAAAAGAGAGACCACCCTTGTTCTTGGTCATTTCCCTTCCTCATTCAGAGAAGCTGCACCCTGTGACTTGGGTGTCACAGTGGGTCTTCATAGGTCCTGTGTGGACACTTAGGGAGGCTCTTGACTAAGTTTTTGATTTAGAAATTTTGGAAAGAAACATCAAGTCTTATCCTTTTGAAATTCCATTTTTTTTTTATCAGAAGACAATCTCTCGGACAGAAAAAAATCACTTTTACCAGTGCATGAAGTGTCATATATAACACATCCAACACTTGTAAAATCTAAAATTTCAACCAGTGCACCATCTTTTGTTCTCTTAAAGGTCTAGGAGAAATTGAAATACAAATTAGTTCTGTTGGCCATAGATGTAGAGTATTTTAAGACACAATGGGACATTATATGAACCAGTGCAGACATGTTATTGACATACCAACATCCTTACCTGCAGGCTTGCAGGATGGGTCTGCAGTCGCACTCTGTCTTTCTCATCGATTTCAAGGGGAAATTTTAGCAGTGCCAGCACCAGTTTAGCAGTATCAGTAAGTTAAACTAAAATGTATGCTTGGAGCTTGGTTTTGCGTTACTGCAAAATTGTGCAGTTCAGGAACAAAACATAAAATCATACAATTTCTTTCAAGATAAAGAGAATACAATGAGGAAGAGAAAGATGCTGATACTATGAAGAGAGTTAAATTATAACTGGTTGACATTCAGCTGTAACAACATATTTTTCAAAAGTCATTACTCCCAGTGGGATGTGCTACAGTTTTCTGTACCAGCCTTTCCTACTACTTATAAACTCAGTTTCTGGATTCATAGCTCCTTACTGAAATTGATCTCAGCATTATTAAATTTCAGCCATTTTAGATGATGGATGCAGAAAATCTGAAAATTACAGTGACACATTAAAATTTCCCTTCTTATCTAATGGGGGATAAGGTTTTACTTCCCGCTGTAGTTCTGGTCTCTGAAGATAATGCTTTAAAACTAAGAATTCAAAAAGCCCTGTTGATGCTCATGATAATGAAATAACTCTGATATTTAGGACACTGTTCCCTGAAGAAGAATAATGAATGCATTGAGAATAAATAAACATTCTAAAGTCTTTTCTATGTATGAGAGAATTGGCGCAAGTTTAAAATGCAGCATTATTTAAGATGTGATTTTACTGTGAAAAAACACATTGAATAATTCTTGTTTAGGTGAAGATGATTTTCTTTGCTAAAAGGTAAGGTTTTTCTCCATCAAAACATCACTACTTCTATCAATGTCTTATATTTTGGTAGTTGGAAATCTTGTCTGCACTCTAATCTTGGTGCTCAGAGGAATCTGGTAATAGTCTAGGAAGTACAGTTTCCAAAGAGAATATTTGTCACATAACGAGGAATGGGACTATTTTCTCTCTCATTCTGTTTCAAATTTTCCTCGGTTCTGTTCATCATCTATCTAAAATTCAAAGAACTTCCCTGTGTTTAAAAAATGAATACAGAAATTTCTAAAAGACTATTAAAATTGTCTTTGTATTCCCCAAATAATGTAGTCAAATGAAAATGAGCTTTCACTATAATAATCTTTACACAAATAATATAATATAATAATCTTTACACCATTAGCCCCCTTAAGAGAAAATATGACACTAAGAGACATAGTGGTGTAAAATATTTTAAAATAAAGAGCAGACTCAGAAATTTGCTTTTATCTGTACTGGTTCTTACCTCCCAGGTGTTCTTCCAGCATAGTGTAAATAATCTCAGATATTTATGATTATTTGTCTATAGATTATGTTTTTCTATCCCCCTCTTTATCCATAAAAGTGGAATAAATTTATAGAACTTTTAAAACATCTCTCTGGTAAATTCTGCTAATACTTCTGAACAAAATTCACCTCTAATATACAGTGAATAAGCACTTTAAGAGTACATTGATATTAACTTTAAGGAAATAAGCATTTAGAAAAAAAGCACAGGAAATTTGTCTACTCCGGTTACTAATGTGATTCAGTATTAGCAGGATAAATATATTATAACAAACAAGCCTCAAAATGAAGGGAAAAGAAAATCTGAAAAACCCCAAATAATAATGTAATAATTGGGTTATAATAATAACCCAAATCAATAATTTGAATTTTTGATTAAAAAATATCTAGTCCAGGTCTTATCTCTCAACACTAAATAAAAGGTAAATAAAATGTATTCCATTTTTCTTATTTGCAGGACCCTTTGCTATGTAATTATCTTTCTTTAAAATTTATCTTATGCAGGAGCAAGCCAATTCAAAAGCTAGAATTGGAGGCTGGATTTAGTGAAACTCTGTTTTTAGCTTAGCTCATCCTCGCCTCAGGATCCTGGACTACACTTGAACTTCTTTGATTCCCAAATATAACAAAGAAGACAAATTTGAAAATTGCTTTTATTTTTCACATGCTTTCCATGTTTTAACAGATATGATACTTGTGGCGTTTTTTAACACCATTGCTGTTCAGTACGAAGCTGTCCTCAAGAATAGTAGGGTCATTTGAGGTCATTGTTTGATAATATACACTGGATCCTTTTGTCTTTCATTGGCACCCATGAGATCCCAAAATGCCAAACAGCAGAGGATATTTTTGTGGTAGTGTCTTCTTGACTCACTCCTCAGATAATATTGCAGCTTTGTGTCTGCTTTCATGTATTTTCTGTCATGTATTTGACTTCCTGATAGGCTGTTAGCATTACTTTGCCCTTTTAGATGTGATCCTTTGACTTATTCTTGTTTCAAACAACTTTTTTATTGATAGATTAAAAAAATTAAACACAAATGCATTTAAAATCATGTGAAGTACTCCAAATTGCTATTTGCACAAATGAAACATTTCATTTTCTTAAAATGTGTATGTGAAATGGATCCATATTTTCATGCTACATGGCTTCATTTTGCCATTAGAAATCAAGTTTCAAAATCCATTTGTAAAACCAGAGATTTAAACTACCTTATGTTATTTACATCAAAGATTCAGGAAAAGACACGGAGGCGAATCCCACAGTGGATGACAGGAAACCCACTAAGTCAATCACATGTCCATTTTCTTCTAAGTTCATGCAGAAATTGGATCAAAAGAACACTTCACTATCCTTTGGGCAAAGGCTTGGCACTTAGCTGCAGCCCTGCTCAGGGTCCCTGTAGGATCTGCTTCTCTGCTGGAACCGCTGAACCTGGAAAGAATCCAGGCAGTGACACTTTGAAGGAAGCATATTTGCTCAGCCTGTGATCACATCATAAACAGAATAGGCTGTGAATGCCAGCATACCAGAATGTTGTTGGAGAGAAACATATGGGTGGAAATACTAATTCACTAATGTCAAAATTTACTGCTCTGACATTTTTAGAATAAAATAATTCTCTTTTTCATGGCTGATTATTCCATTTATATTGTGATTCTAGACATAGATACTTCCTCCATCTCCCCCTGTACAATTTAATAACTTCTTTATCAAAAATTCATTGGAAGAAACCAATAAAATAAAATAATCAGAGTGTAATCCCCTGGTTCCAGCTAATCAATAAAAAAATAAATAATTAAAATCAAAATTTAAAAATAGTTTTTAAGTTTATATTCAAAAGACATCCATAATGTTTTCCTTTTTATTGTTTTGAAATTAGATCACAACCTAAGATTTTATAGAGTGCAATTAAATACTTAAAACTGCAAAACCTTAAACTAAAAATAATATGAAAAAGGAGTAAAACATTTATTAGAATTTTAGAACTACTCAGAAGTAGCTTTTTTCACTGGAGTAGCTACTAGGTAGTCTCCAAAAATTAAATGAATCTCCAAAAATAAATTTTCTAATATTTTGGTTTTAAAAACAGAACAGATTATCTTTAACTGACAGCTCAGTTCCTCTATTTTTCTGAATGACTGAAGATTTGGCACTGCTTAATTCTTTTTTTTTTTCTTTCATTTTTTAGCCATTCTTCACAAATATGCTTAAGAAACACTCACAACCATGCAATAGTCTCTTTTCATTTCAGCACCTGGTTTAAAATTCTTACTCTTGGGACAATGTATTGACCATTAGGAAACAATTTATCCATCTCTGGAGCAGTCTACTCAACACATAAACATTTAAAATTATTAAAAACTAAATTTGAAATTTTGTCCTTAATTGTTTATCATCCCAATCTACTTGCCTTAAAATAATTGATACCTCCTAAATCTGAGAATTCACTTGATGCATTTGGATATTCAGTGCCATGATACTCAATTAAGATGAAGTGATATTTATATATATAATAGAATAATGGTCATATGCTTTCAATAATACTTGTTTTTTCTGCAGCTCTTTGGAAAACTGTCAGTAACTTGCCAACTTTGTTTTTATTTTATGGTATAATGTTTAACTAATGTGAATTGAAATTAAGTTTGATGTAGTCCAACAGCCTGTGCCCCTAGAATTTGTCTTCCAGCTCCATTGGTAAGCCACAGCTCTCCACATATCAACAATTCTGCTCTCTGGTGAAAAGCACACAAAAGCTGCCCTGCCTGCAAACAGGACCTAAAATTCTGGAACAACTTAGCTTTTATTGTAAAGCATTTTGTGAGTGATTTCTTTTCTAAAAGAAGACTTGAAAAGATTTGAGTTGGTTCTTAATGTAATTTCCTGCTATGAATTCAACTGACTTTACTAAAATAGGAAAGCAGTTTGTGGTATTATAGAGAAAACCCCAAAACTAAGACCAAATACCCATTCAGAAAAACTTCTTTGTCATCTACAGGATAAAGTTGCTGAAATTATTTTGAGTAATTTCTGAAGCAATCACCATGAAATAAATACACCCCTAGAGGGAGTGTGCTGGTGATATAACTCACCAAAGTTTATCAAACTTTATTGGACTTCAGTCAAAGCTTCACTATTTGACACTTGTGAATAAAGAATAAATAGGCTTTCTTGGGATTGAAAACAGTGAAATTTAGTGGTTATTTTACTAACCTACTTAGTTTTGACTTAACAATTTAAGGCAAAATTGTAATCATTGAACACTGAAATGAAGTTTTTTGGGATGCTCATTTTGATTTTTGTCCTTAATTTCTTGGATGAACTGCAAAAATTCTAGCTTCAAAATACCTTACAGAGAAAGATGGGAAGGCATAGATGGAAAGAAGCTATCTTAGTTTCTCCTAGTTTTAATTTAAGTAAAGAATTAAATTAAAAAACATTATTTATTCTCAAAAATTCCAAGAATCTATGCAAATCTAAATGCATAATCAGAAATAAAAGAGAGGTGGAATACATTTTTCTGAATTCCTCCCTGAAACCTCTATTCCTCAACTAGTAATTAAGCCTGCATAAACTAAAAAAATTCAAATCTTCTTTTATTATAATTTTTTTCAAATTTTTGTTTTTCCTCCCCAGATTTTGTACAATATTACAAGATATCAGCACTAAAAAGTCAGTTTGATAAATGTTATCCCCATGAATTCTGAGATGCAATCGCATTTTCGTCTAATAAAAACATTAATTTATGTTGCTAAGTTACTGTGATGCAGCTACTGTGGTTAAATGCTGATTTCTTAATGGACACCACCATCTCTGCATGTATATGTGTGTTATATAAAGGTAAAAAATCTAATTCTAAGTTTTAATTGATAGATAAACCAGCGAACATTCTAAATTATCTATTTACCATTAGTATGACCAATAATTTTTCATTCCACTTAGGATATAAAACACATATGTAAGATATTTATGACATTTAATATAATTTATAAATTCTGTAGAATGGGAAAAAATAAAGAACCCCAAAAAAAAGACAAGCCTGCAGTAGTGATAAATCTCAAGTTGTATGTAACCTTTCCCAGATGTACTTGAGCAAAAAAGACTTTCAGAAAACTAATATATATCAACCTGCAGACTGCCACTGTATAGAATGTATTTTCAGAGAAACCATCAGATTTTTCTTGTCTATTAACTCATTTTCAGTTTCAGCTTGCACCCCTGAGATTTTTTCATCTGTGCTGTAAAATAGTGAGTGCAGGAGCTTAACATGGAAATATTAACAGATATTAGCTGCAGTGTTGCTGGTGGGTGATGCTCTATTATAGGTTTAAAAACCCATCTGAGACAAGCAAAGTTGTGATATCAGCCACTCACAGTACAGTGTAACTGCATAAAATGAAACAAAAAACCTTTGAAGGCAGAATAAAAACGCACAATACTGAATACTAAATAGTCCTCATGGGATACAGAAGAAATACAGGTTTTTGCATTGATAGCAAACAGCAGGAGACTGCCAAGACTTGGGTGCCTGCAGGCCAGAAAAGCTTAGTTATAACTTTATCCAGATTAACTCCCCGAGATTTGTGTAAGTGACATCCATAAAATGTATTGGAAAAATTGTTGGAAAACAATGAAGATCATCGTTTTATGAAGTGAGGAAAAGCTGAACATTATTTTTTCAGTAACAATTTTTTTTTTTTTTTAATTTAAGGATTATCTATCCACTGTCTTGCTTGCTTTTGTTTTGTTCTTTATTTTGCTAAAATATGTGCACATGCATTGCACCCTGCTGGAGGGTTTGTGCTGCCTGGAGACTAGACTGGAACCAAATCTACCTTGACTGGGAATGGTATGAAATCTTGCTTTCAGCTGCAGTCTAGTAATAGACATTATTTGGCTCTAAAATTTGTGAAGTATGTGTAGATAATGGAAATGCTTTACAAGTTATAGAGTTCTATATTCTTCCAATATGCCTTCTTCATATTCTTTTAACTTTGAACATAATAATTCTATTGAAACCTGTGGTAAATGTTTCACAGAATTCACATATAATGACACTTCATATTATTCAGCTAGACCAAGATGTGTTTTTCAGATAATATAAATTCCAACACACATCAGAACTCTAAATAAATATTGCTTCAGTCCAAAAGAATTATTTTGATTGCTTCCAACTAAAAATTTAGATTTATCAGATAATAAAAAAGCAGATACTTGTTTGCTGAAGTGCTGCAATACAATATTCTTAATGCAGTCCATTGGTTATGCTATTAGTTTTCTTATTTGTTTGCACAGTGAAGTCAGTCAGGTGTAGTTCTAGCAAAATATAAAGTTTACAAGAAGAAAGAATAATACTCTAAAGTTTTCATAATAATTTGAGATTCTACTAATTTTTCTAATCCTAATTTTCATTTCACATTGATAATTTTGATAGAAAAATCTGCACAGAAAATTTTATTAAGTACTTGTGCATTCTTCTAGAAACTAAGCTTTTGCTCTTAAATTTTTCAGAGCTTATCATGATAGTTCAGAATTATCAATGTCTAATCTGTAAATGCAGGAGAAATACTTGAAAAAAAACCTTCTGTAGAAAAATATATATGGTCAGTATAGGAAATCAGGCAATCTCTTCTGTGGATTGGGCCTTTATAATAACAAATCTTTGAGGAATTATTTATAGTAAAGAAACAAATATGAGAAATTATCACTGAATTGCCTATGTAAAAGTTTGCATTTCTTCTAATATTCATATGTATTTAATTCTAATTTTGTTCTGAACTACAAGGCAATTGATATCAATTTTAATTTAATGATCGCTAAAATTTCTTTTTTTTAAATAAATTAAAGTTTGTGGCAGATGTAAAATTTTATGGACTAAATAACAAGCAAATAAGCCATTTTCAAGTCATTTTCAAGATAAGTAGATGCAGGAGAAAATTACCTGGCGTTTAATTCCATCATCCTAATCTGATAAATGAAGAGAAATATGGTTGAATTACTGTTTTAATGATGCCTCTGATATTATTACCTTTTATTATCCACATCCTTATTGAGACAGTTTCCAAGGCCTGTTGACAGGAGCAACATCAATTATGTTCTTCCAAACTACATAACCATGAACCATATACAATATTAATGTATAAGAAACTTTCCTGTTGGCTCACAGTTATGGACAAGATTTCCTTCATAGACATTATGATGTCATTAATCCCTTCTGAATTTAGATTAACATCGGAACAGAACAAACACCACAACAAATAAACAAAATTTCATCCAATTATTATAATTTTTCTATTAAATTATCCAAACGCCACATTACTTTTTTCATGGTGTCACCTCCTCTTTATTTAAAAGGCTACTTCATGATCTTTTCTTCAGTCTTGACTTTAAGAATTCAATTTACAATGCTGCCTACAATGTATTTTTAATAGGTAAACCATCAGGTATTTCATGGACTACCTCTTCAGTATTCCCCTGTATTGATTTTTGTGCCTTATCTCATCTCATCTCATAGATTTCTTTAGAAAGCTGTACAATGATTTTTTTTCCTGTACTGGTGAGTATCTGGCATGTTACTACTTCCCACCCATAGTATGCTAAGATACTGTGCTATAAAAACTTCAATAACAGGAAAAAAAACGAATTCACAGGTTAAGCCTATCAAACAACAGTGCTAGGCTGAATATGATCCAGAAAGTGTTAAAATGATAAAAATTTGTCTAGCCCAGGTTTTTTAAATATTTTTTTTCCTCATATCCTTCCCAGTCAGTATGCTTTAATGCTGTCTCATACTCTTGGCTGTAGGATGAATTAGACACAAATGGAAGAGTAAATGTTCACACATTCACTTTCTGTAAACAATTTTAATAGCCAAGGAAGAAATCAGTAAAGTTTTCGTTTAATTTATGAGTGATTTTTTTTTTTTAAAATAGGAGATATAAAACTAAATGTTGGAGATGAGTGAGGCTCACCAACAAATTTAATCAATATTATTTGGCCAATGTAGTAAACAGTGGAAGTCAAATTCATTCAGTTTCAGAGCTGAAAATCAACCAGAACCCACTTTTTTTGTGGTATTCAGCAGTTTGCATGGCTGATTACGTCTTAATTTTAAGCATGGGATTTATTTATATGTGTTATTAATGAATTTTCCTTATTTGATAAGAGATATACAGACTGCCTTGATCATCTGCTAAAGGGATGGACATAAGAGCAGTGATGTGGAACCTCAGAATCCTATTTCTCCTTAGCTGCAGGTCTGAAGAACCAGTGTTCTAGATTCCATGTTTTAGAATCTAATTGCCTCACTGCAGCCTTTGGGCCAGCAGGGTAAACATTTTGGTGCAATGCAAATATGAAAGTACTTATCAGTCTGTGAGATCCAGACTATGCCACAGCTTGAAGACTTTCAATTTCACAAAAACATAAGTATATCAGATATAGGAAAGTTAAAGAAGAACATTTTGCTCAATTCTGACACTGAAATATCTCTAAACTATCATATTGAATGTAATGTTAATTAAGCAACACACATTGAGGCACTGTTGGGAGATTAATGAATGCCTGGGAGTGGTGTACAGCTCAAAACTATATTGTGGTTATAAAACCTAGTCAATAATTAAGTCCCAGTAAATGCCCTAGTCTGAGACTAATATTATTTTAGGGAAATTAATTGAGAATTGAAGAAAAGTCTTAAACATGTGTGATGTCAACAAAATCTTTACAGAAGCAGTTGCAGTTCTTTCATCCACAGACTTTTTGTAAGCCTTAATATCCTTCCGTCGTTCAATAAGGCTCTGATATCTTGTGTAATCATCCTTAGTAATATATATATATATATATATATATATATATATATATATATATATGTTATAGAAATACACAAACAGGTAACATATGGTACCTCTCCCAGACACCAAGCCTCTCAGGTTTAAAAAGCAGTATTTCCCTCCAGGTTAAATACCTTAACACTCATTCTGCAAACTGCTGAAAACCTGCCTCCATTGTACACTATTTTACTCAACTGCTAAGAGCTAAGGGATAAGGTTCTACAAGACAACCTCCTGTTTTTGTTTTACACTTCCAGACTCAATTTTTATCAACTTGTGCATGACCATTTTTTGGAGTTTGTTCAGACAAATGACAGAGCATCAAGCTTTGTAGCTCTAATTCACACAAGGTAACAACAGATTTCCACAAAGCCTAATTAGGAATCTGTAAACAATAATCCTATTTAAAGAAGAAAGCATTAGCCCACAGGAACCAAAACATGAAAAAAACCTCCCTCAATTGTTTGCATTGTGCTTCAATAAATTAACATGAAGGCAGCTTTTTTGTGAGTACTGAAAAGTAAAATTAAAAAATAATATATATATATACACATACTGTGTTAAGAGATTTTCTCTGGACGTTGTTTTCCATGAAATTTATGGTCATGAACAGGCTTGAAAAATGGTAATTTAGAGCAAAGAGAGGAGGCATGAGGACAACCAATACAAATTAAAATCTAAGGAAAAGACTCAGAAATTACTTTACCAGAGGAGTTTTCAAAAGTCTTGATCAGAGAGATTGAAAGAAATGTAAGGAAAGAAATTCTGTGGCATGTTAAGTTCTAATGAATATTCTTTTTTTTCATACACAGTAAATCTGTCTCCAGCTCAGGCACCTGTATAATCAAGACACTGTTAAGTTTCTTTGAACTCTTCTAATTCAGGTTTCATGCATCACATTTGTTTAAAATGTTTAATAACTTATTCACTAATTGCTTGTTTAAACCTATTCTGGCTGCCAAGCATTCTGTTAGAACTGATAAAATATAGATCACTCTGAATATTTATGTGTGATTTTTGTGCAAGTGACATTTATGATTAACACAAACTTAATTTGGTAGTGGAATCAAATAAAAAATGTCTCTGTGTATTCTACTGGAATGATTAGCAGAGGCCATTAATCAAGAAGTCCCTTTTGTTCTTAATTTCATGCCACATGAATGAGTAAAGATACAAAGGAACTGAGTA
The DNA here is from genome assembly GCF_971803275.1 of Cyanistes caeruleus. NCBI lineage: Eukaryota > Metazoa > Chordata > Aves > Passeriformes > Paridae > Cyanistes > Cyanistes caeruleus. The sequence goes on from NC_141701.1 coordinate 126,378,760, forward strand.
TTTCATCAAGCTCTGGCTTTCTTTATGTGAAATATTCAATTCTCTCACAAGAAACTTCCATATCTTTAATGTTTTTAATCACTGCTCTTTTGTGTGTGGCCCTCTTTGTGAAGTGAGACCTGCATATCACTCAGGCAAAAATATTTCTGGAGCATAGCATAGTCATGAATTTGATTCCAAATGGCTTTTCATATCAGTGATACAGTTATATCCGAAAACTGAGCAAGGCCAAAGCTGGCTCAAAAAACTTCTTTTATTAAGTCTGCAAAGGTCACAAATTAAATGAAGAAGGAATTTTATTTGGGAGTTGTCAGGAAGCTTCCTTATTCCTCCTTAATTTGTTCCCTACTTACTCCATGTTGGGTGTCAAAATATTGATATACTACAGCTAAGGATGATCCAATGACATACAAAGATAAAATCACAGTCTGAATATTCTCCTAATAAGCAATATCTCAAGAATTTAAAAAAGAAAAAAATATAACTTCTTTTTACAGTGTATAAAAATGCATTATATCTGAGATGAGTGAAATTTAAAAAGGCTTTTAATTGCAGGCCACTATCACTAACAAAAAGAGATAGATGCTGAATGGATGGCTAAAGACATTTTTCTCATTGCTGATTTGAGTGAGTGTGAATAACAAAAATTATGTGTGATTTGGGTTATATCAATGTAGCAAAATATACCATGACTAACAGGTACACAACAGGTTTAATATGCCCAACAAAGAGTTATAGAAGTGAAGAGAAACCACTTTTTCTTCAGGATGGCAGTAGCCCACTCCAAAAGTCATACATTGTTGTCATGTCTTAAATGAGGCTCATCAGAGCACATAAAAAAACCCAGGAATATTTTTTTAACTTTATGTATAACTCCCAGGTTCTATTCTCCCAGGTATTTATAATTCTGTGTGGAAACTGCTGATTTAAGTGTTTGGCTCACATGATTTCAGAACTTACAAAAGCAAATGGCTCAGATTTATTTAAGCTGTTCCAAAATGAACTGCAAAGCTAGAAATCTGTACATTTACTAGCTTGCAAATAAACAGTTGTCAAAAACTGTGTGGATTTTATGTTTGCAAATTTATACAGTCCCAATTAGAAAATAACAAAACATCTGCAGTTGTCAGAAAGAGCGAATACAAGGCAAACAAACAAATTCAAATTCACATTTGAAGAGTGCCTTGAAAGTTTTTATGGATACATAAATATACCACTACGAATAATTACATTGTTAAAACAATATCTACCACTTAAGACTGTAATTCTTATTTTTCATGTCCCTCAGAGTGAAAGGGGTATGTCTTTGCCTTAAAAAATACAAAAAATTACAAAAAATACTGAAGACTACACAGAAAATCAGTCATAGATTTTTTTTATTGCCAATGGTGCTTGATTGATTTACCATACAATATGGTAAAATTCAGTAAACTAAGTAGTGTAAAACTGTCTGCAGACTATTTTACAGAGCTGAGAGTTAACCTGAGGCACATGTAACCCAGATAACTTGAGTAACCCACTGCCACCATGAACAAAGCAGTGGTGGACAAGGCAAAAGACAATTTTCCTCTTTGGCTACTTTAAACAAAAATGCATATTCTTTCCCTGATATCATAGAATCAAAATCAACTCCTAAAATATGTCTTGAATTCTTTAAACTGGAAATTGTACACATTAAATTACATTCAGGTAAGTAGTTATGGTCTGGTTGAGAATGCAGAAACATATAAAATTTTTTACCTTTAATGTCTCTTGATCTGATTTTATAGACGTGGTTCATGTAGCAGTTTCAGAAATGGTCTGATTTGAGATCCTACAGTTTCTGCAGAGTCCATAAAGAAATCAGTGCATGTTTTGTACCTTAGAAATACAAAAAGACAGTGTTAATATTTGCTAATCAGTTGACTCTTAATGAACTTATCTATTTCTTGCCATATATCTTCTAGGAGGCCTTTTTGTTTTAAGAATTTTTTTTTCTTGGTTTTTTTTTGTCTGTTTATATGTCTAGCATTTTTTTGAAGGACTAATGAAAAATTTGACTGTTAATTATTGTTCTTCACATGTGAGGTAACATAGGCTTTTAGTAAAATCTCATAACTCCTAAGACTGATGTCTATTTTTTTTTGCCAATATCTTAATCTCCCTAGTAGCTTTGAGAAGGGAAAAAAGGAATCATAAAACATATTCTTCTTCACAGCAGTAGTGTGTGATTCTCAGCTGTGGCTTCTCTGCTTGTTTCCCAAGGCAATAGGCACCCAAAGTATTTTCCACTAAAAGAAGTGTACTGCCCATTACTTAAATTACAGTGCTTTTACCCAGTTTGAACATGAGAACCTTGTACAAGATTTTCTGTAGAGAAAAATAGAGTTTTGGTACAGATGTCAATGCTTCCCTGACTTCAGTTTTACCCATCTGAAAAAGCAAATGTCAAAAGACCAGGATAAGAAAATTGCAGAGATTCTTAACCAAGGTCATTTTCTTAGTGGGTGTAAAATAGTAAGTCACCTTGAATAGGAGTGTATTGAGCATTAGAGCCACATAAACTTAACTTCCAGGAACTCTACTAAGTTTGGTGTTCTCGTTGAAAATTCTTTATGTGATACAAGCTTCTTGACTTGACATCATCCCTGATAATTACAAGCAACACCAAAAAAAAAAAAAAAAAATACAAAAACCTGACATTCTGCTGAGACTGAAAGCAAATACCCGTGACTGAACTTAAATAAATCACCATAAATATATGCCAGTTCTGCCTGTAAAAAGTCACTGAACGTCTCTAGTCAGTCCTCTGTGATGTATTTTTACAGATTAGCTTGCTCCAGGTGAAAGTAATCTCCAATTATGAGCATGAAGCCTTTTGCTGTGGTTGTTGAAAGACTAAAATGCAGCTTTAAATCAGAAACACATGCAGGTAAGAATTCCACACTCAGGTTCCATGAGGAAAAAAAGTGTAGATGAGCTGAGGAATGAAGTACAACCCCAAGTCTGGGAGTGAGCTGCAAACCCAGACGTCCATATGGGGCCTCTATTAAAGGTTCTCATTTGCTTTTTTTTGTAAGCTTTACAGAGATAGAGTGAAGATACGCTTTTCTCTGCCTCTCCTCAGCAAGCTCAGCTCTGTAATGATGCTACTCACTACAGTTTTACAGTAAAGGAGCTTTGACATTTTGCTTTGATGCAGTAAATATATAACAACCACAAGTGAGTAAAATCAGTTATCTTGCTTTCTTAGTAACAGCCCCAGATGACTGCCTGAGCACTTACACTGTTGAACCACTTACTGGCTTCAGTTTGCTAAGCTTTATGTTTCCCATACAGAATCTGTCCTTTTTATTATGTGCATGTGTACCCATATAACCCATATATTGGGTTATATGTGCATACAACCCAATAAGACCTTATGCTAGAATAAAGCCCCCAGATAGTACTGTACTACTAAAAAAGGTTGGTATTTAAAAAAAAAATAAGAGCTGTTAATAACAAAAATCTCTCTTAAAGAGATAGCACTGGATGCTCCAGAATGCACATACTGTTGAGTTCCTTCTTGCTACACTAGTCTTTTGGGCTTTCAAATGCGATATTCCCCACACAGTAACAGTCCAGTCTCAGTTCCTTGAAGAATTTTAAGCTGACATGCAGTAACAGTATGAGGATTTCCTTCCCTAGGTCCCCTTTTTTCTTCATTAATACAAACACTTCCCTTGCTGATAGTGTCACTTTGTAAGCGTTCATTACCTATTGATCGGGCAGTGTAGAGTGCACGGATGGATTGGCAAACCCTCACAGAGGACTCTTCATTTCAATGAGCTCCTGACATACCATGCCACGGGATTTCTTAACAGAATATTGACAAGCTCTGGCAGATTCTCCATTTTATGGACTAAATATTGTACTTTGTGTTTGTTTTGTCTGATTTTCTGTGATTTTATTGTCACTCATTGTTCTTGAGTTTATTTATCATGTGAGTATTCATGACGTATCAATATAAATCAGATCAAAACCAGATTAAAATCAAATTAAAATTAGACAACAGGATGTCAGAAATAGAGTTTTTGTAGACATCTTTATTTATGGATTATGTATGTGCCTAGATATGTATATATTTGTGATATGTATGCATGTACATGTGAATTTAGAGATCTGTGATTGGCATGCACTACCAGTGGGTCAGGCCCGAGATTTCTGTGATTGTGTTCTCATGTGCTTGGAGAGAGAAAGGTGCTACCTCTCATCCTGTCATTCTCTAAATAAGATATCTTACTCTTGAGCTTGTAATTGAGTCATGGATCATATCTTGGTGTTATGGAAATGGTGAAGAAAGCACCTCATGGTGATGTGGAGAGATGTTTACAGAGTCCTCTGGGGAGGGCTACAGAGGCTGACATCCTCACAGTGCAAAAGAGAAAGGGAGCAAGGAAGAGCTACAAAAAAACATATCTGTCTATATTGTGTGTGTCAGTATGTCTGGACTAGGAAGACAACATAAACTTAAGCCACTAAAGACATATTTGGGGGCTGTCTCAGTAAAGGTGAAAAAATGTGAAGCAAACAAAGGATAAGAAAAAAAAAGAGGAAGGGAGAAAAAAATGTAACATGGCCAAGGAGGCTGCATGTATAACTTTGCTTAAAGATTGTGCTGTACTATCAAGAAGATAATTCTCATACTTATAAAAACAAGATGGTTTAATAAATACATACAATCAAAATAAGAGGTAATTGCCTCTGGCACTCTAAAAATAATAAAACTGGTGGTGTTATTTTGAAAAAAATACATGTAAGAATGGCTGAAAATACATTTAAAGTTGTCCTGAAGGAGAAAATATAATAAGGTGGAAATCTTTTGACACTGAATAGGTTTTTGCCTTACCTAATGTGTAAACTATTACACAAGGTATGTTTGTAAGACAAATAATTTTTCTTTTGGCAGTAATTTGTCTCTTAACAATATCAATATTTTATTACCCATAAGCCATTACATTATTAAATTCAGTGGCCTGCAGTAAGTAGTACAGTTGGCTGGGTACCCAGCAGTAAGTTTTTATTACTACTCAAATATTCCAGTGATTTCAAGTTATATATTTAAAAAGAACAATTATTTTTATAAGTGTATAAAAATGAGCTAAAAAAACCAAAGCAAAATCTAAAATTGTCAGTCTTTAAAAAGCATTAAAAAAGATTGCAATAATTTTTAGAGGTATTTATTATATAATGCGTATAAAATGAAATGTCTGTATGTCCATTTAATGTAAATGATAGTTATTTTCATTTAATCCATAAAAACAATGTCATATAAACTATTACAGATGTAATGTTGAGGCTTCTTAATGTGCATGTCATTCTCTCTGTATGAACCTGTTTGAATACCTGCTGTCAGCAGTGGCAAACTTGTCATTCACTGTAATATCAAACACTATGAAGACAGTCTCTCTAACATTGCTCAAGTGTTTCCATACCTATATACATTCTAAAGGATAAGAGACCCTTCATTAAAAATCATATAATTTATGTTTACAGTTTCAGTATCAGTTGCTGCCAGAGATACAAAAACATCTATAATCTGGAGCTTATTTAATGAAATTTGTTTGAATCCCTCTGTTGAGATGAGGTCCCCACATCTCTTCTATAACAATATATCTGGAGTTCCAGCATTTCTCCTTGCTTGAGATTTTGAAAAATCATATAAATGTGAAAACTTCCAGGGGCCAAAAGTATTTATTTTCAGGATTGCTGCTTTGAGTTTTTGTGTGGGGAGAATGGTTCTGGGTTCTTAGGCTTAGAAGGCCTTTTAACTTGATTCAGGATGGATATTTTTACTTAGAAAATTTGGAGATTGAAGACTATATTGACAGTCTTCAGCTGACTGTATTGAGGTCATCCTTCATGAATTGCCCAGGTTTCCACATCATCTGCACATTAGCTGTCGAGTCTGAACTGATGCGAGTCATCTGTCTCTCCAGGTCAGAAAACCCAGGCAAAGGACTCAGTGGTTCACACTGATTTCTGCCCCAAAGGACTGCAGGGATTCAGTCACCTGGAGTCACTCAGTCTGAGAGGTTCAGCTTGACCATAGGTGCAGTTCTCAGGCTGTAATCATATTTATCCACTTAGGATCAGTGAGGCTTAGAGCAAATAATGTGAGTAATTTTGTCTAGCATCTCCTCCCTTTTTTTTCTGTAAGGAAAAATGTTATTTATTATTGCTAATCCTTGCAGGCTATGGAGAGTTGGGAGTTAGGAATCTAAAATGTAATTTGTATTCACATTGAAGTTTACTGTCTGGAGACTGTGTACTAAATGTGTGAGCTCAAACAGCTGTAGCTGCACCAACATCTCATGGAAAGCTTATGGAGTGCAAGGAATATGAACATTTTCCAGACATTAAAAAAAGTATTTATTTCTTATATATACATAATGTGTTGTGTTCTGTATTTATATCACAGTCTTGACAAGTTTGCTTCTGCTCACTTAAGGAATTGCACTGATTATGCAGATATTGTTCATAAATTTTTGCCTTTTTATATTTAATGACATCTTTTTGATCCAAACTATATAAAAAAATGAATATGATCAGAATGAAGAATATGTTACTGTTAAAATGCGAATATTTTATTAGAAATTCTGCATATTTGCCATCATTTGGTTTCTTTCTGGCAGAATACTTTTCTGATCAGCCCCAGAAAATGAAATTGGAAACATTTCATTAATTTTATAAAAAAGGAAAGGTTTGAGTGGTATCATAGTTCCTTTGTATTTTCCCCCTCTTCATTTGTGCAGCTATAATTACAGATTCTTTGTGGAATGTTCATGTCAATCATTATTAATCTCTAATTTCTAATCACAGGCATAAGTAGGTTTAAACTTCATTGAAAACCTTTTGAGAGTTCTGTGGGTTTTGAGAGAGAAATGACGTGTTGCTGATCTTCATAATGTTTTCTGGAGATCCTTGTCAGTAATTTTTCCAAAGGGAAAAAAGTTATCAGAAAGAGGAACAAGGACAAGAAAAAATGAAAAGGCCCAAGGTTCTTTCTAGGCAAGAAGTTATGTTCCAGGATTTTTAACACTTCACAATTATGGCTAGATTTATTGATGGGTGTGACAGTTCCTGGTTGCTCTGCTTCAGTGAAAAGGAAGATAAATAAGGCAACAACACCTGGGAGACAAGTAGACAAGATTAGATGAGAATTAAGAAAATCATCTGAGATTCAGAAACCTATGAAAAAATCTGGCAGAGCTGATTGTGGAAGTTTGAGCAACAAGAAACAAATTGCTTGGAAATTAAATTAAAGAACGGTATTTTTAGGTTGTTGCTTTATATGAAATCAATCAGTGGCAGTGAGGCTAGCAAAAAGGAACCAACTAGAATTTAACTTGAAAAAAATGAGTGCCAATCATATGTTCCTTAATACAGTATGCTTTTCAATATTTTTGGGTTGTAGCCATTTCTGGCAGTTGTTCAGTAGCTATTCCTTATATGTACAAAAATATACTGTAGTCATAACTTAAGTTTTCCAATACTGCAATTTTTCTATCACCTTTTGTGTTCACTGTGGCAGTCTTACTTACCTGTATGTCAAATCTGACTTGTAGAACTGGAGTATAGAAGGGTGAAGTAAGTCAACTTTACCCATTCAGTGTGCTCATGATAAAAAAAACAACTTGATTCTTCTTATTAAAATATGGGGACTGATTCCTAGTAATTTACAGTTCTGAACATTTCTGTATCTTTTATATGTGTTCTATAACATATTTCACAAATGACCTTTAAAACAAACAGCACAAAAAGGTATGAACCAAGAGGCTGTTTGGTAGTGGGGCCTGGAGAAGGCTAAAATTAGAGGGATGCCCTGGAACAATTAGAGTGAACAGTGCACTGTTCCTTACTATTTACACACCTAAAAGGTCCCTTGTATTCCTATCAGTGCTCACTAGTAGTTAAAAATAAAATAGGGAAAGATTAGAGGAGAAAAATAAAACCATAAACTCATAGGCATTCAAACATCCTCAACACAGTGAAACTATTGTTCCCCCCAATTAAAAAAAAAAAAAAGTGGTAGAACTGCAAAAGGTGAAAGGAAAGTCAACAAAGGTAATTAATGATGAGATTGATTTAATCTCTCTCTATGAGTGGAGAGGTTAACTGACCTATCATCTTTAGTCTGAACAACAGACAGCTGAGGGGAATATGAAAGAGGTTGTAACATAGGGAGGAACGAGGAAAAGATTAAGAGGAACAATTTAAGAAATAAAGGGCATCAGATGGATTTAGTAGATTTAATGTACACCTAATCAGGTAGTTAAGCTATGGAACTCATTGAGTTGAAGCTGAAGAGATAAATTGTGCACACTGTTTTTCCACTTTGTTCTCATATTTCTTTGTAGTTGGCCACAGTCAGGTATGGGATAATAGATTAGCCTTTGTTCTGAATGCTTTTGTTCTGAATGCATGCTGTTATATCTATGCTCTTATAAAATAATTTTATAATTATAAAAATATAAAAATATTATAAAATCTTTTTTTAAAAAATAATTTAAAAATGGGTAAACATGTTTCAGACAAAAGACTAAAAAGAGAATATTACTCTCTCCTACTGAAAAAAACAAAAAACAGAATAGAGAAATACAGAAAAGTTAACCTGTTGATGCATAAGTGGAAGAATTCAGAAAAAAGCATTTAACAGGCTGTCCAAAAATTTTCCCAAACCACCCACCTAAGAGGAAAGCAGAGGCAAGAAAAGCAATGGAAGAGTAAGTTACCAAAATGTGACTAAAAAGCACACCAAGCAAATCTGCGGGGCTTGGCAAAATAGCATGCAATTACTACTTTAACTAGCAATTAGATGGAATAGATAGAGCTTTCATAAATTTTGCCCAAAACCTTCAAATGTAAATCCTGTTACAGTATTCATCCAATAGGCAATACTGTTGATTTAAATGGAACACAGTTTAAGATGTATTATCTTATTTCTTAGCGTAGTGAAGAATGAGCATAAAAATAATCCTTTCTTGAGATGAAGAAATGCAAAGTATTGTCATGCTGCACCTTGAAATCTTCTAGAATCTAGTGATGACAATTTGTACTGGAATTCCCACTATTATATTGCAATTGGGAATAACCAAAATGACTTGACAGAGTATAAATATAACTTTATGACACTTTCATATCCTTTTATGTCTTGATATGGGAAGTTAACACATGAACCATTTGGGGGACAGTTAAACATGGTCTTCAAAATACTTCTACTTTTTTAAAGATCTTTCTAAGTTCAGACTATGTTAGGCTTAAATGGGGAGAAGTTTTCTTTTCACGGCTCCAAATTGCTTTTCACTTAGCACTTGGCCCAAATGCTCACTTTCTATCAGATTTAGGATGATATCTCCAATAGTCTTCTGTCACCACCCTTATATTTTATATTTCATTCTTCATGTTACTTGTATTGCCTGTCTTGTTATACACATGACTTCAGCTGCAGTACTGTTTCAGAGCTACCATTTCCAGATTTTTTTCCTCCTGTTAGCATCCCCTGCTTCAGAGAAATTCCGAGCTGGTAAAAAGACATACCTGTCCCAGTTTTTCTTTCCACAGATCAATGTCAGCAGAAAGTTCACATTTCAACTTTCTAGCACTTCCCCCATCTACCTGCAACAAAATGTAAAAGTAAAATGTTGTTTCCAAACATCTGGGGGAAAAAAAAATATGTAGATTCTTGATTTACAGTATGTTTGCACTTCCCAATCTGCTTTTCATAGAACCAACTCAGAATACCAAGTGCTATTATTCTTGGAACTGAATTTATCTTATAAAGTTGTAACTGGATTAATTCCATGAGAAATAAAACAAAAGCTCTTCTGTTGCTCTGACAAAGGATGATTAATCCTGAAAAAAATACCTATGAGAAAAAGAAATCAGCTAATAAATATTATCCAGAGGAATAAATTAAAGAGTTGATATTTACTTTAAGATCTGAAAAATACAACTATCTGCAAAAAGGCAGATAGTAATATCCACCTGAAAGCAGGGTAAATATTCCCTTTTTCCCCTTACCTATGTATGTACATCATTCCCTCTGAGAAAAGAATTACATTTTCACATGTAATCATAGAATGTCTATCATGAGAAATCTCTGTTCTTAATCTGGGCCACTGGTCACGAAGTTAAGATTAAAATAATAATCAATAAACTAATCTGTTTAAATCCTTTGGAAAAATGTGTACAGTACAGCCAAAGAAAGAATAATACTAAAACTAAGAATTATAATAACTTATGTTATTCCAAATGTTACAATAATTTTTACTTTAGTTCAGACAAATACTAGATATGTTTATAAAGAAACAGGATTGAATTTATGAATCTTGAAATACTAATAAGTAAAAAAATGAGTTAGTTCCAGTTACTAGAGATAACATAGTCAGTTTATGCCAGGTCTGTTGTTAGTGATTAGACTTAATACCAGACAGCATCCTTGATCCTGGTCAAAACACACCATAAAATGAAAAGTCCTTACAATCAACCATGAGAGAGTTGTGCTAACCTTGTCTTAGAAGTCACTTCTTGCATGTCTTAAGTGGATCACACTGCCCCATGTCTTTACTTTATAAGGATCAGATCTTTCCATTCACTTTAGTGAGGAGGATAGGACGACAGAAATACAGAAATGGTTTGTAAAATTCTTTCATAGATACTGTCAAAACTTGACATGAGGAGCTTTTAGACTGAAAACAGCAAACAAATGAGTTACTAATCTCAAATGCCTGTGTGTATAAGCTGACAGCTTCTGTCTGCCCCTTGCCTTTGCATCCAAAATGCTTGCCTGATGTGGATGGCAAGAACCTCTCCAATCGTGCTCTTTGGCTGTTCCTTCTGAAGCTGTCAGCCCCATCGCATTTCAGTGACTTTTCTCTGTTTTCTTTACACTGTGCAAGTGTCAGCTTGCTGTGGGGACTCAGAGCAAAGGCAGCTGTGCAGCAGAACATGCCAGCTGCATCAAGAATGAGAGAGAGAAGGTCAGCAAAGAAACTCTGGAGGATCTTACAGTCCAGATCACATCACAGGGATTGAGAGACCAGACCAAATGTTGTGAAGACCAGCCAGCTCCATGGTGGCTCTGAGTATGTTCTTTTGGGCTACCTCCAAATTTTTCAAACAGAGCTTACAAGTTTTCTTTCCTTCAAATAACTTTATTACTAAAGTACCTAAATCTGAGCTGTCTTAGATCATTCACGACACACATTAATTTTTCAGGGGAAAAGACATGAGCAAAATAAGTTTTATTGGGACTTAATCTCACTGTCTTGATTGACCATACCTACTAAGGTTTTTCAACATGAAACAGACTCCTAATTTGAAAAATAAATCTTTCAACAGCTATTTTATCAAGGGGTACTCAATATGATGCATAAAAAAAATTAATTAGACTTACTAATATGTATTTTATTCCAAATAAAATTCCTAGTCTCCATATCTATAGTTCTGAACTGCATCCCCTAAACAAGTGTTTATCCAATGGGGCAAGTGAAGAGAAACCTGTACTCTGAGATAGATACATTAGAATTCTAAATCTATATGTGTACAATGGAAAAAATCACCTTTTGAGGCATAACTGCTATGAAAGCTGCAACATGTGCCCTCCAAATTTGATACTAATTCATTGTGTGCTATGCAAATACGGATGCAGGATTCTTTTTGTTCTTATGAGTAATGTAACTGATCTCCACCACAAATAAAAATTGGTGTTATTAGTTTTGACTGACAATACAACAAACAAAAATGTTGTTAGTCCAGAAGAGATTAACTTTCTCAAACAGAATATCTGACATCTTTGCTGGAATTAATCCCATTTGTTCTTATAGTTTTTATTTGCTTCTGCTATCATTTCATAGTTAGGAAACCTTCCATTTCAACACTGAGAAGCTCTCCAGGTCAGTTTTATAGTTATATGGAATGACCTTTTCTCTTTTGTATTGTAGCTCTGCTCTTGGCAAGTTACATTTACATATAAAAGCATTCTGAGAAGATTTAATCCAATATTAATGTAAATTTGTTTTGCAGTTCAGTACTTTGTAAATAACTGATGTTACATCTACAAATCCATTATATATATTAAATACTCTAGTGCCACATAATTTCTTAAATGAGCCAGGGGATGAGGTTTACAATCAATGTCCTGGAAATGCAGCAAAAGTGCAACGACACATTATGAAGGGAATAATTCAGAAAACTCATTCTTGCTTAAACTGGCATTTTAAATGACATTTCAGCCATCTTATATGTAATTTGAAAAACATCCTCCTCAAATTCTCTGTTTACTAGGGCCCTTGTCAATCAAGACCTGACTGGCAGTATGCACCAGCGTCAAGCTGCTCTGATTTCCTCTAAGACACGTTCTTCACCCCACAGGGAGCACAGGTTATCATAAATGCCAATGTGAACATGTATTCAGTACTGCAAGAGTATTTCCCCCATTGATTTCCTTCTGTGTGTGAGTGTGAGCAAGAGAGGAGGGGGTGGTGGCGCGGTACTTCAGCTCTTCACACACTACATAACATTCCCAGTCCCAGAATTAAATTACAGAGAGAGATCCATAATATTCATTCAGTCACTACAATGGCTCCCTTAGCGCTCTTGTTACTAATGGTGTAGGCTCATTTGTGAAGATTTTCATGCAGTTTTCTTGAAAGGGACTCAGCAATCCCCCGCTTCTGAACAAATAACAGACCAACAATATGCTCACCAAAGGGGTCGCCTGGCATGAATCAGGTTATTTAGCTCTATTTGGCTAGGAAAGAGTACACCAAGAGAGAAGAGGAGAGTAGGAAAAGGGGAAAGGCAGTAATCTGCAAACAGCAGGGAGGGGTGAAGTAAGAAATAACATAAATGAGCTATTTACACTTTTTAACTATAAAAATAAAGCCTCTGCAATTAACAGAAGGCTTTCTTCTGGAACAAAGCTGTTTATGTTAAGTGTATGTGGCTTTAAAATACTTTTGGAGGAAAGAGATTTCTAAAATCAAGGTCTTCATTCTGTCCATGAAGTCTGTGGACTGTAAATCACAGTGTGTTCTTTCCCCAGGCAACCGACAGCAGATTAGAGAGGATGTATTGGGTGTTCCTTTATGATTGCCTCACCAAAACACAATAAAGCTCCTACAGAATGTTGAATCACAAAAAGAAAATACATGTTTCAACATCTTAGCAGCAATCTTGATTCTTTCTTCCTGGCCAGATTTATCCTGCCATGATTGCTTCTTTACCTCAGGCTCTCTACAAAGAAAGTCATTAGGGCCTCTACTGCCCAGCTTCAGTAAGGGTCTTCAGATATCTCCCTTTTTTTTCTTCTGTACATGGACTCAGGAACATTTGATTTCATTTAGTTTCCCTGTTGTATCCTGTGATGTTGAAGGTTTTGGACAGAGGACTGAAACTATTTTCCTCCACCTGTTTGCTACAGGCTTTGATGGCAAGGCTGTCCTTTCTTAGAGAGATCATGATGGGGAGAAGTAAGGGCAACAGAAAACTTTGATCTTCTCACCAGAAAAGACGTCAACTGACAGGGAAATTTCAAGTTGCTGTTATGACTCCATCTTGGCTTCTAAACAAAAATTATATTCTCATTTGCATAATGGATTTAATACCTGGTCTTTTATGTCAGTGCTTTAGGTTTCTTTATTTATTTTTATGCTATTAACAGGAAGAAAGATTGAAAAATTACTTATTTATCAGGCTCAACAGTCACAGATACTTATAATTCTTTATTTGACTTCTCACATTCTATCCAATGAGAGCTCAGCATGCCACAGAGGTGAACAATCTATGTGGGAACAGTTAATTCTTGTGTTACTGGCATATCAGATGCTCAGTCAGAGTTCCTTTAAATCTTTTTATCTACCAGACTGCTGCAGATGATGAATATACAGAGGTGAGAAGTTATGTCAGTATTGAAGTATAGACTCTAGGTACATGCTTAGTCCTTGTACACTGACTGACAATAACTAAAATATAATTATTTTCTGAAAATTCAGGTAGTCATTCCTTCTTTTGTTCACATACAGAATTCAAACCTGTTTAAGATCTTTTACCTGTATATCTAGATATTGGACCTTGACCCAACAAAGCACTTATGCATCTGTTTAACCAGGAGGGCAGTCTCATTAGTGTTGTGAGAGCCTGTACAGATATTTGCCTGCATAAGGCAAAATACAAATAAATGGCGGCCACCTCTGAAATCAAGCCCTTTATGTTAAAATAGATTTTATTAAAGCAATTATCAGTGAAATCTGACTTACAGAACCACTCAAGGGAGCTACAAAAATATTGGCTGCCAACATATGTTCTCTGTTAATGAAGACAGAGCAGTACTGTACTCAGCTTTTTGGACATAGTTTTGGACAGCGCATTAAAACAGGAGTTTGCTTATTAAAGGTGGCTTCTTTTAAAACTGATTTGGACAATTTTTAGCAATTAATTTAATTAAATTTTTTATTTTTTTTAAATTTAAATTTTCATTGCTATTTAACATTTCAATAATTTTTAGGAAGATTTTTGGGTATAGAAAGGAATTGCATATCCCACAAACTACTGTCTGCTTAGAATATGGGGTTGAAGTGTAGAAGGGTCAGGTTCAAGAAATGTCTCTGCCTAATCAGCAAGGTAGCTCTTCACAGAGAACAAGGACCTTTGACACCCACATTCCAGATTTAACTCATACAGATAATCTGTATCATTCAGATCTTTCATCTCTTTTCAAACTGAAAATGGATGTTTAAATGAATTCAATTTTAATGAAGTATAACAAATACATTCAAACCTTTTAAAGTTGCTGCAAAATTGAAGCTGCATCCTCCAGACAATACTAAACTCTTGCAAAATTTTCATTCAGTAGTGCAATAAACATAATGGTGCCTTATGAAGGACAAATTCATATTTAGGTAATGTGTATGTGGTACTTTGTAGGCAGAGGCAAATGACCTCTGCCTGCACTTCGTGCTGGCCAGAAGCCAGGAGGATGTGATTAGCATAGTGTTGAGCCAGAACCTGCACTAATAAAGCTCCCTGATTGTAGAGGCTGCTACCTGGGCAAAGTTCCATACTAATGATGCTTGCATAGCTTCTGGTTACATCTGTGTTAGTGTGTTAGGTCAGCGTGTGCGTGTCCTTCCGAAATGAACGTCCTGATGCCTCTGCTCACTGCATTTTTGTGAGCATAAACTGGGTTCCTTTTTGGATGAAAGGAAATGGGAAGGTCTGATCTCAAGGTGCACTGAGAGCTGTGCAACTGCTAAGGAGAATTCAGTTTATAAGGTCAGACTAGGAGTAGTCTGAAGTAGAATCCCCTAAAATTTGTACAGCATAGACACTGAGTGCTCAAGTTGAAGTGCTTTGCTCTGTTTATTCTCACCCTCTCTCTTTATTAACAGAGTGAAGAAGTTCATTTCTTCTAGTCCAGTATACTCAGTCTGTTGTGTTCCATGGAAAGAGAAGAAAATCAGTGTAAAACATCATTGTACTGTAATTATGAATTAATGATGAAAGAGAAAGTTTGGAAACATGAATTTATCTTTAAAATTTATGGAAATATCCATCAAAAGTATATTTTAGGTATCTAGTAAAGATATTTAAAGGTTTGCCTTCACTTCCTAAGTATATTTATAAATAGTGAGTGGATACAAGTTGCTTCCTGGGGAAAAATCTATTTCACAGTCATAAAGAATAAAATATTTCATCTGCTTTAGGCTCTGACTTCAAGCAGAACTAACACTCAGCCTTGGTCAGTCAAGTTCGGAGTATAAGCAAGATTGGAGCTCTCTATGTAAACTCTTCTTAATTTATTTTTTTAATTTTGATAGATATTATAATTTCTTTTTCTTATTTCTGCAAATTTTGAAATTCCTCTGAATATAAAAGATTTTTCCTTATCAAAGGCAAAGCTCTGAATCTTTTATTTTTATTTTATTTTATTTTTATTTATTTTATTCTTTATTTTATTTTCTTTATTTTTGTCTTCTATTTTATCTTCTATCTTTTATTTATAGGATTTTTTACAGTTTTGTGGTTCCAATACTTAGAGAAAGCAAGGTTAATGAAATTATTTCCAGAGATTCTAGAGCTGATAAGTACTGTACAGAAAACCATGTAGTTTGGAACATTATGGCGTTTGGAATTTCAGAAATCTGAAACTCTAGGAATGCCAAAATTGAGGCTGTTCTACATCTTTAATTCACTCTTTATCTTTAAATATTTACCTAAAACATCCTGTGTCACCAATAGGCGTCCTGTAAGCATTTTTCACTTCATGAACATTGTGCCAGCCCAGCACTGGCTCTTTATGAACTTAATTATTGTTATTACAGTCAGAACTCATAATGCCGAACAAACACTATAGATTTTACCTTCAGAAAGCTCTTTCTTGTCCTGTTGGATACATGTACAAGAAGGGAAATAAAAATGACTTACAAATGAGAAAAATGAGGCACAGAACTTGGGCTATTTTTGGGTTGTTCTGCTTTGTTTCACTTTGCTTTGCTCTATTACACAATTTGTACTTCTCACTCTATGTTCATGCAATGAATTCACACCCTGCCCTGCTATACCTACCTGTCCAGGGACACGTACTCAATACCTCACAACTAGCAGTAAGCTTTCTCTCCTCCAGATTGCCTACACTGAAGAGCAAAGATGCTTAGGAAAGGTGGCAGAAAAGCAAAAGGATGGAGGGAAAGTAAACACTGAATCTTGTGTATTTGGGTATAATGCCCAGTGTCTTTACTTGGCACTCCAGTGGCTCCTACATGAGCACCTGCAGATGGAGTAGTGGCCCTTGAGACACAAGATAGAGTACTGGCTTCTGTTTGATCCTGGTGTCTCTTTCTTATGGTGGACTTGAATATACTTAGGCAAATTTAAATGAGGAAAATTAAGCTGGAAGATTTGGGTCTTTTTTTTCATAAAAAAATAAAACAACAGCTGGTTAAAAAAAGAAGCCATCAGTCCAACATCTGTACAGCCACAACAACCCCGGATAAAGGGAAATTAAAAATAGATAGTTTTTAAAAGAACACCTCACAGCATTAAAAAAAAAACCACAAAAAACCACAATCATGATAGAATTTCCATTATATCAAGTACAAAACAACATGAAAGTTCTTTCCTCTAGAGAACTGATGCAATTAATAGCAAACGACAGTTTTAAAACAGTTTAAAACACACCAAAATATGAAAGAAAAAAGCATAAAAAACCCCAAAAATAATTTCATTTTACAGAATAGAACAAATTGACAAACTTACTTTTCATATCTTTATTAAACAGGTAGAGCCATTTTTGATAAGGCATTATACTGAACAGACTAGGTTGCTGTTAGACTGATGTAAAGCACAGTTTGAATGAGAGCAAACAAATGTATCCAGAGCTTTCTACCCATTTTTAAGTAGCCTATGGAGATATGAGACTTTCTTAAATACTGTGAATGGTAGTTATCTCAAGAATGACATGATTAGTCCTTCTTTTATATGAAGGAGTTCTCTTAACTGAAACCAAGAAGTAATTGTCCATCAGATAACAGCAAAAATTAATTAACATTGATTTAAACCACCCTGCTCTGATTAACAAAATAATCTTTATATCTGTGTTGTGTAACTTAATAAATATTAACTATCAGTAAACCTGAAATAGAGATCTTGATTTCCTGTTTGAGTAAATTTCATTGAAATAGTTTAAGCAACCACTTTAAAAGTGTGCAAAAATGTCATCTTGATGGGATGCCTTCCTTAATAAGTTGAGTGCATAATTATATCTTGTTGTATATTTGTACAGAACAAAACTGAAATATTATCTTCCTTTGCTCCAACTCCAACATTGACTCATCAAGTTGTCACCATCTGCTTAAAATCTGAGATTTTTGGAATCATCTTAACTAGGATAAGATTTGGGATTCTGCCACCAGACTGATAAATTAGAAATAGAACTGTTTTATTGAAGGGAATATATAGCAATTCAGAACCACTGCTACTAATGTGTATATATTGCCTGCACCAACAACCAAGTGATAAGGCAGAGCAACTGACTCCAGCTGTCCTATGGGTCTTTTTCTTTCTGTCTAATTAGAAGCTTTTCTCTACATGGAATTCTATATATTCCATAAAACCTTTTGTTACTAGGGAATGTACTATCAGCTCTCTGTCTAGCTTAGGGTTCTGATTTGTTATGGTATGATGAACAGTGTTGCTTCTACAAAGTCAGTAAGACTCTTCTCCTTGGGCATTTTCTTGTTATGACACTGTGGTTGAAGATCATTCTTATGATGCAGGTACATTTGATTGCAAACCCAGAGAAATTCCAGACCCTCTGGAATGGTGTCTGCTGAGGAGAATTATGCCACAGCCCAAGAGCAATTGATAGAATAGCAGAAGGTGAAGCAGATGCAATGGAAGAAAAATGAACAGGTGTCTGGCACTAAGAGAAGCTGGAGATAGTTTTCCTCTCTGTCTGGTGTCTAGAAGAGATAATGGTAATACACAGCCTTGCCAAGAATTTGTTGTTTGCACAGTGTTTGTACACCCACCTGTTCCATCTGAAACTGAGCATTTGAAACCTGTCAGCTCACCTGACTAAAAAAGATAGAAAAAAGAGATTGATGTGGTTTTGCAATGTGCCTGTTGAACTGGCAGAAGACATTGAAAGCTAATAATATCCATGTGAGGGAATATCAATGCCTTTACAGATTAAATGAGATTTTAGTTGTTAACTCTCTCTCTCGCATTCTTTAGTTTGGATGTTTTTGTGAATATGTGTATCTGATACACCTATTACAAAGACTACCTTCATTTTCACACTTCCTTTTGCCTGTGAAGTAGGTATTAAAATCAGCAATGACAGAACTAAGAAATATGCATTTGATGTATTTCATGTTATGAGACATGAAGTAGAGAAACTCATGTTACAGAGAGATGTGTCCAGATAACTACTTAAGCATCTGAATAAAATCAGCTGCTAAAAGTAGATGCTAGAGTAAAGACTAAGTACAAAGTTAATCAACGCTTTTTAGGTTAACTGAATGAGATGTGGTTTCGTTATTACAAGAAAAATTGGATGGTTAAAAAATTGTAGCTAGCCAGAAATGAGATCAGAATGTTGGGGGAGAAGGAAGTAAGAAGAGACTTCCACAACTCAAACCCAAGCAGACGAAGAGTGTTTCTTCCCACTTCATAAGTATCCCCTCAATAGCTGGATGTGTGTACAGACTTTGATCTTGAGCTGGTAGCTTGTCCTGCCACAGTTCCAGTCCTTTACAGATAGCATATTTTTTCATGTAATCAGTTGTCATCAAAATCTCCCTGCTCTGTTGATTAGCATGTGAACTGCATCTACCCTTGCTGTATTACCCAAATTTTCCTGTCATTAAGCTTAGTCTAAATTTAAATTCACTAGCAGTGGCTATGGATTTATAATAGCTTAAATGAGGCTATAATTTGGTCTATTAACTCTGTACAGCTGACTACCAAGATATTTTTCTTTTCTGAGTAAAAATTCATGTTACCCTTCTGAACACAATTTCAGCATCTGCCAACTATTTTTTTAAATACATACTGAAGCATATTTAACACATCACATGCTGTATTTTGTTTAACACTTTTTCAGAAGTAATAAGTCAGACTTGTGTCTCCAGAAAGGAAATTCTGAGAAATTATGTCTATTATTTCTTATTTCTCCTCATCAGAAAAATATACAAAACAATGCCGATATCCTGAGTTACTGGAGAGGACCTGAAATTTTTCAATGTACTACTTTCAAGAGGGAAATAGCACAGTGGAAAGAATTTATTATTGAAAAATCTAATATACAAAGGCAGTACCCAGAATGACCAAAGGTGGGAGTTTAAAATACGTAAGGTACAGCAATATATTTTCCTTTAACATTTTAATAACTTAAAGTAAAGAAAACCTGAACCCATACACAGTACTAACAAATTGAACACATTACTTTTTTGTTAACCTAAATTATTTTTTCACCATTTTTCTAGGCATTTTTGGAGGGAGCAATGGGAAAAGCACATCCTGTTGATAAAGCTTAGCAGATCATTTTGTTCCTTTCCATTTCTTTTCTTCTGGAAGGGTCTGGAGATTCAATCTATTTTTATCCTTTCAAAAATAAAAAGCATCCACAGAAGAGGATACATTTTCACATTTCACATCATCACCAAGAAATACAGAGCCCTGACAAGCGAGATAAATGAACAACAAACCAAAAAGCACTGGAGAAGGGTCAAATCCATTTGACTTATAGGCCATTGTAGAGAACAGTGGGTCATACAATCTTTTCTTTTGTTTCTGAAGCTACCAAGTAGAAAGTATATAGGATAAATGCTGCCCAGATTTCAAAGTAAAGACAGAGGAAGGTAAATTACAAAGGGCTGGCTATGCCAGGTACCTGCATCTCTTATTCACACTTGTTAGTACCTAACCTTGACTCATTTGCTCAATATAGGTTCAGGATAAGTGGCAGATAGTCAGAACTTATTTTTCATGTCTAATGATTTCTTTATTTACGATACAGTACTGTTTTCCTTAGTTCCATCAAATTTTATTTGGCTGAAATTTCTCATTGTAGAAAGCAAGGCTGGGTATAGGGGTCCTGTGATTTGTTCTTTTGTGTTCTTAGCTGTGTTAAAGATGAGAACATTCATTTTCAACACTTGTTCCTTTAGTATCCTACATCACTTAGGTCTCTTTTGTCTTTTTTTCATTTTTAAAATTTATAATAGCAGTGCAAAAATTTTCACTTTGACATTGTTAACACATTTAGGAAAAAATCCTCTTCTTCTCTCTCTTCTCTCTTCTCTTCTCTTCTCTTCTCTTCTCTTCTCTTCTCTTCTCTTCTCTTCTCTTCTCTTCTCTTCTCTTCTCTTCTCTTCTCTTCTCTTCTCTTCTCTTCTCTTCTCTTCTCTTCTCTTCTCTTCTCTTCTCTTCTCTTCTCTTCTCTTCTCTTCTCTTCTCTTCTCTTCTCTTCTCTTCTCTTCTCTTCTCTTCTCTTCTCTTCTCTTCTCTTCTCTTCTCTTCTCTTCTTTTCCAAATGAGAATTTATATTTTCCTGACTGTGCAGAAAGTTGACAGTTGTCATATAATGGGAAACAGGAAGCTGTAGTCAAATGATAATACCAATTTACTGCATCTGCTAGTCAGGAATATCATCATGAAGTCTTGGTCTCAGAATAGGAAAGATCAGAGGAGGAAAGAGCTGCTGTCAGACAAGTGGGATAAATTAGTATGGAAGATTAGTCAGTGATTAATATGTTTCAAGGGTTGTTTTTATACTGTTACAATTATAGATATATACTTATCTCCCCTTCCTGGCTTGTCTCTATTTATGGACAGTAAAAAGATGAAAGGGAATAGAGAGAGAAAATGGGATTTTTCAGAATGCTGATTGTGCAATCAAGCTAAATACATGGAGAAGATTCAAACATCAGGAAAGGAAAAAAAAAAAAAAGAGGAAAGGAGGAAGTGAGCAATGTACAAAAGTCAGATTTATTACCAGAAATTAGTCTCCATGATGTTGCTTAGGGATTATTATAACTGCAGCTATTCCTCTCTCTGAAGCATGAAATACAATTTCAGCACTAAAAAAGATTTCTTCTGATTAAATATCATGCTAGATTCTGACATTACTAATGTATGTTATCTTCATTGTTTACATCATCATCAGGACCACCTCTGCCATTGCTTTAATAAGACATGAAAGTGTTTTACTTTTTCTCCAAAAACCTTCTTCCTGTTCCCATGTAGTGATCCAGTTCATGCAAATAACCTGGCTGATTTGTCTTCAGCTTGCTTGATCTGGCTCATTAGAAAACAACACAAGCATTGTTATGACACATGTGAACAGGTGGGACAGAGCCACTGAGAAAAAAACTGTTCAGAGTTAAAACATGGTTATGAAATGGCTGCCATAATGAGACAAATATGATGTTAGGTTGGACTAGAAAAATATATACATTATGGACAAAACTGTACCATTTTTTTCCTGTGAATCTGTTGATGAGCATACTGCATCCAGAACAGATTATTTTGTTCCAGAAAAAACAGAATAGAAATAAATAATTTGCATATATTAAAAAATACCTGTAATCAACCAATTAGATGCCAACTGTGTTTCTCATTACCTCTCCCTGTACTTTCCCTTTAGCAGAGTGAACGCCATAATAATTCTGTATTGGACATTGCTATGAAGGTGACCTTATCTCCATTTCACTGAAATTCAGCCTTCAATCAAATGAAGAGAAAAAGCTGTGAATATTTCCTAGCATTGCAGAATACCTAAAGAGATAATTACTCTTAACTGAATCAAACTGTCATAAAATGATTTTGTTTGGGAGGGATACATGAGAGTCATTTAATCCATTTAGCCACTGACTGGCCAAAAGAAGGACCAGGTAGATTACTTTTCTCAGTGTTGTATTTAGAACGTATCTCCAAAGATGCAGATTATACAATCTCTCTGGGGAACTTATTCCATTAATTTAATAGTTTTTCTTAATTGCCTGGAATTTCCTCCAGTAGGTATTGTGTCTACAGTCTTCTGTCCTGTCATCATGAACCTTCAAGAAAAGTCTCTTTTCATTCTCTCCATGTTTCCACATCAGAGATAGATAGTAACCAGATCTCTTTTTCGTCCTCTCTCTTTTATACTGAATAAACCAAGTTATCCCAGCTTCTCCTCATATGCTGTGTGCTGCAATGCCTTTTCCATCTCAGTGACTCACACCTTTGTAGGACTCACACCAAACTATGTCAATCCATTCTACTGGACCAAACTGCACAAAGTAGGCCAGATAAATAATAATGATATTCAGATTACTCTGTATACTTGGTATTATTTTTCCAAATAAGTTATATCCATGTGAGAAATCTCAGTTTCACTGTGGGAATTCTCTGAAATGCAATCAAGGAGTGATAAAGTTTGTCAAAATAAACCAAAACCAAAATTTAAAGTAGAAAAATATTATTGTGATACAGCATTACTCATTACAGTGAGTATACATGTTGAATATATATACTGAATCTTCTACTCTGTTGCCATTACTGACATTTCAGGAGGGTCATGATGAAACATTAAAAAGCACAAAAGAGAGCAGCAAAGATTATAAGGAGTACATAAAATTGTGTTTCAGCTCTAGAAAACCCATGGCATTTGGGACTATTATAAATATTTTATTTCCTTCTTGTACAAATTCTACATGTGTGTATGTACATCCAGCTCATTTGCTAGGCATGCAAGTTTTCCTACAGTCACATGTGGGTTTTTGCTTTTCAGGGAATTTGGTTTGGTTTGGGTTTTTTTGTAGGTTGTTTATTTTGTTTGTTTTTTTGGTTGGTTGGGTTTTTATGCTTTATGGGGTGGGTTTGCAGCATCTCAATAGGAGCTCACATTCCAACATTAGGTTTCCTAATGTTTCATCTTCTGGGACTGCCCGGCTACTTTGACCTGGGTGCAGAGTAGTCACACCAATTCTGTGTAACAGAACCTGGGGCCAGACTTTTGAGAATTGTTTCCTTCTCTGCAGCTTTTTTTTTCACGTGGCATGACAATGCATAGCAGTACAAAGGAGAGAGACAGGACATAGTTATTCACTTTACTGTCACCAGGTGCTGTAAATCACTCTTAAATCACTGCTTTGAGTTCTGCAGGCATGAACCTTCTTTCTGGCAGTTTTGTTTAATTTCCCTTCTGCTTTTTATAAATAGTCTGTAAATGGAGCCTAATATTTTTCATGGATGCTTGAGTCAAATCTAAATAGAGGAATACTAAAATGAGTATCTCCTCTTCCACCCAGTTTGACTTTTCTACAGCTGGTGAAAAGCTGGTTGGGTCTGGAATAAATCATTTTCATCTGTTTCAAAGCATCTGTGGTGAAAGAAGTATCAAAATTAAGCAAACCAAAACAAACCTAAACCCCAGCTGCAAATTTTCAGATAGTTCTTTTTCTGTAGAGTGTCAAATTTGCTACCTCAAAGTCCAATTAGAGTTCATTTTCTATCCAGTCCTGCAGCTGGCAGAAGCCGAGTGAATTTGCCAAACAGCTAATGAAGATTTTCACTGAAATAAATGTTTTTTAAACAGACACAGTTCAACAGCTTTAAATCCTATTGTAAAAATAGGTATGGACTCCAGTTTTAAGAGATTTAGTAGTTACTTATTCTAGGACCTTTTCTAGGTGTTTAAAAGGTCTGCCTGACTCAGGAAGGAGTGCTATTTTTGAGTGGTCGCACAGTTTTTCTGAGAGGACTTAAACTCCTACAGAAAGTCACTAGGAGACCAGACAAAAGTCAGAAATTGTGAGATTAGTGGTATGTGAAATGTGTGCTGGAAAAAGGATGAGAGCACAAAAAGAACAGCATCACCTGAAGAGGCATTTTCCTTTCATTTCAGGCAAACTGAGAGGTCTGAACCGCTAAGGTACTGTAAGTTTCCACCAAGTCACATAAAACACCCAGATGTTTATGTAATAAGGAGAGAAGTGTAAGTGGCTGTGAGGCACTGAGGGTCATGCCTTCACTTTATGTATTTCTTGGATAAGAGCAGAGGAAGATTTTCCTTTGCCTTCACAGTTGATAAAATGTTCTGTTTTGATTTGTAGGTATAAACATATAACCAAGTGAGTGTATAGATGATAATTATAGATTGTCTGGGATATACTTGCCCTTCTATGGGCAAGTATAAATTGTCATATGAAAACAACTAATTTTTAATGAGAACATATATATATTCCAGATATTTTTTCACCATTTTAATATAGGATTGATTTGTCTGATGATTTTTTTATGTCTGAAATCAGTGATGGTGAGAGCAGACACCAACTAAAATTAAGTTGGTCATTTCTGAGATGACATTAAATCTAAAATGCTCTAGGGGAAATTAGTTTAGAAAGTCTAGTCAGGAATGAGCTTGTACTGCCACAGTTGGGAAAACAGACAATCACTACTTCAAAAGGAGTTAATAGCCTTGGCAAAATAATAGGATATGTGCTCCAATAGGGATCCTCCTATTTATATGTTGTAGGAACCATTAGAATTTTGGCATTCTTCATTATATCTGTCTTCAGTTCTCTGGTTTATTTTTATGCTGGATTTTTCCTTTTGAAGGTAATGCTTCATATTCTGTGTATTTTAACATATTTGAGGCCAGGAATAAAGAAAAGGAGAGAGAAGCATTATCTAAACTCAGTGAAGTTAATATGTATCTTCCGTTGATATTTTTGCACATTTTAGGCTCCCGTGTCCCTGTTCAAAGACTTGTATTTGTCTGATCTTGAAGTCCAAACTACTCCAAGCCTGCATTAGATAGGAAACCAATTTAGAAATCCCATTTCCTGTAAGCATAAGCCAAATAGCTGGATGTCTGATGAATTTTAATCACAGAAATAAGACCTGAGAGACTCAGTGTGACTTCTGAACTGTTGAATCGGAAAGAAGTGTGCTAAGTTAAAATCAGTGTTGTTGATTCGACAAGTTCACTTCCTTTAAGTTCACCTGTTGTTTCTTAAAGAAAACATAATGCATTATTGATTTAGTGACTGATATTTTTAAGTATCCATTTTGTGATACCCCAGGTCCTTCTGCAATCATCCTGCATCATCCTCCCGTGTATATATTCTTCTGGTAGTTCTGTTCCCATTTTGCAGTTATATGTGGACATAACTAACTTTATTTATTACCCATCACAGTAGAACAATCTTCACTAGCACATTGAATATGTGTAAAAAAGCAGCCACTCTGAGGGAAAAAGTAATATCTTGGCAATAAGTAGTATACCCATTTTAAAAAATATCTGAAGGTTCATAAACTCAAGCATTTAAACAGAGAAATAAAGATTGCAAAAATATTATAATACTGCCAGTTACTTCACAGAAATGCATTAATCTCACATTGTTACTTCTGAATTTTTCCCTGTCTGCTGCAGGCAGTGGTACAAAGTGGTTGATGGCTACAGTTTGAGATATAGACTGACACTTTCTTCTGCAGCAGTCATGAGTGAGTTATTCCAATCTGTGCTAGCACAGCTGGAAAATTTACCTTCACACGGCTGGAATTCCATTTCAGCCTGTCATGATACACTACACTGCGTCTGTTTCTTCATGAGCTACAGCACCGATGCAATGTGTTCTCTGAGGTTTCTGCTATCACAAATATAGTCACTAAAGCCATCTATTAAAAGTAAGTTGAGATTGAAGTACTTTGATATAAAAAAATAAATTATTTTCTAAAGAGTCGACTCTCTCGGGGTTAGAAAAACTTACATAATACCATGATTTAATTTCACTTCTTTCAAGTTTTTACAACTGCCTTTTCGCAGCTAATTTATGATGTTTCTGGATCAGGTGTATTTTAAGATTATCTTTCTTAGTACTTACCAATAGGCAGACTGCCTTAGTTTTTATTTTCTTCATTTCAAGGGAAATGGAAGGGACTAAAACTTACCCTGATAATTGGTTGACATGAGGGATATATACATGAAATAATTAATATGGGTTATTCCTTCAAGAAGTCAGCAGCAAAGAAAAAGTGAGGCCTGGAAACTGAACCAAGCAAAAAGCCAGTGTGCAAGTTAAGCTCTCAGTAATTACCTCAGCTTCTAAATATGAGCATAATTTCATTTAACACTACAATTTCTTAAGTCCATGAAGAATTGCCATTAAGATTGTGAATACAAGTGGTAGCTTTCCTCTTTTACTTTACTGCAAACATTTAAAATGTTTGTTGAAACTAAAAGTATCTTCAGTGTTGGAATTGATTCTCAAACATCACAAAACAATTCTTTCATTTTACCCCTCTCTGTCAAATGCTAAGCAGTAGATATGGTTGCTTTGTCTGATTCTGTAACATTTATCTCACTTCCTCTCCCAATTCACTAAGAATTTTTTCTTCTAGAGTTACCTGGTGGTGTGAAACATGTTCTACAGTAAATCATATGTGTTCACAGCAGAACTAAGTGAAAGGCACAGCTTGCATTTTGTGTGCCTTCAGCTCAAGTCCCCTCTGGCCAAAATCAGTGTGTTGATCACAGTGCTGTGTTGTTTGT
The DNA here is from genome assembly GCF_971803275.1 of Cyanistes caeruleus. Classification (NCBI taxonomy): domain Eukaryota; kingdom Metazoa; phylum Chordata; class Aves; order Passeriformes; family Paridae; genus Cyanistes; species Cyanistes caeruleus. The sequence continues at coordinate 126,405,824 of NC_141701.1, forward strand.
AATGCAGGCAGAAGCAGGAGGCATAGAAAGGAGAAGAAATAAGAGCAGTTAGTGAAGCTAAAGCAAGACCTGTAATATCAGATTTTTACCTCTTTAATGGTGATTCTTGTTGTTGTATGTGGCAGATTACAGACATGACTAACAGCTCTTATGTATTTATTGACCTTTTTCTACTTTAAATGGGCTAGCCATACATTCTGTTTGTTCATTATTAACTGGGAAGTGGGTGTTGAAATGTTATTTACAATGTCCTTCTCTGTGCCTGAAGAAATGAGCTACACCATGGTGAGTACAAAGAAATAAGCTTTCACTTGTGTAGGCAGGTTATGGTAAGCACTGTAGAATTTTTAGAGTTTATAAATAGGAAAATGTATTATCCTGCTGTGGAAAATGCAAACACATTCAATAGCAGAACTATCATTTAAGCTTTCAGAGTTTAGAATGCTGAGGAGTGACCAGCCCTACAGCAGAAAGTCTAGTTTTTGCAGTTTGCCTCAGAGGTATTTAAAAACAAGATTTTAAAAGTTCTGAATCCAAGGGAAATTTTGAGCATTCAAAACAAGTTAGGACCAAATCATTGGGTTTAACATTAATAAGCCAACATCCTTTCAAAAATACAGTTTTATAATTAAAGTGATAGGACCAATGCTGTGGAATGATGACTTCAAAGGCTATCAACAGAGTGACACTTTTAGTGGACATTCTGGCAATATGTTAGAGGAGACATTTCAAAATTTTGAGGCAACAAAGATGGGATTTACTTTACTTAAGTACCTAAATTATAGATTTTTAATCTGTGTAATCATTCTGGGAAGAGACTGTCTCCAAGGAGCAATCTGCAATTATTTTGCCTCCATTTTAGGGATATTTTTTCCATTCAAAAATCTATGGAGATAGTACTTAATTATTTCTGCACTGTCTATGCAGACATCCTAGGCCTCAAGCTTAGTCTAGACAATTAAATTGTAGATAGCTGCATCTTGAAGGTCTTTCAAATCATGTGTTTCTATAATTAAATCTGATCTTTTTAGAAATCAGTCCATGAAGTCTCTCTTATGGAAAGTTTATCCTCTGAAGGCCTGTAACACATTGCCTTCTTAGTCAACAGGCGTCTGTTTCTTTAGCATAATGTCTGCTTTTTGTTTGGAGCTAATATTGGTGAACAAATATCTAACTCCTTAAGATAAAATTGTGACCAGAGTTTGAAAGTCTGTATGTCTTTCAGTGTAGACAGAATACTAAGGTTTAAAATCAATCCTCTGGTTTGCAGGGGATATTTCACAAAAAATGGTAAATCAATAAGTCTACAAGTACTATGTCAATTGCTAGAGATTGCATAGTGAGAAAATGAATTCACCTCAGGGACATCTGCACCCAGGTGAGGCAAATTTCTGACTTTTGGAAGAAGAATTTCTAAAATTATCTATTCATCCTCAAAATTCTAAATTACAGGAAGTTTTATGCACAGATATGATTATGAGTAAGACTCCTAAAAAAGTATATAGAAATAAGGACACGATGGCAGAAAAAAACCCAACCAGCTTAAGATGTGTTGATGAAAAGCACTGTAGAAGAGGTAGATGTCATCTTTCTCCATTGAATACATAGGCAGCTTGTACCTTCTAAATGAAATCACTCTTTACACCTGCTAAATTCTTAGAGGAAGATTTCAAAGACTAGGGGCACCATAAGTGCAATGCATCCTTCAATACTGTGATATGTGCAGTAGGTCACTGAAGTCAGACCTATGGATCACTCAGCAATAGAGGTGAGGGTGATGACATTTCTTCTGTACATGTGTTCTAAGTCTACTCCTTGACCTGTTTGCATTATTGCTGAATGAAGAATGCCTGACCTGAGTCACACTATTCTTTTTCAAAACATGCTTATAAAAGAGTCAGTTCTGTAATATGAGACTGCTGCCAACTTGAAAAATCACAGAAGGCACTGCAAATATTTCCATGCTCTTCACTCCCCTTCTGACTCCATGCTTCTGTGCCATGGTGAAGACAAGTATTCATCTTTGTCTAGATATGTGACCTTATTAATTGGAATTTCCATTTTTTTTTAAAAACAGACATTACTTCACAGGGTCTTCGTACAACATGTACTCTGAATCTCAACAATGGTTTTCTGAAAATTTAAGTTTTGAGAAGTGGAGAATGAAAGAACTGGATCTTAACCCACCAGATCCTATTGTATACCATTGCTTTGTGGATAAAAGTATAGCTTTAAATTACATAAAATAAGTTAAATTATCAATTGCTTTATGAGGTACATTTAGATGGCAGAGTGCAAACAGTTAGATTTCCTCACCCACAGTCTTCATGTAACATATAAAAGGGTCTGATCTTCATTACTTTTGTAATTGTATAGGTATTTAAGCATTAAATTTTGTTGACCTTATTAAGCTAAATAAAACAGGGTCATATCAGTATTTATCAGAAATTCCACACGTGTCTGTGTGGGGTTATTCAGAGCTGACATGGTTGTGCTGAGTCATTATGCATATCTCACGTTCTACTCTTTGGCTAGACATGACAAGGTATAGAAGATCTCTAAAGCAGAGTTCTTGTCATGCTGGGGATATTAAGAGTCTCTTGGCCCCTCTTTATCTAAGGACAAAATGTTACCATTTAAAAAAAAAAATCCAACACACATAATTTCACTGTTAATTTTTACATTGCCTTGTTTGTTTGGATATGACAATGCATTTTTCATAACTAGTGGGTTACTAAACATTAGCTTTGAACTGCAGAAAATGAAGGTATTACAGTGTAGTAAAATCATCTGCAATGTTCCTTCCTTCCATGTTAGAAGAAATATGAAACTTTGTTGATAAAATGCTTTTCAGATCTCCATCAAAAAGTCACAATAGAATTTGAGTGCATTCTCTCAACATACTTGTGTGCTCTCAGTGTGGGAACACAGACACTTCATAAAATGCCAGCCTTTTATCTTCAGATTGACCTGGATCAATCAGTTGAGTTTAAATTGTAGGTTTTGTTCCTCAAGCTGAAAAATACATCTCATTACATCACTCCTTTGAGAATTCAAAAAAGCCTTCAGAATTTTTTTTTTTAAACAAGGACTTTTGCAAACATTTTCGTTTATTTAAAAAAGAAAGGGAAAGAAATAATATTTCTATTTTTTAGTTTTAAATATAAAAAAATTGTTAGAATTTGGAGTAATCTAAGTTTACAATATTTCTATGCAGAAATACTTTTTGTTTCACATATTTGATACTGGTTTTGTGTGATGCCATGATTTATTTCCAAAGACTCTGTGAATACAAAGGCTTAACAGTTCATTGTAATTATAGATCAATGTGATTTACAATAAAGACTTGGCACCAGGATCTTGGCTAGCACATCGTAGCACACACTTGTAACATGCACTTGTAATTCAATTCAGTGTCTTTGTCATTTTTTATTTCATACTCTAGAGAGATTTCAAAATTAAATCAAAAATGACACTAAACATGAGGTGCTTCAGAATACAATGTCATTTTGAAACTATCTAAGCAGTTGAACCAAAACCAAAAAGAAATGTCTTTACAGCATGAAGCCATTATCGTTTCCTTTTTTGAGTTCTACAATGAAAAGTCATGTAAGTAGCAGTAAATCCTACATGTTTGACTACACTAGCTAATTAGGAAATAATTATGCCATGGCATTTTGTCAAACTTGCTGGTGCTCCATTAATGTGCATTTCAGATTTAGCACATAGAATGCTGAATTATTTCTTATCATTTGTTGCTTTTGATATTTGATGTGGTTCTTTTCTGCAATAAATAAATAAAACCCAGTTGATAAATTATATAGAAAGTTTCTGTGCTTAATTAGCTCTGAAAAGGACAGAAAAATGAACTACCACAAAACTCTTTGCAGTGCTTATATCCTTTTGCTTTTGCAAAACACTGAGAAGCAGTTCAAGCTGAGAATTTCCTGATACTTATCAGCCACCCACAGTTTCTTCTGGCCATACGAGAAACTGCAGGCTACATTTTAGTGTAAAAAGAAATGAGTGAATCCTCTCTGGCTATTGATTCAAATTAAGCTTCCTCCAGCATCTGTAACCTTCCCTCCAGGGTTGGTATTATAGTGATTTATTTAATTTGAAATTTTCAGAAACAATTTGTCTGGCATTGCTTTACACAAACACAAATTTAGGGACAAATGGACAATAGAAATAAATAGCAGAAATTGTTAGTAAATCAGAGTAACTATTCCATCTATTGAATTTAACAATCCCTAATCAGAGATTTTTTGGCATCATTTCTGTCCTTCAGATGCTTCATTTCATATTAGAAGTAACACAGGGAATGTTGTAAAGTTATAAATTTATCTTTGCCTTTTTCCCCCTGTACTCCACTCTGATGAGACCCCACCTGGAGCACTGTGTCCATCTCTGGGGCCTCCAACATAAGAATGGCACAGACAGACTTATTGGAGCATGTCCAGAGGAGGCCACCAACACAATCAGAGGGCTGGAGCAGCTCTCCTAGGAAGACAGGCTGAGAGAGGGGATTGCTCAGCTCCAGGAGGCTCCAGGAAGACCAAGCACCAGTCTTTCAATACCTAAAGTAGGCCTACAAGAAGGCTGGAGAGGGGCTTTTTACAAGTGTGTGTAGCGACAGGACAAGGTAGGGGTACTTGGAGAACAACTGGTCTTACTATAAAGACTTAAGTAAAGAAGGAATTAAGTGTCTCAAACCCTTCCTCATCCTTTGTCACTATTTCCTCCCACATCCTCTAAAGGTGTTGTTAGACCCTCTTTGGTTGACAATGTAGTCACAGAAACATTTTTATTGTCTTATATGGCACTATCGAGAAAAAAAGCTCTAGTTGAACTTTGGCCCTTTTAATTTTTTTCCCTGCATAACCTCACAACATCCTTGTAGTTCTCTTGAGTTTCCTACCTGTTCTATCAAAAGTCATAAATTCTCTTTCTTTTCTGGAGTTTCAGAAAAATTTCTCTGCTCAGTCAGGTTGGTCATCTTCACCATTGACTCATTTTAGTTAACTTTGAGCGGCTGTGTTCCATTAACTTTCTGTTTTAAACATTCTGCCAAAATAGTTCACATATTTAACATGAAGGCAATTAATTTTTAAATTGTAGAGCAGTGAAGGTACTTTTTAATAACTTTTCCTCTTTATTTAAATACTACCACAACATGTTGCTGGAAGTTTTAAATTAAATATTATTATGCATTAAGCAGCAGTTTAATTTTACAAGACAATTTCTAATTTAACATTTTTTAAAAACCACTATAGGCTGCTATTCGAAATTGCCATCCAAAAATTATAAATTTTTATGAGTTTTTATGAGCAGCTTTCCAATAAAATTTTATCAAAGGTGGAGCCATAATGTTTGAATAAGTTCTGATTATGTATAGTTAGTACAGTGCTTGCAGTCTAACATTAAGTAATACTTGATCTAAACTAAGTAGAGAGCACTATATATAAACATATAATTATACATACTTCAGATGTTTTATTACCTGCTTTTTTCAGAGTACAAATATGTTTGTTTCTAACCTGTTTTTCTACATATTTTTACATATGTTAATTTTTTTTGCCAAATTTACAGCAAAATAATTGAAACTAATCATTCTATTTAGGAATTCCAGAATTAATGATATATATTGTTTACTCTGCCCTTTTTTACTTGCATCATCCCATAGTGTGGATTTTCAGAAAGTGAATTAATGTATATTAAAAAAATAAGCGTAAGCATGCACCGCAGCAAAAGATTTCTGCCTTCAAATCATGTTTCAAATTTCTTTCATTTGCAAATGCTGATTTCCACCAACTGTGAGATTACACATGCAAAGGCCTATAGACCTGTTCTTGCATGTAACTCCAAGAATCTGACATAAATCTGAAAATGCTTAAGTTATTCAGCTCTGGCTGCAGAATTTTTGAGAACAGGTAAATATACTCATTTTTCATGTAACATTCCTAGGAATCATTCTGCGGCACTAAAAAAAAATTCATTGCGCCTAATTTTATAACTGTTGAATTTAAAAATAGCTGGTTGGGCTATCTCTGCATGCAGCTAGAAAATGAAGAAACATCATAAAACAAGGATGTACATTTCTCTGTGTGTGAGTAAGAGAAGGGGAATACTCTCTGTGGAGAAGCTAATGACTTTAATGAAGACTGGAAAATTAGTTGTATCAAACCAGGAAAATTCAAGTGTACTAGGCTGTAGTCAAAGCAGTCATATGAGAGATAAACAGGTGAAAATCTGTCCTGAGTGTGGCAGTTATTGTTTGAGTTGAAAGTTAAGCTAGAAAAACACCTGATAAAGACACAGATATTGAAACCCCCATATATTTGCAAGGGTTAATATCAGGAAGAATCTAGAAGGGTTATACAGATTGATGTATCTGCACTGATAGCTGCAATTCTAGAAGATTTATTTGTGGGTCTGACTTTTTTGTCAAGAGTAGACCAAGGCAGTAGTTGCTAGTGATGTATTTAACAAAGGGGGCAGGTAAATTTCAGTAGAAATTTCAATGGCTATTAATTACTGGATTACAGGGAAAACATCCTTCAGAACTTTCATCATATTTAACCCTTTCTACACCTAAGCACTCATTACAGCCACTAACAGAGATGGGTTAGAACTTTAGACAAACTCCTTAGAGGAATTCTCCCAGCTACAGATTCAGACTCCCAGCTTTGCATATCTCCAAATAGTGGTCTGCATTCCAGATATATGTTTAAACTCCCATTATAGGGAATGGAAAACTAGTTTAACAGTGTAGAGTATAATTTTGATGACCTGCATCCACTTTCAGTTGTAACAGCAGTTTGTTTTTTTGCCAATCCTTACTGACAGATAATTTCCTGACCTCCCTGAATCCATTATCTGTTTTTCTGTATTCTCAGGTTTTATCTGAAAGAAAGTAAATCTCACAAACATTGTGTTTGTGAAGTTTAGATGTGAATTGAATACAAGCAACACAAAGGTATGTGAAAGAAGAACGAAATGACTCTGAGATGTAACACAGTCATCCCTGACATTCTTGGAGAAGAAAATATAGAGAAAAGGTCACGTTTAGCAGATGTCACCACTCTCAAATCTAAAATTTCTGCACCTTTACTTAGCTGGTTTACAAAATGATGTGAAAAAACCTTTATTTTCTACAGTTCAGGTTTTCAGGATTACAGTCTCTTGCTAATTTTCTGTTAAACAATGTGTAATGTTGCCAAAAATTACTACAGTTTAAACAGTAGAGTCAGTTAATTTTTGTGCAAACCTTAGAAGGCAAAATGTAAGGATCTTTTCAGGCCTCTAAGCATAACTAGGGAGAATCCAGCTTGTGAAGCCAACTAAAGCCAAGTGGTAGTACAGCCATATTTTGGATGGACTTAGAGATAGTGATGAAGCCTTGCTGTACTCCATCTTATTTCTCATCTTGTTTTCTTCTCTCAACTGGTGTCCTCTCTGCCTTGTTATACACTTACATTGTTTTTACATGATATGCTTGGTGTTCCATGACTAGGGAAAACGCTACAGTGAATGCACTAGATACAAAAAATAGTGAAATAATAGAATAATACTATTTACATTATTATAACATTAATAACACATCAGAGAAGGGTGAAATATACAGGAAGGAAACAAGCCAAACTGTGAAACTTTTCTCTTTCACCATGTCTACCATCATAAGGATTGTCTAGGTGTTTGTGTCAGCAAACATATATATCCTACAGAGAAAGTTATTGCTGTCACAGTGAAGCAGCTTTTCAGTTACAGAAAAATAAAAGTTTATCTTCTGTAGAAGTGTCTTTTGTTTGTCAGAGACAGAATTTCCTAGAATAAATGCTACTGCCCTTCTGCTAAAGTCCATAGCCACTAAATCTGTGTAACTGAGGATTCAGCATCCTATCTCATCTCTTATCATTGGCCAGTTTTAATACCCTTTATCTCCCCAGAATATTTGTCAAGGACTTAGAAATCATCTTCATGGTGCAAAGAAATACCTTGCTGAGAATCTTAAATGAGTGAATTTCTCCCAGCATAAATAACATTGGAAGAAATTATTATTATTATTATTATTATTATTATTATTATTATTATTATTATTATTATTATTATTATTATTATTATTATTATTATTAATAATAATAATAATAATAATAATAATAATAATAATAATAATAATAAAAAAAATAATATTATAACATTTGGTTAATAGCTACATTGGTTAATGAGTAGAAGTGTGGTGATCTACAATGGTTGGGAGATTCCCTGTATTGCTTTAGTGGAATGAACACAGAATATGGTGGTAATGATTCAATAAAAAAGTAGGAGCTTGTTAAAATTTCTCATATTGAGATTATTTCACCAGAATATCAGAGATTTATTTTTAACTATGTCCATTTAATATGCCCAGATTATCAGTTTCTAATGGCCTTCTGACTCTAAGATAATAGCTATGCCCTCCTACAAAAACTGTTCTTTGGCTGAACCCTTTTATAGCCTGTGCTTGAGTGTGAGTAGATAAAGTATCTCAATGTGTTAGAACTTTTGTTTAGAGCTTTGACAATTTTACATGACAAACCATTGTGTTCATGAAAGCATTTCAATGTTTAAAGTAGTTTAAATGGCAGGGTTAGTTGGTGTCAAAAACTGAATAAAATCAGTCATTAGATGATTTGAGTCTGGACTCATCTGGTAAAGTGTGGTAAACAACACCCAAGTCTGCCATTTAGATAATGTAGATTTGTTTTATCATGAAATGGGAGAAAGAACACCTTTAGTTATTCTCATTCTAAAAAGAAAATACCTAAAGTACATAGAAGTGATGTAGACAAAATAGGTCAGATTAACTGAGCTTTGAGCCTAATTTCGTCCTTTGACTGAACAGAGGCATAGGATGACCCATACAGATGTAGAACTTAAAGCACTAAAAGGCTTAAATGAGTAAGGTTTGTCCCACTCAGGTTTAAACCGTAAGCAAAGAAATTTAAATGTTTCAGTCCTTTTATTTGACAGTACAGATAATATTAAACCACTCACAGGTCCTGCCTGTTAGTATGGGTTAACGTGCTACCTGAGAATTAGTACCAATTTGATAGCTGGATCTGGCACTGGACTTGAAAGATCTCACAAATATAGTCTGAAGGGAAGTAAATAGAATAGATATATCCTTCCTAGGATATCTTATAAACCTTTTTATGTAAATCTTTTGAGTGAAGAGAAACACTGTAGAGGTTCAGGTAGAGTTCTCATGTTTTTAATGCTCATCGACACCTATATTGTAATCAAATTCGGCAATAATAAGGTCTTGTCAGGGATGGAGTTAATTTTAGTCATAGCATCTTGTAGGGTGCTGGTTTTGATTTGTGACCAAGACAATGTTGATAGCACACCAATGTTTTAGCTATTGCTGAGGAGTGCAGGAGGGGGTAAGAGGGATGGAGATGCAGAAGAAGCTGTGAAAGGAGGATGCCAACATAGTTGGCTCCTACTGACCAAATGAATATTCCAGATTATATTATATTATATAAGCACATATTATATTATGTGCTCATCCAAAAAAAAAGAATACTAGGGAAAGAAGGACAGGGCATTTGAAGTTATTTCATTTGTCTTACTGAGTAACCATCACCTTTGATGCAGCCCTAATTTTCTGGAAACAAATCCACACACAGGTTTTACTTCACCTACTACTGTATCTTTATCATGATCCACAGACATTCTCACTTTCACTTTTTATGTGAATGAGCAGATGTGTGCTGCTGAGCTGTTTACCTTGGAGTAGCCCAAATTAGCTCTTAAAAGGCAGAAAGAAAAATTGGGAAAAGCTAGTGTTGTGTCATACAAAGCTATCTCAAGGATTTATTTTTACTATTTTAAGAGGGAAAGAATATGCCCAGCTGAAAAAAAAGATAAATTTGGATGGTATTTTTTAGTTTTCAAATAGACTATTGTGCTTGTTATTATTTTTAAAATATTTTATTCTCTGTGATTTGTTTAATTTTCTTTTCAAAAGTTTTAGCCCGATGCAAGTGTAAAATATAATTGTAGATTGTATTTTTCCCAACTAAAGTGAGTGTTCCACTCCCCAGATAAAATAACTACTAAGCAAATACACACACCAAACAAAATATAGTCAGGGTTTCACCTGATGCCAAAATACCCCAATCCATATTAATTTCTCTCAGAAAATCTCTGGAAGGTGTGTTAATCTTACCATATGTTTTAGGAAAGCTAAAAAAGCCAGGCTAGGATGGAAAGCTCACTGCCACAGTCCTTACAGAGAGAAATAGGGCAGAACGTGCTGAATTTAGGGTTTAAAGAACATTGAGTGTGATTATCCCATTTTAGCCTGCTTGGTCTTGTCTGAAAGCTACAACTACAATTAAATTACAATTATTGTAACCAAAAGTTACTATAGTGGCATGGATATGGCCCATTCCCTGTTCAGAATACCTTGACATGGCAAGGTAGCCAGAGTTACAATTTTTGTGCTAATACCATTTTAGCACTGCTCTAGAAGATGAACAATTAGGGTTGTCTGACCCTGTGCTAAAGGTTTGCATTGCTAGAAGGGTTTTACTGTACTTCTTAAGGGATTCACAACATAATTAACTCTTGGAATAAACCAGTTGGTAAAACAATTGTCTTTGTTTCAACCGAGAAGGAACCTAAGGTCATTATAATCTATTAGAATGATGATGCTAGGGTAAATTAACATTTATTTAATGGACAACCACATTCTAAAAGAAGGTCACAGGGTAACCTTATTGCTTATCACAATGACAAAGGCAATGTAGAGGGTAAAGGGACAACTGTACTAAAGTCTCCATGTGGTAGAAAAGGTCTTGCAGTCTGATGAAGTACACAGTGCAGAAATTAGTACTTGAAATAATCTGTCTAATACTCATAGATATTTTTATATCAATGAAAGCACAGAAGCTGGAAAGTCTGGCCTTGCTACTTTGAAAAGCTTCCTAAATTATTGATTATCAAATCATATTAAAGTTGTTTGTTTTTTGTTTTTTTCTACATAAATAAGGATTAGATATTGTAGACAAAATAGCAGAAGTATGGAACACAATTTTGGAATATATTTATTTAAAAATTCTAGTTAAGTTTGTGCTCTAGTTAATCTAAAAATGTAGACTGAAACATGTCAGGAGCATAGAACAAAGAAATCATATTTAGGAGATCTTGTAAGCAGTGTAGATAATATTGCAATGTCAGATATATTTTAATCACAAATGAATAATATCACTTTTTGATATTATCCTCAATAAGAGAGAAAAAAGAAAAAGCCAAATATTTCCATGTATCTTTACACACACAGAGACATGAGCACACACTGTTACCTGTCTCCTGATAAAGCCTTCACCTGGCAGATAAGAAATTTGAGCTTGCATCCTCTTCCTCTGAGGAGAGCTTTTATTCTCTGTAGTTAACTACTATGGAAAACTGGCTGCAGTCATGGGCATTGATTTAAAAAAAAAGCCATTAAGTCTGAATTTTGGATATTTGTGCTGCTGTACCAAGTCAGTGTTGTTGAGTAGCAATTATTTTTAAATTTCACAAAGAGGTTTACTACAGTTAGGGCTTCACCTTCAGAGGCCTGAACAACATATTGCAAAATATCAATGTCTAGGAAACCCAGGCAGCCACCAAGCTTCAGGTTTTAGATTCCATTTTCTAATTTAGGTAGTTCAATCTTCTTCAGTCTTGCCTTTGATAACTGATTTTTCCTTTTAATCTCAGCCATCATCTTTTAACCAGTCTCTGTTTCTCTCTTCTTGGAGTGGAGAGACATGAAATTCCAAGTAAAATCTGATTAGATGATACTGTCTTTGACTGGGTGCAAAGACAATCATCTTGCAGAGCACAGAAAAGGTAATTAATAGTTTTTTTAAAAACTTTTTTTACGAGGCACATTTCCTTCTCCTATCCCTCTTTTTTCACAATATTACATTTCACCAACACATAATGTGCTACTTAATACACCACAGTCAAATTGTTCCTAAAATGAAACAGCATGATCTCCACTCAACCAAGAAAACAAAATAAGATTGATGTGCTTTAACTAAATTACATGAATGAAGGTCAGAGTGCAGTTTTGATGCTTTTGTGTCATACTGGTATGAAAGGTAAATCTTAATATGGCTGCTGGGAAATCTGACAATGTTTCATTAACCATTCAAACTCTTGGAATCTCAGCTCCCAGGGGTAAATGTGTACACTGAGTGTTTCCAAACTTCTTCTTAATACTAGGAGTTGGATATTAGATACATGGAGTAATAGAGATGTAAAAGAGCAGGGACTACTTTTTTTAAATTTTTAAGTCTTATCACATTGTTTCTGTGCAATATTTGAATTAACAGCTGTGTGATAAAGAAGATGTTGCAGTGAGGTTTCGAGGAAAATAGGGCACTTAGGAACAACTTGAAATAATGGAGGATTTGGGCCTAGTGGTAATGGCTAAGCCATAAGCAATGGAAGTAATGCCTTTGTTCTTGAATTTTATTTTGCACTTTTCTGATTGCTGACATTGTAAGCAAGATGATCATGTTAATGGTGAGTTAAAATGACCTGGAGACATGTCTAATTTACATCAGCCGATAAAATACTTTAAAAAAATGAGCTATAGATGGAAGATTATTATCTGTTTTCCCTACTCTGGTAGCAGTAGTGAGAAAAAGTGTTGTAATTTATGAGTCCTGATATTGGTGTTTTAAGTCACAAAAACATAATCACCTCCTCTAAGTATACTTTGCTGTGAAGCACATCTTACCAGAAAAATCTGAGTCCTTCATATGGAAATCTTTAATTCAATGATAGAGGTGATTCCTCTACAGTCTAGATTGATTAAAAAGTAAAGTTGACTTTGTCAGAATTCCTTTAGTGGGGGGAATGCTATCAAGATGAAAGGATCAAAGCATAAGGGTTGTGGTTGTACAGATGAGTTTGCTTTCCCATGGATGTGTACAGAAGAGTGAGAAGCAGAACAGAACAGGACGGGCAGACTGTTTTCTTTCTATAACCCAAGACTCTTTTTTGTTATTCAGATCCTGGACTTGTGGAGCTTCTAAGGAAGAAGAAGTACTTGTGCTAGTACAACTCCTTAATTCTAAAGCAAATATATAATCCAAGTAGAATAATTCCTTAAAGTTTACTTTAAATTTAGCTGGTAAAGTAAAATAACAAGAACTACACACTTCTCTTTTTTCTCTTTTTAAATGAATGTTAGTGGAATGAAATAACCTGAAACCTTTTTTTCCACCCTTCTTTTTTGTTTTCTTATCATTGTAAGAAAAAAAATGATAATTGGAAAATATTTGAACACATTAGCTATAAATTCATAAAATTAACAATCTCTGCTGTCATATATTATTTTGTAACTGTTTTACACATATCCATTTTCAAGAGAAATGTTTGAGACAAAATCTATATGCATGTTATTGTATTATACTGCATTTTCCTCCCCAGTTGATATTTATATTTCACATTTGAAAGGCTTGCATCCTTTATTCAGTCACCAATATTTGAATACGAAATGAAGTTGAATTTACCATCTTTGATGATAAAAACCCTAAAGATAAGCATCTAAAATGTTTTCATACTCTATGTGTGTTACTTTGAAAGCTCCAGAAGACATTATTTTAGGGTATTAGAAAATATTTTTATGCAGCTTTTCAAAATTTACTTGTATTTTGACATTTAAAAAGATGCTTTTGGCAGCAGAGCTTTCTGAATAACACTTACAGTTGTCCTCTTTGCAGTTTGCATTTAAAAAGGATAATCACAATGGTACTTATCAGGTTTGCTCGGAATTATAATGCTTTTGCACCCATCACTAATCACCAAACCTGCAGCTCACCATAAAATGGAACTTCAGAGATTGGGTTGCTGCTGCAACTTCTATCAATGGTTTTTATATTTTAATATGACACTCCATTATAGTTAGTTCCTCATGTTGAAGTCATTAGATATTTAGGTGAAGTAGCATATCTTTATCTTTGTTGCTGAACAGCAATTATTTCAAACAGTTTGGGTTGCTATTAAGTGAAGACAATTTTTAAGCTGTTTTAATTTTCTATGTGCCAAAGCCTATATGCCTGTTCAGCTTTTTTCCCTTCCTACTGTTTGATCTTTTTTTTCCCTTCTGTGCTTCGTTAAAGTGGCTGAGAGGAAGTATAGCTGGCTTTTCGTCTCAAGTGATCATGAACACAGTTAATTCAAAGATTTATTGTCTTGGGAAACAGACAAAGATTGACATTCCAATTTTCTTTTATGCAAGAAGTCCATAATTTCAGCCACATGCCTTCCCTCTCTCCCTCCCTCCCTCCCTTGTTCTGCTTTGGGATTTGCAATAGGAATCTAATTTGCGGAAACCAGGGCTTGGACAGTACAGGACTAGTGGGATCTGGAATATTTAGTGGTCTGAAAACAATGCCAAATCTATAACTTCAAGCTAACCCAGGTGTTAAGAAAAGGCTTCTGCACTTGTAGCAATCCAGCACTGCTTAGCTAGATTGCATTGCAGGTTTTATGTCTGAAACTGGCAAGTTCCCCTAAAGTAAACTGCAAATTCATAGGACATTAAATGGTTTTGTTTTTTTTTTTTTCACCACTGATTTAATGGATAAAAATAAGTTTTCACTTTGCTTGAGCTCCAGTGAGTCACATCTGTCCTAAATTTTCATATACCCTATAAAGCATGAATGCAATTTCTTTTCTGTAGGTACTCAGGGCTTCTTAATAGAACTGCTCCCCTAATTTGAATTTTACTCCTGTTGCAAAAGCAACAGGGTAATTATAAAGTACCATGTAAAAGGGAATATTATGTAAAGGTACCCACAGAGATGTGAGGTTTCCCCTTGCAGACCAACCTAAGCAGGATGCCCTGTCTGCATGACTCTGTTGTAAGCTACAGATACATCAGCCTAATAATGCCAAGTGCACGTTTTAGCTTTGTCACTTTGGCTGCTCCCCCCCACAACTTCTTTGGAGCTCACTGGGCCCCACTGACATTTCTTACAGACAAGTAATATTTATAACTGATTTACTTGTGTAGTAACAATTGTTAAGTGTAAAAAAATGATGTTTAATGGTCTTTGTTAACTGCGCAGAAACCTTTGAGATGATCCTGGATCTCACCTATTTTTCTAGTCCCAACACCTTGTGAACTTTCAAAGAGAAAAATTAAGAGACAATTTTTATGGTGAAAAACAATCCTTACTGATAACAAAGGACCAAAATAAATACATGTCTCTTGACTTAAAAAACCCAAATATAATAAATCCCAAGCTATAAACTCTTCAATTTCAATTTGGAAGAGTGATGGAAGTAAGCATGTTTATTTAATTGTGTTGCAATCTTTTACATTGTAATCCCTTGGGTATGTATATGCATGTGCTTTTCCTGAAGACTGAAGCTCTAGATTTTTCACTGCTGTTATAGAAGATTGAAATATTCTCACTTAGAGCAATCATAACTTGCTTTATTTATTTTTTCTAAAATATATAGTTTGAAACAAATTTTATTATGTAAAGTATAAGTAACCAGGGAACCCTGGTTCTTCTTCTTTTCTTATTTTTTGAGTTTCTTATTTTTGTAAGAAATTAATAAGATTTCTAATGTCTCATATTTGCTTTGCTGCATCACCATCTTTCCTTCAGTTCCCTAACTCCAAGCAACTTCTTTCCCATCATTATGTTTTGTCTTCAAGAGCAGACTTTGAGGCTAGTGGTTTCTCTCCTGCAATGTTAGCTGGCAGAAAATTGCATTATCTCCTTCAGTTTCGACTTATGGTCTGTTTCTCCATTAATGCTGAGTGTACACAATTTTCTCTTTCTGCATGTTTTCCTTCTCTTCTCCTTGTCTATTTGCACAGCTCAGATTCTTCAGTAGATTTGATGACCTTTTAATCATTGTGCAATTGGGTTGGTTAGGCACAGTGTTTCTGAGAGCAAGAGGTGAAGGAGAACTGCTGTTTGCTGAGTTCATGGCATGTCAAGCATGACTGAATCAGCAAAACAATCAGATTCATTGTGATCCAGATATTATTGAAAATACCTTATGAACAGTCATCCCCTTAACTATGCTCTTTGCCTCACTTCTTTGCTGCTTTGTTGATGCTTAATGGATCAGTGACCCCTCCAGTTGTCCTTACTGTGTTGAAGTACTACTGCCTTCTGGAAGTGCTATGCTGAGATACCTTTCATCAGGCTGTGGTGCTCCAAAATAAATTTTGGAAGTGATTGACACAAAGTTAACTTCCATCTTTCTTCAAAGTACAATTCACACAGTCTGTCCAACTGAGGTGTTCCTGGACCATCTAGTATAACCAGAAGCGTTTATCATTATCCATCATTACATTTGTCTTTCTTAGTAATTTTCCATCAACAGTCAGTGCAGTAATGCCTGTGACATCCTGAAGACCAGATCCCTAATTGTTCTGAGAGATCAATCACGTGCACGAGCAGTGTAGAAGACACCCTTACATCTGCACTGATCTACATCCAGTTTTCAACTTCCTGATCTGATTTTGTAGTTTTTGATGCCACTGACAAGGACAGCATATGGACCCCTCACAACAAAACAACAACACTTGCTCAAGTATTGTCTTTCATGAATTGGATTTATCTGAACTAAAAATAATGCATAAACTGCTGTGCACTTCAGTAGTCAAAAAAACCACACCCCTAAAAGGAGTTTAATATCATCACGAAGGACAGTGGATAAACAGATCAAAAAGTGGGAAAACCATATGATCTGCAAATTCACAGATCTATTTTATGCCTAGTGGCAGCATTTTCATGTACAAGAGGAAGGTTTCAGTTATTCCATGGCCCACATGGCCACAAAATGTTCTTCATGTTGTTGTATTCATTAATTCTTGTAGCACGACATCCACTGTTCCCCACATATGGCTGCTACTCCAAGAAACACAAGTGGCAAAGATAAGATACATTACCAAAAGTTTTGGCCAATGTGAACTGAGTACAGTGTTACACCAGAAGCCTTCAAGCCCCTTATTAGAGTTTTGTGTGTGTTTCCACTCCCAAAATACAGAAAGAAATCCAGCAGAATATCAAACATTCCACAAACGCAAAGATGGGTTTTTCCTAAGTGTTATTTTTCTTGGAAAAAGGAAAAATTAAAGGTTCTAATATATTTTTATGAGACAAATAATGATATAAGTGAAGTTCTCACACTATCACTAGATCATAAATTGAAAATCAATTTTGTCTTTATTTTATCCATATTGTGTCACTGAAGAGCTGTCATTTCTTTAATAGCTTTGTTTTAATGCAGAGTTGGTTGAGTTTTGTTTGAATTGAAGGGGAAATGAAAAAAAAAAAAAAAAAAAAAAACCAAACAGAATTTTTCAACTTATTACACTGAAGAGGGGAAAAAAAGAAAAAATAAAGAAAAAAGGATAAAAAATTAATAAAGACTATATTTCAAATTACAATTTCCCTGATTGTTAAGAGTTACATAATTGTAATTTCTATAATTAAAATAATTTATATATTTACACAAAAATTATTCCATTACATAGTAGGAACATTTTGTGTCAAAAAATAAAAAAAAATTAAGTCTGCATTTGTTTTCAAAGTTTTAGAATTTATTTTTAAAAGACACCTCTAAATTTAAGGAATTTCATGCACAAACGTTGCAATAATGCAATTATTTGAAAAACATTCCTTAATACACATACAAAATACAAAAAACCAAAAGTTTTTATAGCAAAATTATTTTCTAATTTCATATTCACATTGAATTTTAAGCAAAGTATTATTTCATTTTAAAGAGAGAAAATTATGCAGAAAACAGTATTAAGAGATGTGGGACTTAGATATGATGTTATATTTATGACTTTTATTATGTTATTTTTGGGTACAACCATGTTCAGTCTTTGAAAGAATTTAAACAAATTGTATGGAATCTTATGATAAAAACATCCTTATACTGTATGAATTAATTTCTTCTCCTGAGGCATGTTCTGTGACATGATTTTGAATCAGATATTTATGACAGTGAAAATTTCTGTACTATTAAAAAGGAAAATTATCTCAGGGTCGTTATACTTCTGTCTATAAGAACATTTTAGATCTGAAAAAAAATGAATTGTTATCTTCAAATATAACTTAAAGCTAACTGGACATTCAGTGTCAGTCATTCATTGGATAGTCAAGTTATCCGTAGTGACAGACAGTTTGTGGGACAGATTCTTAGCTCATGTACATTTATAAGAATGCATTAACATCAGCAGAGTGACATTGATTTATGTTGTCTGTAAAATATTATTTCTTCTTTTGCAGTCTTACTCTGTTGCAAATGTATTGAGATGTCTTTTCATAACAACAGTAAATTAAGTGAAGGGAAACATGTTTGCATGTGTCTTTTCTGTGACAATTATGTTTTCACTTCCCAGAAGTGCTCAGTAAATTATAAAAATGTTTCTCCTGAGCACAATAAAGAATAAATTTTACTAAGGGAGACATTGCATTCTAGCAGTACACTAGGTATCAATTAAACCTCAAATGCCAACCTGTAAGTAGCTGCTGAAATGAAGAATTAGTTATATGAAGTGACAAAGTGAACTGAAGAGCCTCTGATTCAGTATTGGCAGGATTTATACACTACCAAAAGACTTTGACTTCTTTATTACACCTGAGTATTGCCATTGGTTTAAAGATTGAGCAGCACTTTCCCACAGTGCAACAAAATCTTTTGCTCTGGTTTCTGTCCCCTGAACAATGCAGCCTTTGTTTGCCAAACATAGGAGATCCCAACCCTTCTGAGCATTTGAACTGTTATTTGTGCTGGTGATTACATTTAAAATTCATGCCATGTGGACTGTAGATGCTATTTATAAATAAATATGGGGAGAAAGAAAAAAACCGGGAAGGAAAGGTTAAAAAAAAAGGAATTAATCTGTTAATTTCTCCTGAAAGAGCCAAAATGTCCAGTTTTTAATGCACATGAAATCTTTCAAAATATGCTGAGCAGTTAGAGCATCTCTCATATCTCTGCATATGAATATACCTGCTGTGGGAGATGAGATGTGCAGAGGGTGATACAGCTTCTGCAGACCATTCTACCAATCGGATCTCGAACAGAACACCCTGTTAGGACTTCCATATCAGGGAAAATATTTTTTACAGGTGTCTAGTGAATAAAGAATATGAACAGGGACAACATAATCTTCAATGAACAGGAGTAACTTTGAAACAACAAATCCCATTCTTTGTAAAAGACATTATTGAAGACAAAACAGAAATAAATAATAAAAAAAATAAAAGTGAATTTTTTTTACTAGTTCTCTTATTTTCCCTTGACTCCTGTGGTCCTTGTAAACTAACCTGAGAAGGATGAAGACAAGCCAGTTCTTTGTAACTCATAAGGCTCAAAAGTGAGTATTTTCAGGAGACATAGCATTTTCTTGGCAAAGCAGCATTTCAGAGGCATGTTAAGGGCCATAGGCCTCTAGACAGGTTCTATTTCACAATCATAATTAACTTATTTTTGCTTGTGATTAATGGAAATTTAATCCAAGTCATGCAACAGAACTACTGTACACATGAGAAGGGGAAGAAAAATAAGATAAGCAGAACAAGCAGGATGAAGGTTCTTTACAAACTGTTAGCTAGGATTGTCCCTCTTCATTTCCATTTTAAAACCCAGAATGTCTTCTATGAAAAGAAAAATCACAGTACTTAGCATACTGCAATGCTAAATAGAGGCAATGGCAAGGAAACAGCAAAACTAAGTTTATCAACTTCTCTGCAAGTTTCCTAGTGATCTGTGAGCCAAATTAGGATATCTATATTTCCTGAATTGTAACTGATAGTTCTGCAGCATTGTAGGGGTACTTCAAGCTGAGAGACTCCTGGTAGGGACAGATAGCTGTTGAGTTCTATCAGTCCTAAAGCAATGCCTGTGAAGAGCAGTGAAGCTCCATTATGTAATCCATACAAAAACTATAGATGTTTGTATCTGAGCCAGGAACATGAAACAAAATGCAAGACTTGCAACAGTACTTCTAGCTTTCTGCAGTAACAAAACAGACAGGCATATATATTAATCTAATTTTGTCTTTTTCTGACAAAGACTGAAAGGGGAACACAAAATAACCTCTCTTTCTTGGAAAAACTCCCAGCTGACAATAGCTCTAAAAGAGAGAGGCTGGCTTAAACCAAATCCATTGAGGGAAGGATTTCTTACATTTCTCTTGCATTTCACTGAAGCCCAGACCAAAGAAAGAAATATTAAAGGTTATGTTTCATTTTGCTACAGTGGCATTTCTTAACTTAGCAGAACATGAGTAAAGGTGGCCTGTTGAGATTTGACATGACAACCAATGTCGTCTTGTTGAGGTACAGCTTATAGAACAGATGTCCATTTATAGCCCAGTACAAAATTTTTAATGCCTTTTAAAAGTAGAGCTTTTAAAGAATGTGGGTTTTTTTTTGAAGGCATCCTTTTCTTTTTCTTCAGAGACAAAAAGCTACTGTATTTTATTTCTGCAACTACTGCAGGACTACACCCTCCTTCCCAGCCCAGTGTGATTATTCTCTGCAAAGTCACAAACTAATGTTAATATATAATTTCCATTCAAGTTAATGGAACAACAAAGAAATCCCAGACCAACCTCTGGTTTTTTAATAATGATTGTTATTTTCACAAAAGGTAATAATTAGCTGCAAGAAGGATTTTGAGTATTTTTTCAAGATTAACAAGTCACTTCTACACAATCTGGATGTTTTCATTATTTGTAAAGCAATAAGATATAATTTAATTAAATAAATATTTAATTGACATAATTAAAGAAGCTTGACTTACACTGAGAAAGAAAATAGTTTTAAATGCTTTGATACTTCCAAAGTTTGCATTTTTTTATTCAGTCTATTATATAATAGTAGAAATATGGATTGATTGCTTCATTACTAATTGGGAATAATTATTTTTTTTCCAGGTTGTCTAATATGTGTAGTTCTAAACTTTGAGACATATCAAATACTGAAGTTTGGCAAATTTCTTTCTTTCTTCTATTTTTGAAAGAGTAATTCACAAAGTCTTATGTTAAGGTCTCTTTGACCTTATTTAAGAATTTGCTTATGCCTCATTGGCTTTAATATGAAAGAAATGAGCATAAATCCCAGCATGTTCTTCCATACATTTCTGAATCATGGCCAAGATGGTAGAATAACTAAAGGTAAAATCCATTAATCCATGTACATAGTACTTTATTTGAGTCTCATATTGCAAGGACAATGTGTCCTTTACTCCATACAACTGGGGCCTACCACATCCTTCCTGGTTAATTGATCGTCATGGGATTAAATAGAAAAGGATGTGAGTTAATAATGCCAAACATATACATAAGCAGAAAGGCTTCAAATTCCAATTGACTCTAAATGGTATGTAATTGAGGGTTTTATGCCTTAGAAAATATCCCCCATTGTAATATTTCAGCCTGCTAGCTATAAGTGACTGTGGTTTCAGGTGATTAGGAAAGCTGAAGATGTGTTTTTTGAAGTGGAAAGGTATGGACAGTACTTATTCTGTTAAGTAGAAATAGAGCTATTTGCCATTAAATTGTGGAAAAGAGAAGGAGCTAGGAGAAGAAATCAGATACAACTGGAATAGATAGTACCAGTTTTATGAAACATTGGACACAAAATCTTAGTTTGAAAAGCACATAATGAAATTTAAAATTACCTGTTTTGAATAATTTTAAAATGGGACACTCCCATTACATTAGACAGCTAAATATCTCAGTATAGAACTTCAGGTTATTACTAGCTGTTTGCTGCTGCAGCATCCATATACTTTCTAAAAATACTTGTTTGTTAAAAATTATATATCACATCTTCAAAAATATTATTGGTGTCACTGCTTGCCAGAGTGCAAATTACATCATAGATTTGAGTTAGCTTATGCCACTCATAAAATCCATTGGATGACACACATACTGTCTAGAAATTGGTCACAGTAACATAAATTCCCTGCACACAATATTTATTAAAATATATATACTCAGTGGTTTCATGACCTTGCGTTATATTGTAAAGCCTACATCATTAAATTTCAGGAAGCTCTGAAAACCTGGAAAACTAATAAAAAAGGCCTGGAAACCACCTTTAATCTCATGTTAAGACTTGAGCAATTAGAAAATGCAAGATGTTAGGTACCCATAGTCTGTCCTTGCAGTCAAAGAAAATGTTCCCATTTATGGAGTCGTAGAAAGCTTTGGGGTGAATGAGATGTTAAAGATCATCTAGTTCCAACTGCCCTGTCATGACCAGGGACACTTTCCACTAGACTAGGTTCAATGTCACATCCAAACTGGCCTTGAACACTTCCATGTATGGGGTACCCACAGCTTCTCTCAAATGAAATGAAAATAACACTAAAAATGGGAGGTGAATAGCAGAACCAGGGAACAAAGCTAACATTAAATAATTTTTTTCCTTATTTAGGAAGATGCTTTCTCACTTACAGGTGTGATCTGAGCATCAGGAGCAGCAGCAGTTGCTAACAAACTTTTTTTCATGAACAACAGAGTAAACAGCCTCATAAAATCCACATGAGCTGTCAGTGCATGACTTTATGGTTACCTAGGGGTTGCAGCAATTAAAATATGATATTTACTTAAAAAGAAAAATGTCAGGCTCTTTCAGTTCTCAGAACTATGAGTTGGTTTTGTGTTTTAACTACTCCTTTTTGCTATGGGACCATCTGTAAGCTGAATATTATTAAATTGAATATAATAAGAAAATTATATTATTTAATTCATTGGGTAGGCTGTCTAAAGACTCTATCAAGTTGATGAGGAGGTCTTTAGAGAACCTGGATGCACAGGACAGAATTATATAATCAAAACGTTTAGAAAGGGATCTTATTCAAAGCTGAGATCTTTTTAAAGACTTAGTTTTTACTCTGTATTAATTTTTTATCTTCAGGTGTTGAAAAATCTGGACTAGCAATTTGGAGGGAAATGCTCTGTGCTTGTGTCTCATTTCTATTGTAGTTCCTTTCACTTTCCAAGAATGAAAGCTCTCTGAATGATGAGTGGAAGATGACTAGTAGAAAATAAAGTACAAAACAATAGGAGACTTTATTAATGTTTAGCTAATTAATATTTGACTCATCTTGCCCCAAAAGCAAGGCACTTCAAAGACACAAACAATGGAAGTACTACATGTCCTCCCTCTTTCTACATGTTTATCCTATAGTGCTGTGAAATTTATTGAAGGAATAGACTTGAGTTTCAATGTGCATAATTCCAGATCATGACATTAATAAAAACTGGATATATTGATTAATTAATAATTAATACCAAAATGTTTCTGATATATTAGTGCAAATTTAATACACACATTGCAGACCGAAATATTGATGCCTGAATGACAGTCTTTGATAACCTTTGTGTGCCTTTTCAGATACAGAGCTTCCTGACTCTATGATTTACCTCTGCATGTTTATACACATCCAGGGAGAGTCACAGTGGGGCTCTCAGTGTTGGGGTGGTAGGGTGAAAAAAGGCTGTAAAATGAGTCAGGTAGAGCAAGCACCTGAACCTGGTCTCTCAGGTGACTGTTGCACCATATTGGGGTACCAGCTAAGCTAAGGTGTCCCATGTCTTCATAGAAAGAGATGTTATTAAAATATCATCTTTCCATTAAAAAACTTTTACCTAATAAACCGTGTCTGTCTTTCTGCTACTAACAAACAATTTAAAGAGAAGCAGAAAAAAAATTGTAACAGAAGTGAATGAAATATCTTGTTCTACTCATTCTATTTAAGAAACCAACACAATTCTTCAAACAAAATTATTTTTTTTCTTTTTAAGAAATAAATGTATTTTATGAGTTATTTTGTCTTTTCTAATTGCTTAATGAAAGAAATTTCTTGTTCATCTACTACCTACATCCTATTTACATCTTCTCTCCTGGTTAATAACTTGTAAGGTCCCTTCCACATTATTATTTTCTTTTCCTGTGAAGCAATAAAATTTCTCTCTTTTTTTTTACACAATATATAGGTGACAGCTTTGTAGCTGGAAGACACATAGAACAGGATTGATTTCAGTCTGCTCTGTGGAGAAGGATCTGGAAAAGTTATCAAGTGTGATGGGTCCATAAATGAACTTAATATGTAGCTTTTATTTTTTTTTTCTGAAAAAGAGAAAACAGTTGTCAATTTCTCTGATTTCTGCAACTAAGAAAGTCAGTTCTGTTAAAAAAAAAAGTATGGGAGGAGCCAAAAGTCCAAGCCAGTGCAGAACTACATTTCTTGTGAGGTTGTCTTCGGATCTTTAAAACTCTCCTGGGTTTATTGTAGATCTAGAACAATTCAACATGGGTGGAAATATCTACACAATATCAGATTCATATCTAATGTGGGGAAGAAGAAAACATATCAAACTTGCATAGCGGGAAAGTATCTCATCAAAGAATTTTTTCATAGCTGTCAGTTTTATGCAGTGTTTTCGTGTAAGTAATTTGGGATAATTCAGCCCTCAGTGTATCCTGTAGTATACACTGCCTGTGATAGAAAAGCAATTTATGTTAAGGGGTTTTGTACTCTTTTTTTTAATTTCCCTTCCTTTCTGTATTCCTTTTTCAATATCAGAAGTAAGTGCTCTCTACTTCTCATATTTTTTTTCATTAATTAGCTGGCTGATGGACTACAGCCAGTTCCACAGTTCACTGAGCTGCCTAATATTAATATCATGTAGCTCTGTGGCTTTACCCAAATGTTATATAGCTTCTATTGTAGAAATAAACAGCAACACAGTAATGAGAAAAAGCCTCTGTCTTTTTGCTCGTGGGTTTTTCAGAGAGAGAAGGGACTGGATTTTAAATGTTTTATGTGTTCTAAGGACAGAAGAATTAAAAAAAAAATGGTGGACTGGTGAGTCCTGTATGTAAAAGCACTCTTGCAATCAAGAAAATCGAATCAAATGGCTGGGGGAGAAACATTTTTAGCTTACATGACCAGAAAAATATTGATGAAAATATAAAGAAAGTGGTTTTTTTATGAGACAGATTTCTGAAAAAAATGCAAATAGAGCAAGATGATGAGGGCTGAAACACATATCATATGGGCAGAGACTAAGGGAGCTCCATTTGTTTAGATGGAAGAATAAAAGACCAAAGAGGTGGATCTAATTACAATCTTAAAGTATTTAATGGAAGATTACAGAAAGAAATTCAGCCAGACTATTTGCAGGTAATCAGTGAAAGGATTAGTGGGTTTGGACATAAGTTTTGGTGACGCAAATTCTGATTGCATGGAATGAAAAAAAAAAAATATTTCAAGAGTTTCTTGGACAGTCTGCAGTGCCTTTGTCTTTGGAAATAATCAAACCTCGAGTGGAAATGGTCCTGGGGAAGATGTAACTTTGAAGATAACCTTCCTTTGAACAGAAGGTCACCTAGTTTGTAGATGATTTCCAAAGGTCTCTTCTATAATAAAATATCCTATGAATCTATAAGATGACAGGTGTAGTTCTGTGGATTTAGCTTTTTTCCTTAATTTGTTTTGTTTCTTTGCTTCTTAACTTAAAAATAGCCAATCACACCCAGGCTAAGAAAATAATGATTTGAAGACTGAGAAAGAATTTTTAAAAGTATGTATCAATTTTTCCCAGGCTTACTAATTTGTCTGAGGTCATTACTTGCATTTGAGCTTTGTGTGAACTTCCTAAACTTGTTGAAAGGGCACCTGGTGAGCAGCTTGTGTCTGAGCAGCTATGACTGAGCCCACAGAGACCATCTATATTTCCTGACTGAAGTTTAATGAAACAATACTTTGCCACTGAAAGGACCATTAGGTTTGAATGGCTCTGTTCAGGATATGGAGCTGCTGGAGCTGTAGTATGGAAATTCCCCTATGGAAAAGTGGAAGTGGGAAAAGACTCCATTTTTCTGTTTGGAAAGCTCAGAAGACCATGATACAATAGTCAGTGGAGACACCTTGTCTGGTGTAAAGAGCAAAACACAAAGAGCTGAGACCAGTGTTCATATGGGTGATGAGAACACTGAGACTGTAATCACCAGTATTTTCCCCAGACTGTAACTTCTTTCAGGAATAAAATGTAATTTTGTGTTTCTTTATTTCACAGTCAATTTCTTCAGAATAGTCTTGTCTGAAGGGAGCATGTTAAGCCACTGGAACTTTGGAAATGTTACACATCTTGACAGTCCAGTGCTCTAAAGGGTGTAGATACATTAAACACACACTCACACTGACTGACAGACACAGAAACAGAAACATAGAAACGTCTGATATATATATAATGTATATATAATGTATATATATATATATATATATAAAGTATACAGATATACATCTTTATAGTATACTATGCTGTAAAAACTGGTGTGTAAGAACAATCCTCTGCACATTATTAACCAGATGTCATAGAAGCACATGGTCCCACCCTTTGACAGACTAACTGCAGGATAAATTTAATTTAGAAAACATGGATAAAGTGAGATGTACTTCCCATATAATTAACAGCTCTCAGCTGCTGCTATTTATTATTGATTATTAGAACCAAGAATGTCCATAGTGAATAACAAGGCAGTGAAACTATCAGTAATAAACTAATACACTAATCAGCTAAAGTTTTGTTGAATTGTTTTTGCATTTGTGGATAGACAGAGAACAATCATGGAACTTTCTACAATTCATCCTCTATTTTGCTTCTTTTTATTTTTTCTGAAGTTTGTAATTCTTCAAATATTTCTATATTTTACTCTTGAATCAGAAGTTTCAAGATCACAGCTATAGCATGTACATACATTTATAAACCCTGTGAATTAGATTTCCAGAGACAGAACTGTTCATCTACAAAGAAAAGAGTCATTCTTAACTACCCTGAAGGATATTCACAAAGAGATGTCAAGATTTCAATAAAAAAAGGTTTCTATGAACCAAATACATTGGTGAATATTAGAATTAGTGAAGACTTAGTGTCTTGTTGATCAAGAAAATATTGAAATGAACTATTTCTGTCACATGATGAGAATTCAGAAAATACTTGAAAGGATTACTTGATGTGCTATCGTTATGCCCTACCCAGAGCACCACCTGGAGTGCCCCCCAGATCTGCATTTCTATTGTGTTGAACAAGGGAAATTGATTTGAAACAGCATGCCCAGATCACAACACAACCTTAAATTCTTTTGCTGCTCAGCACAGAGGTTAGTTTGGAATATGTTCCTTGTACAGAAAGTATAAACCTGATATTTTTTTGGTCCCAGACATATTGCAGCAATGAACTTACCTAAAAACTGGTTCCATGATAGCAAATGTAAATTTCTATTGATGGATGGAATTTCCCTTATCTTAACACTCTCCAGTAAAAGAGCAGTCTGAAAGCTATCACTACTAAGAGTAGTCAAACACTGGTAAACAGAAGGGGAAGAAGCTCTTTCCTCATAGAACAATATGCACCTGACAGTCTGGCCCTGAATTACCATGCCAACTTTTTCAGCTGTACCCTGATGTGTGTATCATAAACCTTTTGGTCATACACCAACACAAAGTGAAACAGCTCTCCTTTCCTTTAGTAAATATGATGACACTATATCAGATAATCTATTGATATGGTCACTGCACTGATGACTCTGAAGAGATTGAATGCTAAAGAGTGAATATTGCCTTTAAAACAGTCTTTCAGTGTCTTTTAACTCATGTTATTTTTTTGTGACCCCCCTTACTCTTAGTGTTTGGTGTATTTTTCCTATTACCATTATATTGTCTTTTCTTTACTCAGAATTATATTTACTGAGTGCATAGCATAGATTTTCTTCAGGGTTTGGCAGCATCAATGAAAAAAACATTATTCTCTCAGTGATCACAAAATGGCACGGAAGTTGTGAACTACAGCTGTATCTGACTTCATTAAGAAAAGCCAAGGAA
This sequence comes from Cyanistes caeruleus, assembly GCF_971803275.1. Classification (NCBI taxonomy): domain Eukaryota; kingdom Metazoa; phylum Chordata; class Aves; order Passeriformes; family Paridae; genus Cyanistes; species Cyanistes caeruleus. The sequence goes on from NC_141701.1 coordinate 126,433,760, forward strand.
AGTGTGAAAAGGACAGAAATATTATGCTGGACTTATTCAGCTCTGAAGTTTCATTCCAGGATCCTTCATCTGGGGAGTTTATACAATGACTCTGCAGGAGTGGACCTGTTCAGATTAGTGATATAATAAAGTAAGCAGTGAAACTTAACTGGAGAATCTCTCACCAGGATGATTTTATGACACCCTATTAGGCAGTGCAAGATGGTGTAGATCTCATATCACAGTTTCTAACTCAGTGTATGATGTCATTAACTCAGGTAGAAAAGCTTTTCTTTTGATTTAAAAGAGTTTGGATGCATGAGGCAATGTCTATAAAGTAACCTGAGAACAAAGAAGGAAACAAACTAGTATTAGGAACCTCTCTTACATGTGAGAAATAGAAGGGAAAGTAATAAAAAATGTCTTCAGTGTGTAGTCACAGAGATAGGCTTCAAGTAGCAGAAGCAGAAATAAGTTTGAAATATGACTGCACATGTACAGAAGATGTGTCTGAGCTGCCTGAACTGCAATTTGCCTGTCAGCCTCTCTGGAGTAGTGGTACCAAAGAAGGCTTTGAGTCAACCCTTAGTTCCAATAGGAAGTCTGAAGCAGGAAACAGATGTGCAGGCATCAGTGCAGAGTCCAGTCGAGGAGCAGAGAGCACAGGCTGTAAAATCAACACCACCTCCCTGTGCTCTTCAAAGCTGAAGCTGAAGTTAAAAAGAGGAATGGAACCACTGGCTCACTTTTTGAGAAGAGCTGACTTTGAGCCCAAAGAAGGATCCAAGTCCTTCTGAGAAACAGCTGAGGGACAGCTCCTTCCACCCTTCTTTCCTTCCTTTTGCTTTTAGGTTCAGCAAAAACATGACTTAATGGTATAAACCATTTAGCAAAAGACATGTAAGAACTACAGGAGTCCCACTTCAACCACACTGCTGGGTGTGGCTTGAAATGTCTACTCTCACAATCAGAGCACCCCAAGGAAGCACAGATAAAATGCATCTATCTCAATTTTTTTCATTGGTGGCTCCTGTTGCATTTATTTTCAGGGTAGATACCATTTCCACCACATACCTTGTTGCCAAATCCCCAGTCAGAAAAAACATAGAGTACTTAGCCATGTGATGTTAGAATTGCAATAATTAAAACAGCTGATTTGTCTGTGATGTGAATGTTCCTAGGGAAGAAATGGAAATCAAGTAGCACCATATGGACAGCAGAGATTTGGATCAAACAGAAAGCAGACAGTCACTAACAAGAAGTGATGAGTGTAAATTATTGTTTTTCTGGAAAGCAGAGAGAAATTTACTCGTGTGTCTAAAGAATGTTGAAGCTGAGGAACCTTCAGTACAAAGAATATTAATTGTTAACAGAGAATAGAAAGCCTCTCATTTCTCTAAACCTTTGCAAACACAGGCCAAAAGGAGCAAATTTTTACCTTTAATATCTCAGGGGAGTTCTCATTTTTGCTTTATAAGAGCTTATTATTTGGTTTAGAGTGTCTTACAAAACTCTAGACATTGAAAATCAAGTGGTAGAATCAGCAGCAAAGAAAAAAAGTAGCTTGTTGCTTAATATTAATAAACAAAAATGCACTTTAGTTATGTTACAGGAGTTTATGCCTTAGGGCAGCTGTCAATCAAGTCATGTTTTATGTCTCAGCACCTTGCTATTAAAAACAATCATGGTTACCATGGAAACTGCAATTTTATCACATGCTACTTTTCCAGACCCTCAGCTCCAGAACATGCTATTAAATAAATATTTCTGAGTGAGGTGCACTTATACAATTCTTAATATTTTGAAGGGAAATATTTTTAACTCACAGTCAAACTGTGCCTGTTAAGCGTATTTTTATTTTGCGTTTAACAATATACAACAAAGACTATATTAATGAACATATAAGACCTTATTCACTCCCTAAATCTTCAATTGTACAAAATAAACTGGAAAAAAAATGCTTCCCCTTTATATTTAGGATCAAAACATAATTATTTTTGTTCACAACATGTAAAATTATTATATTTTAAATGTACTTCTACTTTTTCTTTCCTTTAGTTCACCTGCAATTAGGTAGATAATAGCTTAAATTATTATGGAGTTTATGATTATGCTTTTTAGAAGAATGCTAAGCATTGTACTAAAATTCATTATTACTATACATTTAGTTTATAGCCATGATTATTCTCTTTTCAGGCTTATAAAGCAAAAAGAGTTTTGTTCTTTGGTATCTTTTTTTGGAAAGATAATTTCTGTTCTTGATAATAACACTGTATAATTGCAAATATATGAAGTGTAGTTACAACTTGATTATTTCAGGTGTATAAAGTGTACATAAAGGTATATAAGGCTCATTAATGTCAGTTACAGTTATTTGGAAGAATGAGCAACCCAGCAATAATCTAAAGTGCTACTGAAACAGGGATGACAATTCTTAGGAAGTAGACACCCAGCAAAACAAATTTACAATTGTCTCACAAAGGTAATAACACTTCTCCTTGTCAGCTGACTCTCATATTTAGCTTTACACTGTGAGAGTGTATAAGAGTCAGCCTATGAACTGATGGAAGAAATTAAGTTTATAAGCACAGGTTTTTAAATCTAGATGTGGTATTTGATTTGGAATAGATTCCTCATACTTATGAAAGTAATTGAAAATAGTGATATTTTGATTTTATAATCAATACTAATTTGTTGAAAGAGTGAGCAGAAGCTTTCATGAACTTCTCTCTCAGATTCTTCCAACCACAAGAAATAAAAGTAACAAAAGTAACATGATTAAACAAGTGGGCTGGGCATATAGATGTGAAGTATGAAAAGAAGGCATATTAAAGGAAGACTAGCACTATAAATATTCTAATTGTGAATTCTGGCCAAATTTTACATTTCCATAATTTTAAAATTTGCAGGCATCCTGACACTTTCCCCCCACGGAGCTTACACTCTTACTCTCCAGCCTACTGTATATAATAATTTGTCCCACAGGACAGCATAGTCTTCATATAAATACATCATTTATATTTCAGTGGGAACAAGATTTATTTCAATTACATTTCTACTTTCATTATTAGCAATAAGTATTTGTTGGATGCCAGTATTAGACAGAGGGCAGTAAAAATTGCATAACAGTAGTGATTCTATTTGAAGCCAATGTATTATGTACTTTCCTTTATTTGTATACATCAAAATTGTGGTGACTGAGTAGTGGTAAATAGCAATAAACCATTAAATTAAAACCTGCAGTGTTGTGAGGGAATGATCCTTTTACATAGCAGAGAAATTCTGAGATGGACTAAGCAGTCTACCCTCTTATTTCCAAGGTGCTAGTCCACTTAATATGCATAAGAAACCACATTAAATCATGACCTTCTTTGGTTTTAGAAACAGAATTTTTGGATAAAAATGAGATGGAGCAGGTTCAGACCAATCCCTCATTTCCAAATTGTTACTTACAAGTCAGACAGAGCCTATATAATTTAGGGAAAACAGATTTTTTTTTTTTCATAGGTGTGCTTAAGCTGGATTGTTCTATCATTTTCTATGACACTGAACCCCCTTGTTTCTGATCATGAATTGCCTCTGTCATCAGGCCTAAGGAAGACAGAAGCCTCCACAAATTCATTATTCCATCCATTCTACAGAAAACCCAGGTGTGATACTGGCTTTTCCCATTCCCGCTTGCTTGGGACACCCAGAGCTTTGGAAACACACAGTTCTAACAAGAACCAACACAAATATTTTTCATGGTACTCTAATACCTGGTCCCTAACAACAGATGGGTACCCTACCTGATGCCTACTTCTCACACTGCAGCATGTGCTGAGCAGTGCACTGCAATCAGTCAGGAATATTTAGATTAGGTGTTTTCTTTTCCAAAGCACCATCTCACTCTCTCTCTCCTATCTCTCCTCCACTCTTGCTTAATATACTCCTCCTCCATCCTCATGCTGTGCAGGTTTGTTACTAACACTGCCCAGATATTGCTGAAATGGATTCAGCAAGCCGTTGTTTCCACGGGGTTACCTTTGTTCCCTTTCTGACACCTTTCTACACGAACAGCAGACTGCATTGCTGCTGCCACTGCTTGAGCCTGAGAAACAATTTCACACTGAGGATTTGCTTCTTTTTCTCTCCAGCCTGCTTGACAGTGATGCATGAGGAGGCTACTGTGAGGAGTGCTGGCCTCCTCCCTCTCCCCACTGACACAGCCATTACTTCTAGCTTTGTCACAGCTTATAGAAGATCACACCAGAGCTGAGGGTTTTGCCTTGGTGACCGCTGCCTCTCTCTGATACTCTGCTCTAAGTGGAATCATTGAACCCTATTTTCCTATGGTAACATCAAGCCTTTCTTTCAATTTTCTGGTAAATAACTATTCCATCTTCTGCTTGGATGGGTACATACATGAGGTCTAAATAAAGAGAAATGGAAGAGAAAGGAGAATAGAGAATAAAGAGGAAAGGCAGAAACACAAGCACTTACACTGGCAACCAGAGAACAGCCTGTTCTTCAGATGTCTATCTTATGACTAGCGAGATTCTGCCTTAAGTTCTGGCTAAGCAGGAAATAGGTTTTTTTCTGCTGGAAACAGTAATCATGAAGTTTTAGAGGGAGTAGGGGCAAAGATCTCTGAGGTTACAATTGTTCAGTTAAAGGTATTGCTGACCCAGGAGAGGATTGCCAAAGAAATTAAGTTAATAAAATCGAAGGAAGATAATAAATTTACAAAATGTGGGACTGGGAAAATGCCTGCTCTTGCTTGCTCTGTCTCATGTCTCCTGTTTGACACTGAGCAAGTCACCCACTGAGATATCACCCACAATGGTGGCAATGAATTCTTCACCACATGGGAAAAACCTTGAAGCAGAAAGTGCAGAAAGATACAGTGTATCTATGATTCATTATGGATAGAAAATTTTGTATGAAAGTTCTTTGCAATGTAGAAGTTGATTTCAAGTTAAAATCCTTCATTTAGATACAAAATTATGCATAGCAGAAAAACTTATCTGGATATTTTTTAATAAAATAGACATCTAGAAAGCCTTGTTTTCATCACAAAAACTTCTTCTTTTTTTTTTTTTTTTAATTTTTTAAATAAAAAAGGTAAAAATAAATATTTTAGATAAATGTCTTCTTTTATTAGTTATTTTTGGTCCATATCTCATGATTTCTTCTTTCCCTGCCCTTATTTTTATCCATTCCTCCTTTATTTTTGATCTCTAGGCTCAAGGCCTCCTGACTACCCTTGGATGCTGAAGAATACTTCCCATCTTTCACAAGTGAGTAAGAAAAATAAAGGATAAAGAATATGAGGGTGACACTTTTATAGAGAAAGAGATGAGAGAACATTTACTGTCTTCAGCACATAGGAATTTTGCTTTGATTTGTTGTTCCCCATAGGTCTTTGTATACCATATCTAAGCAAATCAAATACAATATGCTTAATTTCAGACTGAAAAGCTACATTATAGTTAAGGAGATTATGTGCAAAAAGAATGGTACAAGGTGATAGAAGAATATCAACTAAATTTAGGTGTCTAACTCCCTTAAAATCTGGCTGTGAGTTAAATACTCATTTAGGTTTAGGCAGACAGATACTACTATTTTACCTTTACTGCTTGTTTAGCCCTTGATCTTCAATAATAGACTTTCAATAATAGACTTGATGTCTATTATTGAAAACAGAGTACATCAGAAAAACAGGATTATTCTATATTTAAATACATCCAGGATCAAAATAAAATACCAGTTGGTATTTTCACTGTCAGAATAATGTCATTTTATTTTTTCTCCAAGCATCTGCTGAGTCAGCAAACAGAAACTGCAGTTCTACAGTTTAACTGAAAGTAAATCACAAATAATTTCTTTATTCTGGAGACATGAACATTAATATCACTATATAAACCAAAACACAGCAAACAAGAAGCAGAGTCCAGAGTAGAGCCCAGTCTTTGACAGCCTTTGAGTAGCATACTTAGTCCATTGCACTCAGTCATATATTTGAGTTTTAATTCTTTTATTTCTCTATTAAGATGAGCTAAACCTTGGTGTCCCAAAGAGATTGGATTTTTTTACTGTAATTATGGGTGAGAGAGCACTGACCCAAAGCAAGCAGCTTTGGCAAACACAGAATGTATATCAGAGGATTTAAGGGGTTAGCAATCCACAGACAAGACATTCCTTGAAACATATGAAACCTTGGCTGAGGAACAGTGCAAGGAATCATCTGGAAACATTTCCTGCTGGAAAATAAAAAAATCCACGTGTGGAACTATTGCCAAGAACAAGATCAAGCAGTTTATGTGGTAAAGAAATCTGAGGCATTCTTTAGTCAGAACATCTGTACCCCAATGCCCCATAAAACACAGGCTAAAATATCACAAAATGTCTTTTGCTTTCTCCCTTTCCTTAAAACAAATAAGCAAACAGGCCCATCTGCTGCCTTTTGTTGATGTTGAAGAACACTTAAGGCAGCTGAGAGTGGAATATTTGCTTTCATTATTGGGTAGAATTCTAACCACGTATTTACTGTATAGTTAAAATTAAACACAAGAATGCAAAAGGAGTCCTAGCCAGCCTGAATTTCATCTACATAAGAGGGTGTAAAAGTGGTGCTTGAAAGAGCAGTACTCTAGGGAGGGTGAAACTGGAAAGCTATCCACGAATATAAGTGAATAGGTTTACTGTACCAATCAAGCATGCTGGCAACAAGGACCACCTGCCAGAATAATCTTTCTCTCTGAGACTCTCTTAAGGAACTAAATCACCTGCTTAAAGTTTTATTTAAGTGAAATGGTGCTGAAAAGCAAACACAGTGTAACTTGTCAGCGAGTCCTCAAGGGAAGGGCTATTTGTTGCTTGCCCAGCTCGCCAGACTATGAGCACTACCTTTTCACCTAGTCTGAATGAAGTTTGTGTTGCCTAGTAATTCTTCACTCCTGAGCTTATGCACATAGAGTGGCTTATAAGGCAAGTCAAAGCAATTATGATTTTGGTCAAAGACACAGGCATGGTTGTGACAGCTACCCATGCACCTAAGGTACCTCTAGACCTTAAAGTGAAGGACAACTAGTCACTTATTTGTCTAATTTCTTTTGCTGGTGTCCTGAATGAACTTTATACTGAACATTGCTTTAAGATTGCTGTTTTTATTATTGCTTGTGTGTTTCTGTGTTTGTGTACTCCTTGTGCCAATCTTCATTCATCCAGGTACAGATACATAATATAAAATTGTTTCAGTATTTAAAAGTCAAGCAGGATATTGTTAAACTTTATAATTAGTTTAATTTTCTGCATAGAAAACCATAGATGGAAATTTGAGTGTCTCACCTCAATCAACATAATAAGTTGTAACCCCACTATGACACACTCATTTTTCGTTCCATTCTAATACCATACAGAAAGCTTTCTCTTGATCCACATTGTGACTGTTTTAGGAAAACAGCTGACTTTACACAGTAATCTGAGAAAAAAAGTCAGCAGTTGCTCAGAAATTATTAAAAATATGTGTTTTCTTCTGGTACTTGTATTTACAGCATAAGATATTTTGAGTGCAGAATCCCTGTAAAGTGACTTAAAGTTTCACAATCCTTATTCCATGTTTCAGACTGAAAATCTTTTGTACCACTTGGCACCTACTTTAAAAGCTTACTGAAGAACAGATTCAAGCAATGCATTATGTCTTGTACAGCCTTACTTACAACTACTCACTTGGTTCTGAGTACCAGATTTTGTCATTTTCCTTCAGAGTAAATTTTCCCTTTACTATATGAATTGCTTCATTGGTTTTACAGGCTTTGAAAAAAAAAGATTGAAAGTAACAGAATTAAGTTCAGTATCTTCTGGGCTGCACTAATTCCAGGACTGATGAAAATACCATTTTTCTCCCTCTATCATTCCCTGTCTTGGTCAAAGCAGAGAGCCATAAGAGAAAAACAAAGCTATTTTTTACCCCCTAGAATTCATTTATGAATATGGTGATATTTGAGGCGTGTATAGGTCCTGATTGATTTTTTTACTGTATATTTGGACCCCATGTTTGGGATCATTAATTATTTGCCTAAAATATGTTGCCTTCTCTGTCACAGAGGTAGGTAGTATATAAGATGCTTATTTTTAAAATAGATCTTTTAAAAAGCCACCAGTGTTTTCTTTGCACTTTTTTCCCACTTAATTTTCCCTCAAAATATAGCGAAACAAATAAGAAACCTCCATTAAAACTGCATTTGCTGACTGAAATGAATGCAACATTGTGCTACAACATGTTATTTACAAAAATCTCTGTGTGGCCACAGTAAAAGTACAGTGTAACAACCAATTAAAACTAAATCCTGTATAACATCTAAAAAAAAGAAAAGAAAAGGGGAAAAAAAAAAAAGAAAACTAGGTCAGATATTTAGATATAACAAGGCCTTTAGCATTGTAAGGCTATATTGTTTATCTAAAAATAATTGTACACTGTCAAACACAGCCTCTGAATGCACACAAAAGGCTACTCTGATGTTTTAAGTTCCCATTTTTAAAATGTAACTTCCTTAATTTGTTGATTACTTGATATTTGCAATTCATGACAGAAAGGCAGACCTTTTCCTAAGAGAAAGAACACTACATGCAGGATACCTAGGTATGTGTGGACATGTATATATATCACACTGGGGACAAAAAATAAAATCATTCCTGTGGCCTTGACTAAAACTTCACAGGACTGTTTCTTTAATGACGAGGAAATTATTCCTGGAGTAGCTCAGTGAGCTGGGATAGCTTGTACACAATAATCATCAGAAAACAAGTAACAATACTCCTTGTTTTCCAAAAGAGTCCAGCATCTTCTCAAAAAAATTCTGGTGTCATTAATGTGAAAAGTGTAAAATGACAACTAAGCCTCTTTTTTTTGGATGAATGAGTACTGTGGTGTTTCAAAGCCCAGTGAATTAAAACTACAAAATACAAGAAGTTATTTTCCTAAGTAGAAATTATCCAGAAATTGTGGCTATGTCAGAGGAAGCTGAGAGTGTTCAGAGCTCAGGAAGATCCATCCTTTACTTTGACTGTTAATGTCTAAGTAGTTCAAATTTACGGCATTAAGTCATGGGTGATGCTTTTCACATCTATTTTATAGTTTTACTTTGTACACTGGTTGCAAACTAAGAGAAAATTCTAAATAAGTGTTCCAGCTTCTATTTTTTAAAATTTATTATATAGGGTAACCTTTACAATTACAAGTCTTCTGCCTTGGACATCTGCTGGATCAATGACCATTAAGGTGACAGAAAAGGAAAATTTCCTGTCTATATTCCCTGCACACAAAGTAATACAGCTGATGGCAAAAAAGATATGCACTATAAAATTCTTAGGGCCCCTAGATGGCAGTCAATAGAGGGATTAGAAATGACTTGTTCCCTCTACTTCAGAAAATGAGTAGCAGGGACACCTCTGTGAGTTCCTCCAGGGACATTATGATAGTGATTCCTTAATTCCATGTCTTCAGACTAGCTTATTGCCTCTCACTTTGTTGTGTATTTTTTTGTGAATGCCTGCCTGGTGCCTGTTGTCGTTTCTACAAGCCTGCATGCAAGCATTTATGTTTACTGCTATACCAGGATGTACAGTTAAATGCAGAATTGCAGCAGAGGAAATTGAGGGAGTTAAAGGGATTGATGCTGATCAGGACTGCTCCTGTTTGCTATTTTCTGCAAAATGCAACTCAAAGAGTAGATGTGTCCCAGAGTACAGATAGTGGATTTATGTGAACTTGCTGGTGATATCCTTCTGTCAAGGACAAGGTCTCTGAGCCTGCTGAAATGCCTGTGCCACCGGGACTCTGACAGAACCACGCCAACAGTCCTTCCCTCCACACCTCAGACCTTGATAATGCTTCGTCTCTTTGTTCTAAATCCCCCTTTCTGAGTAAGTGTGGGAATAATTTAAAGTACTCTGCTTTCTTATAAGCCAGAAATAAGATTTCCCACCTTAAGCATGCATAACCAAAAAAGCATGATTTTTAGGGCCATTGTAAGAAGATATGCAGAGTCCAGTGAGTGATCCTTGCTCACTCCTACTTCCTTGCATAAAGAAATTTTTTTGTCCCATAAAACCTAATTTTTTAAATTGGACTGCATTATAAAGCATTTCAGAGTATAGCAGCTCATGCTTCTTTCTTATGTCTTTTATATTAAATGAGCTCTTGTGATCAAGTTCTAGCTTCTGCTAAGCATAAAATGTGATTCGATACTTAAACTGAGCAAAAGCAATTTAATTTTCAGTGTCTTTGAGAAAGCAGAACAAGATCAGTGTGCCTGTGAGTTATAACAAAAGCAGGCCTTTAAATTAGTATCTTTGGTTGGGATCTGAAAACTTTTGTTAGATTTCATTTAAATTAGTTTGACTCCTTTGTCTAACTTCTGGCCTGTTGGGCTGAATGCGTTATACTAAGCTTGAATATCCTTGAGCCAGATTCCAAGGTCCTTATCAAAGATCCAGCTCAAAAATATTTTAATAAATTGTGTGCTTCTATATTGCAACAGTGTAAATTTGTGAGCATTAAGACCAAGTGAAAACTGAAGGAATTTAAGCTGCTGGGTTCAGTCTTGCTCCCATGCTGAAATAATTGCTTCAGCTGGGAACAGAACTGAATGCAGCTTACAGCAACATGAACTGCTACAGCTAAAGGCAGAAATGGTGGATTCGCTGTAACAAGTGACAGAAAATAGTAGTATTTTGTTCTTCTGTTTAATCAACTATATTTGGTTTACTTGCTGTAAGAAAATATCTAATATTTTCCTAAGCAAATTTTCTTTTGAAAACCTCTTTGTGAATTGCTTTAATTATCTTATACACTCAAATGCCATAATGATTTCAGATGATTTTATGGAGAAAGTTTTATTTTTTGACAATCTTTCAAAAGATCTTTCTCCCAGTCAGGTGAAAAAAAAAAAAAAGCTATGCTATAATTCTTGTTTTTCCCTTATAGATCTGTATTATTTCTGTTACAAAATCTACAGAGCAAATGCTGTGGCCATTAGATTGGCAGTTCTGGCCTGAAGAGGGCCATTTTCACATCCCTAAGCCTCCTTGAGTCTTCACTGCTGTTCCAGGCAGGTCTCTGCTATGAAACTATTGTAGGTTATTTAATTTTATTGTCATCTATTGATTTCATTTGGAATTAAATAACTTACAAACCTTGGGTTTGGTTTTCCTGGAAGAGTCCCACCTACTGACAACTATCTTGTCAGGCATGTAATCCAAACTGAGTAATTTAGGTCTGTGCTTCTTCTGGTCTACTGAGAGAGAGAGAAAAAAGTATTTCCAGAAGTTTTTTATCAAAAAATATGGATTTAGAGTAGTGAAAATAAACTTTTCTCTGGAAGGAATGTCTTTCTATGTCGATGTCCTATAGGGGGAGGCTAAATTATTAGCACAGATCCAGGGGCTAACTGTTCAACAATTAGCTATGTGTGATGAATCAAACCAGCTCTATCCCAATATCCATCTGTCAAATGGGAACAGTACCAAAAGTACCACTAAACATTTAAGATTCATCTCTCACTAATCAAAACATTTCTTGTGAAGATCTAGTACAGAAGATTACGTTTTTGCGATACATCAGCAAAAGGAAAAGCATGTTTTTCATGGTTGAAAGCTTGATCACCTGGTCCCTTCCTTCTTGCAAGAAGGCATAATCACATTGAAATAGTGTAACAATGTTGACATTCAGTGACCTGTTTGGCTGTCTTTTACGGCTTAATAAAAAAGCTTTCTTTTATATTTTATTTTTGTATCTGAAAGACTGTTTACCCCATGTGAAAATTCATAGTGGCTTTCTATGTCATGCTGAAAGCTACATATTAATAAAATGTTCTTAGTAGCTAAAGTAACAAAATGAATGGTAAAAGAGTCTAATGGAAGAGTTATTATCTATGCACTTCTTTTCTTAAGCCTCGGGGCCTATCCAGTCTATATCCTATATTTCAAAATTGTATTCCAGACCTAGTCTGGAATATAGAAGAATGGAGGAATGAAGTCACAATCACACTATGGTTGGGGTTGGAAGGGACCTCTGAGGATTATCTAGCCCAACCCCCTGGAAAAGTGGATTCACCTAGAGCAGGATCATGTCTTCATGAGTTTTGAACAGCTCCAGGGAATGACGCTCTACAACCTCTTTGAGCAGCCTTTTCCAATGCTCTCCAGTCACCCAATACAGTAAAAATTTTCCTCATATTTAAATGGAACTTTCTTTGCTTTTGTTTGTAACCATTTCGCCTTATCCTGTCACTGGGAACTACTGAAAAGAGGCTGGCCTCTTTTTTTGTCTTCTGCCTTGACCTGCTTTCAAACATTTGTATACAAGGTGAGGCCTCCTCTCAGTCTTCTCCAGGCTAAACAGCCCCAGCTCCCTCAACCTTCCCTCATAAGAGAGAGATGCTCCAAATCCTCATCATCTTCATAACCCTCCAATGGACATACTCTAGCTGTCCTTTATCTTTCTTGCACTGAGGAGCCCAGAACTGGACACAGCACTCCAGGTGTGGCTTCACCAGGGCAGAGTAGAGGAGCAGGATCATCTCCCCTGACCTGTGATCAGTGCTCTTCCCAATGCACCCCAGGACACCACTGGCCTCCTTGGCCACAAGGGCACTGCAGGCTCATGGTCTATTTGTCCACAACAATCTCCAGTTCCTTTTCCACCTGTGCTCCTTTAGGTCATCCCCCAGCTTGGTGCCTAAGGTTATTCCTGCCCAGGTACAGTCCCTCTTTGTTGAACTGAACTGAGGTTCCTCTCTGCTCAACTCTCAATTCAGCCTGTCCAGGTCTCCCAGAACAGGGGCACAGTCCTTTTGGCACTCCTCCCAGCCTTCTATGATCAGCAAACTTGCTGAGGGAGCATTCTGTCCCTCCATCAAGGCCAATGACAGGTAAATTGGACAAGACTGGATCCAGTACTGAGCCCTGAGGACACTGTGGCTACAGACCTACAACTACACCCTGTGCCATGGAGCACAACCCTCTGAGCTCTGCCACTGAGCCAGTTCTCAGTCCATGCTGCTGTTCACTCATCCAACCACACTTCCCGAGCTTATCTATGAAGATATTATGGGAGAGAGTGTCAAAAGGCCTATTGAAGCCAAGGGAAACATCCACTGTTGTCCCCTCATCTACCTGGTCAGCCATGCAATGGCATGACAAGGCTATCAGACTGGTCAAATGTGATTTTGTCTTTGATTAATCCACATTGACCACTCCTGATACCAACCTTTTGCTCCCTATGCTTAGAGATGATATCCAGAATGAGCTGCTGGACCACCTTTCAAGAGCTGGAGGTGAGGCTGACTGGCACCAGCTGTTTTCTGGGTCTTCCATGTTGCCCTTTTTGAAGACTGGAATGATGCTGGCTTTGCTTCACACACTCCTCTCCTGCTCTCCATGACCTTTCAATGATGATGGGGCTGGCTTAGCAATACCATTTGCCAGCTCCCTCAGCCCTGATGGGTACATCTCATTGGTGGCTCATGTCTTTGTGCATGTTAAGGCTGCCTAAATGTTTTCTAAGCTGATATTCCTTGACCAAGGGAAAATATTCCTTTCTCCAGATTTTCTCTTGCCTCCGGGGCCTGGAATTGCTGAAGACTGATCTTAGCAGTAAAGACTGAAGCAAAGAGAGCATTCAGTAATTGTGTCTTCTCTGTCCTCCATCAACTGGGCACCCACCTGATCCTAAAACAGATAGGATTTAATGTAGGTGAAGAGGTACATTTACTGCCACACACTCTGATCTTGTGAATAATAATAATAATAATAATAATAATAATAATAGTAAAGCTTTTAAGCCCTGAGTACAGAATTGGTACTGGTAGTGAAAGCAAGATGGACACTCAAAATAGTCTGCTGAAAACTTATATAGCAACTGTTATCCTTAATAATCAGGGATTTATTTATTTTTATTCAATTTTTAGGGGTTGGATAAGCCCACATCCTAGTACTCCTACTTGTATTGTTTCATGTTACAGTATGTTGAATTTACTGGATTTTTTCTACAAACACAACAAAACAGAACAAAAGCTATTCCACCTACATAAGTTTGTAACTCATTAGAAAGGAAAGGAAAAAATATACTGAATGTTTTGAGGTTCAGATGTTGACAGGTTCTTGGATTTAATAAAATAAAAATTGAATAAAAAGATGAAACTTCAACAAAGTAGTCTTGTTTTAGACTGATTCTAGAACTTATAAACTAAGGAAAATAAAATTAAATTCTTTAATATGTCAAATAAGCTATCTCTCTTCCAGCTACACAATAAACATAGGTCTAGAAGACGGGCATCTAGTCCCTCTTATAGTGACCATGTAACAAAGAAAGTTATTTTTGTGAAATTACATTGCCCAGAAAAGCTGTGAATGCCCTATCCCTGGAAGTGCTTAAGGCCATTCTCTTTTTTATATATTCTACCTTTCTAATTTTGAACTGGCTACAGCAGCCCTGATGGCTATATCCAATTGTCTTACAAGATTAAATATAAAACTATCAAAATTATCCTTTCTGTATTTACTTTTGTTCCTACTAATATCAGTACCTCAAAATTGCTTTTTTTCCTTCCTCAACAGTATTGCTTATATTTACTTTTAGATTCATGTTTATCTGTATTTTCTTTTTCTAGCTAAAACTCACATACTAGGACACTAACATTTTAGAACTTCTTTCTCTCCCTTTCTTAGGTTAAAGCTCTTCTTATCTCAATTTCCCAAACACTGGTTCAGAAACCTCAATTTCATTGTAGCATCCTCAAAGCACCCTCACCACCACCCACCCAGGAGAACCATTGCGAAGGAAATCTATATTCTGCCTCAAAAGTGTATTAATGATACAAGCTATGGAAAACAGATCTGAGATCAAATGCCTCTCTGAAAGCATCCCCAGTTTAGGGCAGGAAAAATAGCAACTCAGTGTTAAAGACTCTGAGGCAGTTTAGGGTGCTCCAGAAGTGGAGGATAGAAACCCACAGGGGACAGCAATAAGATTTCTTATAGACTTGTACCAGTAAAGACAGGAGTTTTCAGAGTGTGAAAGGGGTTTTAATGTTTTAACTGACTTTTTTTTTTTTTCCCAAACTTTCTTTGTGTGTTGGAGGCAAGCTAGATTTGCTGAGCTTGATGAGGCTCTCTGAGTTCTTACTGGTAGGCAAAAATTTTGGAGTTTTGCTAACTCAGTACAAGCCTTCTTTTCACATAAAGAAACTGAATCAGCACCAGAGAAAGAATATTATTTATCAACACAGAAATATTTATATAGACCTGTAATAGATTCTATTGTCCATTGGAACACAAAATCATGCAGATAAAGAGGAAAGGAAGCTATGACTGCTGGAGCAGATTGTGCTGGCAGGAAAATCACTGATACAGAACCAAAGGGCAGTCAGTGGAGGAGAGAGGTTTGATCAAATATCTGCTTCGTAACTTTGAATTGGTGCTTAGATTTTGAGATAGATAGCAATATGCTGAAGGTGGATCAGAACTATATTGCTGTCCTGCTGTCTTCTAGGGGAAACAGTAATCTTAATTAATTAATACCAATCTACTTTTAATAGAGTGTTTCTGAGCCACATTTCAGTAACAAATGTTACACACACCAGAAGATAAAACATAGCCCTATCTGATATATGTGGAGCCTCAGCTGTACATATTTGACCCCTATTTTACACTGTTGCGGCTCATTGATTCTTTCTTTTAAACTCCTGGACTGAGCACTCAGCAATCATTGGACCACCCATACATCTTCTGAGCTGATTTAGTCTATGAACTGTAACCCTGCTACAGGGCTGTAATGTTTCTGGCACCTACAATGCTGGCTGCTTGTCATTATGACATATAACCTAGAAGATGTACTTAAGAACAAATAACCTCAGAAGTGTTAACATGCCATCAGTCTTTTCAGCTAAAGCAAAGACAGGGCTTGGGACTATCCAAAAATGAATAAATGAGAAAATTCATGTACTATCCCAGCAGCCACCAAAGTTCCGGTTTGGAACCAAAAGTGTCAGAGAAAGAAAGAAAGAAATTTAAAAAAGATCTTAATGGCTCAAAACCCCCATTAATTTTACCTGATGAAAAGCTTCAAAGTTTCACAAGGCATTTTTTCTTGCTTTTATTTGAAATATATGTATTCTTTTACATTTAATGTCTGCAATTGCAGTATGAATTTGATGATGGACAAGCTTAAATTATAAATATTTTCCTTTTCCAAGGTTTATTAGAAGTGCCAGTATGAACATTGACTGTTTGAAATAAAGCATCCTAATTTAATGTAATAGAGCTTTCTAAAAGGTCAGGCAGAACATTTTACACTGAAAATTAAAATATAGATAGCACTAGAGATGGAGTTACTGTTTATCCCACTTCAGTCCTGTTCTTAATAAAATTGCATTGAATTTTTTATAATACATCAAAAAGTCAACATGAAGCAGTTCACAGAGTATTAAATATATCAACAATATAAAGCTGGGTCAGATAATGGCAGAATTAAACAAAGACGAAAGGTAACAATACTGGTTTCAATTAATGTAGTGAATTAATGAATGATCTCTATTACTCTAGTCATGTTCATTAAACAAGTATAATAGGCTTCTGAATTGTCCATATGAACTCAGAGAGTCTATTCAATCAAAATTACCTATGCTTACTGTCAATCCCTTGCTGATTATTCATCATCAGAGGCATACTTAAGTAGCCCTTTGGCATTTCCAGCCGCCGAGGGCTCAGGCATGCAGTATTACCAGGACCGTGTCTGTGAACACAAACTACCCAAACTGAATAACCCCCTCAGGAGTCTTTATTAGTTGCCTGTAGGGCAATTTTCCAGCCATGTACCCTTCCCACCTTTTAGAACAATACTGTGATTTCGAATATGGACTCCCGTAGGTAGCAACAATGGTGGTCTTGAAGATAAGTTACTTCTTTCGATCCAAGTAGGCATCTCCTAGGGAAAGCAGCAAGATGGAAGTATGGCACAGACAAAACTGCACCTTTCTGAGTTAGCAGCAATAAGGTGGAGGTGCCAGTTATAAGGTTAGCAGCTGCCAGTGGCTACTAGAGCTACGAGAACCCCTTGCAAAGGAAGGGACAGTTGCTTATTTAAAATATGTTGTCTTAAAGGAAGCATCACTGTTCTGCTCATGTTTAGCCAACTCACAAGCCACAGATATGTGATTGTTTTGCCTGTTTTGCTTTCATTTGCTTGAGCTAGGTGATCACAGTTCAGCCCTTAACCTTCTTATGTTTTTCTTGCTGTTTCTGAGCTGAAAACAATAAATCTTTCTCAATAGCTTATACAAGACAGCCCTGTGGTTTTCTTTTAAGATGGTACATTATTTTTGTGCTATTTTATGACAGGAGTATTAGAATGAGGTAAAGGCACTAAACTCATGTTAAATGTTTCTGTAGGAAAAATGGTTGCATTTATTAGGATTAATAGACTACTTATACTGGAAACTAAAATCCTCTTTTTATTCACATGCTATATAGTCTGCAGGTAACCAAAATCCAATCTTCTTAATCCTCAGTGAAGCAGCTTTTTCCCTGACTTCAGCGACAGTTCAATTTCTGTTATGCTAACCATATGCTCCTGATTGATTATCAGTTATATTTAATTATTCAGAGTTACAGATGGCAGTTTTGTGAGGCAAACTGCTGATCTCTGGAGCCCTGCGTGTTGATGCCTCTGCCTCTGCAGTTGCAACTTTTGAGTTCCTGAGGTTGAGAAAAACAGGTAATTTAACCACTTCTGTAAGGTGTATTGGCCTATCCAAGCAGGAGAGAAGCAAAGAATCCTGGTATTAAGCTAGTGGACTAAATACATAGGCATGGAAGAGAAGATATCAGGATAAATGCTCTAAAACAATCTTTTGCCACTCGTTCTCCTTATCCACTGAAATAAACACTTCAGTTGTGCTGCAGTTATTTTCCTCAATCAACTTTTTCCCATTGTCCACCTATGAAGGGTATTTGTACTACAGTAGAGGAGCATGTCCTTCATTCCATACCACTAGGATCTTAGTTCTGAAATCTCTGAGGCCCTGCTCTCGTGTGTTGGAATCACAGTGTGTGCTACAGAACAAAAAATGGTGGGCAAAGATGGGTCATAATCATTTGTACAAGAGTGGAAGGTATGTAGACTGCAGAAAGCAGAAGTATTCTGTCTTCCCTACTCCACAGGTTAGCAGTTAAAAAGAAACCAAATTTTTAAAATCCCCCCCTTGTTCATTTCTTGGTCATCAGCACCACAGAGACCGTGGGAGAGAATCCACGGCACTTTTTTTTCACACTACTTTCTTGAGAGAGGTTTTTTGTTTTCAATTCACCTGATAGTGCAGTCCCAGCAGAATGCACCTAACAAATCATAGTGAGTGTCTGCACCTTGCTATGTATCAAAGTCCCTTAATGTGCCAACAAAGTTCTTCAAGGTCAGAAAAGCAGTTTATCAACCTCTTATATCTCTTATAGGAGACAATAAATTTATTCTACTGTTGGAATCTATGAATAATTCAGATGCTCTGTGAGATAAACACTATTGCTTAGGATGCTCTGCATGTCATTGTCAACTAGTACCAAACACTGTCATTGCTCCATGTACTCTGTTCTTTTTCGTTTCCTCTCAGCTCAGGAAAATGCAGTGCTTTATGGCTTGCATTTTTCTGTGTCCTTTAGCTCCTTAAAGTTTGCTTTTTCCTATTACATCTTTCCATGAATGAATAGGTTGAGAAAATTAATGTTTTGAATAACTTCTTAGTTAAAAAAAGTCCCTTCTTTGTTCCCTTCTCTCCTAATTTCTAAGAAGCCTAAAAATATATTTCAGAAATAAAAAAAAATCCTGTCTTATAAAGGCCTCTGCATTCCTTATTCCTATCAACAATGAAAGCAAAATATCTACCTTAATTAATTTTATAGCTATCAATTTGGGATATTTCCTGTTTCTAGTTAGCTTAAGCATATGTATATGATTTAATATATAGATAAGATTAGCTAATCTTATAAACGCCATCTAATGAAATGTTTAACCCACTCCAAAATTATTTTGAGTTTTATTCCATTTTAAGACAAATACCCCCCTACTGAGCCAAATAAAATTTTATTTTGTGATCTATGAGACAGAGAATTTCTTTTTTAACTAACAGGACTTTGAAAGCCAAAAAAAGTATTGGACTCCTTGTACTCTTGTACTCTCTCCTTGATCATAACCTTCATATACAAGTGAAAGCAATAAAACAACAGATAACTATGCTGAAATTACATATTTTTCTGTCAGATCTCAATGTTTACATCTATAACTAACCAAGAGAACTTAACTATCATTTTTGAAACTTTAATTGATAGAGATATTTGGCTTTTAAACTTGGGAAAGTGATGGATATAACATATTTATAGACAGGACAATGAAATACCTGAGTCCATATCTACTGACAATTATAACTGCCAGATATAAAAATAGCTAAGACCTACTATATTTTTAAATAAATTTAGCCCCATTTCACCTGAAAATATATCTTTCCAGAGTAACTTAACATAAAAATAACACTCTCTTCAGAAGCTTAAGACCCATAACTTTGGTATGGATCTTTGGATCAGAAAATGTGAGTATGCCCAGTTTTATGTGATGAGACGTAAATATGGTTACACTGATCCTTGCAGAACACATAGACACTTAGAAAACCCCAAGCAGATATCCATAAGGAGTTTGACAAACAGAAATAAGTTTTTATCTCCTTATTATTCTTTTAAACAGCAATTAAATTTATGGCAGCTTTCCAGTAAAAGTAAGCAAGTCAAAAAAATCTCAAAATTGAAATAATAGGAATGATTTGGCCTCAAAATAAGAAAGTTAAAAGAAATAATTGTTTTATCTTTTCTTTAACGACTTCACTGTTGACACATTGCTTTATGCAGCAATTCTCCATAAATTATTGCCAATTTAGTAGACTATTATTTTTTTTCTGCAATAGCAAAGCTATAAAAGGAAAAGAAATTACTTTAAGTTGATAGATTTTCTGGTCATTCCAATGGTTATATAGCATAAAGGATTCTTTAAAGGAGTACTTTTATTTGTTTCTGCACTTCCTTAGTGTCATCAGATTCATAAAAAAAGAACTGGTCTCTATTTTATAACTAAATTGAATCGTATCTTTTAAGAGAACGTTCCCTAGACTGAACATGGATGTAAATTATGGATGTAAAATAAAAGTTTTGTCAAGCCTGTATTATATTGTGAGCCAGCAGTGTGCCCGTGCAGCCTGGAGGACCAACACCACCCTGGGGTGCATGAGGAAGACTGTGGCCAGCAGGTCAGGGAGGCGATCTCTCCCCCTAAGCATCCCTGGTGAGGCCACACCTGGAGTGCTATGTCCAGTTCTGGGCTCCTCAGTACAAAAGAGACAAGGAGCTACCAGAGAGGACCCAGTGAAGGACACAAAGATGATGAGATGATTAAGAGATTGGAGAATCTCTTTGATGAGGAGAGGCTGAGAGAGCTGGGCCAGTTTAGTCTGGAGGAGACTGAGAGGAGATCTCACTAACGCATATAAATATCTCAAAGGTGGGTGCCAAGAGGATGGTTCCAGAATCTTTTTAGTGGTGCCCATGATAGGACAAGGAACAGTGGGCATAAACTAAAACACAAGATCCACCTCAACACAAAGAAGCACTTCTTTACACTGAGGGCGGCAGAGCACTGGAAAGGGTCTTGGAATCTCCTCCCTGGAGACCTTCAAAGCCCATCTGGACACATTTCTGTGTAACCAGCTCTAGGTGACCCTGACTTGGCAATGGGGTTGAACTAAATGATTTCCAGAGGTCTCTTCCAACCCAAAAAATTATGTGATTTTGTTATTCTTTTCAAATGCTGCCTTTAAACAATTGTAAGGAAGAAAAAAAGTAGAAAAGTAGCCTTTTCTGTGGTTCAGAGTGGCTTACGATATGAAGTTTGCATTAAGAACTAGATAAAAACTGAAAGTTATCAAGAAGATTGGATTTTCTTTTCTTCTAGAGCAAAATTTACAAACCTCATTAACTAAGCAGCATTCATTCTAAGTGAATAAAAGCTTTTCTCATTTTAGCTTAAATAATTTTCCTATTCTACCTAAGAGCACTTTTCTACCTCAAAGTCCCCTTAAACCTGCTCTTATTTTTTTTTGAGTTGATTGAAAACTATTTGACTTTTCTTTAGCTAAAAATGTTTAAATTAAACAAAATATTTCATCTCAAACAAATGCAACTATTCAGGTTGCATTTTTTTGGCTGATTTTTTCTTAGACACGAAGCATTTCCAGAATTTTCAATGAATTTTTTGTGTGCATTTAAACATTTTGAATCTCAAAATGAACAATTGAATGTTAGTTGAAAAATTTTACTAGAAAATACTACACATTTTCCTTAAGAAATCTCCCAAGTGGTTTTAATTATACTTCTTCATATATAGTATATATACTGTGCTACTAATCTGAAATATCATCACTAAACCTCGCAAATTCAGATTAATTTTTGACCAATATAAATTTAAACTAACTGTGTGTTTTCATAAATATTCCACTAGAATGAAAAAAAAAAAAAAAAAAGACCCAAGATGTTTGGTGAAAGAGAAGATGAAATTCAGCCTCAGATTTCTGGGACAGTGACTGAAAGGCACAAAATCTTACCTCTAATATATAAGTCTAACAGTCCAGCCTCTGCTTGCTGACAGTTGAGACATTGCAATTCATGTAAAAGGAAGATGTTTCTTTCCACCATCCCCTCGCAGGCCTCTCCTGAGTTACAAGGACTAAAGGAGGGAAGTGAAAAACCCTTGGAGCAGTTGCTTCCAGTCAGCCCACATGGAGAACATACACCCTAAGTGAGGCAGGGCACATGCCAGGAACCAGAATAAAATCCTTTCTGCCTCTTACCCTGCAAGAAAATCTCTTTCTTTATTCCCCAGTAAAAATGCCTCTTCAGTTGCTGAGAGAATAATTAAGCATGCTCTAGCTCTAACAGGTATAAAAGGGTCTCAGGCAGCCTTTCCTAACCTCTGGATGTTCCTGGATGGATTTTTCGCCTTCCTCAGACTGGTATAGTCCTTAAGCCCCTGTAAATTCATGGACAATGCCTTGTTACCCATAATTTATTGAAGGATCTAGGACAGATTTTACACTTGTTGTAATTTGGCTTAATTTTATTTTGGTTGCTTTAGTAGATTGCAATTAAATATGCTGTACACTGTTAAATTAGAGTATGCTGTATTTATTAACTGCTGCAGGAAGTGCTAATAAAATGAGTAAAAATCATGGAGGTCTATACAAAAGATATTTTTTATATAATTAGGACTCTTCCAGAATTATTTGAGAAAATAATGTCAAAAGACCTCAGTGACTATTTACATAACAGATTTCGTATGAAGGGTTTCCCCATAAACCTGCCTCAACTGTGCAATGTAAACAGTATCTACATATTTTCATCTTTAGTATGGTTGTAAAATAATGTTTCTTTTATATGAGTCTTATCTTCCAGCTGTAAATTTAATAGTTACTGCAGACTATACCACTGACATTACTTTTAATGATGTGAGACTCCAATAACTCCTAAAGAGTTTAAGATTAATGCAAAAGAACTTAACTTTGTGAGTCATGACTTACTTTTATTAGTGACTCTGCAGTTTGATTTAGATTGAGACTGGGAGAGAGTATTATTTGCCCATAGAAATGAGAGGCTGTTCATTTTATTATATCATCCATAAGTAATATGTCAGATTCTAATTTCAATAGGGATTCAAATATTTAGGGGCAAGTAGGGTCAAAATTCTTGCAAACTGCACAGCACCCAAATAGCGCTCATTCAAACTGTTGAAGAGGGGCTTTGTGGGAAGATCCAATCACCAGTTTCAGACCTATGCTTCAAAAAGCAAAAGCAAATCTCAAGTACCAGAGACAGAAAACCACAAAAAAATTATTTGCTTTGTTGGTTGAACAGCAGAGAATAGAGTGTGCTGTTACATCAGATAAGGACATTGTCAAGCTGAAGCCTGATAATTTCTTTTTACCCATTTAACCAGACCATTGGAAAACTACCTCCCTGCTTCATATTTTCAGGTAATAAGAATGAAGCTGTCAGGAACTGAAGTAAGGAGAGAAGAGAATAAATAGTTTTCATATTGAAGGTGTCTGACAATGAAGTGACTGCAATACTGACAAAAGTACTCAATTTAATGTGAATAAACTGTTATACTGCATGGCAGCAGATATATTAACTATTTTAACGTCTTTAACTGTCTATTAACATGTTCATCATGTTTCCAGGGAATTTCAGAAACCTGAAATTGACCTCACTATCAGAACAATCCATACAGTCTTCAAAGCAAAATTGAAACCATTATGTTTATAGACAGAAGGAAAAAAAACACGAAAGAGTATTCTTTCCTGTCAGATAAAATACCAGAACATACCAAATCATGCCACTATGAACTGTTTGATGATGAAAAACATCAAATATTGTCGAATAGTTCTGGAAAAGGCCAAAGTATATAAAAATTTTTCTGTATAGACTTTCTATAGTTTAATTAATTTTATTCCTGCAGCAGTTAATAACTATTTTGAGGGTGTCAAAACAGTGGTCTACACCACTGTTGATTTATCAGTCATTTGTACTATCAGGGTTCAGGGAAGAGTAATCAAAATTATATTAAAACAGATCCATGTAAAGGAATGGGATTAATAATTTGGGATTGTAAAATGTTAAAAGGGACAAAGCAACATTAGACCCATTCTAAATGATTGGCAGAGAGAAGATAAATCCATTTTTCTTTGTTTCTCCATTCTCAGGAAATGCAAGTATGGGATTTTTTTACAATGTTAAAAAGAAAAAAAAACAAAACAAAAGATAAAATATAATAAATGGACACCCCTTCCGATGACATTTTTAGTTCCTCTTTACTTCAGAACACCAGTCTGAAATTCTGGTAAATGCCAAGTGGCTCCCACCTAGTCAGAAAAAAAGCAGAATAACAAGTCCTTGATCTGCATTAAAAAGTAGTCAGTGCATGACTTTGGGATACGTGTTGCTATGATCAGACAATGATAGAAGCACAAAGTTTTACCAGGCATCTTCCAAAACACGTCCCAAGTTCTTGGCATGCTTTCTTAAGATCCAAAATCAGGAAGCTCCCAAGGAAGAGAAACCCTTGCTGTGAAATAAGCAACATTACCCACTAAATGGCAGTTCTCTAACAGCTGGGTTCATTAGAAATACCAAACAAGGCCACAAATGTTTTAATCCTTTCAGTTTCAGTAAAAAGGAAGCTCAAAAGCACCCACAAAGCAGGCTTTTTTCAATGAGTTTTGTGCATAGAGACTACAAGTGAAACCACTCACTGAATGAAACTGACTGAAGGATGAGGATGGTATTTCTAGGGCATTCCTGGAGAAGTGCTGGCATTTCTATTTCAAAGCTGGGAATCTGAGGTGTAGAGAAATCACTTGTCTAAAATTATTAATGTCTCAGAGAATGCAAGCCGTGTAGAACCTCTTATGGATTTCAAGTTTGCTGCTTTCTAGAGCTGAAAACCAGTCAAATCCATCCTTGCTTTTTTTTCATTTTTTCTCTTTCCTGTTTCTTGCATCTCCACCCAGGTCTCCTATATGTTCCCTCATTTCTTTTCAAAGACAAAGAATTTTAGTGATGAGTGATACCTTCCCAGAAGTGCCAGCCCTTTTAATTGATTTTCTTCATAGTTTGGGAATTGGAATGGGAATGAACAACTATATTTTTAGAAGTTATCTGAGATCAACCATTGCAAGAATTTTATCTTTAGACTGGTTTTGTATGTTCCTAAGTTCAAAAAGGGAACAATAAAAATGAAATACTGACCTCTGTATCAAATTCATAATTGCCCTTTTAGTACTAGATTAAGTATGCATTTTTTGTTTGTTTTTCTTATATTCTGCTTTATTTGTTAGCTGTGTTTAAGTATTTGTGTGAATAAATCTTGTTTGTTTATGCCATCTAGTAACAGAATTGCTTATAAATAAAAGTTATTAAAAGGAATAAAAAATCTCATGTTGGTGCTTGGGAAACAAACTTCATTAAATACACAGAAATCACGATTTAGCTATAAAATCTACCTTTCTAATATAGCTCAAGATGGTTTAAATTACTGTGGATTCGACAAAACTTAAATGAACTCAAGGGAGAAGCACTTGACAGTGAGGGTTTTACAGTCTGACTTTCTTTAAAAGCTGAACAGAGTTTTTTTTAAAAAAAAAATCAACATTGTGACCAGAAAAAAAATAAATCTTATTTTTTTATGAAGTAGATTAGAAATTATCATTTGATGTACTTTCAAGTTTTCGATTATTAAAGAACCCTACTGACTTTGATAATCAACTTAGTAGTTCCTAATTTCTTTCCTGTCAGCCATAAGTTACACACATTTATTTGCTTGAGTGTATTGTTATATCTGCTTTACAATAAAGTTTATGTGCTCTTTCTATTCTATGTATTGTGTCTTTGCAGCTGCCTGTAATGTTCATGAAGCTCACAGACTCCAGAGCTTCCAGTAAGTAAAAACTGAAATGAAAATAACTAGGCAAAAGTTTTTTGTGTAGACAAATGTAATGCTTCTTTTGAGTGATGAAATCACACTCAGAAATCCTCTGGGCTGCCTCTAGAAATAGAAGGCAAAATTTTGAGCCTTTTATAATCTGTTCCTCTAAAAATTCATATTAGAAAATTCCTAGAAAGAGTAAGAATTTTTTTTAATATTAATTTGTCATTCATCTTGCTCAAGATGTATGATAAAAAGTGTCCTCAAAATCTATATCAGCTCTAAAACCTATAGCATTTTGCAGCACTGTAGAATAATTTGTCATATTTATTTTTAAAATTTATTCAACTCTGAACCAGAACTTAACCTAACAAAGGAGAACATAATTCTTCCTTCTATAGGAGCCCCATTTTATCATATGCTTCCATAAAGAGCAAACCATATGGCAGACTCACTAGAAGACTTATGCTATTTAAAAGACAGAAACACCTTTTTTATTTGAACAACACAGAAGGAAATTGAAAGTCTGGTAACCAAGTAAAGTAAAACACAGTGCCAAAAGAAAGCAGGACCAAAATACATTTGGTTTCAAATCCTGTGAAACAAGTCAGTATAAATTTGGCTTGGGAAATTTTTAGAATATTTACAGGTCAAAATTATACAAAACATAAATAAACAGCTCAAGAATTGTTACATTCTTTATCTAACATAAGCACAGTTTGCCAACTTTCCCATGCTGGCAAAAAGTTATTTCATGTCATTAATACAGGTAAAGAAAGTAAGAGAAACTGATGGGAAATGCTGGATTTTGAATTACATGTATGGTGTTTGATGTTATGAATGGACCTTATAATCCCAAAGAAATAAAGATCCTTCTGTTCTCTCTGTTCACTAACTCAATGAAATTCCTTTCCTCTTTACTTCAACTTCTGCATTACAGGCATCCAAGTGTCTGAAAATTCTTGCTTTTTTTAACAAGTGGAAGACTGTAGTACAGCAGGTATATCTGAGTGACAGGACCCAGCTTTGGACCTACTGAATAAGTTCTCTTCAAAGGTTAACCTCTAAAATACATTAGAAATACAGCATGGAAACTCAGTAAAGTGAATTTCTGCATGAGGACAAAAGAAGGCGGCAAAGACATTCCTTCCTAAATCAGACAGAAGTTATTAGTGAGTTGGCATTGCAAGCAGTAGTGATCTGTCCTCTACTAATTTTATTCATATAAATGAATTGGATAATGCTTCTGAAAGCAAGATTTTCGTGTGATTCTAAATTAGGAAGAATAATAATTAATGAGGAACAATGCAGACAGTAACAGGACTAATAGATGACAAATGTAGTTCAATGCAGCTTAATGCTGAATAATGAATCGGGTAGTAAAGAAAAAAAAGAAAAAAAAAAGAGATAAAACCTTACCACCTGCAAGCTCAAACACAAACACACACACACACACACATACAAGAACAAAACAGATGAACCAAACAGGAAAGGAAAACAGAGTTGAAGGTATGTTCTTTCCTAAAAGGAATCCTTTGCTAGGCTTAAACATCAGGATTACCAAAGGATCAGAAAAAAGGTTAAAGTTTAGTGAAACTCAGGAAATATATGGAAAAAGAGATGATGTTTATCATACTTAAAAACAAAAAGCTGTTTCTACAATACTGTTCCTGACTTCTCCAATCATTTTGCACCCTAAAAAAGGTTTGCTTGCTAGCACTGAGCACATGCATCGACAGTTACATTGATGCACAGACAGCAACTGTTGCAGAATTTTGCACTTTATTTAGCACTTGGTAGGATTGCTATTTCTAAACAGTTTCAATCCACCTTTTGCTGTTTGTCTTCAGTTAGCCTGGTAGCCATGGTTTCCAAAGGTTCTCTGTCAATGCTACACGATTGAAAGTTATTTTTATGAGTATATGCAGTGTTTATATACTCCACTGTCACGTCTGCTCTCCAAAATGCAATTCACAAAGGAGCAACAGTTTTGCTTTTTATTTGTATAAATTCATTTGATTTCCATTAAAAAATCATTTATATGAATAGTTTTTTATAATTAATCTTTTTGAGTTACCGCTATCATGTTAATGAGACCAGTATTCCCTAGCACTGGAAAATTTCTGTTAATGCTGGTTATTTAATCTTGACAGTTTTAAGATGTAAGTGGCTGAGAGCATTTCATCTGAAAGCTGCCTGGTGTGTTGATACGACATTCAGATTCACTGTTTTCCCATGAATCATAAAGCAGTTTGGAAAGCACCACTGCATTGTAAAACATGATCTTTATCACAAGCAATGTGATGCAGCTTCTCTGTGTTGTGATACTGAGATGGCATGGACATTCCAAGCCCTAATGCAGCGCATCGCTTTGGTACGTGCTTAACATTAAGCAATCGAGTATTTCTTTTGATGTGGATATCATCATGCATTTCCTAAAGAATTAGTCTTCCTCAACTGATTTCAATTCTTTTGATGTGTCCTTTTCAAGAGTTACCCATTTTGTTTGGGAGATGCTCTGTTTCCTTAAACTTTCTTTTTATTGTTGTTCTTTCCTAGTAGGAGATGATGGACACTGTTGTAATTCTTATTCTTCTTTCCATAAAATTACTGGCGTTTCTGCTAGGGCTCTTATTGTTTACACAAATAATATTAACTGCATTTCATTATATTTTTTTCCAAAAGAAAGTTTATTCACTGCTTTGAAAGACAGACCTCTACTTTTCTAAAAACATAAAATATCTATTATGAAAATATTTGCATATACTTCTTCTTAAGAAGACACTTTTGTTTATTTTAGAAATGATTTTTCACTTTCTATTCCCTCTTTTACTTTCCTATTTGTTTTTGGAATTTAAGATCAACTGGCCCAAAGTGCCATTTTTCATGTACCTTGCAGAGTTATGCTGAGCTCTTTGACTGACAATATGCTTCTTTCAAACACCGGACCCTGAACATCAAGGCCAACGAAAGCTATTCTGGTCAGATGGGAAGGGAAATTGCCTTGATTTTGTTCCAAACAGGCAATTAAGAAATGATAAATTGGAATCCATGTAAAGCTGGAAACCATAACTCTCAGACATGTTATGCACTCTGAAGTGTAAAACACCTGATAATAATAATAAATACAATTACTTATTATAAAACAATGGAAATTAGCGTAAGCTTTTTAAAATGATGTGATTTCAAAGCTGGAATTTGTTTGGAAATTTCCACTTAATTTTGTGAAATTAATATTTGGCTCACCTTTTCTGTGTAATATTTAAGTAATCTGTCCCAGGTAATGTAGAGGTAATCTTTTAGTGCTTTAACATATGTTATTTCTATAATTTCCATGTATGGTGTTTGAACTTGTAGCAAGCAGGGCACTAGAGTAGCTGCAGGGAAGTAATGTGGTTTTCTGCTATACTAGATTGCTGATCCAAGTCATCTAGTTTATCAGAAGCTGGATTATTTAATAGCTTTTCTTAGTTTTGTTGGCTACATCTTGAAGCTAAAATCTAAATCCTACTACATCTTATAAAACATGTTGAATGAACAGCAGACTTTTCCTGAGTGAATTTGTAGGTTTTCAGGTATTGCAAAAAGAAATGTCTTTATGTTCATGCAGAGCTCTGATGTGGGAAATCCATTTTCAGCTCTTGCTTGTTTTATATTTACAGACTTTTATTTTACTCTTCTTATGTGGAATAAACTGTGAATCTTTTTAAGTTCCAGTGGATAAGTTCATTGTTAATGCCACTACAGCCATGGATGTTCTTTGTCTTTGTCAAACAGTAGGAACAAAATGATTGTTCATGGAAATTGCATTTCCTGATAAGCTCTTCTTCCAGATTATTTTGGACTAACACCATCATGCAGAGCAAAATGGCACAGTTCAGGAAAGCACTGCAGCTGCAGGCAGGGAGCACAGCTTGGAGGCTGCTACCTATCATGCATTCTAAATTTCATTCAAGAGAACCTACCAGTTTCACTGATGTCTATTGCTACTTGAATATTCATCACCTTGTAGGTATCAAGGTTTTCACAGCCATTGCAGTTTGTAACCAATGAATGTCTTCTTTTGATAAAAGCAACAACAAAAAAAGATATTTCAGGAGACCTACCCAATGATGTTCATGCAGATAATATGACCTAAGTGAATACTATTGAACATTGTATAGTACAGGGAATGCTGGGAAGATAATTTAATTATTCTGATTATCTATTTAAGTAGTCTTCTTCAATAGCCAAATAATGGAATTTACTTGTCTACAAAATTATCTGAAACTGAACACTAACTTGGACATTTTTCTGGCCAGAGTTTGAAAAAGAACAAGTGGAAGGTCTGGGATTTCCTTGCAACCAAATCTTTTTCTCTTTTGTCCATTTTTTATTTTCCTCTCTATGTTGCACTCTGGAATAACACTTTGGTACATAGAAGCAAACAAGTGTAGTAAAAAAAAAATAAAATTAATATTGAATATATTTGAAAATTAATTTTATTAATTTAATGAGATTATCAACTAATATGTGTTTAAGAATTAATTCCCACTTATTTTTTTTAATGTGTTCAACTTGGTTTTGCTCACAGATTTGTGAATCCATTAAAATTCAGGTTTTTTTAAGATTTCTTTTCCAATTACTTGACATCTTCAATGGATAAAAAACATGCAGTCAGGGACTATTGTATTTTTGTGAATTATGATTTTTTCTTTCCACCTGAAGTTGATCTTCATTAACTGTTTCTGAAAGAAAAATGGGCAGTGCTTTAATTGGAGCACAAGGAAGTGCAACTGCAGAGAAACACTTAGAAACGGAAGGTATCTGTTAATCACAATTAGAAAGACTAAAAGATTTAGCTTGGGGTCATTCAAAGAAAGGGTAACAATGACTTGCTTTAACTTCTCAGTTGCGGGTCAGAGTGAATGTGCTGTTTTAGAGGAAAAGCCCTTCAGATGATTTTAAGCAACAATTTAACCCTTTGTTTTTAATTCTTGCCCGAGAGTGACTCAGAAATTATTTGAGCTATAGCTGGAAAGCAATTTTTTCTCATTTGGAGAGGCAAATGCCTCCTCATTGGGGGAACCCTTCCTTTCAGCAGCAGGGTGTGTCTGAGACCAAACACTCGTCAACAGAGGGAGCACTCTGCAATGATCAGCTTAAACTTTGCTCCTAGTTAAAGCAGCTTGAGTCAAATAGAACTAATACTTTATGTCTTAAATTTGACTGGCAGTGCTGAGAACAAATGGTACAATATTGAAGATATATGAACATTAGTGTGGTTGAAGTCCAAGACTGCATTACCTGCTGGTTTCTTTGAAATTCTTCTGCAATTAAATGTATTTAGGAGCTGAAACCCCATGAGTGGGGAACAGCCTCTATAGCACCGCTTGTCTACCTGTGTGATTTAATTTAAGAGCTGTTCTTATGTCTAGAACTGAAAGGAAAAGATTGCCCACCTGTTAGTAGATATGGCTTTTTTGAAAGAAAACTTCAAAATATAATTAAAGTGCATGAAATTAAATATACATATACATTTTGGAGGTCTGAGATCTTAAACAAAGTTTTAGCAAAGAATTAATATTCGTTTGGGCTCTTTTCCCAAGATCGTACAGGGTTTAGTTTACAAATGCTGTGACATGTTCTCTACATCAGCTTTAATTATATATAAAATTGTGGAAGGATGTAGAGGGGAAAAGTGTCCTCATTTCAAGCCAGGTAATATTCCTGTCATCTTGTATGTGTTGCTTTTTAGATTTTGTTGCCCTCAGCATGAGATTTCTAATTTAGAAAGAGAATTTTCATCTCAATGTCAGACTACTCCAGATAGTAGGCAGGCCCTTCTGCAGTAAATCAAATTAAAATAATAGGTGAGTGTGATTTATTAACTTTCATAGTTGTGAAAATGTTTATCTGCATTTTCATTAACTAAAGACACATTTGAAGGACTATAAATTAAAACCTGTATCCTTGAAATGCAGAATTTCGAAAGGTATGTGAATATTGATTTTATCATCTTTGTTGTGAGATCTTTATACATTTATTATGGTTTATTGATGTATTGCCTCATTAATACTTACTGAAAAAGATAAGGAAAATGTCTCTTGCCCTGTGTTGGATTTTTACTGTTCTTAAAATGAAAAAAAAACATTCCCTTATGTTAACTTCTTGTAAGAAATTTTTAGGAAGTGTAAGCTCCACAGTTCAAATTCTACAGTTTCAAATATTTGGTGAAGCTATGGGATACAGACTGAAATTTATCTGTAATGTTTGAAGTCCTGCTTTCACACTGGTAACCAGGAGTGAGCATTCCTAGGAGAGCCAAGCCAGAATACCTTCTCTGAATTTGCGAATATACGGCAAGTCACTGGGAGAGCAGTGAAATTTCCAGCGCCTGTTTCTTGTCAAAATAATATATAGAAAGCCAAATTCTAAGCTAATCTATTGTGGCAATCCTGTGACCTTTCCCCAGGGCATGCCCCATAAGGCCAGAGCCATTTCAATAAGTCTGTAATTGGACAATTACCTTTTTTCAGCCTGTAAATGCTGACTCGCTGACTTGTCTCCCATAAATCTTATGTTTACCAAATGGCATGTGCATATTTATTTCATAATGGTCACTCTACATGCAGGAAAATGGTCTGCCTACCATTTCTTATGGTTAAAAATGTGTTTCAGCTGTCATTTGTTTCAGTTTCTCCGTGACCCAGTGGATTATTGCACTTAAATTCTTTTATTTCTGGAGACCTGGATTCAAATTGTTTGTATGAGTTGACAAGGGAAATATGTTGGCCTCAAAATATTTCACACCAGATGTTTGTACACAACAACAATCATCTCCATAATTCAGCATGATTAATAATCCCTGTTCAGAAAAGCAGTTTTAGATACAAAACAACAACAGTTAACATTTTAACCAAAGCTTCTCACAGGAAGGATGATGGGAGAAAAAGATAACAGGAAGACATTTTCTAATACAGATATACCTCACTTCAATTAAATTTTATTAGAGGACCTCAGTTTTGCAGGTCTTTTTCTGGAAAAATTCCCATAAATTAAAAACAGAATTTTACCTGGAGATGACTGTTTGTGACTTGTGGCTAAAGTGAAGAAAGCACTATGATCATATTTGTATAGCCATTAAAATCCAGAAATTATTAATTACTAAGTGTAGGGGAGCACAATTATCACAGAAACATGAAATATGCATTTCTTGAGAATAGCCAAAAAAACCCAGACACTTACAATATGGAGGCTTAAGCTCTAAACATCAAAAATCATATTCTATTTATTTTATATAGCACCTTGATTTTCTGAGTCAAACAAGTAAAAGACACATCAACGAAACCACTCATTTTGTGGTCAAAATCAATAGCATTTAGGGTCTAACTACATGATTTGTTCCTTCAATCAGGTATTTGGACATCTAAATCCTCCAATTATTTGCACCATTAATTGGTTGCCAGTGCAAAATTAGAGGTTGCATTTAAAAATGTGGACACAATAAAAAACAGAAGGATGCCAAATAAAGACATTCTATACTAAGGTGACAAAAAGAGACTAAAATGCTTACTGTTGAATATGGCATCAGGCAAACAGCAACTGCAAAGTGGATTCAGTCCAGTAAGTGGAAATGGTGTCTGAGGAAAATGGAAAGAACAAGGTAGACCAAAGTAATTTTTGTAAATAGTAGTCAAAAAAAATTATTTTCATTCTTTGAATACTTTGCAGACTACTGCTTTACACACATGAAAATGTAGTGAGATCTATCCTGTGCTAGACTCTATGCAAGCAAAAAGTATAAACACTGAGGAAGTTTAGAAAATGTAGACAACTAAAAATGTAGAAAATATTCATGGAACTTCATGGATCTATTTTGTAATTTTCTCCCATTTAGAGTTTAAGAACCGCCCATTTTCTTGTAATTTACAATCTCATTCTCATTTTACTAAATTTTATTGTGAAGCATACAAGAGTTGGGGTTTGGTTTTTGATTTTTGTTTTTTTGTAGGTGGGGTGTTTTTTGAATATTTCAACATTTGATAGTGATTATTTTGAGAACATCAGCAAAAAGAAGCATTTTAACATACTCAAAAAAAATCTTAATTTTTAGTATCAATATGTTATCATATGGTTTGAATTTTATTTTTCATAAGTACTTACTTTTCTCTGCCCACACCAAAATTTTATAGTGAAAAACTCTTTGTCTGCCATTTTGCTGTCAGGAAATATGTTTTATGAGTTTGGTTTTAAATATATATCAAGATTAAAAAAAAATGTATATATTTTGCTGTGAAAGCCTTCTAAGTAGTCTATAGAGGCATATTAAATAAGGATATTTATGGACAAAACTATATGTGTGAAATTTCATTGGGGTAGATATAGTAGTAGAACTAACAGAAAAATTAAGAAACTCCCTTTTATTTAATTGATTTTTTTTATACCAAGTTAAGACTGTTATGAAGTATTTAATTATGAAAAATTATGTCGTGTTTTAGTCTTTTATATTCTAGGCCCTTCTTGTCATAGGGTAAATAGGGTAAGAATTGGACAGCTAGACTAACTGAAGATGACAACAGGGGAAAGAACAAAGAAAAAAGTCTGTTGCAATTTAATTTTAGAAGGTACAATCATTTATTTTCAGTTGGCATTCAATTTTCAATACACTCATTTTAAAATGCATTACTGTTTAGTTTTGAATGTTATGGTAATTTGGGAATTGACTTAGCTTTTCTCAGAGTTAGAGATTTGAGGCATATTAATGAACATAGGTTTCAGATGACAAATGGTGCTTGAAGTTTCCATGTCTTTTAATTCATTTTTTATTAGAACATGGCTGTTTTTCTGAAATATAGATGGCATTTGCCAGGCAAAATGGTCATCTGATTTCAACATACAATGTGATGCTTCAGTGAAGTTTGAACTTTAGAGTGATTTAAAATTCATTGGTAATAGTGTTATAAAGGCCGTGTTCCCTGGCTTGAAATGCAATAAACTGCAGGATAGTATCCCCTTCGCAGCCACACGGAGCCTTCAGCCTATTTCATTTATGCTATTTTTTTTATTTTTTGTTAATTCACTAACCTGTGAATTCCAGCTGTGCTTCATCATGCTTGCATTGTCAGGTGCTGGTGCATATGGATTTTATTAAGGGAGGGAAAGTGAGTGGCATGAGCTGAATCGTATTTGTTCAGAGCGCACTAGAAATATATTTACCCATTAAAAAGCTTATACATACAGATTAAAAGGAATTTTTCAGAAGATAAATTAATTTTGATATATATTTACAAACCCAAGCTTATGTTTATAATAGCCAATCTGGACCAGTTAACATGAAATGATTGAAAACAAAATATTAAAAAATTAATTTTTCACACCAATTTTTCTTCCTACTAAGATCATAAATTTTTAAAATTAAAAATATTTTCAAGGTTCCAAATGCTTCTAGAATGCATAAATAAATGAGATGGTAGAGGGCCTTAACTGAGACTCCCCTTTTTTTGAAGTACAAACCCAAGTTTTAGTCATATGCACAAGGTGAAATTTACCAGTTATACCGCCTTTAAAATTGTTTGTCTATACTGTTGTTCATCAGTTGACATTAAATATAGCTGCTTCATTTCTCCACTCTGGATATACAAATTACCTTTTTGCTTAGAGTGCTACACGATGCTCTGTGACTTCTCTGTGCTTAAATCTTCTCATGAATCCTGTACTTGCTGGTGCATAACAATAAAAACACTCATCACTCTTTGCTAGAGCTCTAACAGTTTCAGGAGGTGCAACTTTAAATGAGTGCACTGGGGAGCAGCAGGAGCAGAGCTGCCCCACAGCAGGACCCACAGGGGGTGGCTCTGGCTGGCAGGGTGTCCTTGTCACAGCACGAGGTGGCACAGGGCCAGTCCTGCAGTCACAGGTGGGGACTGGCCACGGGCTCCTCCAGGACACACAGACAGGTGAGAGGGGGTCTGCCTCGGGACATTGCACAGAAATCCAGCCTGGAGGGAACACAGGCAGACACAAGGAAGGAGACAAAGCTGCAGAATGAGGCCAAAGTCCACCCAGGACACAGGGATGCATACAGCATTTCTTCAAGGGGTCCAGGAAAACACACCCAGGGCCTGGCTCTGTGCATGGTGCAGGGTCAGAGGCAGTGCACAAAACAAAACTCAGGCAGTAACACACATTGCTCCTCCTTGCACCCTCAAAGTATTTTATTTGGCTGATAGACAATCACATTTTAATTTATCACTTCTGAAAAATTTGCTCCAAATATTTTTAATAATTTAAGCCTCTTTAATCAATATTAATATTTGATTGTATCTCTCTTTTCCCATCTTTTCGTGAGTTACTTGTTACCATTTGAGAACATTGTTCTTGAAATCATAAATTGAAACTGGCTCTTCACCTCAGATCATTCCCTGACAATGAGACAGGAAGTTTTAGAATATTCCAGCATTTCCTCTTCAATTGTTTTACCCAATGAAATATATGTACCTTTCAGAAACTGTTTTACCTCCTTTACTCCTTAAGAAATTATTTTAGAACATCGATGGTTTCTGAGGACTTCTTGATGTGGAGGAATTAATGGCACCCTGAAATAAAAAAGACACAATCTATAGTCACGTTGGTGCCCAAGAAGAGCGTGAATTCTGGCAGTGCATAAATGATGCCTTAAGGCTATTACCTTTGCAGTACATTTCATTATTTTACTTGATTCAGCATTGGTGTTACAAGGATATTTAATACATCTAGTGTTATTTAGGGGTTTTTTTCTTAACTTTTTAATCCTACTGGTAGCTGTGCAATGAAACCTCAAAACAGACTAGCAATAATTTACTTTGTACTGAATCACTGAATACCTGAATAATTGAATACAAAGACCATTGAAAAGCATGGAAACTGTTCTTGGGAGTTGGACAGTGCCTCTTGATATTCAAGGCTGCTAGTTGATGTCAGGCACAAGATGGAAAAGTCTTTTAAAGCAAAGAAAACATTTCCACCCATCAATGTTTATGGAAAAAATTCTCATTAACTGAAGTTGATAGTTTCATATGCACACTGAACAGGAAAAGGAAACTATATATTGCCTGTTCAAATAAAGTCTTTAGTATTATTGATTTGCTGTGAAACAAACTCAGGTGAGTATGAAATTTGTTTAGGACTGCAACATAAAATCAAATTTAATTCTCCTTAATCACTTGTAAATGCTCTGTTGACTCTGATTATTTTGAAGGAATTATTTATGTGAGTTTCCTATATTTGATACCATGAGAAACAAATAAGAAAATTGAAACTTCTCTGTAATAGAGGAGAACTAAGAATCTGAGACAGAGATACTGAATAATTACACTGAAAGTGTTTTATTAGATGCCATTAATTTTACTTTCTTTTACTGAAGTCAACATATAGGCTATTTTATAACATGGCCGACTATAAAATTTTATAGGGTTGACATCTTACTCTATGCCAAAACATCAAAGAATTATGTTTTTTGTTGTAAAGAGCAGGGAAAGTAGTGAGGTGTCAGCAACACATGTACTCAGCTGAGGTTTCTGAGGTGGTAGACTGAGTTCAAGATCCTGAAGTTTAATGCCTGAAATGCAGAAGGCATTCAAGACAAGACAAGAGGGTGGCTTAATCTGCTGGATGTCAGCATTTCTGCAGAACCCTGGGGATCCTCCCTGTGCCAAGCACAGACCACAACTGTTCAAAGCTACAGGTTGTGACCCCAACTTTACCTGCAGGAACCTTTAATATCTGCCTGTGGTTTTCTAGAATTGTCTTTCTAGACACATATGCAGAAAAATGCCTTGGCAATAAGATACAGGCTATACTGTGGACAAATAGAGGTGAGATGCTCTCCTCCAGCTTTCAAATTATTTCTGAGCAAAATCAAGATCCAAGAGAAAAGCAAGCTAGAAAAATTCATAATTTTAGGTCTTGCAACCAAGAGAAAAAAATTTTTACACATAAAACCTTACTATATGCAAAAAAGGGGCACAGTGTGCATATGTTCTAATATGTTCATATGCATAGGTCTAAGAATCCTTTTAGTTTACTTAATGGTTTAACAATCTAATACACAAAGAAAAAAACTCCAATAATATTTCTAGTCTAAATTCTTATTCTTACAGAAAAACCTCACCCACATCTACAACTGTTACACTTTCAAATACTGTTTTCTCTGCTACTGCACTCACTCCTCCAAAGATTTTTCTGGGCCCTAAAATTTACAATCAATCTTCACTGAAGAGTTGTGTGCATGGGGGAGGGGATGGGGGTGGATGCATTTTAGAGAACCATCATCGTCATGAGTTCTTGGATACAAGGAGTGTGAAGGTTTCCTGGTGAAGGTTTCTGCCTCAGTCTCCCTGTTCACTTGTTCTTTCCTTATTGCTTCCCTGGAAGGTTTTAACAATTTAATTGACTAAATACATATTATTTGTCAGTAAGTCCTCTAGTGGGCTTCACCTTTGGACATAAAACTTCTAAAAAGTTATACTAGTATATATATCATCTGGATTATTTTCAAGTTTTAAAATCCAGGGGTTTTATTTGCAAACTATTTGGCCAGTTGTCTGTATGAAACCTCTTTTTATGTTATAGCTGTAGAAAATACAAAAAAAATCTATTCTGCCAACCTCCTATGTTCTTTCCCTTCAAACTAGACATTCAGGAACACACTTAAACTGCAGATCAAGCAGTACATGAGCCTAATTACAATCTAATGGTAGAATTCATCTAAGAATAAACCGAGCATTACAATGAAAGGGGTATGAAATACCCACATAAACCCTTCTAATGCTCATTTATTTTCAGATTAACAAAGGCATTGTTTTCCAAAGCATATTGGTTCACAAAGCAATAGCAAAACAAAACCAAAACAAACAAACAAAACAAAACAAAACAAAAAAAAGTCCAAACCCCCAAAATCAAACAGAAAAATCCCAGGAAGCAATATTAATAAAATTTTAAGTAATTTTGATTTCTGTTTTCATATAAATATATTTTTTAAATTATCCTATAGCAAGATTACTAAAAGTTAGTGCTTTATGTTTAATGTAGAAGTGAATTTAGAAGACTTGTTTTATAGTAGGACTCCATGAGCTTTAAAATCTTGTTGCAGCACTCACTTTGGGTGTAAAGCTAAAATTTGACAGTTGCTCTTGAAAATGCCATTATGTGAATTCAAGTACTTTATATACCCTTAGATATCTGCTTCATGATAACAAACGTAGTAGACTGTATTTTTCCCTTATTGCAGCATAGCAGGAATGCAAAAAAAGCATTCCTGAAGACACCCTGTACTGCTTTGTACTTAGCAAGCTCTTGAACTACCAGTGGGATGATTCAAGACAAGAGGGGGTTTTTTGAAAGATATTTATTCCAAACACTTACATGGAATGGCCATATGAAAAATTCCCCAGAGGAACAGCACAACTGGTTGAAACCAATTACCTGTTTGTCCTATTATTATTCTTCTTCAGAGTTGGTCAAAATAGTTGCACAGAGAATATTATGAGTAAATATATAGATATTTATTCTTTATATCATATAATAATTTAATTTATTGCCTTTTCTTCTTGCATGGTGAATAATTGCTCCCTCTATTACCCACCATCACAGACTATTACACTCCTCTCAAGCTGTCTATCTCACCGTTCAAATAATTTCAGAGATAGTCATTATTGGCTGTCTGTATCTTTTCTAATTTTGCTTCATGGTTTGTGGCATTGAACAACCAGGATTTTACTGTATTAAAAATGATATATAGAATAAAGTATTAAATTGCAAATATTTGTCTCCTAGTCCTTTCCTACCAGCCCACATGGTTCAGACTGTTAGTTGTAAGGCATTTTTTTTTATTACTACTGGGATTTTGTTTCTATAAAATTATCTAATATTGCTCCAAATTTGGTCTTCTGAATTGTAATGTTCTTTTGAACAAACTTCTAAATAATGAACTGCAATATTTTCTGACACAAGTATTTGTATGCAAATCTTTCATGTTCAGTTATTCGTTCATTGTATTTGTAAATTATCTAGTTTTGTTGCATTGTGGATTTGTGAATACACAGATAAATGTGATGAAATATATTGTGATTATGTCTTTAAGGGCCCTGGAGGTGATTCTCCTAGGCCTCAAAATGTCTTTTGACTGAAATTATACCCACTCTAGAAATACCACCAACATGATTATAAAGAGGTTTAACTTAGACAATATTCACATTCATATTGAAACTCCTGAGAGAACAATTCAAAAAGCTTTCATTTGCAGAGATTAGCTGCAGCTAAAATATGGAGAGTTGTGTAAAAATGTACCAAGTTATAGGCTAGGCAACCCACATCCAGGTTTGCATGACTAGAACACAATCTCTTCTTGGCTATGGATTCTAATACTTGCTGCATACTTGCCCTACTATTCTGTATTTAGTTCCCCTTCACAATTAACAGGAGTTATAGTTTAGAATCAAATTAAAATTAGTTG
The DNA here is from genome assembly GCF_971803275.1 of Cyanistes caeruleus. NCBI lineage: Eukaryota > Metazoa > Chordata > Aves > Passeriformes > Paridae > Cyanistes > Cyanistes caeruleus. Next base: position 126,473,764 of record NC_141701.1, read on the forward strand.
TAATTTAGGATGAAATTTGTGGGACTGTCATAACAATAAGAAACGGCGTCATAAAATTCTACACAGTGACTAACTGTATATCACAAAAGCTCCACACATTAAAAAAATTGGATTAATTAAATAGTTTTTTGTTGCTTCAAGGAAGCAAAATGCTACTAGAACATTATATTCCTTCATGATGAAAAAGATTGGTGATACAGAGAAACAGAATTTTCCATGGAATTTATTTAGGTATCCAAAGTCCACAGAAAAAACAAACCTCTGCAGTAGTGTGGCTGCAATACAATAAAGAAACAAAATCTTAACCCTCCAACATGACACATCACCCCATTTAGTCAAAGTATCTCTTGAGGAGAGACATATCACAGCTCTTTGTTTTTTGATCTTGTGATGCTTTATTCCTAAAGAATTTTTTTTTTTTGTTTCCTAGTTTCTTAGAAACTAGAAATCAGATTTTATCAGATTATGTCACTGCCCAGCGCAGCTATGAGACAGGATAGACATGCAAACATGCTTTTATTCTTTTTCCATAGTAACTAGAGATACCATCTACAATAGCCATAAGTTTCAAGATCTCTTTACTTTTCTTTCCTCTAGTTATTTTCCCATTTCTAACTGTCCCTAAACTTCTGTCTCAAGCTACCAGCAGAACTCAAGTGCAACAGCAAAGCATTGAATTCAATGTTCACACCTTATAGAGAAAGTATCTTATGAATGAATACAAGATGTCAAAGCAAACACTTCCTTAATACAGTAACTGCATAACCATATAATGAAGGATCAGGAATGGCATGATCATTTTAGCCTTTTCATAATATTCAATAATAAAAGGTTCATTTTAATTTATTCCAACTCAAAAAATGGCATATTACATGCGGAATTACTGTGAAAATCATGTTTAAATTGAATGAAATTCAGCCTTACAGTTGTGTAGAATTAAAGATTGGTTTTTGATTTGCCCCAAGGCATTTCTGTTGTATCTCCTGTTTAAAATCAGTTCCTGCTAATTCCTTGATTTGTACTACAGAGTCACCACTTTGGATGATTAAATATCTTTTCTGTTGGAGTGTTTACTTTTTTTTCATTAGTCAGTGTGTTAAAGGAAATAGGAGACTGTTTTCACTGGGGATGAAGACCTGGGGGGAATGTTCTGAATTTCTGAGAAACCTTTAGACCTTTGGGGATGGCAGGAAGGGAAAGTTTCTTTTTCTTTTGTTGCTGTGATTTAAATTCTCTGGAGCTTTTCTTTGTGAAAACTTAATATCTAATGAAGATTTTTTTATTTCTCAAGTGCAGTTCTTTAATAAAACAGATGCAATAACTAAACAAATTTACTCAAAATTCAGAAATAATGACCAATCACAGATTTTGAAGTCAGGAAAACACAAATTAACATTCTGACCTATGCCAAAGATTTTAAGTTCAGCAATTAGAGCAGAGATCTGTACAGGACCTCTTAAAGGAAATTGTGTTTTATGATCAGTCCTACTCAGCACTACAGCTGTTCTTTCATAAGATTTTATGACACCTTAGCTGCTCTTCAGATATCACATACCACAGGCAGGGTAGACCTCAGAAGAAGATGATATAATCTCCAAGTGCCTTGGTGCACTGTGTTTGAGCCCATCAACTGGAGCTATGTCTACACTGTGGACCTGTTGCTCTGTCAGCTGTAATGTCAGTCAGATCAGTCAGATCTGGATGCAACACATTGCAACTCCCACTGGACTTCTTCTCCCAGCTTCCTTCCTGTGGAAACCATAGCATCAGTGTCTTTTCAGAAAAAGAAACTACCTGTGTAATGTTCCACAGTGAGTCAATATACATCTGGGAGATGCATGTCACTAAAGACTGGGAGAGTCATCCCAGACTGAGTCATTTGGGCACAGCCTTAGGGAGCCCTGATCAAAGCCTGAGTGACAGCACATTCCTGTGACCAGTGACAAGGTCCAGCATTTCATAAATGTCCACATTGTTTCCTGCTGCATCCACATCTCTGCCACTTTTACTTCGTTTCCTACCATATGCATTGTGAAATAGCCCTTGGGAGCAGCTTCATAGATATAATTTTCAATCCTTTTTTCAGAGAATCCTGTAACCAGAAGCTGGGAGACAATTATTACTAGACACTGCAAGCACAAGGCAATAAAGTGGTTTGCTTCATTTTCCTGCAAACATAGCCATTTTTGTGACAATAGATTGTATTTCTCTGCATCTAAACAATGCAGATGCCCTAACTACAACGTTCATCTGCAGAAAGGAAAAGCAACTGACCTGATTTCTCTACAATAGTATATAAGGAAATATGAACCCAGTCATATCTGTTAGAAAAATCTCTGCTGACATAAATGCAGTTGCCTTCTGGTGTCACTTCTTTTCCCCTCTTGCTAAGAATATCCAGCATGATAGTAGTGAACACTATAGAACAGTATATTTGTCCGATAACAATAGGTTTATTCTATTTCAGAGTTTGTATCCTATATATTTTTTCATGTAGAGCAAACTTAAGGCTTCTGTTAATGATCTTTTTAGTCACTAGACCAGTGGCCGGTGTTCTTGCCACAACGTCGGAGTGGCTGATAAGAATCACTTTAAAAAATAATTAAAAAAAAAATATGTTTGTAAGTCAAAGAAGATTTTTGTATCCTGTATTTTTTAGACTGGGCTTTCTATCCTCCAGTTGCCTGCTAAGGTTTGCTTGAAATGTTATCTGTCCCCTACCCTTGGACAGCAATAAAGCCATATAAAAACCGTGCTTGTTCGAAAGGGGGAAATCTTCCTGAGTATACATCATCAGAAAATTGTAGTTATGAACACTGTGACAGTTGCCCCCTGCACACACCCTACATGTGCTTCATGGGCTCCAATGTTCTGCTTATCACTGATAGAGTGCCTCATTCACCTGCTCTGCTGGGATATAAATAAGTTTTCTTGAGTTGAAAGAAAAGGTTAATATGCAATACATAAACAACACCAGAGTCTCAGCTTGCAGGAAATAACCTTCTATGCTAGTTGGTTGGAAGACAAATTGAATTTCTGAGTAAATGCCTGTTGTTCAAGGAGAGAGAAGTCAAATTGTCAAGAGAACAAAGGGTTAAAACACAGCACAAGGACTGAAAGCACTGCTTATGGCAACACTTATTATGAGAGAAAGATACCAAGATTCAGTGCCTAAAAGGAAGATGAAAGTGAAAGAAACTGCTTAAAAGATAGGTAATTAAATACATTTAAGATTTTTTTTAATGTTCTATTATAATGATTTGCTTTGAGCTTGTAAAGAAAATTTTAGTAAGATTTAAAGAAAAAAAGCTTTTCCCAACTTCTTTTTTCTCACTCAAATACTGATCAGAATAAAGTTCTAAACTTTTGTTTTTATTGTTAACAATAGGATAACTTTAGAACTCTTCCATCTCTTACACAGTTTTGGAAATGGAAGCTTGGAGTTTCAAGATTAAAGCTGTAATGATACTCTGCTATAAATGCAGTGGGCAAAACAAAGGAAGAGAAGAAGCTTGCTGCAAGTCAGACCTGTTATGAGCTAGAACTCTGCTTGAAACAGCATGCTGTTGTCTCTTAAAAAAACCACACTTATTCCTTCATCTCTGCAGTTCCTGAGATCAAAGTTCTAGAAGAATCCCCGGAGACTTACACACTCTAGCAGTCTGCTAAAATCCTTTATTGAGCCTTGATCAGCTCTTACTCTCTCATAGACTTAGTTTTCTTATGGCACTTCATGTTCTTCTATTCATATCTCCTGACATTTGGTGAGAAAATGCTTTATAAAGAAAAAGTTACTTGTTTTCTGTTGCAGTCCCAAAAAAACAAACAAACAAACAAAAAAGCCCTCCCACAAAAACCCTCACCCAAGTGCTCCAATCTATAAGTCAGAATAAATATGGACATTTTATATCCAGTACTTCACTTTTTTGGTGCCTTCACTTCCATTTTGGGGACCCTATGGAGGAACTCAGAGTCAAGCATGAAGGTTCACTGTGCCATAAGGAAAGTTAGAATTGCCAAGAAGAATGGACTAGAGCTGTGTGAGAAGAAGCATGGCAATATAGCTGAAATTGTTCCCATTTCTGAAGGTCAGGGATCTGAAGCATAGTTGATAAAAACCTTTCCACTTTCTAAAATCTGAATGCTTTACCGAGAATCTTTTTACCTACACATAATTGCTGTAGCACCTGAGGACACCTGAGGACGGTCTTCTGATGGGGATGCTGGTATCAAGTAATGTACTAATAGAGTTATGGGAATTATATTTTTCTCAAGATATAGGAGGTACTTGTACTTAGTATTTGCTCAGTGTTTTTGAGAAAGGGAGTCATGGCCTGAGAGGGAGAATAAGGAAGCATGTTCATACCTATGTTGCCTGGTAATCAGTCAGAAATCTAAATTTTATATCAGCTCTTGAAAATAAATGTAGAGACAAGAGTTACCAAGACACCGTGTTAAGAAGGTATAAAGCCATAAAAATTTCTTGTTTTGTCTCTTCCCTGTAGGGAATGTATCCTACAAACCTCACTGAACAGTGACCTAGTTTTTATTAACACAGTGGAGAGGTGCCTTAAGTGTAAAGGTATTATAGCCTGGGGCCACTTGTGCTGGTAAAGTACCTTATACTGCATACTTAGAGATTATTAGAGCATTCTTTGTATCATCAGAGTAGTTCCTTACCCAGCTACATTTTCATATTTTTTGAGAATGTACTTGCAGTGATTGTATTAACAGTGCTGAAAACCAGAATTCTATTGGTTTCCAGAAATAAAAGGTCATGATCAAATTGAAGCAGCAAAAGATGGTACGCTTGGAAAAGCCTTCTAGACTGTTGGATTTTTTTTTCAGATGCTTTCTTTATGTTTTCTTTATTGTCAAGTGTGACTTTGTGGTTTGCAGTAAAGAAACAATAGCAACATCTTTCTCAACATTGCGTATTTGTTCTGCAGCTTTCCCTCACAAGACATGGCACACTTGTTTGAAGTGTGAAATACATGAGAATGGTCACTAAAGTGAATAACATAGTTATAAAACAGATTTTATTCATATCCATTTACATATATCAGTTCTGCGTGTAACATTTTTAATTTCCTGTCAATATTACTGACATTTTTGTCTTTTTTATGTTGTCTTGTCTGTGGCAAAACTGGGAAGTATGGGTATAAATTCCATATTTGCAAAATTCTGACAAACATCTTGAGCCTTTAACTTGCATATATGTGGATAATGCACCAGGCTAATGTTTTCTCTGGATGGAGTAATCAGTCTGCTGGAGCTGTTCCAACTGCAAAGGATCAGCTGTGCTAGAAGAGACTTACACTAGCCCAGGACTACTGGCAAATATTCTGAGTCATGGGAAAACAGAGGTGTGAACAAGTCTTTTTTACATCCTCATGGCAGCTTCAGCTTTTATCACAGCCTGTCATTAAAAGAAGAGGTGTTTATTTATGTGAAATCATTTACCTTGTGCAGGACAAATTGACAGTTTTACACCAGAACATTTGCTGTACTCATCTAGAAGTCAACAGTTGTGGGTTAAAATGAGTGATCTGAGAAAAATTAATTATTTAAGACTAAATTTCTATACTTTAGAATTTTAAAGTTTTGTATTGTGGCTAAAAACTGCAGAAAACTTAAAACATTGGCTAAACTGGTAAATTATTTCAAATGTTTCTGTTTTGCTAATTAGTATTTTCCAATGGCTTCAAATTGAAAATTTTCCAGTCAGTTCTACAGTACAGTTACTGTGCTTAATAACAGCAATATGTTTTCTCACTTACCTTCCTGACATTCAGTTTATATTGTAGGTTGGTGCTGCTTCTGTAGTTTTAAAATAACATTGTCTAGCTCTTTTACAGCAGGTGTGCAGCTGTGCCTGTTACATAAAATAAGAGTTATTCCAACATATGAAAATATGCATGTTCTCAGTCCACTGTGATCAGGGCTGATAGAAGAGAGCTCTGGTCCTGAAATCAAATAGCCACATTATAGTGTCACAATGTTATACCTTGACATGCAGGTCAGTTTGGGAACAGAACTAGGTCTTCTGGCTAATGGCTAGTATCTTGTTAATTCAAACCATCAGCAGGAAAACTTGCATCAGTCTTAGACTACAAACAAGTTTCCATCATAACTCCCAATTTTTAAGGATTTGTGTTCATGGAAGGAAATCTGCTTTTAGAATATTTTCTACAATTTTCTCCCTTCAAAATAATTTTTTTCAACTACCATCACACAAACCCCTTTGACCTGCTTTAATTCAGCTTTAATTTTAAAAGAATACAAATCAACAGTTCTCAGTGTAAATTCTACAACTGTTTCCTATTTTAAAACTAATTCTAACCAAAGTAACTGCATTTGAAGCTTGAAAAATAAGATAGACATTATTTTCTTTGATTAATGAGATCCTGGGATGAAATTTAACGTGCTTGGTCTCTACCCAACAGATAATTTTAGAGAAAAATCCATTTATCTGTTCAAGGGTGCCTTTGGTGATTGTGCTGTGAAGTAATGTAACCTCTTTAAAAGGGCTGTAGCAATAAGTTCTCTGAAGTTTGCATTGAGTAACAATACTTCTGCTTCATTAAAAAAAAAAAAATTTGAAAATTACAATCCTTTGAAAAAGGCTTTATGAGCATAAGTAGTAGAAAAAAGACAATTTTTTTTGTCATTGTAAGGGTGTTAAATATGCAGTACAGCCCATGTGCAGAGTCTAAATGATAGAGAGCAATCATGAGCAGGGTATTCATCTTACTACACTTCCATTGCAGTGTAACACCTGAAGTTAAGCACCTCATCCCAGTGAGGTGGTCTGGGGCAATGATGGTCCTACACAACCCTAGAGGTGAGAGGAAGAAAGCAAGTCCAGATCTCTGCAAGCACATGGAGAGCAAGGCTGCCTCTCCCTAGGCCATGAGCTTTCCAGACAGAATCTCCAGCTCAGGTTCTCACCTGGGCAGGGCTAACATCCAACTGTGTGACCTTTGTTACAGAAACAGCATTTTATCTTAACTTTCTGAAACAGCAGAAACCCAGAAGGCAAGATTCCTTTGAAAGAAAATGGGTTCAGGGTACTGAACCTCCATTTTTACTACCTTCCTCATCAGGAACAAGTGCAGCAGCTATCAAAGTTCCAGTTTTCTACGGCAGAAGTGATTTTGATCCAGCCTTGAGGATCCAGATCCTCAAAGTCAAAATTAATTTCTGCCTCTAAAGCATTTTCTGGGTTTGATGCCTAGATTTTCTTTATGCCACAGTGTTCATTGTGACCAAAGGGACTGCATACTCCAAAACTCATCTTGCAGTTCCTGGAGCAGATTTCTTGGTGACTTTTTTTTATTTATTTAGGCACCCATTCTGCATATGAAGAATTATTCCAGATACGTCTTTGGTTTCTTTTCCCGGCCATTACATTTCTAATCATCACCACAGACTTCAAGCACCAGTACTCCTTTAGCTGCTGTTGTATTGCTAGGGTTGTCTCTAGTATCATCCAAAGCTGAAGTAACCTTTATAGAATAGAACTGGCAACAAGAGGGAAAACAGGTTAGATGCTTTGATTCATCAGTTGTACCAAATTATCTTTATTTTACGTAAGTAGGGCTCCAAGCCTTGCAAAATTATGGGCTTTCTTTCATAGGCAAAATCCCCACAACTGGGATTCTAAAGCCACAGAAGTGTTTCTGTGAGACTGCAGTCCAAGAAATGTTTCAGGTACACATCAGTGTGAGGTGAGAACTCTGGAAGAAGCTGATAGAGGAGCAGGACACAGGCTCTGTCCAGATAAATCCTGGGGGGGATCCTGCTGTAATTATGAGTTTCTCTGCTAACAGATGCTCACACTGAGAATCTGCCTTACTGTGGGTAATAGAAGAGATTAACATTTGCCAAACAGTTACTTTGTGTTTTATATGGCTTTCCAAAATCTACCAGCCTCAGAATAATCAATAACAGTACTAAATAGGACAAAAAAAATGAAAACTGGATGGGCATTTTCAGAGATGCAAGCTATATCAGATAAATTTTAATTAAGTGAAAACTGCTTTAAGAGCTAGAGACTTTTTTTCTCTTTTTTTTTTTATTTTTTTCCCCCAGGTAGCTTAGACATGGGCAATTACTTTTCTATTTTTGAAAAGATTCTTGATCTCATAACAAAGTTTTCCTGAGTTCATTTAACTTGGTTGTTGAGTTGATTGGCATAGCACACAGTTTGAGACAAGTTAACAGAAGAATTTAAGCAAATTCACTGAAGCTTATTTCAAGTTTGATTGGCAGTGACATTTTGCTTTTAGAAGAGAAATAAGAAAAGTTCAAAGGAAAATACATTTGTTTTTATACAGAATAAAAAAAGTACTGATTTTTTTTTTTTTCCCCATTAATAATCTAGGTATCTTTCAAGGTGCCTTAAAAGGTCATAGTTTATAGCCTTAAAAAGTGTGGCTAACAGGTAATAGGAAACAGAGCACAATTAAAAGGATTAAAGATCAAGCTTGGTGAAAGAAGATAAGAAGAGGTTCATGGGCTGTTGGGGGATGTAAAGACTTAGGAGAATGGGGTTTTTTTTAGGGTTACCCAGAACTAATTAGGTAGGAAAAATACTTTTATCTGGTTTTTCATTAGTTACTAAAAAAAATATGTTGGAATTCTGTGTAGATAAAAGGGAAGGTTAGTGGCTGCTATGCAATTCCTTGTGCATTTTGGGATGATTTCCAGTGCACGCAATTATCAGAACAGCTTTTATATGTTAGTTGATCAAAGGAGTGCTCTTAAATGAAGTGAAGAGTACAGACTGAAATTGAGGAGGGTCTAGGAAACATATTTTGTGAGGAACAGCTGATGGAACTTGGGTTATTTAGTCTGGACAAGGGGAGGGCTCAGGGGGACCTTATCACTCTCTACAACTGCCTGACATGAAATTTTACTGGGGGTGGCGTTAGGTAATCTCTTCTGCCATGCCTCAACAGAATGAACAAGAGAAAATGTCTAAAAATGTCCCCACGAGGGGAGGTCCAGATTGCATATTAGAAAATATATTCTCAGAAATAGTTGTTAGGCTTTGGAATAAGTTTCTCAGGGAGGTGGTAGAGTCGCCATCCCTGGAAGTGCTCAAGAGGTGTATGGATGTGACCCTTGGGGATCTGGTTTAGGGGTGATTGTGGTGGGGTGCTGATGGTGCTGTGGGGTGCTTAAAGATTTGACTAGATGATCATGAAGGTCTCTTCCAAAGATGATTCTGTGATTACGTGATTCTGTAAAAAGGAAAAGAGATCAATTCAAAATTTGAATTTATATTTTAGTAACTATTCCAGTTTAAAGTTACAAATAACTTACTTGAATTTTAGGATTTTCACTCCACTACAACTCAGCTCATTGTGTTATGCATCCTTTGGATGGATGGCTTAGCCTGCAGGATGGCTGACTGGCCCTTACAGAAAAGTCTTCAACCTGAATATAAATGTGACAGCAGAACATAAGCCTCACACTTGCTGGTTTCTGTCAAACCCCAGTGATTCTGCTTCATATACTGAATATACATTGATCCTTTCCTAGAAAGGAGTTCCTTAACACTGGAAATGTGCCAGTAATCTGGCACATATAATCTTCTGTATCTACATGGAAATTCTTTCCTGTAAGCTTTAGTCAATGAAATGTTTGGTAGCATTGACCCAAAGCAAATTGTAGTTGTTTCTAACATGCAGGCAAGATAGATTCACTCAAACTTCATTAAAGTTTTCAATTCCACCCTGAAGGAAAATATCAAACATGGCTTAAGTCAATTAAATAGATTCCTGGTATGACATGATTTTAATATATAAGAGTATCTCAAATATCTCAGAAAGAAAGAGACTCAAAGCATGTGTAGCAAAGCTTCAGGATCAAGACTCAGATTTATTAGTCATCCTTCAATACCTTGAGACCAATTCAATTTGTCAGAGCTGGATATCATTGCCATTTTCCACAGAATCCTGGGTTTTAAATCAAGGCCAACATAGCTTCTAACCTTGGAGTGCAAAAGAATTTATAGTATTGCTGGAAGGGCCATGTCTCATAGGGATTTAAATCTTTTGAATAATCCATTCTGATTTTTTTTTTCCCCTAGAGGTGTAAAAGAGGACAGCTGTTACTATGTTTAACAGATAAAGCAATAAAATCACATGTACAACAAGAGTGACCCACACATCAGAATTATTATATGGATCTTCAAAATTTACCCTAAATTACTATTTTACACTAAGAGAATCCTGTGTGGTCTTCTAATCTGTTTTGTGTGACTGACGTTTTTTCTCTGCCATGTTTTAATTTGCTTTTCTTGTGTGTGGATGCTTTAGGAAGAATACAATTAATTTTGAATTAAAACTTTTAGGGCAGAAATTATACCATGACACATATACCACACCAGATGTATATGGAGTGCATAAATGGCGTGTGTGTATGAGTGTGCATGCATTTCATACACACTCATGCACCTATCAGGATGGTACAAGTCCCCAGAGTTGTGTCTTGGTTGTTTACATTACTGTCAAAATGCAACCAACCAAGATGAATTTCGTCATGACCTAGGCTCAGATGTTTAATTTTAGCAAAAAAATAGTTAAACTCCATCTGAAAACTAAGTAAAAAGACCAGTACACATTTTCTTATATCACAAAATTCTGACAGTCCATCTTTGATGGGTTCAAGCACTGCAAATCCCTGAAGAATTTTGAAGTTCGCTGAAGACATGTCTTTTGTCACCTTGTGAATATCTGCCTACATTTGGGTAAAATAGCAAACTTTCAAAGCAATATTGTTTGTAAGTGCCCAGTGAAAACACTTTTTTAGCTGGAGTTCTTGATTTTTCCATGTGTTGAGCATGTCCTACCCTAATGCTGTATGAGATTTCCCTTTCCTCTCAGCTCAGCCCCTGGAGGTGGTGATCCTGATGCTTGGTCTAAAATGCACTGCCTGTAAGATTGTGCCTTTGACACTATTGGTTCCATTCCTGCCTCATCCAAAGCATGCAAAGCATCTGTGAAACCCACCTGGGAAAAGTGGGATTGGGATATAAACTGTGCCAGGATTGACAGGGAAGGAAAGGAGGCAAAGGAGTAGGGAGCCTGCTGACCATTAGAGGAAGAGGAGGGTGGGAGTGAAAGATGAGAAGTGAGGCTTGACCTGTCTGAAGAGTTAGGTGGGTAGAAGAGGGTGAGAGATGTGGGAAGAAGCTTGTTCAGGAGCTGCAGTGAGAAACCAAGGAGGAGACTTGGACAAGAGTCATGATGGGTGAGACATGTAAATTAATTAAGCACAGGAAGAGAGAAGATGGATAACAGGTCGAGGTCTTTGTCAGAGTCCAGGATTCAGACAAGAGAGCAGTGACAAAAGCCAAAGAGGTGCGTAAAGAGGGATTAGACCTACACAGGTGAGATGTATAGCTGGCAGTTGGTCAGAGAAAGGTAAATGTGGCTGAAACTGAAATTCTTTATATTTCTGTATCCTATACAACACAATGCATAAAACCATCTAGAGATATCTGTGTTAGTTATCACTGATGTATGAAAGAACTCAGTTAAAAAAAAAAGAGCAGCAGAAGGCTTTGTATTCTGTGTTTCTCTCTTACACAAGCTAAACATTACATTTCTACATGGACTTAGGGTGTGGGCATCTCCTTAACATTTTGCATGCAAAATCGTAAACTTGCCTCTTCAGAAGGAACTGATAGTTAGGTAAAAAAATTATGTAATTAGATTTTTCTCCTAATCTTTGATTAAAGAATTATAGAAGGAAAGTACTATCCTCTTAGATGAATTACAAATCAAAATAGCCTAGATGATACTTTAGATGGAGAATATACACATTAATGAGGTGGAATTTAGAGAGCAGTGGTTAGTATTTAGCTTGAAATACTGTAAGTTTTAGTCACTTTCCTATTCATTCATTCAATGAAACTATCCAAAATATGGAATATTAGAAATAAAGCAAAGGACTATGTATTAAGGAAAAAAAATAAAATAAGAAAAATTTGGTTGTCTAGTTGGGTTTTTTCTGTTTATGCTGGCAATTGGGCTGATGGAATAAGTCCTTATTAAATCTCTTTTTATTCTCAAAAAATTAAAATTTCTGAAGACTACAGCAAAATTTCATTTAAGCAAATTACATTAGTGATGTTACTTAACTAAAATAAGCAATGTTAATATTTAAAGTTATAGCTACGTTGAGCTTGAGTGAACAGAGTATGGCTTAGTTTTTCACAAGCTTATAGGGTTCCCCACATTAGACAAATGTCTAATTAGATTACTAATGACAATGAAATATTATTTTCGGGCAAAAGCAAACATTTAAAAAATAAAGAGAAACAAAAATGCTAGTAATATCAAAATAGATAGAATTTTTATTCATTTATTTTTCCATTATTGCAAAGAAGGTAAAATAATTTAATTTTGGGTCACACAAAATAATATAAGCTCTCCAGGTCCTCCAGGATTCATAAGCTGGAAGGCAGGAATTATTCTGAAGGCTGCAGAATTCATTCTTGCCATTTCCATGCTTAGTGTGGAATAGAAAAAGCAAGCCATATCCATTCCCCAGCATCCCTGGCAATGCAGTGATGACCATGCTATTGAAATCTAAATAAAACTATCCTGAAATTCATTATTTCCTTGGAGTCAAATAGACCTTAAGGAGAGTTCTCACATTTCAAAATATATTCATTCATTCATTCATTCATTCATTCATTCATTCATTCATTCATAATTTATTTCTCTATAATGTTAATTGAATCTACATTTATAAAATTGAATAGGACTACTGCATAGATAGCAACAGCTGAAAAGCCACACCAAACTGAACACAATAGTGGTCAAATCTTAGATATTAAACACCAAATAGATGAAGGTAGTCAATGTTCTCAATTTCTAAGTGTGTTAACAGCAGCATGAGAAAACACTTAGAGCAAGATAAGAGTGTTTCACAGCATTGGGGGTGCTGATTGGCTGGTGATTTGTAAGGTTGAATTGCATGGCAATCTAAATGCATTTTGATTGTAACACAACTTCAAAATTGCTAAGACTTTAAACACTACTGATTATTCTAAATTATTAAATGAGCTAGAAGAAAATTACCTATGAAGCCAAAATAAGCCTTGATGATTTATATTAGTGGTAACAAAAACATGTTGATATTAGTGAGACTGAGAAATGAACAAGTATTTTGCTCCTGGGACTGAAATTCATCAGAATGTGCAGATGTAAGAATATTCATGTCTCCCAGAATATATACGTGTTTATATATTTGATTTTCCACTGTGGAAGAAAGATTGGGAATCCTCACATCCTAAAGTTTTCTAACCCTAAATACCTTTTCTGTTAGAATATATAATTAAATGTAGAAATAATATAACAATGTAAAGGTAGATAGAGACCGAAAAAGGATATTTCTTCTTCTGGAAAAACACCTTCTCTCAAAAATATTCTGGGCAGAGACAGGGACTATTTTATATAATTTAAATTGCTTTGCTGTTATCTAAGTATCTTAAGTACCATTTAGAATTTCTCATGTTTTTCCAACAAAGATCGCAGTAAATTGAACAGATAAATTAAAGAACAATTCAAGTTGCTTTTTGGAGATATTGGAGAAATTTAATAGAACATAATAGCTCTGCTATTAAAGTGGCAAGGCATATCAAAATATCTGATTAGCCAAAAATTTTATTTACAAATTTTATTTGAAGTCCTCCAAAATTTTCCCTGATATAAACTGGTTTCAGGACAAGAAATTATTGGTGATAATAGTGAAAAGCTAAGCACTTCAATGGCATGCTTAAACCACTTTGAAATTCCATTCAGTAAACAAGGCCAAAGCTTAAAAACTGAATACATGCTGAAGAAATCTTTTCCTAAATCATGTCCTTTTTGGGTTTTTTGCAAGGCTGTTACATAATTCAGGGCTCAGACACAGATTTTGGTTGCAAGAGGTTGTGATTTAATATGTGTTGGTAAGCCCCACACATGGGGGAGAAGTCATCCTTTATTTTATTCCAGGACTTTTGTAGAGACTTAGACTGAACTCCAGACTGTTAACTCATCACACAGTTGATGGTGTAAGTTGAGGGACCTTCTGCCTCTGCTGCAAATTACTGTCATGTTTGCAGCCACTCCTGAATTGACTTCAGGTTGCTTTGAACATCAACAGTACATCCAAAATGTTAAAAGTGTTAGCAATTCCTCCTATTAACACATACAGTGACTTTGTGAATTCTCTTTCTTGGATATTTAAAAAAATACAGATTGAAACCTCATTTTAAGCAACTAACATTTCTGCATGGCAGAGTACAATATATTGATTTTGCAACTGAATTATTCAAGCCACTCATTGGCAGTTAAATTATGCAGTTTCAAAAAAAGCTGGAACCAATACAAAATTCTAAAAGAAAAGTGCCAGGTACACAAAACTGAGCTGTTTAATGAAATGATAATCTTGTCTGCATGTGGAAAAATCAGTAGTGTCTCAAATGTGAAATAACAAATTATTGATAGTCATTAGACCTGATTCACAGCTTGGAACAAATCTTACATTTAATCAATAGCAGCATTTAATTTTCAAAACTTCTACAGATTTGTAAATCTGAAAGAGCTTATGACATGGAAAATGATACCTATATCACCTATAATTTAAAAAGGTTTATATGCTGTTTGAAATACTTAGGTTAATGCACCTTTCAAATGTTGAGGGTGCAGTTGTATTTCTAAGCTCAAGAATTTTCATGCACATGATAGCTTTCTTGACAATATTGATAGCAGATAGTCACCTAAGAACCAGCCCACTGAGAGGAGAATTTAGCCTTTGGCTTGAAGCACTCAGTTTCCATCACAGATCTTCCTATCTACCCATACCAAACTGAACAGTGCTGTAGTTGAAATTCTCATGCAATGTGAAATAAGGAATTTGCAGATATGGATGTTCTGAGTTCAAAACTACTTGAACTATTTAGAAGTCAAAAAAGATCCAGGTTATATCCCTCAGAATTGAAGCATTTCATGAAGTTTAATTTTATATTGGAACTTCATGATTTAAACTCTTGTTATTTAGATCTGTCGTATAAGCTATCACTAAAGAAGCTTGAGCCTACTGCCAAAGCACAAATCAACAGAACCTCTGCTTCCCACAATTTTGAGCAGACTTACCTTGTTTTGTTCATATTAGCTATTTACTACAGTTTCTCATTTTTTTATACCCAAATACCATGGGGTTTATTTTATGGGGTTCTTTTGTGTCCCACCCCTCCCATTTGTTTGCAAACTTCTCATCCTTCCCCATTAACATAATACCAAAATGTTCTCATATGGTCCATTCTTTCCACATTGCTCTCAAGGTTTCAACTTGTGTGTCTTTGAATTCACTTTATTATTATTATTATCTTAAAAATAATGATCTATATCATGTTTTGATGGAAGCAACAAATCTAAAAATGATTTTAGAATTCTGTTTCATTTTGTTCTTCAAGCAAGATCCCACAATCTTCCTTCTGTGGCTCACTAGAAACAAAGCTGCAGAATGTTGCCTAAAACTGTGATACTTTTGTCCCCTGAACAATTCCTTTTTTCCCCTCAGATTTGGGGTAAATTAAACAAACAAACAAACAAACAAGCAAGCCCCAAAACCAAACCAAACCAAAAAAACCAACCAACCAAACAAACAAACAAAAACCCAGAAAAGATAACTACTTAATCTTTCAGAGAAATAAGGGAATTTTTAAATGTTAACAGAATATTTATTAAACAGATTTTTTTTGTGAAAGAAAAAGTGTTTTGTGGGTGACATCTCCATTTGAGAACTATACATCTGTTTAAAAAGATGTTTGACTGTGAGGAGAGAAGAAAGAACCTACAGTTTGCCACACAAGATAAGAAAGCATCTTGCCTTTGGCAGTAACTAATAGTGGATGTTTAAGAGAAAGGTAAAAGACACCGTGAATGCCTCTAGACACACATTAAATAGACAGGGATAAAAGGTGGAAGAAATTTTGTCCCCTGACCTTTGCAGGAATCAGCACACACCTCAACACACAGGTGAGAAATGCATAATCACAACTATTAACCATGTGAATGCTTGATTATTCAATCTGATGATTGAAATGAAACTTAAATAAATATTTATTTTTTCACAAATTATTTTTAAATTTAATATTAAAAAATTTAATATTTAAATTCATATTGTTACCTTTTCCCTGAAAGTGGAAAGCTTTCCAAAGGAAATGGTTGCATGGAATAAGTTTTTAGTCTTTTGGGGTTGACTCAAAGAAAACAGATGTGGTTTGAGTTAATCAACAGTGGTAACTCATAGTTAATAAATTTAATCTCCACTTCACCACTGCAAGTGGGGATCCCTGCAGAAGGAAGATGGCTTGGGGTTTCAGATGCTGAAAATGGCTAAATAATTTTTCCTTTATACACTATGTAGCTAGTGAACTTTTTTCTTCTCTAAATTTGAATTCCAGAAGAAAATAAGACAAGAGAAAATTATTTGTAGTGGTTTGATGATATTTATTATAAAGTATTAGCATTTAGTATAAAATTTTCATTGCTTGCCAAAGAACTACAAGGACTACAAGCACAGTTTCAAAAGTACAGCCTTTAACTATAATAGGGTGCAATAATGAATCATCAGCAATCATAAAAAAAATAACCTCTAGAATTTCTGTTAAGGCAGGAATGTAAATAATATTTCTTATTGAGAAAGTTACCTACCTGAGGTTTAATTGGATAGTTATAACAGGAGAACATGTAGAAATTTTTGCTCTCTGATATTCAGACACAGAGACTTGGGGCACTTAAAAATTTCTTGTGGCAGTTTAAGTCACTACAGGAGCCACCCACTATATTTTACCACTTCCACAGAAGAATTTGCCAAAGAGAACGCAGAGGATTCCATAGAATCCACAGTGCATGTGCTCCCCTGCAGGGTCTGGCACCTTAGCACAAACCCAGTTTAATTGCATTTTTAAGCCAAGGCATGAAATTCAATCCAAGACTCCTACTGATGTGTAGGCAGGTGTTCCCTTCTGACAGCTTTGCCATGGAAATAGAAACCTCAAGCAGGAAAAAAGGCAAGCAGTGGCAGTGATACCATCTTTATTTCAACGGGACTCACCAGAGCTCCTCTGTCAGTGTTGTTAGTTCCCCAAGTAGAGATCAAAAGAAGCAATTAGAATTCTTTCCATCAGATTTCTCTTCTCAGATAGTATTTCCAATGGGAACCCTGAAACAACACTTTAAATACCTTTCATCTTATTTTCAGATTTAAAAGATTAAGTGTTCTTCAATTTATCTGAAAATCAGGATCTTTTGTCTGTAAAAAAATTCCTGGAGCCAAATTAAGACATATAAGCAGAATTCTTTATACACTGTTAAGTAGGATAAGATTCAGTGTGAGTGTGTCACCTTATGAGTCCCTACTGGGGCGCCTAGAAGCAAATGTGTCCCAAGAATATCTATTTTATGAACAGTTAACTCACCAGAATAAATCCATGCCTGTATACATATTTTTTTTTAACCTGATCTAACCCCTGGTTATGTGTAGAAACATTTTATTTTTCCTGTTATTTCAGTGCTGGGATTTTTTCCTTCAATGAATCATCTGCTTTTTGCTAACAATATTGTCAAGGATTTCTTAGGTGACATGCAGTACAGTAGATTCTGATGTTCCACACATCAGCTTGCTTCAGCCTACAGCATCTGATGTTACAAGAGATATGAAACATGACATGACCAATGAGACTTGATAAAATGTGTTACAATCCAAAGCATTTCTCTGAAACCTGAAATGACCTTTTCTTCATTATTTGCAACATTTTGTTGTTTGTACATCCTCAGTGTAACATTTTTTTATTTTTTTTTTTAGTTTAAAAGGGTGGCATTAAAGCAATATGAAAAAGTTGATATTGAGGAAAGCAACAGTCCCAAATATTGCTAACAACACTGACATGATTCTAAGAAAACAGGACTTTATATGCAAAATATGGGAAGAAAACAAGAGATGGAACAATGAAATAATGTGCAATCATAATCTGGTCTAGTTTTAAAACAATAAATAGACAAAAAATGTTACCTGAGAAGCCGTAAATCTGATTGTAAAACCTGCTAATAAATGTTAATGACCCCTGTGAACTGGACAGCATATATATTTGTCTGTGAGCACACACTTATATATATATGTATATATATATATATTATTTATGTGCATATACACTACAAGAAAAATTTCTAAATGCTTAGGTCTGTATGGATAAATGAAAAGATTAAATGAAAAGATTAAATGAAACAAGGAGAACAGGAGAAATGGAAGACAAATCTGTAGGAAGAAGAATAGAACAAATGAGAGTATCTGGATTCAGTAGATATATGCATTATTGTGACCCAAGAATTACAAGAATTGCCTCTGTTTGGGCAATTATCAGGGATTATTATGGATCATCAGGGATTATCAGGGATTGTACATGTACCAATGCCTAAGAGAATTCAACTGAGATTGTACTACAGAAGACTAAGAAAGGAACCTAAAACAATATTTTTAAATTATCATATTCCTATTTACTAGATGGTCTTCATATTTTGTCACAGAAAATGTTATCATGTATCAATTATTAAATCAATTTAAAGATTCCTGATATTAATTTTGTTTATTAATATGTATTTATGTAAATATTAAGTTGGCTGACAGTTACAACCATTATTAGGTTGTGGGTGAAAAACTGAACTTAAATAAATCATTCAAAAATCAACTGTGCTTAACTTGTAATATGGTTTCTTTGTAATTTCTTACTCAGAAATTCCATTAAATGTTTTATGCTTCATCATCAATCTACTTTTCAGCATCTGCAAAATTCTAATGCATCCAGTTATATTAATTTCATTGGAAAACACTTGAAATGAAAGAGGCATTTTAATAATGTTTTGCATATTATTTTCAAAACTGAATTCATGAAAGTTAAAATAATGTGAGGTATAATATTATTCATTCATACTTTGTTGTTTTGCCATTGTTTTTAAGTAATTTAAAGTATTAAAATTTTACTTAGGAATTTAATTACAATGTAACTTTATGTTCATGGTAATACCATGCAGTATGTAACTTGATTTCCTGAACAATTCAAAAATAGAACGGTGCATATTCCTATTAGCCACAGTTGTGGTTTTTTTACAGAATCTCTACCTATTTATTTTCTAAGGTTTTTTTGTGTTGCTCAGATGTCTCTTTGCAAATGACATTGGTTAACACTAGTAAGAATGATATAAGGAGAGAATTAGATCTTTATTGAATTAATACTTGATCTTGCTTACTCTTAGTTTTGGTCCAGAATTAATCAGAACTTGAATGAGACCCTTACAACAATTTTTGAAAAGCACCTCACAGATCTCCAGTAGCAAAATTTTTTTCTCCTTTGAAAAAACAGTGATAACATGTAATAACAAACTGACATAAGATTCTTGCTGACAATGATCACAGATCCACATTGGATTCATGTTCAGTAATGCAACTTTTGTATTCCTATTCTACAAAAAAAAAACAATTATATGGCAGAGAAGACCTTTGTAGACATGAAAATTTTGCTATCAAGCTAAAGTGAAAAAAGGCAAAAATGTGCTACTTAAGTTTTCCATGAGATATTCAGGATGACATGCAGTTGAGTTAATACTATTAGCTTCAAATGGAAAGTAATGTAGATTTTATTGTGTTTCTAAGATCCTGTCCTGGAGTATGGCTGAGGAGCATCACTAAACAGCTAAAAAAAACAGGGTCAAGAAACAAACCTCTGTTCCAGGATCTAGTTGTACAGATTAACTAATCCATAATGTTTGGAATGATTTCTCCCTAAAACACTGATCTTATTTGTACTACATTATTCTAGGTTCTAAATCCCCCTTGATCTTAAGAAAGAATATATCACTTCTATTTTTAATCAATTTAAAGTGCTTAAAATTACATTGCATGCTACTGGAATGGTATCTTAGTTCCTGTGAGGTGGAAATATATGTGTTAAACCCAGGGAATGGTGCATTCTTGCGTTAGGTATGAAGTCAGAGAAACAGTAGACTTAAGGAAGAGATAAACCTTATGTGGTGTTACTCTTGCTGCATCTTGGTGGAAGAATATGCAGTAAACATGATTCTGTCCTGGCTTTTTCTTGGTGAGAGCTGGCTGTCAGAGCACAAGCCAGAATAGTATGGGATTTTAATTGAGTTCTGTGTCATGGGCACAATATTCCTTCCTAACACCTCACAGGCTGAAGATATTCCTGCTCTCACTCTTCCCTATATGGCTAGAGCATACAACTTTCCCAACAGAGTAGGCAAAGTTCTCAGAGTGAGTACATGTGACATTTTTTTACTACTTTAGGGCATTCCCACAGCTCAACTTGCCTCCTGGCCTGCTGTGTGCACATCACTGCATGGCTCAGCTTTACACTTCTCACTGCTCTTGTTCCACTGGAAGCTATTATTACACACCACTAAGGCACTTCCATTTTCTGTGATTTCTGAGATGTCTCATTTTATGCTTTGTTCCATTTCAGATAATGTGTTTCTCAGATTTATTTTTATGATGTTCCAGTTTTTCATTTCTTGTTATTATGAAGATAGTTTTGAAAAATAATAATAAAATATACTCCCATTTGTGAAGAATGATCATGATGCTTGCTACCTACTACAAACAAGCTTCTGTAAGAATCCCAGAAGTACTGTCACAAGTGTGCTGTCATGTTTTATTGACTAATCAGCAAAGAAGTGAAGTCTCAATTGGCTTTATTTGTTGGTTTATTGAAACAGAGAGATAGGAAGTACTGGGCAGATTAATTAATTTTTGCTGGGGAATCCAAACTTTGGGATGCTGTCATTTTGGTTGATGCCTGTGCAAGAGAAGAGGTGTTTTGAAAATAAAAACCTCATGAATTGTCACTTTTGTGACACATTTATACTAAATTATTCTTTTTGACTGATTCCATTCTGTTTTCTAATATAAATATCAATTTTGGCATCCAGAAACAATTTCTTGAATGTTTATGAAGCAAGGGTTAAACAGAATGTGAAGGGTCTTTAGAATAAGCAAAAAAAATGGTTATTAAAAAGAAATGTGTTTACATATACATATACATATACATATACATATACATATACATATATATGTATCACTCTTAAACTGCTTTAGGCCAAAGATAAAGACTTTTTTACCCTTGTGATTGAGACCGTATTTGAAAATTATGAGAACATCTAAATTGGGATAATTTACAACATAGAGAAGATAAAATAATGGGAACAGTTTTAGTCAGTATTAGCTAATAATTTATAAAATATGACCTCTAGACCAGTGGAAGAATGAACACGATTTCCACATTCTCATCAAGTTTGGAAAGTCAGGGTTACAGTTCAATTATATTCAAAGCTCACTGTTCATTTAACTTAATAGTTACTATTATTCTGTGATTTTGTATTTTAAGCTACAAGTATGTTTCTTTATATGACAAACTCCAGGTTTGAGCCTTTCAGATAGATTGACATATTAAGCTCTTTCATTACTCCTGCACATAAATATTTCCTCTGAGAGGAGCTGAGAGAGGACAAGAAATAAACCAGGAATGTTAAAAGAGATGTTTTGAGCTATTATACTATAAATATTCAAACATTTGTCCTTATGTGACAAGAAATAAATTAAAGCATTGAGAATTCATAAATTTATGGAAGAAACTGCTATACCCTTTTCTCAGAGGCATTTTTTAAAAAAAGTCTATTTTAAAGCACTACAAAATAATTTCTTTATCCAAAAGCTCTGAAGCAGTTATTAAACCAGCTGTTTTCAAAAGTACACAAATCTGCTAAGTTGCAGTTGGGTAACTGTTAAATGTTAAAGCAGTGAATGATCAGCATGTAGCAGATGGCCTGGGAATGGGTTAGAAAATGGCAATGTTAATACCACCAGACTGAGATGTTCATTTGTGCTGTGGTATGTGCAGACTGGGTGAATAATGAAGGCTCTGTAATAATTGTGTAAATCCCAACATTATTAAATCGATTCAGCTGGGGTTTCTTAATACATGTGAAGCACTTGATGTACTTTGAGAAACACCTCCTCTTTTTGCTAAAGCTGTTCTCATTAACTCACACTGCTTTATTTGCTGTGACCTCAGTGTTCCTGTTTAGTAATGAGTGGAATAAAAATTAGAAATCCGCTTTAACTCCCAATATGAGAGAGAGGAAAATATTCCAGAAACTGAACACCTACCCCACTGTTTTGGCAGATAGGCCATTATTTTAATCATACACCTTATTTTTTAGGATTTTAAAATTAAATTTCTCATAAAAGGAATAGGGGAAGGAAAATCACAACTAGTCAACTGCTAAAAGTTTTTTTAAGGAGGTCGAATAAAAGAGTACAAAAAATCAATAACCCAAATAAGCATCTTGCTCCAACAGCTTATCCAAGCTTGTTCCTGTGTGTGTAATGCTAAAAGGCAGAATATTTTTTATGATTAGAGAGGACGCAGATCAGGAGTAATGCACCAAGAATATCACATGTGACAGCCCCCAGAGGATGATCACCTGTGATGTTGAGGTAAAACATGAACCAAAAATAAGCAAAAAGTCAAGACAGTGTAAACATGCTCCAGGCAGGTGCACAGCTAGCACATAGTCCCTGGAGCACCATACTTGTATATGTGCAGGTGTTAGAACACTCAAAAACTCTTACCCACTTACAGGAGTTAGTACCTGCAAACTGAGGATTCTCTTTTACCAGATTAGGTGGAAGTTGAAGGTTGTTAATACAACATTATTTTTCAACACCATGGGTAATATGTTACTTTGACTGTGTCTGATGGGATTTACATTGACACCTATGCCAGGGCTGATGGCTGGACAACAGCCCCCTGCATCAGTATGAGGTGCCGTGCATGATTAACAGTCAAGGAAGCTGGAAACATAAATTCTGCCAATTCCTGTCATTAGCTGCTGCATTCACATTAGGGAAACAAAAAACAAAGGAAAGGAATAATTTATTAGTACTATTTCCCATGTATGGGACTATATTGTATTATAATGACCCTTGATACAGTCATCAGAAAAAATAAAACCTTTAAGAGATGTCTACTAATAGTTCTGTTTGAAAATTGTGGAGAGGATCAGAAACATATTGCCCACCAGTGGATGTCCCAGCCCCAGAAGTGTTCAAGGCCAGGTTAGATGGAGGTTTGAGAAACATTGTCCATGGAAGCGGGGCTGGAACTAGATGATCTCTAAGGTCCCATACAACTCAAACTATTCTACAGTTTCATGATAACTGAAAGATCTAGAGAAGACAACGTGTTTTATTTATTTGTTAATCAGCATTGTATATTATTAATATTGTATATTCTACATACAAAAGATGCAATATCAAAGATGCCAGTAAATTCTAATGCTATTTTACTGCTAAAATTTGAAATGTCTGCAGGAAATAAGCAGCCTAATAGATCCCCTTCCTCAGCTGTGTATTATTTTGCAGAAGAGAAATCAAGGGAAGACACTACTAATTTTATCAAAAAGTATCCCCGTCCTTGCATTTGCACGAAACAGTTTTTTCTTTACATGACAGTGAAAAACTGAGGCTGGTTAGAATTAATACTAAAGAGAAAGTCTTATTTTGCTCTCAGACACGTTGCAATAACCCTGCAAATGATGTAAATGTCACCCAAAGTGTCACATGCTTAGCTAAGGACAGAATCTGTCACTCTGATTGAAGGATAAAAAGGGACTGCAGATCTCTTTAGGATGTCCGTGTTCTGCTTAGCCTAGCAGTATGGTACAGCCTATGGGAAACTTAATGCATTTCCATAGCTGGTTTAGCCAGCCACAGTTAACTAGATTTAAGGATGAGCCAAATTTTACTGGTGTAATAAAGTGATCCTTCCAACCATTCTCTTCTCAACTCCAGCTGTTACTGGGATAAAAAGTGAGGGAATTTGATAAAAAAGTTCTACAAGAACATCATTATTCTATACCAGTCTTCAAACAGTGTTTTCAGGTTCCTGTGAAAAGTGAGGGCCAGGGAAAATCTACATAACCCTCAGTTTCTCTTATCAAAGCATAGAGAAGTAGCCGTGCATAAAACAGCAGCAAGAAACACAAAGTATAATTTAAGGTCTTCAAAGATTGCTTCTATAATATTTGTAGAGTGTGAGCAATGTCAATCATGTCTACCACAGAAGAGACAGACAAAATAGCAAGCCATAGCAGGAGTGTACACTGGATTTTATTTAAGAGCCAGCAAGAACAGTGTTTCTACCCTACCTCATTACTTCATGCTCTCAACTCTCCCAGCATTACCCAGTCTTGTCTTCCCATCAGTGAGATTGCTGCTGATCTGGGAAAGCTGGACTGAAAGACCTGTTGGTTTCATGCAGTCCAACTCTTTGCAGATCCAGCTGTGTCCCTAGGTCTCCTGCAGCAATGGATTTCAAAGCATATCTCCCACAGAACAAGGCTTGCCTAGTCTCAAGGGTTTATCTGCAGAAGCACAATGCATCATCAGCTTCCCAACTGTTTCTTTTGGCAAATGTATGGTGTGTACCTCTACACTTTCAAGAGTCCCATGTGCATAACTTCTGCTTAGTCAGGCCGTAGCTGCAGTTTACAGCCAGCCCAGACTGGCTGTAGCTCACCAAGGGAGGCTTGAGCTTGAGAATTCAAAGGCTCAGTTTGAGACATTCATGCACAAGCACATACACACACAGTTACCACACCATAATGGAAGATTGAGAGTGATTTAGAGTGTATCTCTGTAAGATGTACACACGTAGAGTGTATGCAGGGGGGAAGCAAAAGCCCTGCTGCAAAACAGACAGGACAAATCAACAGCGGATGCTTCAGGGGTTAACACATAGTGACTTATTAGATACTTTCGATTCATCTTAACATATTTTTACTTTCAGTACGTTTTTAAAAACTTGGTTTTAAGGAAGAACAATAGAATTGGACCTGCTATGAAACACAGTGTACCTTTTCTGGAAATTGAAGCACAAAAAATGGCTAACATATTGATTGAACTTTAAAAAAATTCCCAGAGCATATTACTGGTCGTAAAAGCAGACAGCACTTAGTTTTGTTTGCTTCATTCATTTTCCCTATTCATCCTGTTTCCAGATCATTAATGAAGACTAAAAACGGTCCCAAACTGCACCATTTAGCAAACTCTGTATTTTATATTTCCGTGTTTAAAAAACACTCTTTATTTTGTCAGTACCAATCCATAACAGTAGTTTGCCTCTTATCCCAAAATATCTGTATTTTCACATAGCTTTTGGCTTTTTATGAGGAGTTTGATTGCAGCATTTCTGAATAAAAATAAATTATATTTGTCAGTTCCTGTTTACCTACAATTTTGCTGACCGACTTGACAATATCTATCAAATAGGTTGGAGTCATATTTTTCCCCTTTTCATAAGTGATCTTGCTTCAGTCATATCTTGTCATATTCCAGTATTTCAAGGAAAGTTTACAAAAGAATGCAAACTCTTAGTGTGGAGTATGTATTTTACTCAAAAACATTAAATAATAGGGTTTACATGATGGAAGAACATTAACTGTGTTAGGTGGCAATTGAGCAGAATAATAGTGCTTTAAACTTTTGAAGTGAATGAAATCTATATTCACACAGATATTTTACACTTTCAGGATTCATTATTTGTCTCAAACCAGTTTTGGAAAGCTGTCATAATATTCACAGACATTTTGAAATTAAGGTAAAAAGTTACCTTCCATAACTTCTGAATGCCATGCATTTTTTAAAAATTGACTTATTTTTGTAAGTGGCACAGTTCCTTCAGAGATTTCGGTGGGCTGAGTTTTGTGGCTTTTTCCTAGAAAACTAGCAAAATATCTGAAACATCTGAAACAGTTTCATAATCAAAATGCCATTTGAAAAAAGAGGTAGTGTAGCATTGGAGAATGTGATTGCATGGGTGTTCAAACAGGAGGGAAAAAGGAATTGGGTCCATTCAATTTCAGTTCTGAAAAAGTCTGGAAAAGTTAACCAATGAGATAATTTACAAGTGTATGGATGACAGTAAGAAGATGAACAGAAGCCAAGAATAAATTGAGTCAAATTTGAAAGTTTGTGCTGGTTTTTGGCCAAGACCTAGTTCAGCTTTCTTTATAGTAGCTGATAATGGGGCTTTGTTTCATATTTGTGCTGGAAACAGTGTAGGAAATTCAGGGATGTTTTAGCTATTGCTGAGCTTACACAGCTTGTTTAGCTATTGCTTAGCTCTGCTTACACAGAGTCAAGGCCTTTTCTGCTTTTCACCTCACCCCAAAAGTGAGCTGAGAGTGCACAAGGATTAGAGAGGAGGCACAGCTGGGACAGCTGATTCCAGCTGACCAACAGGATATTCCATATCATATAGTATCATGCCTAGAATATAAACTAGGGAAAAGAAGAAAGAAGGAAGAGGTAGAGGAGGAATGATCAGAGTGATTGTGTTCGTCTTCCCAAATAATGGTTACATTTGATGGATCCCTGCTCTCTTGGAGATGGCTGAATTCTTTCCTGCCTGTGGGAAAGGGTGATGGAATTCTTTGTTTTGTCTTGTTTGTGTATGTCTTTTGCTTTACCTTTTAGACTGAATTCATCTCAACCCACAATTTTTCTGACTTTTACTCCTCCCACTTTTTACGTGTCCCAGTGGGGGAAAGCGAATGAGTGACTGTGTGGGGCTTAGTTGCCAACTGGGACCAAATCACAACAATGATAAAGGAACAGGTGTTAGGATAGGAAAGAACTAATAGAAGTTCTGTGACTTTAGTCTATTAAATCATGTCTCAGAATATTCCCCTAAGTAAGCTGTGGGGAAAAATTCTGGATTAAATTTCTATTCTCTTGCAACAAAACAGGTTAGACCACTCAATCCATAAAATAAGTTTCCAAGAAGTCACTTTAGCATAGAAGACTGTGACAAGCAGCATTCTGAAGATTATAATAGTCTTCACTATTTTCATTGGTAATCTTTCTGAAGGAATATGAAATTGCCTTGCTTCAGAAATGATACAAAGCCAAATGAGGATTTTCTGGGGACAGTGTTACAATTAAGAAAGCATAAATATTTTTGAGATATGATCTATAAAGAGTTCATTTTCTATGAAAACAAATCAACATCATGAATGCTGTCTGGTAGCATTTCTTCAGAAAGTAGAAGTGGGCTTTTGTGGACCATAAATTGAATACAAGACAGTAATGCCACAATATTGCAGAGAGTGCAACCTGCTTAATGGAATAAATAAATATGAGGACAGTCTATAAAATAAGAGAAGAAATTTTTCACTGCATGCAGCTCAGCTGAACTACAGAATTCTATTGTGAGACATGTTTCAATGAAGATGAGAACAAGGTATGGCTGTGATAGAGGAGAGAATGATCAAGTTCTACAGAACATGACCTAGATACTGAAGAAACCTGAGATATTAAACCTAAATAAAAGAAGAGGGCTGACAGAGGATACAATAATATAGTCATTATATATAATTAGAACATTATATATATTATATATATATATATAATATATATATTTATTTATATATATTATATATAATTAGAACATTATATATAATTAGAATGGAAAGGAATATATAATCTCAAAGGTCCGTCTTGTTGTAATGACAATAGTAATGGTCAAAAACCAGAATCTCAAAGAAAGTACAAGGAAAGATGCCAAACTTTCTCAAAACCTCCTTAAACTATTTTCAAGTGATGGACTTCCTGAGCAGGAAGTAGTTTTCATGCATTTAATAACTGTCAGCAGTCAATATGTACCTAACAGAATTTTGAAAGATTAGGACAGTGATAAAGAAAAAAAATCTGTTCTCTATACATAGGCATACAGGACTGTGAGTAACAGGCTTCAACTACATCAACAAAAATGTAGATTATATTTAAAAAAAAAAAAATCTACTGGTAATGGATAACAAAGTAAACTCAGTTTAGCTAAGGAGATTGTGGAATCTTCAATGCTATTGATCACTAAGAAGAGACCAGCACTTTTGGGATTGATATAAGAATCTGTAACAAGTATCACATCCTGTATGAGGGCAAAGAGGAGAATAAAACTGCTCATTCTCATCTGTATTCCTGTCTTTCTGAAGTTCTATTGATTCCTGGTAAATTTTCTTTTTTTTTTTTTACATTCTTACAGTGACAGCAACTGCTCTTTCTTTCTTAAGACACTAACTCCAACTTAGGTAGCTACCCCAGCAACTAACTACACTATAAATCAATAATTTTAATTTTTCTTATGGTTTATTATAGGAAATTATGGTATTAATATTTTTTTTATATTTAGATATTTTATTTTTCCTGCTAATTTTTTTAAATATTATTTTTTATCATAGGTTTTCATCTATCAGTTTTCCTTTATAAATGAAATAGGAAATTTGTGCATATGTCATTTACTTTCTGCATTTCAGAGTAAACATGAGAAAAAAATCTTTTAATTAGTGTGTTTTTATATGCAATGGAAGTGCCACAATGAAAGCAAATCCAGCCATCTCCCTGGCTGGCAAATAATTCCAGGAGCAAATAACTTCTGTGCAGAGTGCAGTATCAAGTCTGGGCAATACTCAATAATGTGGTCACGTGCTGCCTCTTTATTTCAATTTAATTCTATATTCATTGAACTAAACGTGTCTATCATCTAAATCTTCTGTGCAAATAATCAGACAGAGAAGTGTGTGAACAATTTATGACCCTTGAAAGGCAAGAGAAGAGTTGTTGATAACATGTTCAGAAAACTTGTCCCCTTTCACTCTACTCAAAGTAAAAACAATCATTCAGTGTGTAAAAACATGGATCTATTGTTAAATCATTTCAGATAAACAAGAAGTTTCTCACTTAATAGCAATCCAGATCAAAATTAAAGCTCTTAATTTTAATGTTTTTGAACATTTGCTAGCTAAAAAAAGGTCTCACTCTGAGTTTCATGAAAAAGACAAAATTCCTTTAACTGCCAGAAACAAGATACATGCCTAGATAGATAAATATTTTTGTATAAAAGATATAAAACTGCCAATCCCAAATGGTAAGTATTACTAAACTAAGTGTATTGATTAGAAGAGATGACCATGTCAATCAATGCCAAATTTACAAGCTTAGTCTTGTTATCAGTATATTCAATCAGTTTTCAAAATGTGGGAAAATACCTACTTTTGAGAAGCCTAGGCTGTAACACTAGCCTTGAAGATTTGAGCTACAAACACCACTAACTTAATAAAACTGAATTTAATTACAAGCCTTTTCACTCTTCATTAAAATTAATCAGTACTTCCTTTGTGCTTCTCCTCTTCTGCATAACATGTGGGTCCAGATGGTTCTCAAAGACTGTAATTTCTAGGGATTTTGAGCAACACATTTGTATTCTGTTAATAGAAGGCATTTGATCCTTTATTTGATGTTGGTTCTCAGAAAATCCCCACCTTTAAAAATTCATGAGAGGATTGGAGTGGTAATCTAAGCAGCTGGTCATTTTCCTGTTCAGGTCTTTTAAATCTAGCCAAAAAGAAAAACAACCCAAAAAAACCAAGAGAGAAAAGATTTTTAAACAGATTCACAGTTTCCAGGTCCTAATAAAGATAATAGACTGTGAAATTTCATCTGTAGAATTTAAAATGTCAAGAATCTCAGCTAATGAAAACAACAATTGACTACAGGGATGGTTATATTACCTGATCTGTTGAAGCAAAAAACCACATTTAGCTAAAGGGTTTTTTTCTCCACAACTTAAATCCACATTGTTTATGAGTAAATGGATGAGCCAAGGGGTTGTGAGAAAGATTAGACAGACCTTTTCTGCTTAGCTAAGTGCTCTGATAAGACCCAAATCAGTACTTGATGCGTACTATGTGGCACATAGAAAATTGGCTCAATGTTTAATCCTAGTTCAGCAAGATCAATTGTTCATTTTACAAGAATGATCAATTGTTCATTTTACAAGAATGATCAATTGTTCAACTGCTAGCTGATCAGGATAAAAAAAAACAAACACAATCCAAGCTTATGAAAAGAACAAATAATTTTTTATATTTAAGCATATGTTTGCTCAGAAGGAAACTATATTTGATGGTATACTTGTGTTTTCATCACTTACGTCATATCTGGAAATAGAAGTGCATATAGCAGTTATACCATAGGAATATATGGAAGTGCAAACACTAAATCCTGAAAAAAGGTTTGTTTATTTAAAAGCATGAATGAACTATGTGATATATAATGTGCACATCTATATATACTCATGTGTATTAATATTACATATTATATCCATTACAAATACATTATATCCACTATAAAATACATGGTAAATCTGGGAACTCTTAATGTAGTTCAATAATATTACATGGTATTGGAAATCTCAGACAGTTTTTTTTAAAAATGAATATTAGGTTCTCCTGAAGTAGAACTAAAGTTTTGAGTAAGGTCATCTGTTTACTCAGATAAATGGGTGAGAGAGGGATGGAAAATATGTATTATAAAATATCATGGTAAAACGAAATTATTGTCTGTTCAGAAAATATCTAAATATGTAAGTTTTACACATCATGCAATTATGAAGAGACTCTATGCTGAGTTTCTGCAGTCAGTCCTAAGGCTATACTACATGTTAATAGCTTTTCGGTCACTAATGAAAATAAAGATGCAAAGCACTGAAATACATAAAGAATCACATACATTTCCTTTGCATTACAGTATCTCATAAATGTGTATATTCCTTTCCTTAAAAGAACACTATAACAAATTTTGTCTTGATACCTTGTTTTTAATTTTTTAGCTTCTAAAAAGACAGCTTTTGTTTCCAAATTCCCTATGAACATTTTATTTGCATGCTTTTCTCTCATTTCATCTTTAGTTCACTGTTTTCAATCTTTCAATCCATATTTTGACAATGATTTATTTTTGTCTTTGCTATCAGGAAAATGCAAGGTGTTTTGACCTGTTAGGCAGCAGTCTTGGGTATTTTGGGTTTTATTTATTTATTTACTGGCAGATGCTGTGGCAGCATGCAGCAAATTCAAGTGGGAAAAGAGGGAGAGGAGGAAGAAAGGAAAAAGATCATCATTTGGGTTAACAGTGATTTCCATAAACATGCATGTGGTACTGCTCTCTCCAAATCTAATTACTGGCATGAATAGCAGGAGTAGAATTCTCTGATAGGTTGGTTCAAAAGCACCCAGGGAATTTTTATGAAAGGACAGCATTTGCCAAATCATCATCTGTGTCCCTTTTCTCAGAGAGCTCTGTGGGAAATATCTGAAGTGTAAATATGAGTGGATTATCAGCTTTCATGGTATCATTGCATTGCACCTTTCCCCCAGCAAAGAGAATCAATGACTGACTGTCTTTATAATGATCTCTGGTGAAAGATGGAAGTGCTCATGGATTAGATGGAATTTAACATGTCAGAAAGAATATTTCTTACTAAAATAAAAACTGACTTTCAAGGAGAATGTATCTAAGTTACTGTATTTCAGTTTTAGTGAATTCAAGTGATTAAGACAGCAATTTACACTGGATAAGAAAATCTATTTAAAAATTGCAAAGCAGAATTTAAGGACCTAAGGGTGCTAAGCTTAAAATTCAGAGGCATTTAAACTGATTACATTTAAAGGATTTGCTTCCAAGGAGTCTAACACACATCCAATTTAGATTTTCACAAGTGAAAAAAATAAAAAAAAAATAAAAAGCCCACCAAAAAAGTGGGAAATCAAACCAATTTGATTGTGTGGCTCAAGAAGAAGGAATGGGAAGACAAATTCTAGCTGGGCTATAAAGACTGAAATGTAAAATTATTAGTAGCAATAATAGAAATACCATGAAAATTTGCTGACATGAGTGTGAGTTTTGGTGCTTTGCCTGTTCTGTTCAGAATGACGTGAATAGGTGAAGTATATAAGCATTCAGTGGCCTCTGAAAATCAGAACCCTCCAGTAAACTATTGAGAATCCTTCTGTTGTTTTTTAAATAAGCCTCCCATAAATTCATATTACAGTACCTTTTAGTAACAAACAGAACAGAGGTCAATGCAGTCAGTCACAGGGTCAGAGATTTGAAATGAGGCAAGACATAAACTGCAGGAGCACAGGAGCTGCAGTAGGAAGTCATCTAGGAGACACAGGGGGCTCATCCCAGCTTCAGCTTCATCCCAGATCAGCCCCTTGCATGAGAATGAGACATCATCATCAGCATTATTGGGAAAAGCAACTTCTGAAAATCAGCATCTCCTTGGTTCTTCTGGTACTTCAATGCAAACTTAGCCTCTAATCTGAGAAAGAAAAAAGCATCCTGGTATAACTTGCTGCCCTTGGCTTAGAGGATTTCCAGCACAGTACTGAGCATCCCTGAAGACACAGGACCCTGTGTAAGGGGAAGGACACGCCTCTGTGCTGTCTTTCTAGAAAATTCAGTAAATAATCTTCACATTCTGTAATGCTGCTGCCAATGTGAAAAAAGCTGGCAGAGAAACAGGGAGAGAGTAAGAGAGGAAGGGAAGGGAAGGGAAGGGAAGGGAAGGGAAGGGAAGGGAAGGGAAGGGAAGGGAAGGGAAGGGAAGGGAAGGGAAGGGAAGGGAAGGGAAGGGAAGGGCACAAACCAACTTTGGAAATAGATGTTTTTAAAAAATATTCTTTTTGTTGCAGTGATAGTGATAGTAATAGTGATTGATAATGAAAAAAGGAACTGAGACTACAAGTGTATCTTGTTGCTTTTGGTTTTGTTTTCATGGATTGTGAGATTTCTAAGTTGAATTTAAATATATACACTTTACTTGTTTCTTGATAAGAAAGAATATAAAAATCCTTTTCCTTTTATAGAGAAAATGTAAACAGATTTTTTAGATCACCTCTCTTTCAAAACAGACTTTTCTTAAATTTCCTTGCCTGAATTATTATGATGTGACAAAGCACATCTGGCTATACCCGTCAAGCTGTGTAACACTGCTTTCTGTAACATGATAGTGCATGGCTGATGTGACAGGAAAATGAATAGAGCAACAAAAAGTTTCCAAACTGGAATTTTACCTTGAAAACATTGTCTTTGCTGAAAGCCATTAAAGAAAACACGTATCTAATCCCTTGTGCAATTTGCTCCATCTTCAGTTCCAAATGCAAAATGGCTGTACTTAGCTGCAGCTATCTGAAGGTGTTTAATAGACTGTGCTTTTCTTTGCAAATAATTGTGTTCTGGCAAAAATTAACTACGTTTATAGCAACTGAATTAGCCAGGAAGTTTTCTGTAACAAGTTGGTTTTAGGCCAAATGCATTTCAGTCTAAGAGCTCACAAACACTGAGACAGCTTGAGAAGCCAATCTCTCCACACTATTCTGCTTTAATAGTTTAGTTTATTCAGCTTCATAAAGGTTATTTCTCATCCTTATGCTTAGGAAAGCATGGTACCTATAAAGAACTGGACTTATGCACATCAAAATAAGTAGCAGTGTTGAGTACAGGAGAGGCATCATCAGATAGAGGGGGATTAATATTTTACCAGCAAATCTTCACAATATTTTTGTAATCACCTTCTATTGCATCCACAGAGCTCACGTGAGTACACGAAGATTAAGCCTGTCTTTAAATCAAAATTAAACAAAGAAGATTTTTTTCTGCTTTATGAACAGATGGCAGCTTATTACAGGTATTCTCAAATGGTTTCCCCGTGCTTATGTGGACATATGTCAATGAAAAGTGAATTGCAATCAGACTGGACTCTTGACTGGAGACTATATACCAGTCTCTTTACTGATACATGAAAAGATTAATAAATTACTTTTCTGATAGTATGGGGAGCTTTCCATTATGATAAAAATACTAGATTCAATTATATCATTAAGCCAAATATTGTGAGATCAATTAAGAAATGATTCGTCTTTGACACATGTGCAACAGAACTCTTTCAAACTATCCTCTAGTTCTTAGGATCCCAGTACAAAAATCTTAGAAGAGATGAAAATAATTAAACCTAAATCCTTTCTCTGGTACATAGTGGCATCCTCATCTGAATTGCAAACAGTTTGAAGCAGACTCTTGGTGAGGAAGAATAGACTGGTAAAAGCTGAATTGCAAATGCTCAGGAAAGTGTTTCTGTTCTTCACAGAGATAGCAATTGCAAGCTTTGAGGAAATGCAATGCTCAGTTGCTCAACTGCAACTTGGTAGTTTAAAGAGAAGCTCAAGTAAATCTCTTCAACCCTCCTCTGAGAGAGAATAGGGAAAATGGAGCAGCAGAAAATAAACACTTAAAAACTAATCTGACCAGCTTTCACTGATGAATTAATTTATGTGAAATTACCCATTAAAGCTTCACTCCTCCTAATTACTGAGCATTCTTTCTTTTTTCCAGCAAAGTACTTAGGCATGTTCTTGAACTTAAACATAACCATTCTTGGGATTTGCTTGACTGAGCCAGTCTACTCACTGCTTCACAGTATCAAACACAAAAGTGTGGTCTGTGAATTCAGCTCCTTGCCATTTTCCCTTAAAGCCCTTAAAATTACCTGCTCATTAAATTTACACTCTGTGAAGCTAAAGTGAAAATATTTATTGGATAAAGTAATCTCTTTGCTGCTTGCTGAAGGACAACAACAAAATGATACCATTTCTTCTAAGCTATTTAATATATGACCTACAAAAATGATAGACTATGATAAAAAAAAAAAACCAGCACCACCCCGAATTCCTGAATACACTACATTTTTTTCTGCATATTTTTTATTTCCTACTCCAATAGAGAGATTTTGAATACCAGATACTGTTATGCAATTAATCTGCTCCTAGACAAGACAAATATAAGAAACAGAGTATGTGGTTTGGTGTTGTGTTAAGTATATCTGAATAAGTGAGGAAGAACACATACATATCTGGCAATTTCAGATCAGGACAGATTTTAGATTTGTATTTATGTGTTGAAGATAGCTACATGTATAAGGAAATTATTTTTTATTTTCCAAATAATTCTAAAAGACTGGTAATCCACAGAAAAGCAATGAGGTAGGCAGCCAAAAATTATTATTCTTCAAATAGTCTTATTGATAAGAACATGTTAAACTTTTTTTTACAATTACAGGCAAATATTCATGCTTCACTCAATACAATGCAAAATCCAATATCAGGATGTGGAAAAGCAATGGTTTAAGTTTACTTTAGTGTTTAAATATCAACAATTCAAATTACACCTTCCTTGTGGATTTGTTTTTATTATAGCTCTGTTTCCAAGTAGAAGAGCGCAATAGCAAATCATATTTGGAGTTCAGCACAGGTGTCCTGAACTTTATCATCTGGTGATATTCATGGAGACAAATATATTTCCTTGATGATTCTCTTTTCTTCTCAAGTATGTCTTGGAAATACTGAACCTTGTGAGCAAAGGACTATGTGCACTCCAAAAATCTTTTGCATTCACATCTCTTACGTAAGATTCTAAAATGTTTTATCTGGAGTTCAAATGTTCATTGGGACTTTGATAAATTTCCAAGAAGTCAGTGAATTTTCAGCATCTTGGCTTTCCTACACACAGACAGATTGAACCAGTTGTTCTCATAGATTGTGTCTTCCCTGGGAGACTATCATGGAGACCTGTAATAAAAATGGCAGTAGGACAGAGGTGCAGGAAGTGGTGAATCCGCGGCAAAAGTCATTAAGAGATTAAGAACTAGCTATGTAGCCACATCTCACACTTAAGGCTCTAACAGTGTTCAGAGGGCATTGTGCAGAGCCTGGCCTAACATTAAAAACAACAATCTGTGAATATTAATGGGCCAAAAATATTAAAGTCCTGACAAATTTACTTATTTGCTAGCAAATAAGCAGTGAGTTTATCCCCTCCTGGAAGAGACAGCACAGGGAAGACAGATAGAAAAAAATCTTTAGAAGACCTCTGGCAATATTTAAATTTTCATCTTTTCCTATCAAAGTTTTCAAGCACATTTTCCAGGTTGCTAATGTAAGCATTTGGCAGGTCAGAATTAAGTTTTTGACATCAATCCATCTCTTCCTAAATTCCATTTTATTGAAGTAGTAGTTCCTCTTCCTTCATTGGCCAGGTTTCTTAAATGTTATCTCTCATTTTACATTTTTACTCTCCAGTGTTCTGTGGATAAGAAGGGCTTGCAGTAGAGAGGGCTTGAGAGCCCTCAAATTCCCCTCCTCATGAAAGCTCTGAAAACTGGTGCATAAATGTTCAGGCCTTCCTTCCTGTGTAAAAGTTCATCTCTCTGCTTCTGGTGTGGGGAAAGAGCTGCAGTACACAAAATTCACCTATACTGATTTTAACTTGAAAATGGGTAATTTCTACAGAAATTACCACAAATACTGTAAATAGCAACTGATTTAAAATTTCATGTACAACAGTAAGATCCCTCTTAACTGGGATTTTTTTTTTTGCTAGATGGGCAAAAAAATGTCATTTTTAGGATATTTTTTTAAAAAAGGCTTCTTGAGCATTACATGATCTGTATATGTCAGTTTATACTGCAGAAGTGGGCACTGTTCACGGATTTTGTTTAAAAAAGGTAGAGTGAAATAGGTGATGTATTGCCAGAATTTTAACATTGAAGTTGGTAAATGAATGTAAACTTCTATTTGCACTATCTGGCACTTCTGTGCAGTATATTCATCAAAAACAAAGAGCCGACAAAAGCAGAGTAAGAGTCTATAAATGCCTTTCCTTTACTTGTATTTATGAGAAGCTCAAGAATGGAACACAATAGCTGCTTCCCAAGCCAAACAGAAAACACTGTAATTTCCTATGAATTATTGAACCCTCACACTGCAAGTAAATTTTGGAGCAAAAATGCAAAGGACTGCTTTTAGAAAGCCTATTTTGGTCTCAGTGGCTGAACAATCTCTCTTTCAGTGATCAGGGTAAAAGGCTTTGGCTGCATTGCTTTGGTATTCTTGGACATCAAGAATGGGCAGTATTTTAGATAGAATGCCCTCTATTTTATAGGACAAATATTACAACATTCTGAGTTGCCTGATTGTCTGACACCAGCAGTGACATGAGAATAGTGAAATAAGCCATATAAATATTCAAGAAGAGAGCATTTGCCTTAATACTTAATTTAGCTTTTTTTCCCTACTAAGTCTACGTACAGACCTGCTATCAGGGAAGCAATTTACTTGAAAGCCATGCCTCCTAATGTTCTCATTTTGATTTTGTGTTTGCAGATCAAAGAGGAAATCTACCCGTACGAGTCTTTCTCAATTTATCACCTTGGTGGATTTCACATTTATTAAACTCTTATCCATTTGAGCCTATGCAAAATTCAATATATAATTACCACCATTATATGTCATGTATAAGCCATGGATTGACTTTTTTTGATGTCATAGGTGGTGGAGTAGGTACAACAGGTCTAAGAACTCAACTTTTTCCCTAGAGATTTTGTATATATTTTGCTTAATTTCATCTTACTGTTCATATGCTAAAGCAAATTAATACACCTATTAAGAAAAATCAGAATTTATTATTTCGACCAGTTTTTAACTTCTTCCATGAATTATGGAATACCATGATAATATTTTCCTAGTACAAAAAATAAAAAAAAAAAAAAGTCTGGAGGAAAATGGAAAGGCAGAAAGAAGCACAAGAGAAAAGGGCAAAACATTAAAAATTATTGGATTTGTTTACCTTCATTTCTAAACAGCTAACCTTTTTTGTTTCCACGAGAAGAAAACACTTTTAGAAGCAGTTAAAATGTCTAATCTTACCTAAAAACATCACTCATCCACTTATTTATGCTCTAAGTATTTTGAAGATTTTTGAGGTTTCCATTCCATAAATTTATTTATTTTTTTCTTGATTCCTCCATAAGGTGGAAAGAGTTTTTTTCTGTAATGAAAAGAATGAGAAGTTTTAAACCCCAGATAACTGGAATAAGAGAACATGTTGTGGGAAGATGGCAAATAGCAGCCATAAATCATTTTCCTCATAGGAAAGGAAAGTGCTGTTTCACATTTTTGAAGATACAGTATTAACTGGATTGGCCTGACCTAAAAGGACAATTCCTAGTTTATTTTAATTGGTTACTTTATCTGACAGAGCAAAAAGGGAACAATTTTTTCCTGATAATTTGAATTATTAAGTAGTTTCATTTCATATGTGTATTTTTTGCAATAGCTAGACTGCTGGGCAAAACAAACACTACAGTGGACATCATAAATGGTCACTAATTGCAGCTTTTAAATTTGATATAAATTCTTAAGAAAAATACATTGACAGTTTTCCTTAATCATACTGATTATGTGCAATATTTATGTTGGGAAGGTCACATACACTACATGAAAAAAGCAGGAAGAAGAAAATCATTAGGACATAATACAAAACTTTTATATATGCACTGACTTTGTCTTTCAAAGAATGACCTCAAAGTAGCAATGGCATATGCTATTTGACAAAATACTTC
Source organism: Cyanistes caeruleus (assembly GCF_971803275.1). NCBI lineage: Eukaryota > Metazoa > Chordata > Aves > Passeriformes > Paridae > Cyanistes > Cyanistes caeruleus. The sequence continues at coordinate 126,512,204 of NC_141701.1, forward strand.
AAATTAATCTGCACCCAACTATAGAATTATCTTGACCTGAATGATAACATTTCCAGTAAAATGCTGTCTTCCTTGTTTCCCTATCCTGCCATGAAATTTCCTCCTGTGAGATGTACAGACCACACTGCCTCAGCTAATGGTGATTGCTTTCACCTTAATGTCTGCAGTAGCTGTGCATCCCTTTGGGATGAGAAGAACATTGAAGGGACCAAGGTGGTGATATTCCATTCCAGTGAAGTGAAGTGCAATGAAAATCTCAAAAGACATTAATATTTTAAAATACTGAAATTACCATTCCAGTGATAATGAACTATTAACCACTGCAAAGATATTCTAAGAGGAAAAAAGGTCCCATGGTAGTTTCTTCTCCCACTGAAACTAAGAAAGAAGTTAATTACTGAATTCTAATGAATGACCATTTTCCACTGGCCAGACTAAAGAAAGGATATGTATTTTTAACACTTGTTGCTCTCAGGGGGTCTTACTTGTTCTCTATCTGATAAAAGAAAGACAGATATGAAAAATAACAGTGAAAAATATTTGGAGTTACTGTATTAGTAGTCCATGCAACTTTGAAAATACTATAGATAAGAGGTAGAAATATAAAAAAATAATAAAGAGGAAAGAAAAGCATATGTGACTTAATAATTAAATGACGGCTATTCCTTACCACCTCAGTAAATTTCTACACAAAATGCATAAGATGAGGATCCTCTGGATAAATACAATATTTAAAATTAAAATTTTCAAATGGGTCTGTGTAAATTACAATGCAAAATAATATATATATATATATATATATATATATATATATTCAAGAATAATATGGTAACTGAATCTGCATTCATATGCCTGCAAACAAAAAGCATGAGTCTGAAGAAAAAAATCCTGAGAGGCTGAGACCAAACTGAGTTTCAATTAGAAAGGAACACAAAAGGCAACATGAAATGGTTCTATAAATACACTGTAAATAAGGGGAAAACAAAGAGGAGAATAATTCCATTACCAAGTGTGAGAGAGCAAATAATAGACGACACAGAAAAAAGACCTGAAATATTCAATGTCTTTCAGTTTATTTAATCTTTACCAAAACATTAAATTGTGACTGGCTACTTGACTTTATTTAGAAAATATGAACACAATGCAAATCAGAATGGACTGAAAAATAATGCAGTTAGAACATTCTGAATTTTTAGGGTCATATGCTTTTCTGAAGCAATCTTGAATCTTTATTGTCATCCCCAATGACTGAAGGAAAGCAGCATTAGGAACTATCTTTAGTAGAAGGGGAAAACTCAGGAATTTTCCTCCTTTTCATCTCTGAAATGATGAGGATGAAATTATTAAATGATCAAATAAATACCTAAAATTACTAATGTAGGAATAAAGAATTAAACTTGATTTGACAAGAGCAAATTATGCTTAAATTTTTCCAAGTTCTTTCTCTGACAGAATACAGTGAGTAGGGGAAGAATTCTTTTTTGGATATTGAGAATGTGCAAGGATTTTGGTATTATTCAAATGGCTTGGCTCCTCAAAAAGCTAAAGAAATACTGGTATAGATGTAACTTACATCAGTGGCATTTTTACAACAAATGGACTGGTTCATGTACAACAAATTTGAGCAGTAAGTCTCAAAAAGAATTATCAATATGTCTCTGTCGAAATGGGAAAGGCTTTCTTGCAGATAGGATTTATTGTATGCCAAGTTCCACTTAACAGCTTCAGCAATTTGGATGTCAGAGCGACATTTTTGCAGGAAACTGCAAAGAACAGGACTTGCAAGCTCTTTGGAGAATATGATCATAAATCAAAATGATCTTGGCTAATTGGAGGGAAAGCAAGAAATTGACAAGAGCAAATTAAATGAAAGCATGAGCAAAGATCCACAGTTCAAAGAGAGTATTTAAATGCACTCATATAAAATGAGACCTGTACAGGAGTACAGAAAAGAATCTAAGGGTTATACTGTCATTGAAATTAAATATGAGTCAGCTACATGTTTCCATTGCAAAAATATTAATAGGCAAGGCAGGTCAGAATTTTAGCAACAGCAGTAGCCTGTGTAGGACACGGAAAATAATTGTTACCTCCTATTAGTCCTGATGAAACTGGAGATAAGTTGATATACACTTATTTTTAGGAAAAAAAAAACCAACAACTTTTTAATTGTTTGGATGATGAAATACTGGAGCAGCCTAAATCACACTGTTGTGAAATATCCCTCATTTTTGCTATTTATTACATTTTAATTGAAGAAAGATGAAGAAGATAAAGGTTTTATTCTACTGTTTGCTTGATCCAGCATTTTGGGTCAATTTTTTTTTTTAAAAAAAGTTGCTCAGTGAAAGGGAGGTACGAGCTTTTAACGGAATACCAAAATGTGTAGATATTATAATCTATTTTTTATTCCCCTGTAAGATTAACTAGAATGCTTTTAAGTCTTGCATTTTCCTTAGGCTACTCAGGCCTTGTATTTATATAATGAAGGCACATAGCCTTCATTTTCCACAAAGCTTTCTTAACATCCTTATGCCTCCTGATAGTTTTGATGGTTGTAGAATGATACTTGCTTAAGAAATAAATATTAAAACCAAATACATATCCTCATATAAACCAAAATAAGTGTCTATGCAGATCTTTGTTTTCAAAGCTTCACAAAAAACAAATTTTTATTAGCATTTGCAATTAAGTTTAATGATTAAATAAGAAACCCAAACATAATCAAAAATTATTTTGATTTCATACACTATGTAAAACTTTGAATAGTTCTGTATAATAAAGAATCCTCCTAGATGTACACCTTTGACCCAATTCATCAGGGTTAGGTAAAAGAAAATTAAAGAAGATTAAATACTCTAGAAATGTAATCTTGCGTGACAGAAACGTCTTCCAAAGATTTCATCAGTAGTTCAGCTATATGGATAGTGGGTGTTCATAAAAACAGATTTGGCTTTATTTTTTTTTCTTTTGCCTTTTGAATACCTACTGAATACTGAAGTGTTCTGCTAGGAGGGATCCTCAACTAGCAAATTGTGCATTTATTTAATTATAGTGCAAATTTTGGAATAAGCAATTGTTATTCAAACATTACATTGTTAAGTAAATTACTGTGAGCTCACAGGTGTAGAATCTCTTCAGTTACAGTCTGCATTTACAGTGATGAACTCTGAAGGCCAGAGAACCATTAATTCTCCTATAAGACATGTAATGTGACTCACACTTTTTGTTTGTTTTTAGAAATTCCAGAAGTATAGTTGGGCATATTAATAAGTCTTAGATTTTTTTTTTTTTTTTTTTTTTTAGTTAAGAGGTTTTAAAATTTAAACTTTAAAAAAAAAAAAAATCTCAATTTGGAGTTTAAATACAAAGTTTTACTTCATATTCAAGTAAGGGGTTTAATGATTTTAAATTAAAAGGGAAGTTAGAGAAAAGTAATAAGTAAACAAGATTTACTAATATAAAGATACGTATTTAATTTAAAAATTGTTTCATTAAAGTACTTTGACACTTTAGTTAAGACAAATTTATTTATTTTTATACTACAGTTTCATAAACCAGAGAAAATTATGCCATGAGTATTACATACAGAATATAATGGGCAAATGAGAGGCTGAGGTAACTCATCTTCAGGTGAAAAATGGTGGCATCCAGACAATGAAACCCAGGTGATGACACAGATTTCTCTTGTATACTCCAAAAGCAATCTCTACTACAGCCTGCATTTGCAGTCAAATAGGCCTCGCCACATCACTTTGTGTGGTTAATAGCATCCTATTAGGAAAGATGTTTTTCATAAAAGTTATATGTTATTAATTAATCATTGAAATATACTGCTACTTTCATCTGCAATCTTCCAAGTTATTTAATTATTAGCTAGTTGGGAAATGTCTATGCATCCATTTAAATTCAAACTGTTATTTATCTAGCATACAATCATAGCTGTATCCAACCTAAATTAAAAATCCATCGAAATGTACTGAAGATGCTTTATTTAAAGTGTTACCAAATATGTTACAGGAAGTAAAGCTGTGTAATTGCTTAAGGGATCATATTTATAGCACTGGAGTATCCCAAGCATTAAATGGCTTTTGTAGTTGATTAAATGTTGAAGTGATGCTGAGGTAGAACTGCCAACGCTGCCAATGTGCAACCCATACATTTTCCTCCCAGTCTGTGAAATGCTGTGCTGGCTTCCTTTAGGGCTGTCCAATACCATTTCTTGAAACAGCAATGAATGATGGAAATTAGGGTTTACTTACAATGTGTGAAGGATTCAGAAAGGAGTATGAGACATTAAGGAGCATATAATGAAAAATTAGAAATCAGGAGGAAATAGGATGGAGCTGGAGGATTGATGTACAATGCTAAAAAAAGATAGCTAAGGGTGAAAGAAGGTAGAGGTGAAAAGGGCAGGAAGAGGAAAAACAATATAGACTTTATTTTATCTTTAAAATATTGTCCAGATACCTGACAAGAGGGTAGGGACACATAAGAAAAGACATTTTAAAAGAAACTTTATGAGTTCTCTAAAGACTGAAAATCAGTGGAGGCGCTTACATCTTTATATAGTCAAGAGCTAAATAAAGGTCTTTTATGGATGATCACAGTGCAGGCTGGGTACCATCCTCAGCAAGAACAGGATTCTGCCTCCCACAGATAGTGCAGCTGAATGAAATGCTATTGAGCAACTCAACAACAGGGCTATGTATGGTCAAGAAAAAGAGAAAGACTTATCAGAGAGCATACAAAATCTCCAGATAAATTATTAGGTGTCAGTAGTGACCACCGATTGAACAACATTACCAAGTCTGTTGTGGTGTGTCCCTTGCCTTCCTTACACAAAAGCTGTGAGTGAATGGTATTTTTCTTGTTTTTATACATTAGTTCAATGAGTTCACACATAGTCTGTTTATTCAGATTTTGGGAAAGGAAAGGAAAGGAAAGGAAAGGAAAGGAAAGGAAAGGAAAGGAAAGGAAAGGAAAGGAAAGGAAAGGAAAGGAAAGGAAAGGAAAGGAAAGGAAAGGAAAGGAAAGGAAAGGAAAGGAAAGGAAAGGAAAGGAAAGGAAAGGAAAGGAAAGGAAAGGAAAGGAAAGGAAAGGAAAGGAAAGGAAAGGAAAGGAAAGGAAAGGAAAGGAAAGGAAAGGAAAGGAAAGGAAAGGAAAGGAAAGGAAAGGAAAGGAAAGGAAAGGAAAGGAAAGGAAAGGAAAGGAAAGGAAAGGAAAGGAAAGGAAAGGAAAGGAAAGGAAAGGAAAGGAAAGGAAAGGAAAGGAAAGGAAAGGAAAGGAAAGGAAAGGAAAGGAAAGGAAAGGAAAGGAAAGGAAAGGAAAGGAAAGGAAAGGAAAGGAAAGGAAAGGAAAGGAAAGGAAAGGAAAGGAAAGGAAAGGAAGACAAAAAGCGTGTGTGTTTTTAATGTCTACTTTGTATTAGGAACTCCCCTCTGACTCTTCTAATGCTGCATTTGAAAAAAACTGTTCTATGTATAGAATTATGCTATTTTCAAATGTCCTTTGGGGGAAAAGGCCAATAGACTGCATGAAAATGAATACAAGAATACTATAAAAAATTAGGAAGTGGTTCAAAGGTGCTCATTTACAATGGAGGAAATTAAATATGCAAATATATTATTATCACAGAGGTAGTTAACAAACAAATGAGTAGGAAAAAAACATTGTGCTTTCTAATTCATCATTGTTTAGAAGACACCTGTGAATTATAGCTGAAAAATGACGATGCTGAGAAATGCAGATGGTTGAATTTTGCCTTCTCTCAGTTACTTCTCTTACACGTTAATTACATCAGAGGAGGAGGCAAGAACGTTGCCTGTAGGAAGACAATTTTTTTAAATACATGCAGCAAAATTTACATATAATTTAAATATTTATGTTAAATGGCTAAATAAAAGAATGAAATCTATTTTTGCCTCTCTTTTAACATGTTTTTTTTTCTGTTCCTCAAAGCCACAGGAACTTCTATAAACCCCATCTAAAAGTTTTTTCATGGAATTTTTGAGCAGTTATACCTTTTGTTGCACAGCTTCTTTAATGCTTCTTGACATGGTGGCACCTGATAATCATGAAATGTGCTCAGAAAAAAATCATTATGTATACATAAATGATTTTCAAAAGAACATAATTTGCTTTTACTTTTTAAGACAACTGTTTGACATCATTTGATATTTCAGCCAAAATAAATTAATTTTCCTCTAAGATCTCAATTCAGATATTAACTTTTTCACACAGCCAGCTCTGGGTTAAGAGGAGAATTCCTTGTGCTTTAACTAGTGGACTGAAGTTGTCCCACAAAGGGTCTATAGGAATGTTAAGACAAACAAGATCTACCCATTCTCCCATAAAACTTTATTTTTGAGAAAGACTGACAATATGATGTTGCTACAACTTGTCCTGTTCTTCATAAAATCTTTCAATACAAAAATGGGTTTTGACTATTGGCCCTTAAACTTCAAGGAGAATGGCAGAAAGTAAAACTTTTAATATATGAAGTCCACTTCATGTGCATTTAGCAGTTGATAAGCATTGGCAATGCAAGAATGGTATTTGAATCTAAGAGTGTAAATGATATAAGCAAAAGGAAAGGTTCTACAACAAGTGCTTGCAGCAATTAGCTATTGTCTCTGTTGTTTTGTAGGAAACCTGTTATTTTAGGGGAAACCTAAACAGGTTTGGTTTAGCATTTGGCTGTTAAAAAAACAAGGGAAATTGGGGTAGTAGTAAAGACAAATAACTACAAGAGAATACTTTAAACAGCAGGGCCACAAACTTTTGAGAACTGAGTGTCTTCTGAGATCATCAGGAAAATGGTTAAAGGAATGAGGAATGTCAAGATAATTGTTTTCAGAAAAAAAATCAGCATAGCCAAGTTAAATAGTTAACAGAGAGCTTTCATTGTCACAGCTAGGCAGGCAGAGCTTGACTGATTTTAAACTGGAAGGTACAAAGGAAAAGCTATCTACAACAATGACTGCACTCTTCAGAAAGGTACAGCTAGACACATCTTGCACTTGTCAGTTCTTTAGATTTTGTCTAACTTCAGAAGACAAGTACAAAATTCTTTCCAAACATTTGTATATAACACAAACACATTGGTTTGAGAAGAGTTACCATACACCTTACCTCAAGGCTAGGTTATATTTTGTTACTGTAGACATTTTACTCCTTCCATATTTTATATCGATAAAAGGGACCAAAGACTAAAATAAGAACTGGGGCTCTAAGTCTTTACATAAGAAAATCTCGATTATATTTTATATTTTAAAATATGTCTTTTATATACATCCTTACATTGTCTTTATGCATCATTTTAATAAACAGGCCTTTGCTATGATAGATGTATTAATGAGGATGCCTGTAATTCATTTTAAGAGAAGCCATAAGGAATTGACAGACTAGACTTTGGCTAAGCAGAGTTCTGGAAAGCCTGTATATCTTTCTGAAGCAGATATTATTAAATGGGATTAGCCAGGTGCAAAGTGATGGATCAGGAAACAAGCAGTGCAACAGGACTGGACCAGAATATTTGAGACAAATTTAAAGAATTTAAATTTCATCACCGTGATTTCCACGAGTATCAAGGAGATATGTGAAAGAAAGCGAGGAGATTTAGCAACTTCTGGAAATAATAACTTCTGATAAAATCTCACAAATCAAAATTAGTTTGATAGTCTATTCTATTTCTTGCTTTGTACTTCGACAAAGTATCACAGGCCTTGCTTGGGAAGGCAGGATGGAGGGGAATATCTGCTGAGAACCATAGGTACTAAATTTGTCTCAGTGTGATATTTGTAATTTGTTTTCACAAGTATTCAATACATCCACAGGTTTAGGGGTTTTGTTTGGTATGTTTTTTGTTTTGGTTTGACTTGGGTTTTTTTAAAGAGAAGAAAGGAAAGAAAGAGAAACATTTGCAAGAAAAACAGTACCCTATTTCAGAAATAATGTTTGCTGGCAAACAAGTACAGTATGTGCTCTAAAACAGTTTAATCTAATACAATATAAACTGAATTACTTCTTGAATTGCCACCTTCCAAAAGAAACAAGTAATAGTTCAGAGGATGAAAATTACTGATCGATTCTGCTGATTATATATATTTATTGTAGGTTGTGCTATAAATGTACCAGACATGGAATAAACCAACTCTTTCATTCTACAAAAAACCCTCAACAAAACCCACACACAAGGCATCAATTTTTTCTAGTACACTGGGAACATATTTTTTATAGAAATAAACACATTTTGCAGCCTTTTCTTTTTCTCTTTTATTTTGATAAAATAAAAGGTACATGGCAGGGTGTCTTGTAACAAACTGTCTCTTGAAATTGCAACAGGACACTTTATATGCCTAGTGGCCATTTAATTTAATGGTATTTTTATTAGGGTACACATACTGGGTTATTTAAACCACAGGGGTCTTTGCAAGTAAAAGCACAATTTGAACATTGAAAAAAACCAATCACACTTATTTTAAAAATGAAATCTATTTCATTTTGATTCAACTTTTTAAATTATGTTTTTCCTAACCATTTGATGAAATTTCACTTCTGTTGCAGTATAAAATATAATTCAGTTCTTTAATTGTCACTGCATAACAATGTAAATGCTTCAAGAATATCAAAAGACTTTACAACTAAAGGGCATTATCTTTGCACCTGAAGCCTGTAAGCAAAATTTATGTCCCAAAAAATTCTCTTTTCTATCCTCCTTGAGGGAACATTTCTATTTACTTCATATTTTCATATTCTAATAATACACAAGGAGGCAGGAAAATGGCTGTGCATGGTTTACCACACAAATCTGAAATATCTGTCATGACAGTCTTTAGACTTCTGAATCTACCTTATTTGTCTGTTTTTCCAGTTAATTAGTTATATCTATGTTTCAGAAATGCTCCATATCATTAAGATTAATTCTCATTGTGATGACAAGTTTTGCATTTAAGTCCATTAATAATTTTATCTCTATGTTAAACTACCTCATTCAGGTTTTCCAAAGTGAAACATCAAAACCTACAACAAAAAGTTTTGGGGTTACAGCATGGACATTACAAAGTAAAAAACTTCTCACAGGAAAACTAATGTTTTCTTGATAAATTCTTCTTATAACTAGGGATAATTTAAAGTTCAAAAAATCTTTTTGTACTTATCTGAAGTTTTTAGGCATTTTACATACTGTAAAACACAGTTTAAACAAACTGCTATTTGTACAAAGTAACCAATAAGTTAAAAAATACAGCAATACCAACAATTATAGGATGGTTAAAAATATTCCAGCTAAGAACATGGAATAAAATGGTAGCAATACAATTATTCCCTTAGACCAAGGGATATTGGCTAAGAAGCTACACAGCAACAATGTACATTAAAAAACATTATCGGAGCTGCATAGTCAAGCATTCAAGAGTGTTAGGATTTCATGCTGCCACAAATGAAGTGTTGCTGTATTTTGGAAAACCAGTACCAAATACCCAGCCTGCATTAACAAATATTGAAAGTGCTAATCACTACTCCACCTAGGCTGGTTGTGTTAGTTCTACAAACAAAAGTAAAGAACAATAATCCCTTCATAATGGATTATGAATATATCAAATGGTAGTAGTGACCAAATATGAAAGGAAACTGTTAATGAATCACACAGCTCAATGCAAAAAACAAAAAAGGATGACCATTCCTTAATGAACTGCCTGTATTTATGGACCTATATATGGTGTTTCTACCACACATATATTTAATATATTCTAGTCTCTATGATTCTGTATGATTAGTAGAGAGATTCACTTTTCATACTGAACATGTAAATGCACTTGCAAAGGTATTTATGCATATGCTAAAGTAGTTGCCCTGTCATCTCTCTGTTCCAAAAACAGAAGTAATTTAGCAAAACAAGGACCAGTTGGACCTTTCAGAGGCAGGTTACCAGTCCTCTCTGCAAACAATGAATAATCAGCTGCAAATATTCAGAATGAATGATTTGCTAATAATGGATGAATTTCAAACTATTGGCTGACATTGCAGGAACTCGCAAACAGCAATTAATTATTGTATTAAAATTGAACTGGAAATCTTTATTCATGAAAAGATTTATGATGAGTAAAAGGGCTAAATTGACAAAGAGTAGTAGGTATGCCTCTAAGCTCACTTTTATAGGATTAATTCTACTGATTTTGATTAAGACAGTAGGTTTGTTTGTTGGTTGTTTCTAATTCACCAGGGTCTAACTGAATAGAGGACATTAATTTTTATAAGAAAAATAGTAAATTTCTGTTTAAAATAACAGGAAAAGTCTGTGTGTAAAGGCCACATGTAACAGAAAAAAAGCTAAGTAATGAGCACAAATAAGAGACAAACATTACATTAGTTAATGAGATTACCTTAAAATGAAAATATGCTATTTTAAGTTAAATTACATAATTCAAAAAATCTTGTTTCAAATTCTGTGATTTAGTCTAAGGAAGCGAGGAACTGGTACACAGCCTTATTTGATTTTAGGTGTGATGCTGCAGACTGAATACAATGCTGCTACTAAACCACAAAAGAGAAGATGATGTCCTGCTTCACAGTGTCTTACTTCCCTATATTGCTTAAAACCACAGAAGACAGGGTTTATTCTGTACAATTTATTCTGTAGTGTAACAAAAAAACCTGCATCATTCTGAGATCATCATAGGCTAGCTTGATGTTGATGTTTGGAACTTGTAATGTGATTTTACAGCACGGTTTCCTTTTGAAGATATGGGTATACAAGAATTATGCCACTCTTTTCTGTCTTGAGAAAAAGCCAGGTCCTTGGCTGATTCCAGAATGTGAAAACTAACAAGGTCACTCAGAGCCACACTGACCTTTCTTACTGACCTATGCTCCATTCACTGAAAACGTAATCCAGTATTTTGTCACAATGCTCAAATTTAAATTTCTCAAACCAATGTAAATAACAGGAAGCTATGAAAAGGAAATTAAAAACTATAGAGAACACTGAAAAAGTAATTTACAAGAGTGATTGAATATCTAATCACAAGACACTGGAAGAAGAGAACATATGTTACTCTCAGTAAATCTGAGAGGTTTATAATTCATGTTTAATTTTATAATTGGGCATTGTAAAGAACATAAAAGGGAAAATAATTGTAATTGTATATTTTAACAAAAACTGCAGGTATCAAACCATTATATATTACAGGAAAAGATAGCAGATACTACAGATTAAATTATCTTCTTTTCTACCATTTATCACTTTGAAAGTGCCAAAACCAGGTCTCTGACTCTATCAATCTTACAAAATCAGAGATCATAACTTTTCCCTCAAAATCAGCAGTTTGATTTTAAAATCAGGAGATTTTACACTGACATATGTTCTCTTCCCTGGTGAGATTTTTAACACTTGAACACATAGGAGGAAATCCTGTCCTCTCCCAGAAGAAAGAATAAATCACCTCAGTGAAAGTTTTTTTTACACAGAGCTGGATCTAAGGAAAAACTTGGTATGAGAGAAAATAGAATTGTCAAAGCAGAAAATCTGCTTTTAGCCAGCAACATTCTAGTTTTATAAAAAGGGCTACAACTTACAAACTGTAAAATCCTGAGCTGCTTCATTTTTATCATCTGATTTAAAAAAAAAAAAAAAAAAATTCAATCTTCCATCATTCCTCCTTAAAATGCTTATGTCAGACAGAATAATGTCAGTTCCAATAAATCTAGAAATTTATTTCCATTGTACGTCTATAGGAAAGGAATTAAAGAAATAATCATCCTATAAGAAATCCAGAATGCTAGCAGGTAAAAGATACCCAAAGCATTATGTGACCACCACTTCAGGACAGAAAATCCTGACTGGGACTATTGCACTTAGCTATACTTAATTCAGTGTAAAAAAATCAGTGAGGTTTAAAAGCTTCATAGAGAGTCTCTAATTGAATTTAGGTGAAGCAAAACTAATGTACTGTTTGGCATATCTGAATCACCCTCCCTAAAAGAAGCATTTTACTTTTTCCTATGGTTTTTGAGCAAGGATTCTGCTCACAGACTGTAGCCTGAGCTGAACAAGTGTGTTAATGGGTATACATGTGAGTTAGAGGCACTGTCCCACTCAAACCACTCATTCACATCTGGCACCATGGCCAGCCCTTAAGTTACAGAGCTGTAACTTGAAGTGAAGCTCTGTAGGCCACATGCTCTAAGCCCTGTACTGATCACTGATCACATCCTCACCACTCCATGAGCAATCCTGTTATTTTTGGGCTCCAGGGTACAAATAGGAAACATGTGAAGTGGGAAGAACCATGTGCACAGTCTCCTGTATATAGAATACACAAACCAAAAGGGTTTTTTAAAAGATACTTATATCCAATACTGAGAAAATACTCCCTTTCTCAGAATATAATTAAATGCATGCTCATACTATGCAACCTACTTTCTATTTAAAGACTATATACTCAATTTTAGGGCAAAATAAAAACTTAGCAATTATATCCAATTAATAGAATTAATTTTCTGCATTTTGCCAGTAACACATATGGCACATCAGTACACTAAATAGATCTGTAGGTAGGAAAGTAGACAGATAGATAATAGATAGATAGAAAAACAGATAGATAGACAGGCAGAAACAACTTTCACTAGACCAGGTTGCTCAAAGGAACATCCAGCCTGGCCTTGAACACTTCTAGGGATGGGGCATTCACAACTTCTCTGGGCAGCATATTCCTGTGTATCACCACACTCATAATAAATCATTTCTTCTTAATATCTAATCTAAAAATGCCCTCATTGTGTTTGAAGCCTTTACTCCTTGTCCTCACATTATGAGCAATTATATAAAATCCCTTTGTGGGCTTCAGAGCAAGGCTGCTCTGAAGTCTCTTTTAGAGCCATCTCTCCAGGCTGAACAAGTCAAACTCTCTCAGCCTGCCTCTACAGGAGATGTGTTGTAGCCCTCTGACCATCCTCATGGCCCTCCTCTGGATTCAGGTCCACATAATTTTTGTTGGGGTCCAGAGCTGGATGCAGTACTCCAGGTGGGCTCTCAGGTGAGTGGCATAGAGTGGGGGAATATTCTTGACATCCTGTCCACACTTCTTTTGATGCAGCCTAGGACACATATGGCTGTCTGGGCTGCAGGTGCTCACTGCATGAGCGCTCATGAGGTCATGTTGAGCTTCTTGTTAATCAACACTCACAGGTCCTTCTCCTTGGGGCTGCTCTCAATACACTCTCTTCACAGCCTTTATTTTTGCTTGGGATTTCCTTCACCCAGGTACAGGACCTTGCACTTGGTTTTGTTGAGGTTTGAACTGACCCACCTCTGAAGCCTAAGATCCTCCTGGATGGTATCCCTTGCCTCCAGCCTGTCAATGGCATCACACAGCTCTGTCTTCAGCAAAGCTGCTGAGGGTGCAGTCAATCCCACTCTCTATATCACCCGTGAAGTTGTTAAATAGGAACATCCCCAATACAGACCCCCAAAAAACAGCCACTCACTGGTGGCCACTCAGACATCAAGCCGCTGACTGGAACTCCTTGAGTGCAGCCATCCAATTCCTTTCCACCGAGTGTTCCATCCATCAAATCCATGTCTCTCCACTTTAGAGACAAGGATGTCATGCAGGACTGTGTCAAATGCTTTGCACAAGTCCAGACAGATGATGTCAGTTGCTCTTATCCACCAGTGCTGTAAACCTTTTGAACATCAAACTGATCAGTGTTTTTTCAGTCTTCACTGTTAGCACGTATAGATCACTGCCAGAAACTTGGTTGATACTGTTTTTAGTTTTTCTTTTCTGTTGCTTGAGTGTCTACAAAGGGTTTCTTGTCTGTGCAAGTGCTATTAGTTGCCATGACAGTATTTGTGCTATCAATAAAGCAGCAGTTAGTTTGAAATCTCCGGCTCCCAAAAGGCTCTTGGTGCCCGCTATAAAACATGCAAAGACAAATTCTGTCTTTCATGGTTCAGATCTCCAGAAAAAAAAATCAGATACAGGGCCACCAATTATTCTTACCACGCCTGGCTACTGTCTTTAATTCTGTAAGGCAAAACCTTTCTTTGATTCTGTGATAGTTCACATAATAAAGAGTGGTACAAAATCTGATTTCTTGATGGGGAAGGAACACAGGGAAAGGCAGAAGGATTGAACTCTTGGATGTATGGACCTTACCACATAAGGAACAGAAGGTCAGTTCTGCTTTGAGGAGGTCAGAATAAAGTTCCAGATGTCTCCTCCAAATTAAAATATTCTGGTTCAATGACTTGGTGGATGGATTCCTTCAAAAATTACTCAAGGTCTTATTTAGTCAGATTTAGAGGGTGTATTCAGAGGGTAGAGGCATTGGCATGCTCAGTGTGACCAAATTCAGAGGGCAATCTCTGGTTTATGTATATACCAGTTTATAACAACAAGGAAAGGGAAAGTGCAGCTCAAAGGAACACTTTGAAGAGTAGGGTCTCTCATTTTCAACATCATTAAAAACAACTGGAGCAGACTACTGCAAAACTATCTCACGGGGAAGCTTCCCATGGATATGAGCACAGGTAGAGAAAAGTTGTGTTCTTAAGAATGCAAAGGGCAATGACAGGATAAATTATCACCTGATGACACAGGTTGTGGTACAGTTTACAAAACGATTTCACATTAAGCAGATATAATGCCCATCAAAGAATCTGAAACACTCAAAATTATTTTAGTGCCTAACTCTATCAGCTGGAATTATTGCACAAAGGACATCTGTAGGCAGAAGTGAAAAAAACAGTATAAAGACTGAACAGATACTTCCATTTTCCTAAATAATTTATAAACATTGGGCTATGGAAGGAGGGTAGCTACATAACTACTAAAATAAATTATAAGATAAATAAGCAATGCATGAACTATGATTAGTTATATATGAAGCTATTATTAATGAAATAATTCAGTTGTGAATATGTTGCAGAGATTTCACTTTGAGCTTTGTTCTATTTTGTTTTAAAATGGAGAAAAAGGTATAAATTACTAAACTAGCAATATCTATTTCTATAAAAAGTATATGTAATTTAACTAATAATTAATAAAATTAAAAAAGTTAACTAATTTTAATAATAAAATGCATTTGCAAGTCTCTGTTTAAATATTTCATGCTTCTTTGTTTAAGCTGTAGGAGACATAGAATGTGATATAATTAAAATTAAAAATAGTAAGACTTGCTTCTTAAAAGTACTGAAGATTTGAATTCAAGGACTATTTTCTTCAATTTTCATTCATTTGTTGACTAGGCAGAAGAACCTTTAACATTTATCTTGCTTTTAGATCTTATATCATTTATTGCAAAAATGCCTGTGGAAAGAAAGAACCAAGAACTGCTATGACTAATCCCCAAAAGATATCATAGGGCACATCAGCTGTTTCTGATTTTTGGCCTTTTTGCCTGTTGACATTTACTGTTCCTTTTAGAGCCATTAGGAAACTGCAAAACATAGCTTCTGGTACAGTGAATGTCCCCTGTGACAGGAGACCAGGAAAAATCTGAAAATTATTTGGTGTAAATGAGAAGATCTTGGAATCCACAGGCTGTTAAAAAGTAAGCAATGACAAGTAGGACCTTTTTGGATCATAAGCTTTCCACTTATACCAGAAGAATAGCACATTAACACACTAAAGATATGTTTATTTCTACAAATTAGACAAGATGGAGAAAACTGAATTATCAAATAATGCAAATTAATGTAAAACAAAATGTAAATCAAAAGCAGATTTCATTTATTTAATGCTTAGTAAAATTAATTGGAATTAGATGAGCAAAAACTGTTGTGACCTGAATTAAACTACAGAAAAGCAAAATCCCTGTGTCTCCAGATCACCAGCTGATAAGAACAGCACTTCTGAGAACCCAGAGACTTGAGGAGAGACCTTATCCTGGAGTTAGTCTCTAAGTCAAACAGCAGTTACTGTGATTCTGGATCTCCAGCTTGAGCCAAGATCTGCTCCTCTTTCAGCTCCATAGAAGGTGACTGAAGAACAAAAAATCTTTCAAAATAAAGGCTTGTTTTGTAATGAAGAAAGTTTGCTGGGACTAGTTCCCAGACCTGCCACAGCACTGTTCTGACCTAAATCTCTCTATTATTCAGTTTCTTATCTGTAAAATTAGACAGTAATCGTTCTGTTCTCCCATTCTTTACCTGACTTGGTTCCCTGAAGTGTTGAATCTGTGGAACAGAAACTGATTTCAATTGAGTATATTTTCTGGTCCTTCCATATCTACATTTTAATCCCAGCTGAGGTGACAGAGGTTCTTTTAATACAAACAATTAAAAAAAAATCATTGAGTGTTTTTTTTCAGAATTGAATCATATTTAAAACCTGACAATGTAATACTGAAAAGCTTTCATGGTAAAATCACTGTATATAATGTCCACTTTGGAACAAAAAGTAGTGTAGGGGGAAGGGGTAAGTGGTGAATAAAATAGTGGCAAAATATTTTACTGAAGCTCTAAGCTAACAACCTAATTACTTGAAATAATTGATATCAAAATACCAAATTTTACTGGATATATGGAGACGTGAGATCCTGCATCCTTTTAGATAAGGAAGTATCCACTATCCTGGATGCTTTTCCTACATAACAAGTAAGGCAGATTATCCTGCTTCTACTGGCAAACTGTCTTAAGCTAATTAAAATTAATTTCAACACTAACATGTATTAATCTATGCACAAAAAAAATTATTAAATATATTAAAAAATTAACAGAGTACTTTGATCAAGACTATCTGAAAAGGAGTATGAAGGAGAACTACACTGAGAATCTACAAGGCAGCATGAAGAGTGACCGAAAGAGGAAAAGATTCCTGCATCATTTCTCAAAATGATACCAAAATAATTCCCAAAACCATACCTGTCATGGGGGACATTAAGTACCAATACAGCTGTTGGAATAAAACAAAACTAATCAAGCATGCATCATCACAGAGGGCAATGTTATGATCCAGAAAGGAGAGGGTTTAACTGGCTTGCTCAAAAAAGAACTAGTAGTCATTTTGAGAAGTAGTGATGTTCAATACTTTTTGACCACAAGCTGCTTCAATTTAACAAACTAAGCAATGTTCTCCCTGAAAAAACCAATATAAAATAGTATATTTTCTAAGCACAAAGTGACATAATTGAGATGGCTAATAGTAACTCTTTCCAATGTTCAAAGGCCATAGCAGTAGTAGATTGATCAGGACACTATTTCAGAAGCTTAGATCCCAAAAATATGTGCTGAAATTAATATATTTGGAAACAAGCTATGTAAGATATGAGGCAATTAAAAAATATTTTAATGTAAAGGTCAAGAGAGTAAGGAAGATATCTGCAGATCTGATAACTGGACAAAGAAAAATAAGGGAAATTTAGTTCATCAATAAATAAGGAGTGGGATTAAATAAATTATATGAACATGTCCTCCTAAGGCTCAATTTAGGATAAAGAAGTGTTAGTGCTACACGAAATGCATAAAACAGCTTGGGACATTCAGTAGGTAATAATGACTTAGAACACAGATTCTAGGGATTCAGGGTCTCTACTGACAAACCTACTGAACCACTAACAATTGTTTAAGCCATAGAGAATTAAAAAGTATTAGAAAAAGCAAACATAACAGTGATCATAAAAAATAGAATAGAGAGAAGATTAATCTTTAGGAGCCATGTATTTAACTCCATTGCTTAGGCAAACATATACAATGTAAGAAGTGTAGGAAAAACATAGTAAGAAGACTAGAATTTTATAACATGATTGAAGAGAAACAGGTAATTACACACCCTTTTCAACCTCCTCACTCAAGCAGATCTGGTAACAAATTACAAGAGAGACACAGTTTGTCTCTTCTGATGATCATTCAATATCCCTTCTCTTTTCATGCAGATCCACACACACTCTTTTCATTCACCTATATTCTCTGCCTATAGGATAACAAATGATGTGTGTGGGGATGTGTCTTCCTAAAACTTTCCACCTCAGACTATGCAGTCACAGTGGAGCATCAGCAAATATCCCACCTTTCCTTGGGCTGAGTTGAGTAATAAGGTAAATATCATCTTACAAACCATTCATATTCTTGTTCATCTGTGGAACTAACATATCTAATACAATTTACCCCTGAGCAAACATTTAGAAGATTTCAGTCAGGGCACTTGTGGATGAAAGAAATACAGCACATTGCATACACACACATGTTGGTTTTAGGTAGCATCAACTATAAATCAGTATGAAATAACACTCTATGAGAGAACAACCTGAAACAAATACTGATGAAAGGACTTTGAGTGATGATGAACAGTAAATTCATAGGTATATAGGTATATGTTTATAAAGCAAATTTGCAACAAGGAAAAGTCAATATGATTTGGGAACTTTTGAACTTTGAAGGAGAAGATGGGTTCAAAACTGGCAGGGCCCAGACAGTGGGAGTGAATGGTACTACACCAAATCCAGTTGGTGCCCAGTCACTGGTGGTGTTCCTTGGAGCTCAGTATTGGATCCAGTCCTGTTTAGTATCTTTATTCATGATCTATATGAGGAGACAAAGAGCACCCTTATTAAGCTGGGCAGGAGTGTTAATCTGCTGAGGGTAGCAAGGCTCTGCAGAGGAACAGACTGGATCAATGGGCTGAGACCAGTGGTACAAAGAACACGGCCAGGTGTTGGATCCTGCACTTGGGTCACAACAACCCCATGCAGCACTACATTCTGGAGAGCCCCCAGTAGAAAAGGGCCTGGGGGAGCTGTTTGGCAGCCAGCTGGCTGACCATGAGCCAGCATGTGCCCAGGTGGCCAAGAAGGCAAATGACTCCTGGCCTGTGTGAGTAGTATGGCCAGCAGGACTAGAGAAATTATTGTCACTCAGCACTGGTGAGGCCACACCTCAAGTCCTGCATCCAGTTCTGCGCCTCTCACTACAAGAAAGACACTAGGGTGGAGGAGAGAGCCCAGAGATGGACTATGGAGCTCATGAAGGGTCTAGAGAGTAAGTCCTGTGAGCAGCAGGCTGAGGGAGGTGCAGGTGTTCAGCCTGGAGGAATGGAGAGACTGAAGGAGACTTCATTGCTCTGTACAACCACCTGAAAGAAGGCTGTAGCCAGGTGGAGGTCATGCAGCAACAGGACAATAGGAAATAGCCTCAAGCTGGGCCAGGGGAGGTTCACTTTAGGCAACAGGAAGAAGTTCTCCATGGAAAAAGTTCTCAAACATTGAATTGGACTAAGCAGGCTTGTGGTGGGGTCACTGTCCCAGTTCAAGAAATGACTGACCATGACACAGTGCTGTAGTTTAGTTAAAAAGATGGTAGTGTCAAAGGTAGGACTTGATGGAGGTCTTTTCCAACCTTAATGATTTTATGGCTCTATGATCCTATGATTCTATAGCATAACAAAGACATAAAAAGTCACTCTTTGAGGTCTGAATACCAAATTGCACCTAAAATACTGTAGGCAGGCTGCTTAGGAGAGTATAGATAAGTTGAAAGGAATTCAGAAAGCAGCATCAAAAGTCCTGCTGCTACTGCAGCAATTCTCATCTTATTAAAGAGCAAAAATGCTGGCATATAAAAGCAACAGCTTTTAAATAATGAAAGAGTATGACCATCAGACAAGACCAGAGACTACCGGGATGAAAGGCTTTATACATGGGTCAGCAAGATGAACTTCAAAAATTGACTTTTGAGCAGGAGATGTATTTGTTTATGTCCAGAAAAGAGACAGAACTCCACATAATACACAACTTGAACTATACCAGAGTTAAAAAAAAAAAAAATATAAATGTTCTTTGGAGCACATTATGATTGGCAAAAGGAAAATAACCATATTTTATGGGTCAGTATTCCTTTTTCTTCTTTATCAGAAGGGTAATATTAAGGACAATATAAAATGTATTATGCAACAAAGTAATAAAGAACAATAATGAAGAAGTTTCCCTTCTTTATGCAATACGTCTTTTCATTATGTCACTACTAAAAATCTAAACCTCTTTTTTACTTTAAACAAAGCTCATAAGGAACAAAGTTCTCTTCTGTTGTCTTTGACAAATACATGTATTTAAATCTTATGAAATCATTTTGTTCTATAAATTTATAGCAAGGATTAGGAATGGAGCCAATGTGTACTTGGGTAAATATATCAAGAAGAGAGCAGAAAAAACCCAGAATAAATAATAATAAGAGAGGATAGCAAATTTACCTAAGATTTCTTGGAATTAAAAAATAGGCAAAAGTGGAAGCAAATACCTAAGGTTTCAAATGATCCTTAAAAAAGTTTCAACAGAAATATTCACAAAATTTAAAAAAAAAAATATTAAGGAAGACAGATAAATATCAACAAAGAAAGGTGGAAGGAGGATGAGAAACAGGCCAAGTAGAATATAATTTAAAAACCATATTAAGCAGAGATAGCAAAAGACAATGTCAGGACAGAGTCAACAAATAATGAAAAGGCAGTGAGAATTGGCCAAAGAGAATGCAGCCTCAATGCTGCTGCATCATCTGAGCCTGCACTGTACGAAGAAAAAGTTTGAAAAGTTGGTATACTAAAGTGTAAATTTGAAACTGGAGCAAAATTATTGAGAACAGTTTGATAAATGTCTTCTTCATCTCTTTCATCCTTTTCAGTTTTTGCTCTGAGAAAACTTAAAATTTATTTATCACATATATAGCATGATAGGTAGATATTTTGCTGAAACAAAAAAAAAAATAAAAATAAAGGAATTAGAGAGAGAAAACAGAAGGCAACCACATTAAAATTTCACAGAAGGTAGAATAAAAGGAAGCCCTCATTAATGATATTTTTCCTGAAATACAAGATTTTTTTTTCTTTTTCCAATAGTTAATGCAACTAAATCTTATAATTGGAAAACACTGTTAAAATAATGTTTCTTCTCTTTTTCATAAACCTAGCTGGTTGATTTCAAATCAAACTGGACATATGCCATGATAAAAATAATACTAATGAATTCCTGGCTTGAATGTACCATGTTTGAATTTATAGCACATTTTAAGAAAAAGGTCAACATGCATTAATCAAGCAACAGAGGAGTATTTAATTTCTCCAATTTTTTTTTCTCAAGGGGCCAGAAAATTCAAATAACAATTGAAAGACTCAAAAATACCTCACAAATTAGCAATCACTCCTTGTCAATAACTGAATATAAACCAGAATGCTTTGGTCTCTTCATCATTATTACACTTGTTTACAAAGTGATCTGACTTCAAGTTTCTTAACATGTCTTGATTTCATGGAAACACTCTTTTCTCTGAAGCACTTACATTCCTGCAATCAATGCTCTATTTTCCCTAAATGACCATTAACTTTATCAGCATCACTGCAAGCTGCAGAAACTTGTTGCAGATTATTTAGCTGTAGGATCAGCAGAATTTAGAAATACAGATTAGGGCTCACTTCCCTCTCATCATGAATGGGTAATTCAAAATTACCTTTGGACAAAAGAGACGAAAACAATACTGGATGTTCATGGGTAGAGAGCAACCTCCTTATGCAGGAGGAATGTGTGTCTCATAGGAGGTAGCAGTCAAGAAATAATTTTCCCACTGTCTTCCCTTCTGACATCTTTCTTGCAGCAATTACTGACCAAGGCTTCCATTCTGAACATTATCAGTAGCTGTAACGTCAGGGTGAGTTGCCCAATTTTACACTGAACTAGCACTGTCCTTGCTAAAGCTGTAGGTTTCAAGTAGCACTACCAGACCATTAATAAGTTTTCAGTATAGATGGGTAGGAAATACTCTCCTACTGCCTAAGATTTCATTTTCCTTTATTCCAAATCTAGATAAAATATAATATTCTCCAATTTTTATCCATTGTTCAAGAAGAATATATTTCAACTATATAGGCTGTTGAGTTTAATTTTGATCCATTATGATGCATTACATTATTTAAAGACCATCCAGTTTTCAAACAAAAAAATTATATATTTTTGAATGAAAAATTGACTTTATGATATACATATTGTAAATTCTTTTTAATGTTCCATATGTACCACAAACTGTTTTATTTGGTAGTCAACATTCCCCATACAATGATGAACAGGAACACTTTGGCTCCCTGTTCTTCAGACCACTGCCCATTTACCTTCATCTGCACCAGGGTAAACACTGTCTTGGGGTCAGTCTATAAAGTCATTTCTTGAAAGATTTGTTTAGTGTGGTTCATTACCATGAAACTCAGTGTTTTTAGTATTGCAAAGATTATGTGCAAATGAGAGCATCTGTAATTCTAATGCTCACAATTTAGCTCTGTTTTTGCTGTTAACCAGACTTATTAGCATTTTTAACTTAGAGTATTATTTGTTGAATAGAAAGCATTGCAACCGATGATCACTGTTGGGTATAATAAAAAATTCCCAATTTGATAGAATTAGCTGAGAAACTGTGTTCAATTTCCTTGTGGTATTGCTTTGGGTACAAAACTGCCACAGAATGGAATCATACTCTGTTCCAATAGTACATATCCAATGTAACAGTATCTGAGTATGTGTAACCTTATCACAGGGTCTTCCAAAACAAGTAACTTGAGGAAAAAATTAAGAGTTTGGCTACATAATCACTGGCACTGATTCAGAGTTCCTATGTGTGAATACTGACCTGAAAAAATGAATAGTACATTCTAGATGGACTTGAAGTACTAGAATTCATTCTGGGCCAATGGAAAAATGAGACAATTGAGAGAACAAAAATGTTTGGGTTTATAATGTCCTTTCTTAAAGTCAGAAAGATATTTTCCCCTTTTTTTAATGACTATTGAATTGAACAAATAGGAGACAGAGTACTGATAAATGCCAATTTGGAAATACAGATTCATTAAGAAGTGCTGTTTTCAGACTGAGTCACTTATGGTTATTTACAGAAGTAACTCAGCAGTACCTGTTTGTATATTTAAAATTGATTACAGAAAGTCTAAAACCACCCAGACAGGAGAGGAATCTCCACAGTGCTGATATCCCTCTAGGCTTGTTCAAGTTTCACCCTGAAATACTGGTTATAGATATTCCTTTACACATGTAGACTAAAGCACAGTAATTGAGTCCTTGTGTGTATAGCAATTAAAAAACCAATGCCCATTTTGAGTGCAATTCAGACCCAATTCTCCTTGTACAATTATATAATGGAAAAATTTCAATTCTCCATATTGATATTCAAAACCAAGTCACTACCTAGATAGCTACAGATCACACAAGAATAAATTGCAAGCGAATCCTATGCTTTGATAATAATTGCTACTTAGCTCTGTTGCTTGATTTTTTAATATACTTTAGGATAAGAATATTGATTTGGACAATAAATTTGCATTTACAAAGAGCTTATGTATTTAAAATTCACAGATTACTTTTGAACAGTTCCTATGATTTTTCTCATACATCAAAGTACATGAATTTTTGATAAATTGTGCAAAAAAGGAGACCCAAGGATAGAGATTAATCATCTGAGGAATGTCATCTTTTTTCGTGGACTCTGGAGGCAATACCAATGACTACCTAACACCAGGTATCACACCTCTGCAAAGAAACTGTCAGGTAAAATGGATCTTAGTTAAATTAAATATTTTTCCTTGTAAAAAGACTGATCTTTTTTATTAAATTTCTCACTAGAACAATTTTTTAAGAACACCAGATTTTATACTGAATTTTCATTGCCGGGAAAGGAACAGAAAAAAGCATTTCACTGGAGTTCAGTTTGACCTAAAGCCACATCTTCTTGAACTTCTACTGTTGCACTCTTATTTTCTACCTATATTTTGAAATATATGAAATTTCCCTTGATTGCATACATAAAATTATGTTTTAAAAGAATAAATATGGATATAATATAGTTTAGTTTGTTATATTAAATACATGGATTTAAAGCAAAAACTCAAATATTTATGCAGTTCTGGCCAACTCAGCATACAGGCCAGAACTTAAGATGCAGAAAATAATATAACACATATTGACAGCCTGAATTATATTCTGACAAACTTAGTTGAACTGTAGTTTTGTTCTGGTTAGAAATATATTTGGGGGCAGGAGGGGATCATATAAATAACATCTCAGAATTGAAACTGGAATGAATTTCTAAGAGAAACATACATACAGTATGTTACAAGGTAAATACAACTGTCCTGCTTTTCTTCTGACTAAGGAAAGATTAGAGGTATTTGAGCTGGTTTATTTCCTAATTTGTATTGAAATCTGCTATTGCTTTTTCAAAAATACAAAGTGCTACTTTTTCATGTTCATCTCTTATAGCATGCCAGGCATGAAGGTAAGTGGGGATACAATTCTTTGTTTGCAGACACAACTCAGTTCTTGGAACTCCACAGACTTTATCCAGACCCTGTACAGAAAATACCTTGTGGGATTTACATAGTGCCATCTGAGGTAAAAGTGTTTAAGCTTACTTCATTTAAGACTCACTCAATCTGTTGAGCTGAAAAATGTTGACTCATACTATATTGGCTCTGCTCATCCACAAACCCTCAGCTCTGTTGAGACATGATATCTGACTCAAGTGAGAGTTTAGAAGTCTTAAGCATTTTGCACTCTCATCTACTATTTAATCTTCTAGTTTTCATCAAAATTTTTTCTTTCTTCAGGCTTTAACTTATTCTCTTCATTTCCTGTCTCTCATTTGTTCATATGGGTTTTTTTAAACAGTGACCTTTATATCAATATTAATAGTTTATTGAAAAACAGAATTAAACATCTTTTGTTCTGCACTACACTCGCCTTTACACCATCTTGAGATAAAGAAGGTAACTGAACCAGTACAATTAATCACCCTCATTTCACTCTTATTACAAAACAGAAAAGCTTCCACCCAAAACTGACCAAAAAGAAAGTGCTTTGCAGAAAACACAAGAAGTCAATCCCTGAGCAATGTCTGGCTAGAAAGAGCTAAAAGACATATTATTACAAAGCCAGATAGTTTGCTGATACTTCTCACTGTTACACAAACAGGCTCCACCTTGAGTACATCTCGTTTTCCAGACACAGCACGGCAGCAGAGTCCATACACAACCTGGTAAGCAGCAGACTGTAAGATGTTAACCTTCACTTCACCACATCAACAAATTAGACTAGGAGGACACAAATTCTTCTGCTCTGCAAATTAACACCTGACTTATTACACACAGACCTCCCTCCAGCCTTTTTCAACTAAAATTTAGTAAGCCTTTATCAATTATTTCTTATGCATCTCTTTTTACTTCATTCACTTATAATCAATCTTCGAGCAAATATTTTAATTTAGGTAACCAAAATATTCCTTCCTTTTTTTTTATTTTTTTTTTTATTTTTTTGCAAAAATTAATCCATTTGCTCAAGTAACTTTAATTAAACAAACAAAAAAAAAAGCTACACTTAAGTCTTCAGTAGTGTGTTAAGTGGAATGTATAGAAAACAGAAAGGATTTTTGTCTCTTCAGGAGTGCAGCTATTTCACAACTCATTCACTTGGCGCACCCATATTATTCACTTTAGGCCCTATAAAGTCAAGATAGATACAACATTACTCCTACTGTCTTTCAAGACTACAATATTAAAGTCCAAAAATACTTTGTGCTTGAAAACAGACCATGTTGACAACGGTAAATTTAAGGACATTTTATCATGGAAATCAGCAGCTGCTTGGAGATTAAGGCAGGTTCTGTGTAAACCTGAGGAATAATTATTTGGAAAATTCCACCCTTGAATTCTATTAGAAATACTTGAACCTGACGCATCATTTCCATTTTTAATGAGTGAATAACTTCTTTTCTGTCTAATGACTGCAGCTTATTTAATACAGAAATTTCTGGATAGCCATGAAATCCTATTTTGAAATTCCTAACATACTGAGATTCCTTTTTTCTTTTTAGGATACCAAGCACTGTTCTTCATGATTTATTTATGGCTATATCATTCCGTTGTAACAGAAGGAAAAAAACAACAATTCTAAACTTTTTCCTGTAAAGAAGCAAACTACTTTTCACAACTCATAGCTCACGGAGCTGCAGATACAGTAGAACTGTACATGATACAGATAGTGATACCTGCACTGCTAATCCATGTTTTTCAGGTGAAAACAGGGAACCCGGACTTACTAGAAATCTAATAAAATTCAGGCAGAAAGCTATCTGGCCAAGGTCACCGAGTACCAAAGTTATTTTAGTTAGCTAATTAAATACACCCTAAACAAAATTTGGAAAGCATTAATTTATTTCAATGAAAACGAAACTTCACAACATACAACACCTGCTATCACCTATTTTCCTCAGTTGAACCAAGACACTGAAAAATTATCTTAACTGTACAGCTTCATGTACTGTTCTACACAGAACTGAATGAGACACAGCCTCTGTTCTTCCTTATGCAGCGCCATTTGATTTTTCAGCTACAAACATAGCTCATTCAGTCATTTCCTTAGCCCAGGAATGATTTTTCAAACAAAGAGTCCAGATCAAGAGCCAAGATCTCAAAATCAATCTTTGAGCAGGAGAAGCTTGGCTGAGCCTCTGCAAATGGGTTTTACAGGGGCTCCCTCACTAAGGTGGTCCTCACTCACCTCCCACCCCCACCAGAAAGCCAGAAGATTATGGCAGAGTAAGGATTCCCAGAACTAGGCTGTTAATGCAGAAGGGTTTTTACTGAAGGAAAGATTGAGAGAGACACACAAAAAAAAAAAAAAACAACAAAAAACCAAACAAAACCCCAACAAAAAAACAAACAAAAAACAAAACAAAACCCACCAACCTGACAGACAACGATCATTACAGAGCAGGAGTCATACTGAGAAACCAGAACACATCTTGATGTTCTCTGCGCCATCAGAGAAAGGAAAGGCTATTTAAGTAGCAATGTTAACTATAGGGGTAGTTACAGCTCATGCTGGAGTACCAATGGGTGTAGTAGAAACAATTTTCACTTGGAACGAGTTGCAGTTTGTTCCCAAGAGAAGTGCCCATTAGCAGGTGGAGAACAGCAGTAACAGTAAGCTCTGAGAGCATCTTCTGGTTCAACTTCTCCCCCAAGTTTTTGAACTCTTGACAGTTACTTGCAATATGAAAGAAATATATAAATACTTCAGAGGATTTGCTTCAAAAACATGCTCCTGATCTGTCCTGAAACATTAGTGTGGGTCTTCCCTTTCTAGGCCAAAATTGAAGTATAAAATCAATGTCTTCATTTTTCTTTTTTTTTTTTTTAATTAAAGAAATATTAACTTTCTGTTGACTTCAGTGTTCTACCATCAGGACCATATAAAATATATAATGTTCTACCATTAAAACATATAAAATAGCATTGAATATGTTAAGATTTTTGTCAACAAGATGTGAATCCAGCTGGCCTGGCCAGGATCACTTCTGTGCTGCAGAGGAGAACAGACTTGGCAGTGGAGTCCTCACAGCAGCTCTGAGTCCTCTTGACTGGCAAAGACAACCTCTACAACCTTTAGTAGTTATCAGATGTTAGGATTGTAATTTGGGTCAAAATCTTACTTTTTTCAGTCTCCATAGATCCCAGGCCTCATTTCTTGCCTGCTGTCCAGGTTTTTTTTGACTAGGTTTTTTCCCTTTATTTTTTTTTATTATTATTATGTTTGTTATTGCATACGTCCTTGAAATATATGTTTTGCATATATGAAATATATGCAGTTTGTTCTCCTGAGCAACTAACAGGAAAAGAGCTGGTATATGTGATAAAATGCAACCTTGCTGCCATCTTCATTGTGTTACAACAAAGGATCTTTGCTGACAGCTGGGTTCTAATTTTTCCAACTTGAAGAATTTTAGTTTTGACATAATACATTTCTTAATTTTACTGCTGGGAATAGTGTTTTAGAAACAATGTCCTATGTTTTAGAAACAATGTCCTATGTTTTAGATACAATGTCCTATGTTTTCAATACAGGCATATTAACCTCGTCACTCTTTTAACCCTTAGTTTTTATTTTGGTTTTAGTGCTTACACATTTCCAAGTCATAATTACTCCAATCTTATCAAGTTTTTTGCTAATTTCTTCACTCTCAGATAGCAATGCCCTGTTTTCCTGCTGTGGAAGTGTATCCTTAAGAGCTGCAGATGACATTAAGCCTTAGCCAGCTCGGCAGCACTCCAGATTGCTGGCATGACACATCAGTGTTACCAGCTCCTGTGTCTCTTTCCTGTAGTGCCTGATGAAATGGAAGAAGCTGGGTCAAATGAAGGGAAATAACAGTTCATGTTCCTGTAATCTTCTGCCATCAGTTTTACAGCAGTGCTCACCCCATTAACTTCAGCCTTACTTATCCTACTTTAAAATGTTATAAAAAAATCAAATCTGTATGGTCTCTTTTGAATGGTTTTTATTATTTATAAGTCTAATGCTCTCCACTTATATACCAGATGATCTGCTGGTGAATTCAGTACTAATTTACTGGCGTAAAGCAAGTTTCTTTGAAACTAATGAGGGTCCAGCTCAGACAAATATCATTCTTTGGCTTTAAAGTCTTATGTATCAGCATGGATGTGTGAGATGAGTAAAAGATTTAAGTGCTGTATTAAAAATAAACCAGTGTTTCTGTGCTTTAGGAATTTGATGTCTGGGATTGAGAGAAAAAAGTCCACTGTGGAACTTTCTGTTGCATTTTAAATTTAAAAAGTGAGATGCAACAAAATACATAGTGTAAAATTAACTTTCACAAAGTTAAATTTAGCAAATAAATGTTCCAAAATATCAAGGCTACTGCTGTTTTCCAGTAAATATAATGGAAATACCTGAGAAATTAAGTAATATACTTTACTTATTTTGGAGATATAAATCTCTCCTGTAAAGGCAACACTTAACATGTCTGCTGTGAGCTAAGTGAGTCTTTTTCTAAGAATGCCTTGGCCATGTTTCCTGGTATAGCCTATCTACACTGCAAAGCTTTGGCAAGACAATTCTTTCTGCACTTAAGTATCCATGTAAGCCAGAGTTATGAACTGTTTGCCTCTGTTGGAAGGTGATTAAACAGACAGTGTATGCCAGGGAACATTCACATATCTCAGAATTAATTTATGGTCTTTTTTTTTCTTGGATCATACTTGGAAATAAAATTGTAAGCTTGGCTGCCTGAGGTGAGTAGGATCTTATGCTGGGATTAAGAGCCTGATTATAATTAAAGTAATTCAAAGAAGGGCTGTCTATAAAAGGGATGGTCTTCTCAGTCAGAACCTCCTTCATTGATTAAAAAGAAATATATTAATGCATAATTGAAATGATGCTGGTTTTGCTTTCTAGATCTTTCCTCCTAATAAAATACTGCATATTCACTTTGTCTTTTACTTTCTCTATGTGTACCCCCACTCCCAGATTGGGTTCCCATTGAATTTCATGTGTGAGTAAGGTATCTCACTATATAGTTGCTTCTTTTTCAACACCAGAATTATTTCTGTAATCTTCTCTTCTGATGAACAGAGTAAAAAACATCTTCTTTTACCTTAACAAATACAGGATTTTAATTTATGGAGTGCTCACCCAAGTACTTAGGTTTCCTCAGATTTAATCACCGAAACAGAATACTTGCCTTAAACTCTGGTAAGAGCAGTCTATTTTTATTAATGTCCATTGCTTAACCAATCTGATCTTCCCACTAAAATTAAATTGCCAAACTGATGTTGATATCAATGGTATCAGGATCAGATCAGACCTAAGTATAGCACAATCAGTAGTTTGTCATTCTTGAAAGGTTTTGTTTAGAAGCTGAAAGCTATTTTGTCCAGGGATGTCCAAGAGCAGCACAAGAAAATATTTAAATTTAAGACTCCATTTAAGTGCAAGTCTGCACTGAAAAGATTCTCCTGTGAACCTGATCTTGGTTTTTAACCAGAAGTAGCATCGGTGGTGGTTACTTCAGCCACTGGGATGAGGTGGTTGCTCCAGAGCCAGGCTGAAATGCCTCATATGGACAGAAAGAGAGGGCAGCATGATTGCTTCCTAACTGCTCCTTGCTTAATAATCATCCTTCTCTCTGACTCCTCAGGGTGCTTGGCCTCATCACAACTTAATTTGCTGTTTCCACAGATGTGTTTCCATTACATGAAATAAAATAAATCAGTGATCTCCTGCACCTCATGGATTTATGTGACCCCTCCAAAGTAGATTTTTCTGTTAACAGAAACTAAAAATCTAAACATTTCCTTGCCAAATTTTCTGTAACCTCAAAGAAGGAGATGATTCAAAATGTCTCATCATAAATTATAAAAGGGATTATAACACATTGAAAATCAACATAGAAAAAATAATTTAAATGACTGAAACAATCTTAATCAGTGTTTTGCATCTTATTTACTGAAGCACATACAGCATCTGCAGCACTTCAGATCATACCAGAATTACTTCAGATAGGTTCCAAACTTAACATAAAAGAAGCTTCTCTTCAGAAATGACAGCTCTAGAACCAATGTTTTTGATAGTGACTTAGTTTTAGGAACATTTTGCAGAAACATTTCTTGTTAAATTCTCTTCTGAGTCTTATTTTCTTTCTGATAAAGCTAATAAGAAGAGAAAAAATTAACTATTAAATGTAAGGTTTGAGCCTTTTGAATACTTTTGCATGCAGTTGAAAGAAGTCCACAACAATTCCCTTCAAG
This sequence comes from Cyanistes caeruleus, assembly GCF_971803275.1. Lineage (NCBI taxonomy): Eukaryota > Metazoa > Chordata > Aves > Passeriformes > Paridae > Cyanistes > Cyanistes caeruleus. The sequence goes on from NC_141701.1 coordinate 126,542,794, forward strand.
TGTTTAATTCTTAAAAAGAGTAATCATTTCTCCATGTAAACCATATTTTCAACCATATTTTACCATCACATTTGTTTTAGGCTGAGCTGAAGCAGTTTCTTAGATCAGAGAATTTTGACATTACATATATATATATATATGTGTGTGTGTACACCTGTACAGCTGTGCCTCGAAAAAAAACCAAAACGTACTTGTATTTTGTATGCTTGACAAATTCAGTGTGGAATTCAGAAATGCATAACATATGGAGCATCTCACATTGTCAGGCAAACAGAACTAATTTTGTTTCATGTACTTAGTCACAAATAGCAGTCACAAATACATCTGAGACAGGCAGCAACCTTTCTTTGCCAGAAGTAACATCTTATCTTTACTTTTTGCTCAGATTCACTGCTAAAAACAAATGAAAGGAAGTCCCATAGTATAAAATTTATATTTAGTAGCACGAGTCTCAGCCATGAGGTGAGATTATTGCACCCCTTTGCCTGTGATGATAGACTGAACTTGGCTACTACTGAGCACAGGAAATTTTCCAATTCCTTGTAGAGAGTGGGTATATTACTTTACCTACTTCCAGGAGATTTGTGCCCAGTGTTTTGAGTAACTGCACAGAGTATGAGACCCTGCAACATCTGCTTCAGTATCAGCTCCACTTAATGTCCTGCTTTCTTTCCACCCTGCTGCCTACCCTTCACCTTATCTCTGTGGAAGTGCTACCACTACCCACATTTGACTTTCTGGGAATCATCCATCCCCAAAGAATTATCTTTTTCACATCATGCCAGTGGTCATCAAAGGACTCATACAGTCACTACAAGTTTGCAGTCAATATTTATACCTTTATCATAAGATCTAGAGAGGGAAGAATTATAAACTCACTCATATTTACTGAGTTAAGCTGTTATTTGAAGAAATAAAAGAGTGGGGATGTTCACAGTATTTTGCTAAACTCTTAGTAATATTTAAATAAATCAACAACAACAAACGAATTCCCCCTGCCCCCCCCCAAAAAAAAAAACCACACCCCCAAAAAAACAAGCCTATCACTCAAACCAGTCTATTGCACAGGGTAGACTTTTTTAGGTTCTTTCTAGGTCCAGCTTGGAAAAGAGAAGGCTTGGGAAGACCTTATTGCAGTCTTTCAATACTTAAAAAGGGCTTATAAGAATGATGGAAGAAGAGTTTATGCCAGGGTCTGTAGTGATAGGACAAGGGGTAATGGTTTTAAAGAGAATAGATTTAGATTGGGTATAAGGAAGAAATTCTGTGCAATTAAGGTGACAAGACCTTGGAAGAAGCGGTCCAGAGCACTTGTGGACACCTCATGGCCCATTCCCCATCCTTGGAAACACTCATGGTAGGGTTCAATTGGGCTTGATTAACCTGGTGCAGTGAGAGATGTCTTTGCCCTGCACTGCCCGAGGGGCTGGACATTGTGATCTTTAGAAAGTTCCTTCCAACCCAAATCATTCTTATCATTGGGTGTGTATGGAACTGGGATTTTTTGTCATGAAGAAATAGACTCTTTTCATAACAGTATCCCAATTTGAGGTTATGCTATGTTTCATGTTCTAAAATTTTAGTACAAAATAGTGAGAAAACCTTAAAAAGACAAATGAGAGCATAGTCTACTCATATCCCATATCTACTCTTAACTCATATGTTAAGAGAAGTAATAATCTGGTACTGGCTATCTATGAGAGATTCTCATGTAAGGTTTTGAGAATTTCTGTACAGCAAAAAATCACATGCCTGATCAGGACTTATAAATAAATAAATAAATAAATAACAATCCAAACCTGGCTACAGCCTCCTTTCAGGCAGTTGTAGAGAGTGATAAAGTCACCCCTGAGTCTCCTTTTCTTCATGCTAAACAAGCCCAGTTCCCAGCCACTCCTTATAGGCCTTCTATCCCAGACCCTTCACCAGCCTTGTCGCCCTTCTCTGGGTGTGTTTGAGCATCAAAACGTCCTTCCTGAACTGAGGGCCCAGAACTGGACACAGCACCAGGTGCAGCCTCACCAGTGCCGAGTACAGGGGGAGAATGGCTTCCCTGCTCCTGCTGGCCACACCATTCCTGATCCAGGCCAGGATGCCATTGGCCTTCTTGGCCACCAGGGCACAGGGCTGGCTCATGTTCAGTGTGTTGTCCATCAGTACCCCCAGGTCCCTTTCCAGCTGGGCCCTGTCCAGCCTGTAGTGCTGCACAGGGTTGTTGTGACCAAAGTGCAAGAGTTGGCACATGGTCTTGCTAAACCTCATATTGTTGGATTTGGCCCATCTATACAGCTGGTCCAGGTCCCTCTGCAGAGCTCTCCTGCACTCCAGGACTTGCTGTTACATGCAAATTTACTGATGGAGGACTTAGTCCCCTCATTCAGATCATCACTAAAGATATTAAACAAGATGGGCCCCAACTCTGATCCCTGGGGGACACCATCAATGAGTGTATGGAACATAATTTATCACTGGTCTCTGGGCTTGGCTGTCCAGCCAGTTCTTAACCCAGTGGAGAATGAAAATGTCCAAGCTGTGGGCTTTTCCAGGAGTGTGTCAAAGGTCAACTTTGCTGGAGTCCAGGTATCCACTCTAGTCATCCACAGCCCTCCTCTCAGCCACCAAAGTGTCATCTGCTCATAAAAGGAGATATCTGGACAGCTTGGTCAATGACATATTACGAGTCCTCAGTCTTCCTTGAGGAAGTAATAATAATAAGATATGCTGGCAAAATTTTGACACTAGAAATTCCCAGTGTGATTCTACTGTTATGCAATGTCTATCAAACTGTAAATTATGCATCTGTTTCTTCATCTGGTTGTCTAATTAGACTCTTTGCATTTTGAAAGGGAAAGAATTTTGGTTCCTAAATGCCATGTAATGTTTGGGTTTTTTGTTTGTTTTAATCAGTATTGAGAGAAACTGCACTGTCTTGACCTCCTTTTTAATAAATTATTGTTTCCTTGCCACTTTCCTGTCAATTTGCTGTAACTGCTGTATTAGATTATTAGAGAAGCTGTGGTCTCAACCTACTGAGGTGTCAGTCTTGGAATGATCTATGCTTTAGGCAGCCATATCTAAGAGTGGTTATACTGCAGTAAGAGTCAGAATGACTGCTTTCTTTTCCCCTACCTGAATGATTCAATGTACTGGGATAGAAAATGTTTTGTGGCCTATGAGCTACTCATTAATAACTCTATTTCAATTCAGACATCTCCTTCTTTTTCATTCTTTACACTCCATTTCCAAATAAGTGCCCAGTTTAAATTTCCAATTTGCAGTTAAGGGTTTGAACACAGTGCTGGAAGTATGTGATGCTGTATATATACATTTTGGTATTTGAGAAGCAAGACATACTTCTAGGATTGTACCCACTGTAAAAATGTAGAACTCTTGCAAAATAATGTAAACAAAAGAATGAAGAGCAAACAGTCCCAAATATCTGCTGTGGTTATCAGGGCCATATGTTTCACTTGAGTATATATTTAAAATTAGTCATACATCAGACCTCTTCCAGGGGAAGACTAATGGTAATAATTAAACTGATAATGTAGTAATATATCCTCTGTCTGATGAATCTAATCAACTAAATGACAGTGAAACTCCTAAAAAAAACGTAAGTACTTACAGATGCATTGCAGAAAAAAATAGACTTCCTTCAGGGAACTCACATTTAGTTAAATTCATTCCCAGTTAGTGTAAATTTCTAATCACTGATCTGTAATTGAGGTAAAAACAGAAGACATAAACAGTTAAACACCTTTATTCCCCCACTTCCTGGGCCCCACTTAAGCTGAGCACCTCTCCTGACCCCTTTCTTCTACCAGCTTACTCATTTTCATTGTCGGTTAAACACAGACCATCACATTTCCTCATTCATTCATTCCATTTTCCATTCATTCATTCTATGAATGTGCCATGCAGGAAGTGGGAGTGGTGTGTAAGAGTTTCTCACTGCTGCTACTTGCTCGGTACCAGGCATCCCCTCTCGTCCGTGCTTCCCAGTGTACAGTCTCCAGCACTTGCCCTTATGGGCTGCAGTCCCCTGGGGTTTCCCTGTTTCCCCATGGGTCAGGCCACTCTCCATCAGGCTATTCCTCTTCTACACAAAGTGCCTCCTCCCAGAAGCATATCTCCTGCTGGGCCCCCAATGGGTCTCCCCAGGAATGGCTCCTTGGTGTCTCCTCACACCTCTGGCCCTCCTTTTCCTCCTGATAACAGCACTGTGTGGTTCGTGGCCTCCTCCCAAGGACCCATGCTATGCCCATCATGCCAGGTGTGCCCAATGCAGTATGCCAAGCTAAATACAATCAGCTGGTCTAGGAAGCAATTGTAAACACATTATCTTACCTGAATGACATGTGGCTTGAGTTGTGCATTACCAGTGCCTGCTAAAGGGTTTAATTGGTGTGAACAGAGTGATGAAAACCAGGCTCACAGACAGGAGCAGACAAAGACAGGAAAGAACAAGTTCCACCCTCATACATACCTCAGAGAGCTGGATCCCTACCCCACTGTGCATTGTTCTGTACTTTTTAAGGTAGTTTCTAAAGTAGGATTCTTACAATTGTACTTTCAGCTAAATTAATGCTGTGATTTCCACTTCTGGAGTGCACATTACAGAATTTAGAAATACCCTTTCTCCCTTGATTAGAAATTATTTTATCTTCAGGTTATGAGAGCCATTCCTCCACTCAGTGTACCCCAGGTGTAGAATTAGGGGTTCAGTGGACAGGCAAGACTCTTTCTGCCTTTGACACACTTCATCTAGCACATGTTACTGTTTGCATAGGGTCCATTTCAGGAAAACCTGCAGCAGATGCTCCTCTTTTCAGAATTTTTTTCTCACCCTCTCAATGGGAGGCTCACTCGTGCTTTTGAATTATGTATATTTAGGTTTTTTCCCCTGTTCATCTTACATATAAAGGATGGAAAATGTAACTTTTATATGGAGGAAACATGCAGCATTTTTTATGCTGTTTACTAACATGCAATTTATCTCCCTAGTCAGGAATCATTTTCTTATTGTTTGTTTCAAATTAAAATGATACGTTTTGTAATACAAATGAGGAGTAAATCAGAGTGAATTTCTTTTAGTGATTAGTGATCATACCATATATTGCTAATATCATACTCTTCAATTTTTTTGTGATCAGTAATATTTACAATGCTGATTTTCTCTGCTTACCATTTCATTTCTAGGGAAAAACACAGTAGCAATTTTGTGGTTTTATAAGTTAACCCCCTTCTAGCTTCCAAGTATTTTAGGAAGAGTTTCATTGAAATTCAGTTCAAAAATGAATGTAATTTACTCCTAGTTGATAATAAGAGATCATCTGGCTTCAGCAAGGCTAGCGTGACTGAGTTTAATAAAACATTTGATGAAATCTTGATTGGATCACACAAAGCTTGGTATTTGGGAAACATCAAGTGTGATTTGTGCTTTTGTATCATTCTAACCCTAATGTCCCTTCTTGCTGAATGAAATAATCAGCTTAAATGTATGTACACTAATGATGTGTTTGTCATGAAAACATAGCACACAATTCCTTCATCAGTGTCACAGGAAACCACAATGGATTTAATTCAGTGCTAGTTGCAAAATATTTTTGTGGTGGGATGTTCTTAAAATGCAAGAGAAATTTGAAAAGCTCTTCTGAGTATAATTTATGCAGACAATGGAGTGATAAGCAGGGTCTCATGGTAGAGGCCCTTATTCTTCTCATTTTACATTTGTTTTACATTTTGGAGTTGGGAAAAATAATATACGATTGGCTATAATAGGATATGGTCTGAAGTAGGGTTAAAATCACCATCATTCTGCTTGAAACAAATTTCTTGATGCAGTAGTCGTGTATGTAGGTTTGTCTCCCCACCTCCTTTCCTTCTGTGCTGGTTTCAGCTGGGGTAGAGTTAATTTTCTTCTCAGTGGTTAGTATAGGCTGTGTTTTGGATCTGTGCCGAATAAAATAAAGATGTTTTTGTTATTGCTGTGCAGGGCTTGCACAGAGCCAAAGCCTTTTCTTCTTTTCATATTGCTACACTGGCAAGGAAATTAGGGTTTCATGGGAGATGGATATGAGACAGCTGGGACAGGTGATCCCAACAGACCAAAGGGATATTCCATACCTTGTGATATCATGCATGTATATATATCAAAGCAGTGGGAAACAAAGCGCAACAGGAGGGACATTTAACGTGGCAAATGTCCAGCCTGGATGGGCAACGAGGTTTTGAAGGAACTTAGAAATAAAAAGAGGATGTATCATCTTTGGAAGGAGGGTCAGGTCTCTCAGGAAGTATTTAAGGGAGCTGCTAGAGCATACAGGAAAAAAAATCAGGGAGCCTAAAGCTCAGTTTGAACTTAAATTGGCAACTTTTCTAAAGGATAATAAAAAATGTTTTTACAAATATATTAGTGATAAAAGGAAGGGTAAGGCCAACCTTTGTTCCTTATTGGATGAAGGAAAGAACTTAGTAACAGCAGATGAGGAGAAGGCGGAGGTGCTCAATGCCTTCTTAGTGGGAAGACAGCTTGTCCTAAGGAAAACTGTCCTCCTGGGTTGGTAGATGGTGTCAGGGAGCAGAATTGTCCCCCTGTCATCCAGGAGGAGGCAGTCTGAGAACTGCTGAGCCACTTGGATGTTCATAAATCATTGGGCCAGATGGGATCCATCCCAGGGTGATGAGGGAGCTGGCAGATGAGCTTGTGAAACCATTCTCCATCATTTACCAATAATTCTGGCTCACTGGTGAGGTTCCAGATGACTGGAAGCTGGCTGACGTGACACCCATTCACAAAAAGGGTGGGAAGGAGGATCCTGGTAATTATAGGCCAGTCAGCCTGACCTCAGTGCCCAGTAAGGTAATACAGCAGTTTATGTTGAGTGTCATCACACAGCACTTACAGGATGGCCAGGGTATCAGACCCAGCCAGCGTGGGTTTAGCAGGGATAGGTCATGTTTGACCAACCTGATCTCCTTTTATGACCAGGTGACCCACCTGGTGGATGTGAGAAAGGCTGTGGATGTTGTCTGGACTTCAGCAAGGCCCTTGACACTGTCTCCCACAGCACACTCCTGGAACAGCTGGCAGCCCACAGCTTGGACAGGAGCACTCTGTGCTGGGTTAGGAACTGGCTGGATGGCCCAGAGCGTGGTGGTGAACAATGCTGCATCCAGCTGGGGGCCAGGCACCAGTGGTGTCCCTCAGGGGTCTGTGCTGGGGCCTGTTCAATATTTTTATTGATGACATGGATGAGGGAATTGAGTCCTTCATTAGTAGATTTTCAGATGACACTAAGCTGGGAGCATGTGTTGATCTGTTGGATGGTAGGAGGGCTCTGCAGAGAGACCTGGAATTGTTGGAAGGATGGGCAGAGTCCAGTGGGATGAAGTTTAATAGGTCAGGGTGCTGAGTCCTGCATTTTATCCACAGTAAATCCCTGCAATGTTACAGGCTGGGCATGGTGTGGCTGGACAGTGCCCCTGCAGAAAGGCACCTGGGGGTGCTGGTGACAGCAGCTGAACCTGAGCCAGCCCTGTGCCCTGGTGGCCAAGAAGGCCAATGGCTCCTGGCCTGTGTCAGGAATGGTGTGGCCAGCAGGAGCAAGGGGGTCATTCCCCCCCTGTACTCAGCACCGGTGAGGCTGCACCTGGTGCTGTGTCCAGTTCTGGGCCCTCAGTTCAGGAAGGACATTGGGATGCTTGAATGTGTCCAGAGGAGGCAACGAGGCCGGTGAGGGGCTTGGAACACAAACCCTGTGAGGAACGGCTGAGGGAGCTGGGGTTGTTTAGCCTGGAGAAAAGGAGACTCAGAGGTGACCTTACCACTCTCTACAACTCCCTGCAAGGTGGCTGTAGTCAAGTGGGGGCTGGTCTCTTTCTCCAGGCAGCAACTGACAGAATGAGAGGACACAGTCTTAAGCTGCATCAAGGGAAATATAGGTTGGATACTAGGAAAAAGTTTTTCATGGAAGGAACAATAAAGTAGTGGAATGGTCTGCCCAGGGAGGTAGTGGAGTCACCATCCTTGGATGTGTTTAAAAAAAGACTGGATGTGGCACTCGGTGCCATGGTTTAGTTGTGGTGTTAGGGCAGAGGCTGGACGCGATGATCTTGGAGGTCTCCTCCAATCTAGTCATTCAGTGAATTCTGCTGTTAACATGATGGCATTTATCTTCCCAAGTAGCTACTACATTTGATGGAGCCCTGCTCTCCTGGTGTGGCTGAACACTGCCTATGGGAAACAGTGAATTAATTCCTTGTTTTCCTTTGCTTGCATGTGCGGATTTTTCTTTCCTTATTAAACTCTTATCTCAATCCGCAATTTTTACTTTGGTTCTCCTCCCCATTCCACTGGGTTGTAGGGAAGGGAGAAGGAGGATGAGTGAGAGGCTGTGTGCTGATCAGTTTCCAGCTGGGCTTAAAACATGACACCTTCCATGGAAACAAAGCTTTATGACAATATGAAACACTTTTCTGTCTCCCTTTGTAAGTTAATGTCAAATGCACATTTGCATCAGATGTGAAAAGAAAAATAGAAATCTTATAAAATGTTCTGAGATAATATTGTTTTCATTGAAGAATATCACCTCATTAAAATTAAAGCAGCTAGGTTTCAATTACAATTCCTTAAAGAAAGCTGAAATAATTTCAATAAAGTCAAAACGTTTTAACTGCTTTTCTTTGATGTAACAGTGTGGCTTTTCATTTCAGACTATTTGTTCAAGAAATTTGTTATGACATTTTATGTTACTCAGTTGTAAGATGAACTGGCAAAGTCAAAATTTTGCCTTTCAGTGCCATCAAGCCAAGAGATTAATTTCCCTTTTTTTTTTTTTTTTTTTAAATTCAAAGTCATAAGAGTTTGGAAGAAGGTTAAGATAAGATTCTAATAGTACAAATACGTGTACACATATTTTTTGATACATACCTCTCTAGAATGGATATTTATCTTGTCATCTGTTAGCTGCAGTGTTAGAAAAGTTTTTATTTTCTTTGTGACCCAAATAAATTAGGCTGGAATATCTATTTTACATAACATTCTCCAGATTTAAAACATTTTTTTTGCATTTTCATTTCAGATAGAGGTGTTTATTTCCTGGCAGATCCTGTTTGCTCAATGCATCCTGTAAGAAATATTTTATTATACCAACTTTTATGACTGCAACAACAGCTAAGTGCAAAGTAAATCAGAATTGCTAAGAGTCTCAAGAAACATCTTATTTAAAAATAAAATTAAATCCATACCCCTTAGGCCTCTTAGTTGTCCATTTTGTTTATTTTGTTAACCTTGTTGATTTGTTGTTAATCTTGTTCAATCATTGCTTCCATTTGTTTTTGTTTTTTTAACTTACTCTGTAGATCTTCAAAATATGAATATATTTCTTCTTGGATAGCATGTTGGCCACAGATACTTCTGTCTGGGAGCTGTGTCTTCCCTTGGTTTATGAGAATATTTTTCATATTGAGTCTGAAGAAGTGAAGTCCTGGTGTCTCCATAGTTTCTTTTCCAGGAAGACTATTAGGAGAAAGATTAGGCTGAAGTAAAAATATCTTGTTTTTTCTTTTCTGGGGGAGACATTCTGAAGTGGAATACTTAAGGGAAGGAAACTACACTGCATCTTCTCTGAACTGTTACCATTTAGTGCTCACAAAGCTTTGCATGGCTTTTTAAAACTGGAATTACGATTAGTTGAAAGTTCTGATTTAGAATTTCCTTCATGTGTCAGAAGCATCAAAAAGCTACTAAGTGGCAGGTTGTAGGTGGGAATGAGTGAGAGTTTACATTGGTGAAGCACAATGAATAAAGAACACTCAGAATTTCCTATAACTTCTGACTTTAAATGTACACAAGATGTAATATTTGGATCTACATTATGAAAACATTTGAATGAGCTCTGGATCTAGTGTCTGATATATTATTTTTAATTGTCTGTATTTCTAAAATCCATACTTGTATATAATTTGCAGTCATTGCAAATTTACTGTTTTATATTCTGTGCTGTCATATAGAAGGTCTAGACAGGGATTGGAATTTTATTGTCCTAAATTTTATACAAGCCAAAAAGGTGTCACATTAGATAGCTAACTTTTCCTGTATAATACTCCTGCAGCTTTTAGCAAATGAAATTTTTGAAAGCTTGATGTAGAAACTAATAGCAACTAAAGCTAATGAGAGAGTCTGTCTTATGGAGGAGTGTTTCAGCCTCAGTGTCAACCTCTACATCTTCAAGTAAATTTAGTATTAAAATTTGCAATGTCCTTGATCATGTGACTTGATAGTGACTTATATCCCCATTTGAATGGTTCAGTTAATATTCATAGAAACACACAGATGAAGGAAATGCCAGCAGAACAGAAAATCTGTCACCAATAAGATTTATAGTGAATATAGAAGCCTCTGGAAAACTTCTGGCATACAACTTGCAATACTAGCAAGTATGTCCATTATTGTTAGGGTTCACGTTTCATATTCTAGTTTCTCTAGAAAATATTAGAAATTAGAAATAACTACTTTTCTCTAGTCATTTGACAGCAGCAGTGTTTTCCTGCTGCGAAATATCATAAAGTACCAAATTATTTATATTTGCTGTATTCCTAGAATTAGAAAATTGCTTAGAGAAAGAACATTTTTAGGGTCCTTTTGCTGCTGTTGTTCAGTGATTGCAGGAATTCAACCTTTGTACTCTTGAAAGTTAGGTACAAAAATAATTAATATTTTAATGTGAGGAATAACACCATGTACGGTTCTGGTAAAATGTGTGATGGGAAGTGTTAGAAATATAAGGATGAAAAAAATCAGCAGATATGCAAAGCATTGCCTGATTTCTGACTATGTTCCAGAAGGCACATAGCAAAGCATGCAGGTGGTATCTGAACCTAGTAATAAATGCACCTCAGAAATACAATCACAGTGATACTTATTGCATTTCCACCAGTGATACTTCTCTTTGTTCAGTGGTGTCCTCAGGCAGTGGGAATTAAAACCACTTTTCCAATTTCTCTGAAAAGCTGCTGGCAAAAAAACGGGGAGGAGAAAAATCTTTCCTCTTTCAATTAGTGGATTGATGCGCAGCTAAGAATGCAACTCTTGTGACCAGAGGAAAAGAAATTTGGACACTTTGATTGTTTTTCATCATAGTTATGTCACATCCCTCATAACTGTAAAGAGTTTTTCTGGGAACAATACATGGAAAATTAGGATTTTTCCCAAGCCAAAATTCATATTTTAGTTCATAAATTTTTACATTTTCAACATTTGTGAAAACTACGAATGCAGAAATTGAAGCTCTTTCCAAAAGTTCACAATCTGTCTTTGTCCATGTATATTTTTCCTACCACTTTACAGTGGCTTCTACAAATAAACAACTGAGTAAATTTGTAATGTGGCTATTATTAATTTGACTGTTTGGCTATTAATTAGATATACATTCAGATGTAAATGTGATGGCTTTGAAATACTTGTCTAGAGAGGGTGTTATGGCAAGATCTGAAATACAAATATAATTGTTGGGTTTGTTAAGGAAACCAAAGGACACCACATCTCTCTTTTAACCTCCTCTCATTCCAGTGGTAATATAACTGGATATAACTATGTTATATCCAGTTATAATATTCTATATATTATTACATTATCTGTTATATCCAGTTATAATATAATATATTGAAAATCTGCTTATGAAACAGGAAAATCATTTGTTTGTGAATGTAGTTGCAGTAATTTTAGAAAGTCACTGGGGGTTTTGTGTGTGATACGAAGGGTGGGATTAGCTTTTCACTAAAAATAAATATTAAGAAACATTAATTATTAATCTAGCCTGGTTTTTTAGGTTGTTTCAACAATGTAAATAATTTTCAGATAGATTTCTGGCTGTGTTACCTAAATTGGGCCTATTCCATTTCTTTTTCAGGCATGACTGCCAGTAAAACTGGCTACCACATCCTTGTCCAGACTTAACATCCATCTACCAATAGTCTTTTAGTAGTAAGGGAGTCAAAACAGGGGGAAGTGGATGCCAATGTGTATGCCAAAATCCTTGGAGTCATTTACTGACAGTGATGACATAACCCAAGCCTTGTGTGTATGCTGATGTAGAAGGTACTAAGTTTAATAAAATAAAACAGAAAGATATAGGGAAAAAATAATAAAGAAGGAAAATTAATACCTAGGGATTCCATAGATCAGTGCACAAGTAGCACCACAGCCAAAAGGATAACTCTGCCTTTGACCATGAACTGACAGTTAACTGCTTTTTTTAAAAGATAATAAAATTTACTTTCTATTTTTTACCCCAGCTTTTAAATTCTTTACAACAGTATTCATAGAATCATAGAATATGCTAAGTTGGAAGGGATCCAATATGATCATTAAGTCAAACCTGTGCAGGATACCTGCAGAGTCACATCATGTGTCTGATAGCATTGTCCAATCTCTGTCTTTATTCTGTGACCACTTCCCTGGGGAGCCTTTTCCAGAGCCCAACCATCCTCTGGGTGAAGAACCTTTTCCTGACATCCAACCTAAACCTCTCCCAACTCACCTTCATGCCATTTCCTTAGATCCTGTCACTGGTCATGAGTGAACAATTCAGTGTCTGTCCCTCTGCTTTCCCTCTCCAGGAGGTTGGAACTGCAGTGGGGTTTCCCCTCAGTCAGCTCCAGGCTGACAGACCAAGTGACCTCAGCTGCTCCTCATACAGCTTCCCCTCCAGATCCTTGTGGACCTCCTCTGGACACTGTCTAATAGTTTAATCTCTTTTTTATATTGTGGCACCCAAAACTGCCCCCAGCACTCGAGGTGAGGCTGCCCCAGCTCAGAGCAGAGTGGGACAATCCCCTCCTTGCCTGGCTGGTGATGCTGTGCTGATGCCCCCCAGGACAGGGTTGGCCCTCCTGGCTGCCAGGGCACTGCTGGTTCATGCTCATCCTGACACTGACCAGGACCCCCAGGTCCCTTTCTGTGGCACTGCTCTCCAGCCTCTCATTCCTCACTCTATAGACACAATCAGAGTTTCCCTGTCCCTGGTTCAGAATCCAGCACTTGTCCTTGTTATACTTCTTGTGTTCAGTGATTACCAGCCATATTGTAAAGAATTTTTATTTAACTCAGAAGGAAACAGTGAGTAATGCCACAGTCTGAATATTCACATGACTCTTTACTCTTACCCTCTCTCTACTATGAGATTAATTTTGTTCATCTGCAACTTGACTTTAAAGATATGCATTTCTAAAAGTTACATTTAAAATTACCAAACTTAACTTATTTCATCTTAAGCTATACAGAAGGAGATGGATTCGAAGATTAAATATCTGATCTTTAGGTTGTAAAACATCATTATGGGCTGTATAATGTGTGGTGTAAAAATAAATACATCTTGCTACATTAGGACATTAAGGGGTTTTTTTAAATGTATTTCAAGTGGTTTTCTTTTTATCTTGGCCTTTCTGCTTTAGCTTCTTCACATCTATTGCCAGATTTATACCTACAAAACAGTTTAGAAGGAATGATAATAAAATGTAAACATATGCAAAAATACTCCTCTGGAAAATACCAAATACTGCAAGAAGACCTCTAGCCCTTGCATGAATCTGAAAATATGAACAGTATCTAAAAGCCAAGAGCCTTCTCAAATGACAGGTATCTCACCGAAGTCAGAGTATTCCCTAGTCAAAAGGGAGTCTGGAGAACAAACTGAAATTTTATTATCTGGACAGCAGTAATCATTTGGCAAATAGCAGCATTTGATTTCTAAAGTAACCTGGGATTCAGAGACATTTTCTATATGTTTGGTGCTGTCCAAGTACATTTTCCTAACCTTACTTTTCCCACTATTTTAAGCTTTCTTCCTCCGGGGACAGAGTTCAGCACTTGTACGTAAACCAGTGATTTCACAGGCACATCAAACTATGATTGTCATTTAGGATTTGATGTAAAAAAAGGCATGATTGTGCATGAGCTTTTCTTTGTTAAGCACCAGAATGATTAAAATTATGATTGTGTTTCACTGTCTTTAAAATCGTTTTTACCATACATTCTAGGGCTAAGAGTGCAACAATTGGTCTAGAGAGAACAGGAATATGAGGGAGGAGCAAGTAGTACAAAGAAACAGCAGTGAAGAAATAGAGACAAATAAAAGCCAAACTTGGAATGCAGTAACAATTATTGATTTTACAGATGAAATTTACTGCATCCTTGGTGAAAATATTTTCCTCAGTTTATTCCTTTATTTATTTCTTAGTGACTTAATAGACATTACCACTGCATTGTGTTTTTGTCCACGAAAATATTGTACAATATGTCTTATATGTCTTTGTAAGTGTATTGCTGAATACAAAGTTGAGGATATGTAAAGATTTGGGGTAAGAGTAGTACCAATACAAATGCTATTATTATGTACTCACCTGCAGTAAGCAAAAGCCATTGGCTATCATAATGAAAACATAACTCAGGGATGAACAAAATGGATTGGTGTGTACATTCATGTTGAGGAAGTAAAACCAGATGAAAGAGTTAAACTGTTTGGTGTTATGAAAAAGAATGAACAGCACAAGGCTGCTTAAATGTGATAGGAGTGTGCTGCTTGACTGGTAGCCAGGAACCTGGTCTCCAAACCATAGTAAATAGAATGAAGCAAAGCCTAGGTAAAATACAAACATTCCTTGACTGAACAAGAACTACAGTAATACTAAAAATTAATTCTGTTAAGGCTTGTGGATAGTGCAAAAAATTCAAAAAGGCATCTATAAAAACACAGAAAAGAAATAGAAAACATGAAAGTAGGACAAAGCTTAGTTGTATGTGCCAGCCCACACTGAACAATAACAATTACTGGGAAAAAAAGAGAGGATTTCCTCTGTATGAAAGATACAATGATTTTTGCTTAGACCAATCAAAAAATTAGCAATGTGAAAAAGAATCGCATACTCTTCTTGATACAGATATAACGTGTACCTACTCAACTGTTTTCTTAGTAGCCTCAAAATAATAATAATAATAATAATAATGAAGGCAGGGGTGAGGTTGACTGGCCCAGCATCAGGGAGAGCCCAGATGGGACAGATGTTGGAGGGGAAGCAGTGTTGTTGCAGCGTCATGCTCCCCTGGAGCTGTAAGCTTTGTGGCTCCCTTGACCCTAACTCTAAGCCTAGTTCTAACTTTTCTTAATTTTTACCCTTATCCAGTTTTCCATCATGTATTTCCAAAGTAATGAAATTAGCAATTTAATTTTCAGATTGGTTCCAGGCTTTTTATGATTTGGGGGTTTTATTTGTATATTTCCCTCATCTTTGCTTTTATTATTTGTATGCAAAAAATTAGGAAGGACCTGCAAGTAAAAATTATTGCAGACTTTTAATCCATGTAACTCTTAGGAGAGATAAAAACTGGTAGGGTGGACACTGATACTTGTTCTGCTATATCTGCTGTAAATAAACATGAAACGACTTCCTGCAGGTTGTTTCCATCTCACACATTCTTTTGGGGAATTTTGAGGTATTTGAGTGGAGGTTCATATCTTTCTATTGAAATTCAGAAGAAATTGGGGTACATAGATTTAAAAGAAAAGTAAATCTCATGACTGTATTCAAGAGACTTTGAGAATTAATAAGAGAAAATCAGAGACCCTCCAACAAAACACTGAAAAATCCCAATAATTCTTCTGTCAAGGCAGATACTTGGTTTTGCCCTGAAGGTTCTGTATATTTTCTTTTTTCATTTTTAGCCTTCAAGGCAGCAAGGTGATTTTGTATAGGAAAATACTGCAAGATTTTGGCAGTAGCTTAAAGATCTGATGCAATACCACATCCTAATGAAGATTAATGTGAACAAAGTGCTAAATGGCATTTGAAATTGCAAGAAGAATATAATTTGTTCTATCAATCATCACTTTATGTCAGTAAATATGTGTGACGTGGTATAGATCTTTAAATTGGTCACATACTTTAAAACTGTTGTTCATTTTTTGGACTAATCAGTGGTCATATTTCACATAGCTCTTGTTGATGCCAGCAACTACTTGTAAAAATGATTTCCAGGTAGTGATATCAACCTGTAGTCTGGAAGTTTCTTTAAACTACAATGGTTCGATTCAGATGCTTTTCACAGCTTTATATCACTGACTTCACCTTTCAGTTGCTCTTTCAAACATCTTGAATGTCCTGTTTCCATATGCTCTGAAAGTGAGAAACTGTCAGAAATCAACTCTATAAAATAATTTTAAAGTATTAGTGATTATTTTTATAGACTCAAAAGCATGAGCTTTAGGAAGAAACATAGAAAGTAATTCTTTTATTTCATGCATCTTTTCTGTTAGCATTTAAAATGCTAATGTTTGAATGGAAATGGGTTATAGTAATTCTATATTGTCAGCAATCTATCACTACAATTATCGAGTCAGGGACCCTGAGAAAAAATGGTCTTAAAAACTGGCTTTATAAGCAATCCAAAAACTCAGGGATATACCCTTTGTTAATATGAGTCTATATATCCTCCTAGGATTCCTTTTCAAGTCTCTGGGGCCTCACTGGATGGTATTGTTTATTGTATTATTTCACCAGTATACTGTTTATTTCTCAGTATAAACTCTATATTTGTGATATATATATAAAGCAATCCCGGGAAAGTTTGAAAGCTCTTTTTGCTCTAATCTGCAAATTGCTCTTTGGCCATCAAATGAGAAAGGTCACATTTTAATTCCACTATTTATTTTCTAACCATCTACTCTATTTTTTTATTTCTTTTTTGCTACAGAATCACATTATAGTTAGGCATGTGGATCCCAAGGCTGCCCACACAGTGATGAGCTGCCTCTATGGCTGAGAAAGCTCCAGCTTTGGCAAAGCAGCAGGTGAATCAAGTGGTTACAGAAAATCCTGGAGTACTCCTGTGCTTAATTTAGACTATCCAGAGGGGATAACTGTAAAACAAATAATTTTAATATTCTTACCTTATTCCTTTGTGTGCTCTTTGCCAGGTTCATAGCATGTTAATTGAACTTGGAATTCGGCTGCTTTTGACTAACCCCTTTAAAAAGCTGCAAATTGTCAAGTCATTTAGAAATATTTATTGTTATAGGCATAGCAGCAGTACAATAAAACCGTAAAAGAACGCTATTGAAATGAATGACTGTGCAGATTTGTACTTTCTAAATGTCTTGGATGAAAGCTACAGCCTGGCTGAGAAGAGTTCAGAGCCAATATTCACAGTCAGTCTCCCCAAATCACCATAACACTTGGAGCAATAGAGCCTCCTGAGTTTGATTTGATAAATGGAAATATTATGAATTCATCAGTTTAACAAAATATAGAAAAAAGTTTCTAACTGTAATAAAAGGAGTAATTTAGTAGGCAGTCATTGCATTTGTTCTCCAATAGCATTCTAAAAGCACAGTCCTTCAGTTTACTGATTTTCACAATTATTTTAATTAATATTTCAAATGAAGATTGAAGAGTTTGACTGGACCCTGCTGCAGACATGAATTTCAGCCATACCAGCTTTTGAGTGGGCATTCACTGGTTACTCTCTTTGCATTTGTCTGTGTGTGGCCAACAGTGTATCTAAATATGGCGAGGATATTTTTCCCCATTTTGCTTTCTCAACTGTGGAAGAACCAGTGAGGAGTTATAGGAAGAACAGGACAAATATATGAACTGTCAAGTGATAATTTCACCTCCATCCATATTAAAAGAGAAAGCACACTTCAGCATTTGACTGTATACCCAGCTGTACATGTAACCATCAATTTCAAGTACACATAGTTGCCAATTTGCAGGAAAACCCTTTCAAGTGTGAGAGGCTGAGAACTGAAAAATGCAGTGATCCTGAAGCCCTCTGTACAAAGGCTACATTTCAAGCAAGATCCAGTCATCTCAAGTCTCTTCCTTTTTTACTTCTCACATCTGTTGTCTCCTGTATAATTCATGGCCTTACACATGGCAAGCAAGTCACTCTTTTATTCCAGCTCTAATCTGACAGATAATCTTACCATGTTTTAGAAAAATCAGAGTTCCACATCCCTGATTTTTCTGACTTTCTTTAATATATAATTAACTTGCATCACATATCTGTGTCCTGAATAGCTTTCAATTTAAATTGTTTCATCCATCTTTCTATCATCCTCTTCCATATTCTTCTAGATGTCTATGTACCTAAGTCTCAAATGTTTAAGATCCATCCTTTTTACTTTTTCATTGTCAGAGTTATAAAAAATAGAAATAAAATCTTTGAGAATCATATATATTTTATCTTGTGCTAATATTTAGCTTTCCTATTTCTTTTTCCTCAGGTATTTATGTTGAAATATATGTTTTTCATTTATACTTTTAGTAATTTCTTTCACTAAAACTGAAGTCTCTTTGCTGGTCACATCACAACCATTACCACTAGTCCGTCTTCCTAGGCTCCAGCTTTCTCTTTAATAATGAATTAAAGGCTACTGGGGTACAGACTTAGGCATGGGGACATTCTTGAGCACTGAAACTCTCTTTTGCTTATGCATATATATTTACAATAATGCTTTCCCAGATTCCATCCAGGACAAATAGGACTGTATTAGCAAATTTCATGGCACTGCTCTCAAGTTAAGATGAGACATGAACATAACATTAAATCCATTGGTTAATTTGGATGAGACTACCCTCTTGTACAAAGTAAGAACATTTACTGGTATGGATATGGTTTGTTGGTCTCATTGCAAAAGCTCAGTCCCAGACACATTTAATTTACAGGTGTACATAGTCTCACATCACTTCTCATTGCAATTCATTCTGTAAACTGCCTATATAGGTCCTACCCATGTAGTTCATCCTATCAAACCTACCAGTTCTTCTGTGTAGCTGACATCCATTGTTTACTTATTTACCTTTTCTTCATTAGACACATAAATCTCTCCTTACATAAATCTACCTTTCCTTTTTTTATGCTGCTTCACACATTGAGAGTCTTCCCAGATTCTCTTCCCAGCTGCTGTTTTACCCTATTTTCTGCTGTGAATAACCACTACCCCTGAGTGGAGCTCAGAAGACACTTTGTTGTCAAAGTGATGAAAGCATCAGTTCACACACTGCTTCCCTATTTCTTATAACACCATTTGATTTATGGTGATTAATACTGGTTGGAATTTCCTCTTCTGTTTGGCTTTCCTTTGTCCTTGCCATGAACCTCTCACAAGTGGCATAGAATATGGGTACAGGGACACCTCTGTGCTGCAGAGGTACTTCTGTGTTTACAGAGTCCCTATACTTGAAGAGATACAGTGCAGATTTGAGTGTAATGCTGACATGCCTGAAGTTTGTCTTTCATGATAGAATAGACATGGTACAAACAGGGGACCTGGGAACATCCTTCATGCAGTGCAGACACAAGAGCTTCAAAAAACCAGTGCTCTGAGCTCACAGGTGTGGTGTGTGTGTCTAGGGCAGGCAGCTTCAGCCAGGTAAATTCACTGATGATAAAGACATCATAAATACAGTTCTGAACTGTAAGTAATCACAGCATATCAAAGCTTGGTCCCTCCTGTGCATTGCACCTGTTTCTTATATAGTCAGCTCATAGCTATCAGCTCAATAGCAGGAAACAGCTCATCAGGTTCAGCATTCCAAGTAGAAAATGTAACAGCAATGAAAACTATAAATTAATTAAAATTTTTATAAGCCTATGCATGCACAGTTTTTCTTCATTATACATAACAAAACACGAGAAATAAAGAGCTGAATTTTGGGATCAAGTCAAGGTCCATTCTTATCTTGTTTCCAGCAATAGAAAGTGAGGCAAGATTATGTAAACACCATAGAGGTGTCTTGGTTCTAAGATCTTCTAGTTTCCAAAGTTTTGTGAATTAGGGTCTTCCTGAACCAAAGACCACATCTGGCATTTAGCAAATAGATTTTTCTTTCATAAGTGCTTTCAGCCTCTTTTCAACTTGTGTTTCCACAGTATTCTGTGGACAAAGTCTTTGCTAACTACCCAGAGGTGACCAGTTCTTCTTCTTTATATCTCCAGACAAAAAGAAGACACTGTGATTTTGAAAGAAAGACTAATGAAATTACAAGACTTAGAAGATGCAGTTTGGTTCTATTCAGCAGCATACCAAGACCAATCTTCTGGTGCAGACACAGTAGAAAAGTACACTGTACTATATTGCAGGCTGAAGTCTAAAGCAAAAGGTGTCCATCCTCACAGATGAAAAGATTTCAGGGAGAGCAAGGGAACAAGACAGAGAAATAACTTGTTGACATAAGGTACAGAAGGGGAGAGAAATGAAAAGGATGGGCGTGCAAGACTAGATGACTATTTTGATTATTTTGCATACATTCATAGATGTTTTACTGTGTCAGTGAGCAATTTCTGATTTAAAAAAAGATAGGTCATATCATCAAATGAAGAAAGGTTTCTGATTTTATTAGTACATAGAAGTCTAGAGCAGGTAACTATGCTTAAAGGTATAGCACATAACATCATAGTATTGACATGAAAAATGTCCAGCCCTGAAAGAAAAAAATTAGAGTAGAAAATAGGATTTAAAATTCTCCTGTTAGCTGTAAAGTAAAACCAGAAAAACATCTGTGTAAGCATGTGGTGCACTGCCACACTTTGTTGGTCCACAGTGATAGCCAGGCCTTGGAGCCACAATAAGGGGAAATGCCAGTTAATGCAGTGTGCCTCCAGGGAGAGGCTGTGGCTCAGGCAGTGGAAAGGGTATCTGACAGCAGTGACTAGCAGGAGCATCTAATGAAATGAGGTGTAACAAGGAGTAGCTTGAAGAATAAGGATCCATGAAGAGAAGTTAGTTATAGCCCTGGAGCAGAGCAAGGAGCAGGCAGAAGGCGAAGTTATTAGAGAGGAAGCAACTCACAGCGCAGGAAGACCTTACAGTCCTGAACTGTGAGTAGAAGAGAAAGCAACTAACCATCCTAGCCATGTGATGCGCTTACTAGTGGCACTGAAAAAATAATGTAAAAGGGGAAGCACTCTGTCATTCTATAGTGTTGGGTTTTTTCTCTTCCTCATTTAAATTCATTCACCATTTCCCATGGGCTGGCAGACGTTCAGCCATCCCCAGGAGAGTAGGGCTCCATCACATGTAACCCTGACTTTGGAAGACAAATGCTGAGTGTTCCAGCTTCCTTCTTCCCCAACTTTATACACTAAGCATGATGGGATATGGTGTGGGATATCCCTGTGGTCATTTGGTCATTTGTGGTCACCTGTCCAGAATGTTCCCCCTCCCATCTTCTTGTGCCCTTCCTACCCCCCCATCCTGCTCACTGGTGGGGCAGTAAGAGAAGCAGAAAAACCTTTTGCTCTGCCCAGCAATAGCTAAATATCCCTGAATTACCAGCACTGTTTCCAGCACAAATAAAAAACATAGCTCCATATTAGCTACTCTGAAGAAAATTAACCCTCTCCCAGTCAAAACCAGCACAGGATAACAGCTCAAGCCACTGTTTTAGCAATGGCCTCTTAATTTTTCAACATAACCCTTATCACAACCAGTAATTTCTTCCCAGAAAAGTTAGTCAGACCCACAACTAGCACAGATGTCTCTCTGGGGTGGAACACCCCCAAACCACACCACTGTAATTGCACCACAGAGGTCTCCCCTTAGAAAATCATTCATTTCTTAACTCTAACTGTAATAAGCTTGAAGGATTCGCTATCATCTCTCCATTAGAAGTAACTGATGTCGAAGCATTCATGCACATAGTGGATCGTTACCCGGTGATAAAAACAGTCTCTGTTAACACCCAGGACACATGCATCATACAAATTGAATTATTTCTAAGGGTTAAAAAGAACAAAGCTATGAAGCTTTGACCTGTGGATCGATAAGGAACTTACATCTCCAGCAATGTGTGGCTCTTAATCAAAACCATGGCTGCTCATTTATACCAAAATAAAAGGTCATTGATGCACTTTCAGAGAAAAGATTGACAACTTTCCAAAACACCTTCATTCTCTGATCCTTAAAATTTTTTAATGAGCAAGAAATGTACAAGAGGAAGTTCTTCTGACTGAAAAATACAATAAGAACTTAAATAAAAGACAGCAGATATGAAACTGGAAATAAACCTTTCAGTCCTTTGACTGACAAAGCTGACATGAACAGAAACCTTTGCCTCCATGTTCTCTGTAAGAGCAGTGACAGCCTGAACTCATCTGGTGACTCTGCTAGGAGCTAAATTTTAATACAACAGCTATCTCATCAATCTTTAGGTAAAAACAATTAAAAAACACTTAATGTTTTTTAAACATTTCTGAAAAAATGTTTTTCTATACAGTGTCAGTCTAGTTCTGTATGAAACCACATTTTTCATTCTATCAGTTAATGTTTGAATAATAACCACAATATTTGTGCGGTCTTGACATAATTTCAATATCTTTTAGGTAAGTTTTTAAGAAAGTTATGCAGCAGTGTCAGTAATGAGTGTCAGATTTATTCTGCTAAGAAAATTTATTAAAAAACCTGCCTTAATGCAAACAGAGGAACATATCACAAAGATTTTGCTAGCATAGTTAGCCAGTTTTACTGTCACAGCTTTGTCAAACTAAGAGTTAAATAAAACTTCATTAATTGTGGAGTCAAATGTGAAAACTGATAATAGGTCATTCAACTTCCAGAAGAACTAAACATGCAAAATATCACAGAGTGGAGATCTTCAGTCATGCCTGATCCTTGAGCAGTGCAGGTATGTACCAGTGTCATACAAACTCATTTTTAGCATACAAATTAGCTGCTAATGTGATCTAATACAGTAACCAAATCACAGAAATAAGAACCCTGTGAACAATTTTTTATCCATTTTACTTAGTCTTGTTTAACTCATGAATTTACTTTTAATAGCAAAAGGTGAAAACAGAGACTTTTGATGTAGTCAGGTGAGCTCTTAGACCTCAAATACGTAACAATTCATGCAAAACCGCGGTTTGAGCTGCTTTGTGTAGAGGGCATTGTGGCTTTGTTTTGGAAAGGAACAGCCTATAGATACTTCATCTGACATGGACAGCCCTCTCACAGGTCTCATGTCTTACAGTCCTACATGGTAGATGCTGAGATAGTAGCATGATGCAGACTAACTACTCTTAAACTCTAATCCTGACATATATCCGAATTCACTTTATTACAGCCAAATACTCACAGTCCAGAAGAAAAAAATGAAGTTCCTTTAAAATTCTTACCTTCTTGTATCAGACCACCTCCTAGTTTTCTATCACTGACTGTTTTAGCCTTGGTGAGACAGACTTTATGGAACAATTAACAATCTGACAGCATCTTGTAGGATGGTGTATATACATCCATCAGTCTCTCTGTTCATTGGTGATATTCTGAGCATGTCAGCAACCCTCCAAGAAATCCAGATCTCAGCCTTATTTCATGTACTAATTTTCTGTAATACCTCACTATGTGGAACAATTCTCTGTGGCAAAGCAGCAATAAGTATTCACATTAATCCCTTCTGATTATTATCTGGGTATGTATTTATGATTGCTTCTTTCAGCTGACAGAACTGAAAGGGTTTTCATTAATATAGTTTAAATTACTGCTCCATCATGTCACCAAAACCCACCATCAAATAAATAGTGTACATTGCAATATCATTCTTTTCTGTACAAGGCTTGTTAAAAGCAATTAATCAAGCCAAAATAAGTAAAATATTAACAGAATGGAGAAGGCTAAAATCCTTTATTTGTTCTTAAACATGTATGAAGAGGTCATAAAACGAAGCCAGACTATCAATGTCTCATACAGTCATTTGGCAGGAAATTCTGTGAGCTGCTTAAAATATTGTCTTTGTGAATTACTTGTGGCATTTTTCAAAATGGTCCTTTTCGGTTCTCATTTTCTACACCTATCAATTGACCGCTTCAAGGAAAGGCATTTTTTATTGCTATACTCATCCAAGAAAAAGAGGAAAAAAAATTAGTGACAGACCTTGAGAGAAATAGAAAGCAGCAATAACTTGTGTCAGTCTATTTGAGAGCAGATGAATAAAAAGACAGTAAAACCAAGCTGGTAATATTGCCCAGCTAATACATTATGCCAACCACAACCTTATACAGTGTTAGTTAATGTAGCTTTCACATAACTTCTGGGAGTTTTAATGTACCCATTTTCCTTCCTGCCTTAGAAGATGAATCAGCGAAATTTCTCCTAAGCTTTCAATATCAGTATGGTAAATTTTGGTGCAGATTTTTCCTCTAGCTGTGAATCTAAATTCCAGACTAATCGCATTTTTAGGTTGCTATGTTTTCTGCATAATATTGCTGACTGAACAGATCCAGAATATCGGGGCTCCTCTTTTACCCACTTTTTTCAATATTTCTTTAAAATAATGGCACAAGACAATCACAGAATTGCCACTAGGTTGGCTGAGGGACTGTGAATTGTGAGCACTGTAGCTGGCCTGTTGGATCAGCTAGAACCTGTCTCACACAGGACAGTCCCTGGCCTTTTACCACAAGGACACCCCTGCCACAAACCCTTTGCCACCTATACCTGATACACTAGTATGTGAAGAAAATTTATTATTATTCTTTCTGTGAGATCTGGACTCAACAAAAGATTACTTTCCTTTGGGATATTTAAAATAATGTTAAAGAGGTGTTTAAACACAAATTAGGCCAACCCTTACAACAAAGAGGTGAAAAAGACTGTCAGAGGAAAGTAAAATTAATCTTGCTGCCCCAAGGCACGTCCACTCCTCAGTGATAAAAATCTCAAATATGTTGTTGTCTACATGAAGTTAGGTTTGGCTGATTTTTAAAGGTTTGGAAAGTGATAATTATTTTGTTGTCAAGGTGGAATTTTGACTTGCAAAACTTGATGAACTTGTACAGAGGACTTACCTAGACTCAGTATATTGGACTTATTGCTCATTTCAGATAAGCAAGGTAGTACATGAGTAGGAAGTCTGATATCCTTGAGTGTTTGTATCCTTGAGCTGTGCTTTGACAGCTTGTAGGCAGGTTGTAAATCAAGTTAAATAAGAATAAACTAATCAAGCATCAAGGAAAGCACTGATTAACTTGGTAAGTAAGTGTAGTCCTTCTGTCCTCTTTTGCTTACAGAGTTTGAATAAAACCTGAGTCAGAACTTGGGCTACCTTCATCTAGACAATATGCCATAAATCTTTAATTTAATGTGAGTGTTTGTAGGATTGTGTAATGGATGGAAGTGTGTAGGAAAAGGTACTGATTAATGGCTGTGACAATGAGACCTGTAATGGACATTGACAACACTCTGGAAGCCCACAATGACAAAGTACAATGTGTTGATAAAATAGTTGTTGTCAACAGAAAGAGGGGAGGTCAGACAGAAACATAATGTATTAATTACCTCAAAGTCAAAGACAGGTATCTAATAAAATCTCTCTAAAAGCAATATTTATTCTTTAATAAGATAAATTGATGTCCAGGCTTTATTTTTGTGGCTTTTTAAACAATGGCCTGAGTACTTTGGTTCTATACAAGCTGTATCATCCTTCAGAAGTTGTAGAATAATGTTTTCCACTGGGAGCTAAATGTGGTGATTTTTCGTCAGGTGTGGTCACACATAAACTTCACTCATAGCACCATAACATCAGCAAGCTTATACTTAAAGAAGAATTATTTTAAGGTCAAAAATCTTCTAGAAGTACTTCTGTGACACCAATACATACAGAACACTGCTAAATGATGTAGAGAACAGAAATTTTAAGTGTAATACATGGCTTTGTCCTGAAAATAAATATTTCTTCTTAAAAATGAAATCCACTTCCTTAGAGTGGAAATTTTGTACTGAAGAGAAAAGGAGAGTAGAATACAAGATCTTCTTTTATTCCCTTATACCTATACAAATTCCCTTTAGTGTAAATGGGCATACAGTGAATAAAGTATAATGAATAGAGTGAGGTATAATGAATAGAGAATAAATCCTATCCTGAACAATTTTAAAGTATTATTTTGAGCTACTATACTCTGGAAAATCTTCCTGACAGCCCATCAAAAAGTCCAAGAAACTGTAGTTATTCCACTCCTGCTCTGTTTCCATTGCCTGACATGCCTTTTTACCATGCTTAATTGACTCTAATGTTCATGGGGAAAGTGGCAGAAACTCCCGTTTGTTGAAATTCACATCTCCAAGGCAGAAAGAACATCAACACTGTCAGTGGCAGTGTTACTTTCTTTATCAGTTTGATGTGGAATTTAGGTAGACCACAGCTCCTTAGAAGGCAGAAGCTAACACTGACAATGTGAACATTGTCAAAAGAGTCATCACTCACTGCCAATGAATGTGGTAAGGACCTGTGCCTGCTCTGGCTGTTCTGTGCAGTCTGAGGATGTGATTGGTGAAGGTGCCACAAACACATGAGATAAGAAGTGGCATCTCTAACTTGTCACAGGAGCTCTGTCCCCTTCCCTGCAGCCTCAGTGGACATTTTCCCTGCAAGTCATGCCCAGGACTAGACACTCTCTACCAGTTTAACAGGAAGAACACCAGCTCCAAAGACCCTTCCCCTCTCTATACAATGGACAGTCACCTTTTAGCCACCATTTTAGGTCAAGATGTAGGTAGCTGTTACTTTGTTAAATATCATCCATCCTCTATGACTAGTTGATTACCATTTTTGGCAGCATCATACCCACATGCTCTCTGAGACTGACTTCCCACTTCCTTTCAACCAGATAGTGTTAAAATATAAATATATGTACTTCTGTTTACTATATACACACACACACACACACACACACATATATATGTGCTATATACATATATGTATATATAAATCATATTGTATTTAATTATACACAAATACACTATTTACATTATATACACATCCATATATAAACATATGTGAGATATATATATATATATATTTTTTTATGGAACTGTAGAAATCAATTAATAGCCATAAAATCATAGGTACAAAATGGATAAATCACGTTTAATAAGAGCTAACAGAATGGATAATTAAAGTTTAAATACAAATAAGAAAAAAGTAGAAAAGTTCAGTGCTGCCACTTTACCAGGTTGCAGTACAAGCCATGGCATACCTGAAGTGTGGGAGCTTCAAGAGAGTGGATGGGTGGTGAATGGGATAGGGGACAGGGCACAGGCAAGCTGGAATATGTCCAAGGACTGCAGATCCCTTTTATGAGGCTAACAAAATGCCTCTGTTGCCAGCTTGGAAAGATGAGCCCAATCCAGTGAGCTGGAGTTAGAGATCCCTGCGTCCTGCTGCAGCACAACAGAATGAACATGCAGTTTTAGTGGTGCAGACTTGGCCTTTGCATGCTGCTTCAAGGCACAGTGAAAGCTGTCTGAAAATAGAAAACCAGAACAATCACTAACTTCAGAAAAACCTGTATGTATGGACAGGAAGAAAAAGGCACAAAGGGATTTTCCTGAAAAACTGCTTTATTTTGCTTTTTATTTTGGTGTTTGCCCTAATGTTTATTTCAGGATTAAAAGCATCACATAGGTAGACTGGCTGGGACAGTGAAGAGATTTAACATTAAGGCGCTCTTCAGTGCCATAATATTAAGTAAATTGTGTGCTCGGTAGTTACAATTCACTGCATAATTTTTTGTTTCCAAAATTTCTGGCTGTGCAAATACAAATGTGTGTAAATCATCAAATGCATTGCAATTGGATTTGCAATTGCAGTTGCATTGCAATTAGATCAAAATGGTCTGCACAAAACTTAGCTTCGTGGGTTTTTCTGGATGGCAATAAAATTTATTCAGAATGACTAGATTCATTGGCTGTTGGAGTGGTCTAAACTAGCTAAAATATAGAGATATTTTACGTACAGAGCCACTCAAGAATCCATACGCCAAGATGACAACATCAATACCATCAATACAATATCAACAGGTTCTTTCATTTCACAGTGTAGCATCCTAGAACTGAGTGTGATCTTTCTTTGTCAGAGTTATGCTACCTAGAGTCCACCAGTGAAGATTCTTCCTTTTCACGATTGGAGAAGCCTTTTTGTAAACTGAGACTCCTACTCCTACTTGATTTGCAATGGAGAGCATCTGGCTTGTATCTGAAATAATAATTATCTTCTTCTGACACATTTATGAGTTTTCCCTTCATTAATTTTTATCTGGGAAATATTCACTGCTATGGTAGGGTAGTTTTAGAACAAACACCTGGTTTTTACAACTCTTATCAGAAATTTGCAAGGTTTCAGGCAGGGAACAGCTTAAAATTAATGAAGTGAAAAGCTTAACCCTTTGGGCCTCCTTTTGAAGTGTCTCAGCAATACCCTTTCCAGTAGCTTTGAAGGGTAATTTTTTTCCATATATGTTATTCTCCCTCGGTGACTCACAGTTCAGAAGGTGCCATTACTTTCTGCAAACCAGAAGTAGCAGAAAGTGAAACATAGAACAGAAGTAATTTCACCTGAAAGATCTGAAACCTTTCCCAGGATTCAAAATTTATGTCAAATTCACTGTTTTTCTGACTACAAACAAAGAATGAATTTAGCATCTTTGAACACCCCTGTGGTCAAGCCTCTATACATTTCCCTGTGTTCCTGTTAATATCCTCTAACAAAGAAACCTTGGTATTTTTTTAAGATGGTTCACAACATATGGCAGAAGCCATTAAAATGATCTTGGCTACCTCCCTTAAGTCAGTAAAAGGTACTGTGTGAAAAATGCAAAATAGTTATTCTGTGAAAAGAAAAATTTACCAAAATTATTTATCAGCTCATAAAATAGCAAACAAATATATTTGCAAAGTGTACTAGGAACAATCTGAAGCTGATTGGATAAGTACCTTTTTTACTTCAATCACCATGTAAAACACACAAAGACTGCAATCTCTCCTAAAGAGAGAATCCTTGGCAAATAGAAGTACGGAATATCTTAAATTGATATTCTAATAAGTAAGTTCTAATTCATACAATCTCATAACACAGCCAAATTATGATAGTGTTCAGCTTTCAACTTACTTCCCATATTTATCACATGCATAAATATATATTATTTCATGCAAAAAAAAAACCAAACCCATCAACAGAAGAATTTGATTTCTTTAACTCAACAGTCATTTTCAGAGTTAAGGTATAAACCATGACAAAAACTGGTATTTGAGAAAGGACTGAAAACTCACTGTCTTGGTGACAAAACAAATTTTCATAATCTCTGAGTCATGGTGCAGAGATCTTTCTGAGAGCTGTGAGAGATATTATGTATCCTGTTTTGAGCAACTCAACTTTTCTTTTTTTGCTTTGTGTTTGGATAATATTTCTCAATTTATGTAGCTGAAAGTTTTTGTTTTGACATTTTCAAATGACAAGTTTTGACTTCAAAATATCTCTTTCGAATATTTATCTCTGAAAATCTCATGAAAAAGCAATGGCTGTCGTAGCACACACATACACACTGTCAATATATTTAGTTTGCACAAGGAGCTACAGTTCTAGCATGTGCTAATCTTTCCGCACCTAATTTCTATGTTAGCTGATCATTTTAACTTTCAGAATACAGTTTTCTCTGTTTCCTATATGACAACAAGAAAGAAAAAATTAGAAGAAAAGAAGCAAAGAATGACCTCTTTAATCAGTTGACACATCTCATGCACTACCAGCACGATAAAAAAACCAGAACAACCAACACTGTTATTCATAAAGGACTCTTTTAGTCCCATGCAAAAGTGCTTTCTGTCTTCCACAAAAAAAAAAACAAAACAAAACAAACATTTGAGCCTTTAAATAAAGTTTGCATCTTTCCCTTCCACAGTTATGTTATTCTTTTAAATTACAAAGTCAGAAGAAATTCCCATTATTGGTAAATGGAAGAAATTCCACACATATGGAAGAAATTCCTCATTAGTATATTCATATACCAAGTCTATCTATCAAGTCAAGTTACTTGAAAAATCTTTTAGCATTAAAAAAAAATTAGTTTTTCCCTACTGTGACATACTTGCAAAAGAAAAAGACACACATTTTGCCTCTTATATAGGAAATGCAAATGCAAACACACCACTTTAAAGAATTAAAAAGAAAATTAAAAATCCTAATGTTGCGTTAGTTTTCTAATTTAATACATAGGGCATGTAAAATGGTTCATTTTTAAAAGCCTGGTGCAATGAGAACAAAGACTCGAACAGCTTGATGTCGTAAATGTAAGTTCCTAGCTTCAACTGTGAACAGAATCATTTACTCTTAATAGATCAGAAGTTTACACCAAAAACTGTAGAGCTGCATACTTAAAAAAACTAATTTTTAAATTTTGTAGTTCCTGCTACTGGACTTGCTTTTAATTGTCCTCTTGCTTCACTGAAGTACCCTAAACAGAAACATAAATCCTGAACACGCTTAAGATCAGATAGCACTTATTAAATTGCTTTTCTTAGGGAACAAGAGGGTTTATCCCCAGATAATGATTTTCAAACATACTAAACAATTTAGCTACATTTTTGCAGAGTTCTTGAATATTTCAGGAACTGTATAGGATCTTATGGAAATTTCACTGTGAGGTTCTATTTTACTTACACAAATTCTATTAAATATTTGAACTAATAATTTGGCCACTTTGAGCTGAAACATGAGTTGATGATGTCATGCTATAATTACACCTGCTTATTTTAATACCAAGAATTTACAAACATAATCCCATTTGTTTGGGATCAAGACCCAGTGGACTATTTGTGAACTGTCTGTTTTATATATTTGTCCTTAATTTGAAAATATACAAAATAAATTTTTTAAGAGTTTCTACATACAGACAATATGTATGATAATATATGTTAATGTTTTGTGAGATGCTTGTGAATAATTATGGAAATAACCATAGTCAAATTTAATTAAATTTATTGTCTCATCTGCAGAAAAACAGACAAAAAATAAATTTGTGACAATCAAAAAGCCTAAAGATGAGGGAACACTGATTTCCACCTGAACTAGCACTGTTCATGGCTTGATTAACTGAATGACCTAGTACAATTCCATCACTTTCCCTTTGCAAATCTCTGTTTACACATAAAACAATAGGCTTCTAAAGTTAAGAAGACAGTCAAGTTCCATTAATTTTTAATAAAAATCAAACCATAAATGTTCCATTACTTATCTTGTTCTCTTTTATCTTTCCCTTTCCATGATAATGAATCAGAGATAGTTGTGTGCACATCTCTTCTGCTACATCAGGTGAAAAGATGGTAGAAGATAGTTCAGTTGTCTGCTCACCATGCCCTGTAACACAATACTCTCATGGAGGTTCAGGTAACACTCTCAGTACCCAACTGTATACAAAGTGGTATCAAGAGGAAGTAATAGTCAACACAGAGACAGTTCTCAACCAAAGAA
Source organism: Cyanistes caeruleus (assembly GCF_971803275.1). NCBI lineage: Eukaryota > Metazoa > Chordata > Aves > Passeriformes > Paridae > Cyanistes > Cyanistes caeruleus. Next base: position 126,574,093 of record NC_141701.1, read on the forward strand.
GCTGTTTCCAGGGGGGAAGTTAGACTTACCCAGAGCTCATCAAAGCTTATCAAAGCTCATCACACTCAGGCTATCAGTAGTTGACCTAACTAGATAAATTTTAGCTTTTGAAAAAGCCATGATGCAGAATGCACTGTTGTACAGGGAGGCACAAACTACTCTTAGGAAAAAATAGCATTGCAAGACTTGTATTTCTTACATATTAGTGTGTGTAACACAGTAGGTCACCACCAAACACAGACACTAGATCTCTGTGTGGAGGGAAGGGGTGCTGTCCTGAGTGACCTTGGCAGGCCTGAGAGGTGGGCCTATGTAAAACTTATGAAGTTCAACAAGGTCAAATGCCAGGTCCTGCACTGGGACAAACCCAAGCCCAAGTACAGAGAGGATAGACTGAAAGCAGCCATGTGGAGAAGACCTAGGGTGGTTGGTAAGTAACAAGCTGGATGTGATCTGGCACACTAAAAACAAGGCTGAGAGAGCTGGGGTGGGTCAGCCTGAAAAAGAAAAGGGTCTGGAGAGACCTCATAGCAGTTTCCAGTTCCTAAAAGGGGCCTGTAAAAACCAGGAGAGGGACTTTTTGCAAGGACATGTAGCTTTAACTGAAAAAGGGTGCATTTAGATTAAATGTTAGAAAGAAATTGTTCACTCTGAGGGTAATGAGACACTGATACAGGTTGCCAGAGAAGCTGTGGATGCTCCATCCTTGTAAGCATTCATGACCAGGTTGGATGCAACCTTTGAGCAACCTGGTCTAGTGAACATTGTCCCTGTTCATGGAAGGGAGGTTGGAACTAGATGATCTTTAAGGGCTCCTTCAACCCAAACCATTCATTGAATCTATGATTATATGTACTTTGCTTACAGAGTGATGAGGGGAGGAGGATGCAAAAAAGTAAATATGTGGGAACTAAAAATACTTACCGAGAAGAGATACTCTAGGAAGTGTGGAGACAAAGAGGCTAAAGTGTACAGGGTGCGAGTTCTGGAGATTTTTCCTGCTCAGATGTCTATATCAAATTTTTACAGACTACCAAGGACAGACAGGGCACAAGAACACATTTTTACAGGGCTCTGTTTCCAATTTAGTTACTGCATTTGAAAACTTCAGAGGTTTTCCTGTTGAAGTTTTATAGGAAGGATGGATAACAAAAGCCTAAAGTGTTTTGTATCAAGTGCTTCCTTACCATCCTCTCAGCATAAGTCAGCACAGTGACACTCAGCTGCACGTCAAAAGAAATAAAAATGTGTTCCAGAACACAATTACAGAAATTATCAATTTTGTTTTAAACAGATCTACTCAATTTTGTTTATGAAATGCCTTTTATTTTTTATTACATTTCTCACCTTCTTTTCTTTATTTTTGTTGTGATTGACTACTTAACAGTTTAGAAACAAAATTCTCCTTTGTTCACACACTATCAGAAAAGGGAGATTTTTTAAAAGCACTGAGTGTTGACCCAACTATGTCTATTCATGCCAATATGATCTTTACCTCTGGCTTTGGTTGAATGGATTTTTTTTACATTTATTTTTTGCCTTTCCTTCTAACTGAAGTTCTTTCCAAAAAAGGGCAAAATGTTTCTGTGAGGCAAACCAGATTGGAAAGAATGAATTCAACAAATATTGGGCAATTCAGCAATAGAAAAGCGAAGAATTAGCAGCTAGGAACAGCAGTAGCACTCATTTTATGGGCCAAGAAATAGCATTAGAAATAAGTGTAAGTGCAGTTTATTGAATACTACTGATTTCCCGACCTGGTTTCTCTGCCCTTTGGTGCCAGAGATTCTGCAGGTGATAAGCAAGTCTTCTCTGCCTACTTTCCTGGCCATCTTTTGCCATTGCCATATAAATAGTAACTTTCCAAATCCAGTATTATACATGTAGATACCACTATACTACAAATTAATAATATTAGGTAACAAAAAATATGGATGTCTTAAAAGTTCTGCAGATGTAGTAACAGAAAAAAAATAACTTGAGCAATTATAGCAATTCCATTGTCAATAATTTTCTTATTGATCTCAATGAAAAAAATACTTTAGTAGCTATCTTATGCTAAGGCTGATGAGGAAAACACTACCTGAATGGTTTTCTGAGAGAAAATGCATTTTTCTCAAAATTTAATTTTTTATATAAAATTTTGTTTCAAGGAAAAAAATAATTTACATCTGAAAAGGAAATTAAGCATGGAATTTTCAATTCAATATATATTCAATCTGTAATTTTAATACTTGTCATTGCTGAGAGACCTGAAGAGTCGCAACCCCATTTCTCTAAAAGTAATAGGCTTTGCTATGTGTAGACTCCTTGCCTTGACGATTTATATCTTCAGATATAGTTTCCAAAGTAAACTGTGACATACTCAGTGAAAAGAACAATGAACATTCTCATACCATATTACAAGTTTGCTAAACCTGTTGTGTGCATACCTTTGCTTGAGCTAAAGAAAACTTCTTTAAACTTCTTCAAGCTTCTACTCAGTTTTATCTGGAGAAATCTGTCATGAAAAATTGTAATGGGGAAGAGGCTGAGCACAAACGTTTCCTGCATGTGGCATATTCTTGCTTAGGACCACTTCCAATACATTTTCCATGTGGTTTTGCTTTAAGATAATTCCATTTTCTCTCTCCTTCAAATATCTGGCCTTGTTCTTGGGAAAAATAAAACATTTTTTGGTGCCTTTAATTTTTCTTTGGAATAGAATTGTCATATTCATTTCAATACTCATTACAATGCGTTTTGAGGCTAAGAAGAAAACTATGTCTCATTAGGAAATCCCCCAGCAATATGTACAAACAAGATAAAACTCCAGCTATATAAATCTTGAACACTGGCTCTTAATGTTAGTAGCAAATATGAAAAGCTTTTTTCTCTGTTTTGAAAGTTTATATACTAATCAGATTATGGTTCTCAGATTTATTTTAATCAGAGTTATTGCATTATAACCCTTGATACTTATTTTAAACCCCAAAGAACGTCTATATACTCAAATTCCTTGAGAATTTTCTTATCCCTTATGAACAGGAAATATACCATTAGCAAATAAAGCTGCTTCATGAAGTCCATGGGGTGTAAATTGCTAAAAAAAATAAAAAATCTGAGATATAGCTTATGAAGTATATTAAACCAAAAAGAAAATTAAGCTTATGAATGATGAGGAATAAGCAGAGGAAGTGAGGCATGAAAAGAGAATAATACTGCATTGATATTAAATATAATTTAGTTTGGGTGGGTTTTTTTGTTTTTTCTCAAGACATCATGAGATGGCTAATAGGAATAATTTTAAGAAACATAAATTTTCATAATCAGGTGAAAGAAAATTCAAAATGCTTAATATACTGAAGCATGAACACACAGAGTTGACCATATTAGGTTTCTGAAATAACTGCAACATGAAATCAAAGACTCCATTAAAAGAGTTTAAAATTATGTCAGGTCAGCAACAATGTTATACAACAATGGAATGACAAAATAGTGCCTGCATTAAGAAAATAATATGAGTGATATGATACTTGTGAGCACACAAGGTATTAGTATGTGCCACACAGTAAATGTTTGTATAAAATAAAGATAAATAGAAGAATAAGATGCTTATTTGTAAGGGTGAGTACACAGCAGAATAACTGGGTAAATTTCTCTGAGCAAGTTAGGAGTTTTCTGTGGAGAGAAAATTTATGTTGGCTGCAGATAACTTGAGTCTATCATTTGATACTGGTGGCCATATGGGAAACAATTAGGAAGCCAGAAATGCTGGTTAATACAAAAATAATAAGCTGAACAAGCAACCAGTTAAATGAAGAGCTGTGAGGCTAAAAATAATTAATTAATTAAACTATTAAACTTGTAATGGTAAATAATCTGGATGTATTTTTAGTATTTAAAAATGAAATACAGTAAAACCTGAGTAGCTTTGATGAACAAAGTCATAGGACAAGGTCTGAGTTTTCTCTCACTAGAATTCAGCTGGCCTAATCCTTAAAATAATAAAATATCAAGTGAGTACCAAAAGTCATGTCCAGATTCCATCAAGATTCTGATAATACATATTGCCCTAAGTGGTTTTCATGCATTTCCAGCTACAACTTTTTTTTTAATTTTATATTAACAAAGCCCTGCTCAATGACGGAGAGTTTATTTCTCCCATTTCAGTGCAAACCCAATGCCTGTCACAATTAACAAGTGTACTAATTGCCAGGTCTTTTGAAGGAGATTTTAACTTGAATTCTTCATCTCCTATGGAAGAATCCTTTTCTCCCAATTTCAATTATTTTAGGTGATCACATTTGATCTTTCTTAAATGACTGTATGAAAAAGATTAAGACAAAGACTTTAGTTGAATTGGCCCATATCACAGAATTATAGCATATCATGACTTGCAATAGACCCACAGGTATCACTAAATTTCAGTCCTGTCCATGGGGATTGAGCAACCCCAAAAACCACACCATGTGCCTGACAGCATTGTCCAAACACTTCTTGAACCCTCTCAGGATTGGTCCCCACTTACCTGGGGAACCTTTTCCGGGGTCCAACCACCTGCAGGACAATCCCCTCCTTGCCTGGCTGGTGATGCTGTGCTGATGCCCCCCAGGACAGGGTTGGCCCTCCTGGCTGCCAGGGCACTGCTGGTTCATGTTCATCCTGACACTGACCAGGACCCCCAGGTCCCTTTCTGTGGCACTGCTCTCCAGCCTCTCATTCCCCAGTCTGTCTGTACATCCAGGGTTGCCCCATCCCAGGTGCAGAATCTGGCACTTGCCCTTGTTAAATTCTTTACAGGTGGTGATTGCCCGGTTCCCTCATATGTCAAGGTCTCCAGGGCATCTCTGCCTTTGAGGTCAATAGCTCCTCCCAATTCAGTATTATCAGCACACTTACTGTGCTAGTAAATTTGTAAAAATGCTAGATTTACACTAGAAAATCTTGAGTCCTGCATCCAAGTAGTTAATGAAGATGTTGAAGAAAAGACTTCTGTCCTGTTTCTTTCCCTGGTTTTATATTGAATATATATATTTTATTCAACTATTTAATTTAAATAAGAATTGGTGAGCAGTAATTAGAACTCAGGATAGCTCTTTGCTATCTAAATTACTAAATAATGGAATATAGATTCATATTTAGTCTTAGAATTGCAGAAACATTGGACTTGGAATGGACTTCTTTCCAAGGGTCCAAATCCCACCCTCAATCTTGACAGAATAGGATTGGGTCCAATTAGGGCAGGTTGCACAAGGCCATGTCCAACTGAGAATTAAATACTTTCAAAGATCAAGGTTTCATTAACTCTCCAGGTAACATGCTTCAGGAAGTAACCATCCACAAGATGGAAAAAAAACCCCACATTTCTTTATAAAACTCCCTTGTAGTCACTCTCTGATCCAGTCCACATTTTGCACTTTGTCTCCTTCCTAGGTAACTTCAGCTATGAGCAGAAAGTGATGTACTCCTTCATATTCTACTGCCCTCTGGAAGGGTACCATTGGGCTTAAGGACATTCAGGATTTGAATGCATGTGTTCCATACCAGATTATTTTGTATAAATTGTTGATACATGCTGCCCAAAAATATATTTTACTTTCTTTTAGAAACATAAGTTTATGAGTCTTTAAATGTTAGGGTTTTATGACATCTGACTCAGAAAAGTTCAAGAAGGCTGGGAAGGGGATCAGGTTTACTTACACGCAGTCTTAAGAGAGTGGTTGTGATGAAAATTCCATCTCACTCTCCTTGTTGGCTAGTTTTAGGCAGCTGCAAGCTGAAGTGATATGAACTGGTCCTTTCTGCTAAGGGTCCATGCCTCTGAAGATGCCAAAACTTCCCTGCATACCGTTATTGAAGCTAATGCACCACCTGCAGATTCCTGGATCTCTTTCTGGTGTCTCTTACCTGTTACTGTATTGAAACTAGATGACAATTCTTTAGGAACTGTAGCCCAGGGTGACTAAGGCTAATTCTGAATTGACAAGGGGATAAGCAAAAAACTGATTTGATTTTCTACCAGTGGAACACAAGGTATGAGTTATACATCAAGTGTTACAAAATAAATGAAGCCACTCAACCCAAATGCCTTTCATATGTCTGTGAAAAGGATTATATGAATCCTAGCAAAAAGACCAAACTTTAACAGTACTTTGTGGCTTTACAGTCATCCTAAAGAATGACTACTGTTCCCATGTAAACACATTTAAATATTTGTGAAACAGGATAGCAGACTACCTTTCCTACAGTACGGGTGATATTGTCTCTGTACTTAGAGAGAGGGAGGGAGGGAGGGAAGAAATCTGTAGCTGGGACATTTGTCTTTTAAATGACCTTCTTGTAGTCATATTGAGATATCTAGCTTGTCTGTGGAAGAAAACTAAACAAATTAGTCATAACAAGAATCAGTGGTGGGGAGTGGGAAATGCGGGCATGGTTTATAGTGTGCTGCTGAGATTCATTAAAATTGGCAGCTTTATCTGATTTCTTTTTCTTCATTTTATAACGACTTCTACTCTTATGTTTGCATTCATAGAGATAAATTACTCTGAGGATAATTTAGGTAATTTAATATTTTTTAGATTTCTTTCAGAGTGGACTATTATTAGGATATTGGATGCTATGTAATCAGCTCTAGTAGAAAAAAAAGTTTTAGCTAACATCTTTGTTACCCTGTAACACAATTAACACACAGCTTTTTTGCTGATAGAAGACCAACACCTGTTTCACAGTAAAAGCCTGTAGTGTATATGTTTTTTAATTGTTCTGTTTAAATCTGTGTGCTTAGTTTGTCTTTCAGTTTCACACTTTTTCTTTATATTATGTAGTTATTATTTATTATATTTTATTTATATATAAATAATATATATATATTATATTATATTATATATATATATATATAATATATATATATTATATTTTATTAAATATATTTATTTATATTATGTAGTTAAGATAACAAGAAGCTTAGTTTGATGAAGAAAATGCTTTTCTTGCCCTACTTTTAGCAAATTTTTTTGTTCCTTGCCTTTTTTCTTATATAAAAAAGGAAAGCATTGCACTGCAATAGCATACCATGTTCTTTTCTAAAACAATCACAGATATTCACTTTTTTCCCAGCAGTGAACACAAAATATTTTAAATATTAAAATAAACTCTGATGACCATATCCTCTCTGTGGTTTATTGGAGAACTCCTGCCTAGTACCTTGCTAACTGTTCCTTTTAACATCAAGAATGTGTCCAGAAAGATAATTTTTTATAATTTTTACCTCTGATCTGTAAAGGCCTATTCCCCTGAAATTGCTTGAACAGGGTAGATGATGATGATGATTCTCTATTACAATGCTATGGAATAACAGCCAACTCAGAGTAAGTTCTGCAATGAATGTGTTTATTTTAAAAATGGGTCCATGCACGCTGTGTTATAACAGGCAAGTGGTGAAAATCTCCTACTGAGGAATGCCCCTAAGCCAGAAGGTCTCCAGGATATCTGATGAGTGATCTCCTGATGCTTTATTTGGCTCTTGCTGGTACCCATTTCACTGCTGACTGGACAAATGCCATTCAACAATAAAATATTCTTGCCTGGAGGACTTGACACAGATGGGTCTGGTCAGATTAGTCTGTTTAAGGGTAAGAAATCAAGACCATGACCTTTTTTACTGATAATGGTATTGTATGTCATATTTTTTCACAGAACAGCTGTTACTGTTTGAGTTTACGTTCTACTTCACTTAAATTTTTATTTCCTTGTGGTTTTTTTTGTACTTAACTCTCCATATGATCATATATCAATCTATAGAAGCCCAATATAATACATTATTCTTCTGTGGCAAATATAAAAACAAACTACATTTTTTTTCCTTTTTTTTTTTTTTTGAACAAATGCCACTTTCTGTTAACAATTGTGACTAGTCAGTATGAAGATTCTTATATCCAATCCTTAAAAATCATTTTATGGTGATTGAATGTAAAATAATTATTATTCCTACCAAACTGTGACAAAATGTTACAGAGCAGCAATTCATAAATTGCCATGTAATGAGATGGTAAAAACTGGTACGCCAAGCCTTTTCTCCTTTGACAATAATATAAATTTAGAAATACTTCACTGAAGTCACTAATCTGATTCAAATGAAAGGAGAATAAAGTTGCTATGCTACCATAGACCTTATCTATGTAGTAATGTGGTGAATGACTAAACTCAAAAAGTTTCAGAAGTTATCAGAAAGTAGTTTTTATTGATCATATATACATGTTTCATTCTTCTAATTGTCTCTTATTCTTTATTGGAGTCATCTTGCAAAAGTCATCTTTATATTCATATATAATCAAACCCAAATACATTTCTGTCTATGCTGTCTTTTTTACCATGAGGTAAAAAAATAAACGTGACTCTTTGAGATATCTTCCATAATGAAAGTTAATTCTTGTAAATTGATTTCTTGAATCTAAACATTACAGAATACTACAATTCATTGTCATGATATTTTATGTTACATCCCTCTTTTTAGCAACCAGAAATTAAGGAAATGAGCTCAGGTTTAAAATTTTAACTGAATGTATCAGGACAGCCAAGGCACAGCAGTTGGGTTGTAAAATAACATCCCGTTCCATCTGAGGACTCTGGATACCTGACTGCACAAGTCAGGGATCCAGCAGCAGTAATTGAGGCAAATATCACCACGTGATCCCAACCACAGGCCTAGGCTAATCTCATCCTAGAGAAGAATTCTAGAATCACTGGAAATTTTGGTAAATACCTCTGTGACCTGCCCCCAGCATGTTGGCAACTGCCTGGGGTATGCAGTAAGGACCTTTTGGCTCTTGGCTAAGGGTAATAATTTTGCTCCAGATCATGTGTCAAGTAGGTCAGGAATGTAAGTCACATCAGTAGATAATTCTAAGGGGTTACTTCCCAGCACACCATACCAGACTTTTGGTATGGCCAGGTAGATTTACTTGTAAAGTAAGGTAAAATTGAATATAGGGACCTAATAAGGATCTAGTTTAAGAAATTTCAAATGTGCATGGATGTAGTTCACTAAAAAGGCTGATTACTTGCTCATTATGAAATATTTACCCAACTCTGATTAGTTGGCAGAATTTAATCTTCAGAAATATTAGAAATATTTTTATGTAGATGCAGCACAAATAACTGGAATGTAAGTTCCCTCACTTTAATGTCTGTACATCTCAGGTCTAAATTGTTACTATAAAGTTGTTTTAAATTAAAACTTGGAAGTTCAAATTGAAAATTGTCTTGTATGTTGTAATCAGTTTTTGAAAAATGTAATTGTAGCACAAGATGCCATTTAAATAGTTATTTCCCATGGTGTAATTACCACTGAAGAAGAATAGAGTAGCTAAACTACAGTGAGATTGAATTTACAGCTGCTAATACAGCTCTACTTCAGAGTATACTGTTGGCTGAAAGGCAGACGTGAGATCTCCCAGGGTTACAGGTTTTAAGTCTTAAAGCCTCCAGCTGATTACTTCCTTCATAACCACACATTTCAAAGAGCTCAGAGGCTTGACTTTAAAACACAAGTAAGTATCCCCCAGAGAAGGCACCAGGACAGGATAGTCAAGAAATTTCAACAATAAAATTAGAAGAATCAACACCTGTACATAGAAAAAAATCCCAAACTTTTTTCTAACCAAACATTTCCCATGAGAAAGGTATGTGTCTTCTGCTTCTTGTGGCTTTTTAATAAAATTCTAAACAGGGAGATATAAAGAGACAGAAGGCTGGAAATACAGTCATAATGAGCCATTACTAGACTTGATGAGAGACACGTAGAGATGTCTATGCATCTTTGATTATCTCTGTATCTTCAGTCTTGTCTTGTCCATCAATAGCAATATGTTTTAATCCTATTTTGACAGTTCATTTGGGTATAATAACCTTATTGTTCCCTACACTTAACATCACATAAGTGACCTATGAGGTGATGGAAGGAGCACTGCATCGTGTTCCGCTGTTCTCTGCTCTATTGACCAGGATCAGAGTAGCTTCAAAAACTACCCAGCTTACAGATGTCCTTTCCTCCTTTCCCCTGAGGTTACCTTTTTCTTACAAAGGAACACATACACCTTCCTAAAAAGCTGAGTTTAGGAGAGAATACATGTCAGATAAAAGCACTGCAGCTGCTGAATGTGTTTTTATATATTAAAGCATTTTAAGATTGTGGATATATTGCAAGTAAATGATTTAACTACATTCAGCTGTCCTGTAAGTTGTTTGTAATTACTGATTTTTCTTTTCAGATGTGCATAATAAAGTTCTCATCGTAGCTCTTTCAAATGCAGCAGCAATGCTGACTCTTCACTACTTGATAGTTCAATCACACAGGATATCTTCATATTCAAGTGAGAAAAAAATAAAAAAGAAAGATAGAGGCAGCACAAGGTAATGCATCGTATTATTAGTGGCTCAAATTCATTTGCTTTGCAATGATAGCTACAGTCTTTGAAAAATTTTTGTATTTTTAATCATATCTCTGGCAGTAGTCACAGCTTTAATATTTCAGCAAGTCTATAAAATGTTTCTTTCATACATTGATAAATTTTCCTTCATAGTCTAGACTAAAAGTTTCCTTTTAGTCAAAAATGATATGAAAATTCTGAATGTCCTGTAAGATGCTCATGCTGATAAAAACAAAACAAATTTTTCAAGTGTTGGGGTAAGTTAATTTGGCATATACTCTGATCTCCAGTACTCACCCATTTGTGCCACAGCCTACCACCATGATATTCAAGAAACTGTTTCTTTCCATTTTCCCCAGTAAGGCACAGGGTTTCCTACAGAATCAAAGCATATGCATACATGTCCTATCTATGTCTAGCTGTTGATAGCATAGCCAAATAAAATAACTAATTATTTTTTCTAATTCTATCTAATTATAATTATTGTACCAAAATTTCCTTTTACAAGAAGTACAAGCAGATAGGCTGACACAAAAAAAAAAAATTGTGATTCTGCCAACACATTCCACAGGAAATATGTGAAAACACAGTTTTATCAAGTAGCAAGAAATTTGGGAGACCAAAAGATGAGAATTAAAGTGGTACCGAGGTCCAGATAAGAAATTACAGTGCTTCCACTCAAGCTGAGATCATCAAGAAGAGTTCATCCTGAGCAGTATGTTTAGCTTTGAAGAACTATTTAAACTTTTTTGATTTTTAACTTTAATTTAAATTAATTTCCTGACAGATGATTTGGCTTTCAAAACATCCCTTTCCACTTCTTTTTTTGAAGATGAGTGGCTTCTGGTGGAAAAAACTTCATTACTACTCTTTCTAACTCCCACTTCCCTCTCTTCTGCTCTTCAGATGTCAGTAGAAACTTTCATCTTACTTTGATTGGGAAAAAAAAGTTTTGCATTCGGTGTGATTGTTGGAGTCAGAGGCACAGAAAATATTCCCTTACCTGTGCTGACATGTGATGAAAACAAACTGTTTCAAACTACAATTGGGATTTTACTTAAATCACCTCAGGACCTGCTCCACAAGCGAAAGCACTTTTCAATCTGCTTTAATTGATGTCGGAATGTACACATAATCTGAAATAATAAGGGGTTTTTTGTGCTTATGAAAAATACCAGATACACAAACAAAAGTCTTTTGTTTACCTGTAGACCGTGCAGCTTTAAATTGAGTTTTAGGAGTTAATTTTAAGAGGACAGGAATTAAAATGGAAAGTAAGGTAAATAAATGCCTTCAAAAGCACTTTATTTTGTCAGACTCTTCAAATTCTCCACAAATACAAAGCAGCAATTATGAAGACTGCTTTGTATATAAAAGGCAAAGTTTGTCTGTCTTCTCCTAGCAAGTTTTGCAATCTGATTTTTATACAATATGCCCTTTTCATAAGAGAATACTGACTTTTCAACTCTCTGCCCTGTATAAAGAACTTGAATCCCCACCGCAGGGAAGTGTGAATGGTTGAATACAGGAGTATTTGAACAGCTAACTTCCCTTCAGTGCGCTGCATGGTTTAATCTGTCAGTAAATATATTTTAGAGAGATAAAACACAATGCAAAACTAGGGCAGGGATTCAATCAATTCAGCTCTAGTTGTTCAGGTTCTTGGCCTGCACAAGTGTACCTCTGAGACAAAGTATCAATTTTTATGTCCTGATTCAACATCTTTTTCTAGAATCCGGCATGAGGGAGTTTCTTTTCTGTCTGAATCTTCTCGGGGCAGAGTAACTGATTGAAAACTTGCTAGAACAGATCACTGTGCTGTTTATGGCTACTTCTGTCCAAGGACTGGTTTATATATGACACAGTGACTGTTTATGGGGGAGATAAATCCAGACTCTGCATCCTCAATAGGCAAACTGTGGTCCATCATAAGCCACTGCTCATCAGAGAAGCACAAGTCAGTGAAATTAATCTGTCCCTTTGAAACCAGCTCTGAGTTGTTGTTTAAACAGCCATTAACACTTAACTACACTGAATCTTCTCCTCAGTTTAGCGCTGCTAGAACTTCATTCAAATTCAATGAACCAGGATAATCACAACATAGAAGAGGGACCTAATCTAAGAAGTGGCTGTAGGCACTAGTCACTTCGAGTGCTTTTCTTTCTCATGTCATGCACCCAGGTTCACACAATTCTATTAAAAAGTAGGATTTGTCTCACATTTATTCACTTGCTAAAAAAATCTAAGAATCCAGGTGTTCTCTTTAGCAAGAGATGCCTCTGGAGAATAAGTGGGTATCTGAAATAGGCTGCTTCACAGTTCTGAGATTTTTTTGTAGTTTGTTTTGGTTTTTTAAGGCCTGGAGAGTATTAAGAACCAAAATGTTTAACTTTGACTGTGTATCAACCCCCTAGATAATTATGTTGACTGATACAAAACGTTTCAAAATCTATAGGGCTTTTCCTTGTTTTCATAATTTTGTATCTTTAATCCTCTCTTTTTACTCACACCAACATTTTGATCTCACAGTGCTCTTCCTTTGATTCTGCTATTAATTCTAGGTTTGACAGCTCTGGTGTGCTAAGAAAATCCTAGTAGTCCACTAGGGGGACTGGATGAATACTGGAATTCTCATTTAACTGGTTTTTCTGATAAAACATGATAATTTTTTTTCATTTGGAAAAACTCATCTTTTTTTTTTTTTCCCACTGTCAATGCAAGACAAGATATGTACCAGCTGCCAACCTCACATGAAATACTGAATTCTATTCTAAATTATTTAACCATTTTAAGTTCTTTTTTGTGGGGATGAAAATTAGAGCTTTCCCTAAAAAATGAAATATTAAACTGGTCAGGTTTTCCAAAAAGTTGTAAAAATCAATACAAAATGTGGCAACGTTTCTAGAAATTTTGTCATCGACAAGAGAGTCATCAATGGAACTCAAATTTAGGAATAGTTTCAACATGGCAGCATTTACTATTTGCTACAAAGAGGTCAGCATTCAAATCCATGGCTGAGTTAACATTACCATGGATCAGATAAACTCTTGCAGTCCCACATGAGCTCTCCATCTGTGGTAAATTCCACCAAGATAATTAGAATGTGTTTAAACTGGAAAAATGACAAGCCTGAACCTAGGAGTGGTCAGTGCCGTAAGTTGGTATGGAAGAGTTATGTGCTATTATAACTGAGTCCACAGGTTAGTTATTCGTGTGAATTGCAATGCCAACACTTTTTTAAAAGTCTGTTCCGCTGCCTTTTCCTATTTAGTTTTACTTAGAAGGGAGAAGGAAATTCTCAAAATTAAGGCTAATGTATAAGAATAATTTCTAAAAAGCAAAGAAGAGCAGCTATTTAAAACAAATGAACATGTAACAAGCTTACAGCACTTTAACAGCAGGACACAGGAGAAAAAATTGCAAAACTAGCCACTTCAAAAAATTGTTTATTAGAGCACTCATCTCCACAGCAGGAAATAAGAAAAATAACAGAACAGCCACCTGAAAAATAATTTAATAAAAAATACATCACTGGAGATATAAAGAAAGAAAACAGTTTACTAAACAGCTTAAAATAAATTTATTCAACTATGTACCAGCAGGTACAAAAAACTAAAATTTCCACTGTGGAAAATAAATATATAAAATTATTTTCAAACAAGGGGGAAGAAAAAGTCCTTTTAAAATAGTTATATATAGTTTACTTTACATTAGTTAAGCATAAAGACAGCTCTATCTGGCAGTGGCTTCATTCTTCATGATGTCACATTCTCTGGCCCCAGTCAACAGGTATGTCCAATATGCATTTAAACAGAAGCATTTGAGAGGCTCCTGCTACCTCAAGTTTGAATGTTGATGATCTCACTGTCTTTAGTAGCTGATCTCTATAAATTAAATTATATATGTCTTAAATTTCTTGCAAGCTTGTTTTGGAGAGGGTGATACAGTTCTAAAATTTCTTTTCCAGCCAAGTCACAATTTTCACTGTGAGTCTGTCATCCTTCATGACATGTCTCAGTTGTATTTGTGTGAAGATTGTACCCAAAGTTTCATGGAAGCAAAGTGTCTGTAAAGAAACCAAGGACTGTCTAATTATCAAGTAGGAGAATGACAGTGTCTCATCCTACTAAAATGTTATCTCATTCCACTGGCCCCAGAGGAGCTGGTTCTGATACACCACGTGAGAAGTCACAACAGTGATTCCAAGTTATCAACTTGATTTTGCCATCTACTGTGTAAGCTCAGATATACTTGTTAGCCCCATAGATCACAGTTACTCATTTTTACAGATCAGCAATTATCAACCAGCATTGCTGCACTAAGCAGCATCTGAGGTCCTTATTCCAGGATATTGCCTCACATGCAAGTAAACTGAACCTACAAGTATGAATGTTCAACAGCTCTCACTACGATTTTTGTTGCACCAGTGTGAGCTAGGTTTGTCAAACCAAAAAACTTCTTCAATATCTAGATAGCCCAAAACTCCCCCTGTGTTTTGGAACAGGCTTTGGGCAACAAAGGGTGCAGTGATTCTGCTGTGTTTCAGCAGACCTAGATTGGCTACGTGCTTTATCCATGCACTTTCCAAGCCTTGAAAAGCCACCCTGACTACTGATGCTATGCAAAGAGAAAAATCAGATTCTATGACTTCTCCCATCAGCAGCCACCTCTATTTCAAAATGACTTTCTGTGGTGGTAAAAGGAAACCCCTACTCTCAGACATGTTACCATAGTATTTATTCCATGTATCCCCCAGCCCTTCCTACTGAGGCTGGGAGAAGTCAGGTCCCAGACTCTCCTTGATATGGGTGAAACCATCACGCTGATGAGAAGCTCTGATCTGTTTGTATGAAGACAAGAAAAATGAGATGAAAAATATGTATGGTCTTAGCAATAATGATGAGTTGAGAATTGAACCTTCTAAGTAACATCACTATAAAACCAGGGAAGATAAACTCGCATTATACACAGAGTAAATACCTCCATAAATGTAAATTGATATGTGTGTGTATAAACATAGAGAGCAAAGGAGATAAGAAAGTGATGAACATTGACCCAAGCCTACTGTGTGAAAATGTGGTTGTTATAACATATATGTCTCTGACATAAAAAAATTTCACTACTTTTAGGGAAAGCTTAAATAAGTGCAGGGAACATCTTAAGAATTGATTCTGCATAAAAGTCAAGCAAAGTTACTATTTGCATGAATAAGGCTACACATCAGGCATAGTCCTCATTTATTTCTTGGCCTGTTGTATAATTCAGTAACTAAAACTGCAAGGTAAAAATGTGTATAAAATTTAATCTATTAAGATGTGGCTGATCATTGAAAGAAGAGAATTGTGAAGTTGGATTATGTTAAATCAAACTTCAATCTCTTTATGATCTTAAAATGCAGCACCAGAAATAAAATTCATCTGCAGTAAAGCTGGTGTTGCTGCTTAGGAAATTATTTGTGAGTAGTAGTGATGATTATAGCCAAGGAAATATTTCTTAGCAAATTACTTATTCTGTGGATTTCACCTTTTCTTCTGTCCATGATTTGTTTGAGATCAGACAGCAATTCTCTCAGAATTATTCCTAATTCAGAATTCAGAATTGTTTGGGATGTCATCACTGAGTGCATTGTGATCTGAAAGACATTCACAAACAGCTATTCAGATTACAAACTTGCTTCAAGTCTGTGATTGTCTCCAGGAATTTCTCAGGTAGCAGGTGTCTCAACTGATCCTTTCCTCACTGACTTCCCACTAAGCTTTGTAGAACATCTTGGAGAAAAAGTATGGGACCTAATTTAAAAAACAATGCCTCACTGAAAATGTATTTGCAGCTCTGGAAAAGAGAGGTTTAACATAAGGTATGGGGAGAAAGCTTAAAATATTGAACAATGATGTTTTCTTGACCAATTTCTACTTGAAATCCAGTCACTTGGAGGCTGTGGAGAAAGCAAGTAACACAGCTGATAGCTCCTCCTAGAACATTCTTACAGTAATTTCCCCCTGGTATTTCCTAATTCACCTCTATGGTAGCATGAAAGGAAAGCTGGTATGTTGAGATCATCAGGTGTTATCTAATACCATGAAAAAGGGGAGCAATCTTTTGTAAAGGTGTAAATTGCCTCCCCAGTTCTCCTTTCCAGCATCCTTTCCTCTCCTTTTCCTTCTATATCAACCTGCTGTGTATAAATAGTAATATTCAATAGTAATATTCAGGAAAACTTTCTATCTAAATGAAAATGTCAGTAGTGATGCAGAACACTATGACCTCAATTAATAGCAAAATAGCAAAAATAGCAAAGACTTCAAATGAGCAAATCCTTGTAGATTCATTTTAACACCCAGTTAAAATGTACACTCAGTACACTAATGTTTACTAGGGATGCCAGGGATTGGCAAATTGATGCAAAAAAGGCATTCTCATTTCTTCATCAACTTTCTATTCACCAGTCTAATGCTTATCTAATATTGTACTATTGCAAAAGATTTCTGGCTGGCTAGTAAAGGAAAATTCTCATAGGATTTATCTTTGTAAAGTAGTAAGATCTGAGCCATCAACATAAGGAAAATTTCATAATGTTTCAGGTATAAAAACTTTCATTTAGAATAGTTCATATCTCAGTGACAATATTGGACATACCCTTTAGTTGTGTTGTGTACATTGGCTGTGCACTACCAAATACTCTTTTTCCCATAATGGTTTTGGAAAAGGAAAATGTAATGTTTTGTAATAAGGTTATAATAGGTTCTTATTATTTTTGATTTTTTTTATTTAATAACAGCATTCAGGGGACATTATTGTTCTCCTTTTTATAGGAAAATTCTTTTTTGGTTGTATTAAAAGTCATTCATCTAAGGAATTTAATAACACTCCTATATAAAGAAGTTCTTATATTAATATGTGTATTTTATGCCACTTCAGCTGTAGTTCTATCTTTAATTTCATATAAGCTATTTGGAGTTGATTAACTACTATATAATCTCTGCCTGCCAAATACATGAAAAGTTGGTGGTGTATTTTTAATCATCTATATTCAGGGCTGGAAATTAATTTTACTTTGATTTTTTTTAAACATCTCCTGATTAAAACTTAAGCAGTCAAATATCTCAGGCATTTAACTTCAATGTTGTGTCCTCCTCTATCAGAACAAAATTGGGCATTTTCCTATACACAATGGAGGAAAAAAAGCAATTACTATCAATCAGTGACTAAGCAACAGATTGGAGTATTTAGAAAGACTCATTCATACACAGATTTGCAGCAGTGTTCAGCTCTTCTGATTAGATTCCATAGATTTTAAATTGTAGCTAATTAGGCTGTCATAGGTTCATTAATGGCTCTACTGATTCAGCACTCCCTCACCTGCATGCATATTAAAGCTCATTAGCTCCCTTGTCTAAAATACCACCTGCATTAATTGCTGTTGATGCACTAGGACTCTTCAGAAGGCTCTTCTGACAACTAGTCTACCTGCTTGTAATACCCATTGCCCCCAGAGCTCTTCAGGACAGCTAGCACATAAAGTTCCTTGTGTTTCGCACATTGTAATGCTGCAGCTGTTGTCAGGGCAGTCAAGCCTGCTTTCTGCTTAACAGCAGGAAATAAATAATTAGCAATGCCTGGACTGTAATGCTTACCACAGGACCAGTTTATTTGCTCTGGAATCTCACTACTGTAACCTGCCTGACAATATCCCGTACTGACGGAGTACTTTGGGAGAGACAAAGACATAAATAATCTATTATGGCCAAGAAGACTAGTTGACCTCAAATTTGACTGTGTCTGATGCTCTGTGACCCCTTTAGATTAAATGTTTGGTGAATTATCTGCTATAAATTCAGTGGTCCAGGCCTAAGACACAGTTCTTACTAATCCTTCAGTCTTCTTCGTTTGTTGTTCCTTGGTGTCCTCTTGGTATCAGAGCTAGATTACGTACCATAGAGTCTACAGCTGGAGTGATATAGCATGGCTGTACCTGACTGGAAAATCACTCTAAGAAACAGTTTTCCCTGGCTCCTGCTTTTCAAGCAGTTACAATCACAGGTGGACTGGTAAGCTAACATATATCATAAATTCAGAACACACTTGGTAATGCTACTGGCTGCATCTTGCTTATCTGACAGGCTGTTAAATTGCAGGCAATGTCCTGCCATGTCATGGACAGTTCTGGGATAAACAAGGGTAACCTTTCAAAGAAGTTATCCCCAAGTCCAGTTTTAGATTTGTATTAATCATGCATAGGAAGTTCTATTTTATTCTCCCAGGAGTTACACATGGCTCATCTCAAAGTAGCTTTTCATATTTATAGTTGTAGTTTCATACATACATACATGATTATACTATCAATCTTCCAAAGTTTCTTTTTTCTCACTTCTTGGTATAAAAATAATTAACAATATTTTGAAATGTAATGTATTATGATTTTATTAGAATTAATTTTTATTATTTTATTATTTAAATTTCATTGAAATAATAAAATTTTTAAAATATTGAAATGATAGCAATTGATTCTTTACAATTTCTTTCTTAGTTTACGTGGACATATATATGTATGCATACACAAACATATATATCCTCCTAGACTTTTGTATATATTGCACAAGCAGAAAGTTTTACTTTGTTCACTGTAAAAGTATTTTGGGGGTGAGAGTGAACCATCCTTACATTTTCTTTCCCTTGGAATTATTCAAAATATCTCCTGAAATTTCCTACCTTTTTCCTAATTTTGAATAAGATATTTGAAAGAGGGAACACCAGAACTGAGAAAACCTCTCTGTTTCACATCCATTACTGCAAACTTGCCATACAAGGTGACATTTCAAGTTTAATTCTTTGATGTTGAAAGTACTTGATGGAATAGAGAATCCCTGTACAGTAAAATCTAAATCCTATTTTGGTAGAAATCACTGTCAATATATTGACAAAAGTGATTAGGAATAGAAAAATATAGAAAAGAATAGAACTTTACAAATACTGTTTGAATCTCTTCCTCTGACACTGAGTTCTTTCTTAGCAGTCCTTTAAAAAATTAAAAAAAAAATATTATTAATGAAAAACTGCTATTTGAGTAAATTCTCAGTTTGCTCAACAGACACTGAAGTAGTTGGAAGACAAAGAATAGTTAGAGCTTTTATAGCTGTGTTCCTCTGCCCTTTTTACTGGACACATTCTAGTGTTTGATGACACACACCACAGTTCCTGATGTGGACAATTTTACATCTTGTTATCTTTTTTTTTTTCCTTTACTATCATAAAAGAAAGAAGGAACAAAATGTTATTTAGTTCGACGTTCTTTAGCCCACCTAAGTCCAAATCTTGAATGAGAGTGAGTATAGAAAAAACAAGTCCATATTGTCAGTATAATTTTGTTATGATCAAAGGCAGCCTCCGTAGTTACAATAGCGATGTCACCATGGTGAGAAATGAATACTTCAGAAAATGTCCCAGCCCATCAGGGGTTAGTGTAATGGAAATCTAGATAGGCAAGTTAAGGTTTAGGGATAATACTAAGCCTTTCACTGAATTTTGATCAATACTTTGATCTTGCAAGTCTGAATGCCACTCTGAAAAAAAAAAAAAAAGAAGAAAAAAAATAAGAAACCTCTATATCAACAGCAGGTGGCTTAAAAATACCTTGCATGTGCACTGAGGCACAGACAGATGGAACCAGCAGAGCAAACCCACCAATGATGTTTCAGAGCCATTTTGGCAATGTCCAAATATTATCCCTTCCTCCCACCTGTGTAACTGCAGACAGATGTCAGCAGACCTGGGGTAAGAAAATGAGAGCTCAGTTCCCCATTTCTTCCCACCTTATTCATTCTTTACAGTTCTGCAGAGCTCCAAAGTGTGACAAGAAGGGCTTATATTAAAGGACTTCATGTGAAGCAGGGTCTAATTCTTGTCAAAGTGGTGTCTAGTGAGAAAATTACTCCTTATTCTGTATTTTCCTCTAAGTTTTATTCCTTTTCTTTTCTGTCTTCTATTAATTAAATGCACTTGTGGACTGAAAACAAAATATTGGCTCTTCATTTTTCAACTTTTATTTAGAGCCTAGCTGCATTCCAGAGGTAATCAGATCTACTAATTTATTTGGATTATATTCTTCACTTTAGACTGGCACAGACACATCTCTTTTTCAACTGTGGTTATGATCATGAATCAGCTTCAGTGCATATGGAGAAGTCACTAATTCTCAGGCACTTTTCCATTACGAGTTTATTTTGCCATGGTATGTTATAACACATAACCAAGTAATGACAGCTGACAACAATTTGCATCTTTACTGTCAGCCTCAGCTGAGTGAGTATACCAGAGAGACCAGAGCATTTTCTTATCCTTAGATGTGGGAATTGGGACACAGCAGCTAGCAATGTGAGGATAGCTGCTGCTTTCTACCAGTCAATGAAGGGAATTTTTTTGGCAGTCTAGTGTTTTCAGAATATATTTCTCTAAGAGTTTTTGAAGTATAAAACCATTCTAACCCCTCTATTTCTTCTATCTCTAGTGCTGTGTAGAGTTTTTGATATTTCCCAGAAGTGCTGTCTGAGAAGATCTGTCGCACCACAATAGACTTCCCATAGGGGAAATACACAGGTGCTTCCAGCACTGCACAGAGAAAAACAAAACATATATTTTGTAAGCATATACGGGATCAAATTGTCACCCAATGCTATGCCAGAAGACGTGTTGTTGGAAAGAATGTATTTCTTAGCCCACAAACAGATTACCATGCACTGTCCCAAGAAAATGCTTTTATGTGAAAATCACAGAGGTATTTATCTGTGCTGAACAATAGGATTATTTTCTTCCATTCACCTCCACATCCGCACAAACATCCTTTCATTTTGGAAGAGAACAGTTTGGAAGAGGACTGTTAGAAGGATCAAAAATTATTTTCCTCCAAATATCTGCCTTTGAGCACTCCAAAAATGTGGTGTGTGAAAGAAAAACCGGAGGCATTCCTGGCAGGGAGGATGTAGCTATTCCTGACGCTTTTTCCTATCAAGTTCACACTGAAACCTCTCCTTTAACTTGGGATTAGTTCTAACAGCCTGCTCACCAGGGCACAGATAAGAGCCACTGGCTGGCAGCCAGGAAGCACTGTGGCCAGCTGCCAGCTGCCTGGCCACTGTCAGAGAGTGGCTCTGCAGGGACGGTGCGCAGGCACACACGACCTGCACCGACGGTTTGGACACGTCCCTGCTCATGCAACTTTCTGTGGGCCCCAACTGCAGTCCCATTTGCAGCAGGCAGCTCAGCCCCAGATATTGTCATTAGGAAACATTGTCATTATTCATTAGCGTCAGTGGGAGCTGGCTTTGGATTAGAGCTGCAGAATTTGTAGTCTGTTGGAAATGAGCATTTCTCTCCTTCATTTTTTCTTGGCACAGGAAGAGAATATAAGGGACCATCATTTTTGTCTATTTTATTTAGTGACCTGTTCAGCCAGAGTATCTAAAACAACAGACTAATACATATTACAGTCAGACATGAAGGAAAAAACAGTTTTGATGCACATTAAATTTCTATATTTGCTTTAAATAAACTAGAAATGCCCCTACTTTTCTTTTCTTAAAATGTTTTGTCTATTTATCTTTGAAACTACAATGTTATCAGGGAAAAGATCCTCTCAAGTTCTTGCTACAGTGTCTTTTATTTTTCTTACACAAAAAGGAGTGCACAGTGCCTTTGAGACCTTAAAGAAACCTGACTAGCAGGACAGGCCTTTGAAGTTTTAAAAACATGTATAATCTACTTTTACTTAGTCTAACAGAAACACCATATTTACCATGCTCATGTCATTATGTATTTTAGGTTTTTGTTCTGAGTACAAGGTGTATGATAGTCTGGAGATTATCAATTTGGGATACATTCGAAATTTGACTTTGATCTCCTTAAAGCTATCAATCTCAGCTTTGGAAAGAACAAAGAGATAAGAGAAACTAGAAACCTAATTTGCATCTGATACCTCTGGAAGAAAAAAAAAAAAAAAAGAGAAAACAGGGAACTAAATAACTAGAAAGCCAAAAGTCTTGCTCTGTGCACCGCAGGGTCTTTGTAAAATTGCTTGTTTTATAGCTAGAGAGACACCCAACAGACTGTAGTGAGATAAAACCCAGCAACTCAATTATAGCCATGGGCAGCCTTATTCTTTATATGGCTCATAAAACTAGGATTTGTTTTTAATGATGAACTAGAACCTGTGTCTTCTGCAAAATATAAGCCAGAAGCCACACAATAGGGGCATTTATTTAGACTTCAGAAAGAAGCCTGATAAAAACTGGATGTTAATTATAAAAAGGAATAGAGGAATAGCACTCTCATAAGAGCTCTGCTTGAAAGTGTGTTTTGATGATTTTTCTTTTGAATCAATTTCATTCACTCTCTTATCACATCACATCACATCACACCACATCGTCACCAATGGTTCAATACCAACATACAAATGCTGCATGCCTTTCTTCCCATTATCTACATGAATGAAGTGCCCTACCAGAATGGGTCAGGAAAGCCATTGTCCTTTCCTTTTGTAATTGTTTCCTTAAAAAACCCACTTTTCTTCTGTTGTCTGCAAGGAAATGACCAGGTCAACACATACTTCTTCAACCTTGTAAACTCTAACATAAAAAAAGTAACAGTGTGAACATTGGGAAAAAATGCCAAATGCCTAGCACGGCTGAATGCTTTACTACACACAATTCTCCCCTAAGAATAAATGCAAGGTATTTGAAGGAGATGCTAGCAGTGTCATTTAATGCAAAAGGGTGCATAATTTTCCCTGTATGGCACTCAGAGTCTTCAAACGGCTGAAGGAGTACAAGACACTGCACACAGTTGAGAGGATGAGGAGCTCTGGGGATTGTGTGTGAGTGGATACACAGCCCCAGCTCCCCAGCCAGCTTACAGAGCTGCAGGGAGGGATGGCTGCAGCAGAGCTAAACTCTGGGATGATGATCCGGCCTTCCCATCCACTCCAGCCACTTCCTTCTGCACCTCCAGACCCAGTGTGCCCTGTAGTTCACACTTTGTAAATTCACTGTCCAGCCCTCCAGGCAAACAGCAAGAGCCTTCATGTCACCACGTAGGGAAATACCTGCAGCCAGGAGTGATGGCTGTCTGTGTCTTACACTCTGATGATTTCAGCCAGTGATTAGAGCAGAACAGGCTCTCCTTGGCCTCATTTAATTATCTCGTAAGGGAATTGCTCGTGGATCAGTGGGCATGAATTGGGGAATGTACAGACACCAACTGAAATCCTGTTTTTACACCTACTGCTAATTGCAAAACTCTCACTGATAGAAACTGGGGGGAGACAAATTTAATCAATTTAAGTTAAAAATGAAAATGCCTGTAGGAAAATGAGAAAGGGTCACATGGAGTTAAAGGAAGGAAGGACATTTGACTGTCAAGATATGTCAAATATCTCGTAGTGTATAACATGATCTGTTCATTTAGCTGAGGCAATATATCTCACTTCACTCCTAAACAGCTTCTGGGGCATGTGTGTGTGTGTGTTTGTTGGGGTTTGAGGGGGCCTGAGGGGGTTCACTGGAAGGAGGGTGTGTTCTTTTTTTTCACTAGTGATAGTCTGTAGGTTACTTAAGTCAGATAAGGAACTTTCACATTTTTTTGCTTAATATTCATACTTCCAAATTCTGATTAGAGCCTATAGGAATTTTAAAGATCTTCGGTCTGTATCAGATGGTACAAATAACATGCTAGTTTTAGTGCACATTATTTTATTTTGTGTTTCAAGCTTTCTTTTATTATTCCTCTGTCTTGTGACAGAATATTATGTTTTTCTCCTCCATTCTGTGAATATTTGATGAATAAAATTCTCATTATTTCAAACTGTTCATTAACAGCAAGACCTAAATATTCACTGATGTATTTGAAAACTGTGTAAGATGCTGTCTGAAACAAGGATATTTAGGGTGTAATGCATTGAAATATGAGACCTCTCTGTGGATGTGGAATTCTGTTTCTTTATTTTTCTATAAATATTTTCTAAATTGAAAATTAACTCTATCTGGCAGTCTTCCGTTAAACTTTCATATATTGTCTGAAGATTTCCATTTATGGAATTTATCACTGAGAATAATTTTCTTCTTTTCCAATAATATACATCAAGAACAATTTTGAAAATATCTGAAACGCTTTTGCACCTGGGGAACTCAACTACTTTTTAACTCATCTTCTGGTGTCATTCAAAACTGGGTGAAAAATAACATCATATTGACAAAATTTTATTAGATTACTTTGAATAACAACAAGATTAACTACAGGAAATTTAGTGACCTGAAAATTCTTTGAGTCAGTTTGTAACCACAAGGATCATGTTGTTTCATTTCTGATTAGTGCTGATGATCATTTCATCACTATATTTTACTTGTTGACATGTGATATGATGTTTTAATACTTTGCTACAAAATTCCTCATTTTTGGTGTGAATAAATTTTAACAGATCTGTACTCTAGCTTTACCCTAAAAGATTTTTCTTGCTGAATTGTTTCTAATGAACTATATAGAACAAATTAAATTAAAAAAAAAAAGTGATTAGTAGAACAGATCCATGTGTAGGTTCCACTATAATCAATGAAGCATTTCTGTCAACTCTGTGTTGTAACTCCAGTGCTGTATTTCAGTGAACCAGAAAGCATGACAATGAAATATAATGGGATTACTTTAAAGAAAATAGGTACAGAAATGGAGAAGAATAGAGAAAGAGGACTGAGAAAATAATTCCTCAACAAAGACATCATTCATTATTGGCCTGATTCAAAGCCCCTAAAAAATAATGGAAAGCTGTAATACCACATAAACTGGCTTCTGATAAATATTTGGTTTTGTCTCAAAGATACAAAAGTTGAAGCACAGTGAATATCTTTCTTTTTTCTGGTTTATAGACAAAATGTTAATTTCTTTGCTTGGCATGGAAGACTCATGTAAGAGCAGCAGTATTATTGACTATTGTTAACTGTTGACAAACAAAACCAACAACAGATCTGAAACCAATCTGTGAACAACAGATGTCCTTCCTGAGTAGAATAAATAGAAGGTTGCTTCCTTTGATGACCAGAGTACTTGGTTCCAATTGGTCTCTGCATCTTTCTTGATCTTTTTTACCTTATATCTTCCTTTCCAGCACGCTTGTCTTCTCAAGCTTCAATACACCAGAGCTGAACAAGCCTAGCAGGAAGCCTTTAAATTTCAAAAGACATGGAAAGAAGATGATGCACTGCAGCAAAAAATTAGGTAAGCTTTATTCACACCCCCTGAAATAAAACACATTACTGGCCATGAGGACTAAAATGTGCAGACCAGGCCTCCCAGAATGAAAACACTTGCATTTTCACTAGGAACTAAATAGTGTCTTTCAGGGAAACTCTTGCTCCCCCAGTTCTTGTGTCAAGGATGACAAAATATATCAGACAGATTTATTGAGACAAGCTCTGTGCTTGTGCATAAGGAAAGGAGAAGGACACAAAAAGTCGTGCCTCTCTGCACTTGCCTTGCAGCAGCATTCCCATACTGAGCAGTTGTTAAGATTGCAAACACAGCTGAAAGCAAATCCTGGCGCTAATTAGCCTAATCAAACCAGGTCAGGAAAAGAAGAGGGTTATGACCACATAACCTGACATCTTCTGGTAAGAGATTCAAGCCTTTTGTAGTCTTTGCAGTTGCCTAGAAATCAGTTGAAAATATTGTTTAGTTCTTACTAATGATTTAACATGAACCAGACATGAGGTGCTATGATAGTACTACTTGTCTAGACATACTGCACAGATTCAATGAGAGAAAGCCCTGGGAATTTAGAAAGTGTGGTGA
This sequence comes from Cyanistes caeruleus, assembly GCF_971803275.1. Classification (NCBI taxonomy): domain Eukaryota; kingdom Metazoa; phylum Chordata; class Aves; order Passeriformes; family Paridae; genus Cyanistes; species Cyanistes caeruleus. The sequence goes on from NC_141701.1 coordinate 126,600,333, forward strand.
AGTTTCTGAAATAGTCTCAATGGTTTGGTTCAGTTTCGTTTTCTTTTCTCTACACTTGGAATTTTATGGAACTGTGTATATATATGCAGCTACTTTGTAAACATGAAAAAGTGTATCAAATAACACGTTGAAAATAGATAATGAGATATAGGTTTCTATTGTACTGTGGTATCCTACTCGTACAAAACTAATTCTCAATATTCACCAAAGCTAAATGAACTTTATTTATTTACAGTTACATTTAATTAGTAAAATACACTTATGATTCATGCTTTTGTTGACAATGCTGGCCACCAAATTTCTCTCCACAAAAATAAGTTGGAGATTATATAGTAGGAGGACATTTTTATGATTTGAATGATATTAAAAAATATTTTTCGCATGGAACCACAGGCTCAGAAATTATCTTTAAATCCATATATAAAATATATTTAAAAACGTAAGAGTAACAATGATGAAGAAGGAAAGGGAAAAATGTTGATGTGCAATTTCAAAAACTAGGCAGATTGCAGGGAAGTTTAGCAATGTAATTTGAAATAATTTTTTTCCTCCTTTGAGGTCAGCAGTCTTGAGATATTATCATGTCCTGATTGTGAAATCTTATCATATTCTGATTAGTTCTTCCACTCCCCACAGATCATTGCTTGCATGACACGGTAAAGTTTTCTGGGTTGATTCAGCAAATTATATACAGAATTAAATTGTAATGCAGAATAATTTGTACTCTCTATCTTTCAGGATAATAGCTTGTGGGACTGATCAATCTTATAAAAACAATTGCTTTTGTCTTAGGAGAAATGGTTTTGTAGTTAAACAGAGGAAATCCATTCTGCAGAGTATTTACAGAGCAGATTTTACCAGTGTTGAAACCAATGATGCTTTTTTTTTTGAAAGTGCAATTTTATATTTCCATACTATATATACTATATACTCTATATTCTACTACTATATATATTTAATCTCAATACAATCTTCCATTGTCCTGAGATGGGGTGTCCATGACTCATGTAGCACTTGTAATCTGACCACTGCAAAGTTACGTTGTAAAAGAAACCATATCAGGACACTATGAGAAAGATTCAGTTTCACTTTCATAAAAATCCCTATTATATTCATTATTAAAGCTTAAGCTGTAAAAGCACATAAAGGCTGCAGTGACGATGAGTCCCTTATAGTGTATATACATGAACAAACTGCCAACAAAGTTCAGAAAACTTTTTCCAGATTTCACTGCAGTCAGCAATGGAGATAAAACCACCACTACATGACATTTCAGATAACTTGCAAGAGAGAATCTGCTTCACAAAGTTTCAGCATTATGATGCTGTGGAGCGTGCAAAGGGGCGGTTGCTTCTTCCAAGTTTTTCAGCTGATTTTGAAAACCTATAGGAATAAATTTCTGAGGAAGATGCAGACTTCAATGAGTATGCAAACTCTACTGTTACATCTTTGTTATTCATCTATCATCACACAACATCTGACACCTTGATAAATCATCATTCATTTCTAACTTAGTTTATGCATGATTTTTCTGCAATGTAGCTGATTATACTTGTTACGGATCCTAAATTTCAAAGGATTGCAAAAAAGTAGATCCTTGTCTTGAGTTCAAGTCAAAGATAGTAGTAATGGGACATTTGTAGCATTCCACCTCAAAACAATCAATTTAACTCAGGATCAAATCAGAAGGAACTGAAGTTATAACTATACAAACTTTTGATCATCTCCACAAAGTGAGTTTGTTGTCTCCATTTAGTTCCCAGTGTCCATGCCAATAAAAACCCAAACCACAAGCAGGTTTCCCACCCAATTGCTGGCATGATTTCAGTGACAGAATATACCTTTCATAGGCATGAGCATTTCTGGAAGGCAGAAAAAGTGTAATAAAGAAAAACTAAAAGCATTTTATTTATCCATAAATTTATGGACAATGTATTCTATACATTTAGTTTATATTGCAGTCTATGCTTTATTTTGGGGTATTTTAATAATCGTAGCAATGACTGTATCTAAAACCCTAGGTGTGTATGACCCCTTTTATCAAAGAGTGTTTGTGTGAAATCAGATTCACCAAATTGTTAGTGTTGGAAAGGACCTCTGGAGATCATCTAGCTCAACCTCTCTGCCAAGGCAGGGTCAGCTAGAGCAGGTGACACAGAAATGCATCCAGGTGGGCTTTGAATGTCCTCAGAGAGAGAGCCTGGGCAGCCTTTTCCAGTGCTCTGCCACCCTCAGTTTATGGAAGTTCTTTGTGTGGAAGTGGATCTTATTTTGTTTAAGTTTATGATCATTACTCCTTGTCCTGTCACTGGACATCACTGAAAGAGTGTGGTCCCACCCTCTGAGAACATGCCTTTGAGATGCTTATATTCATTAATGAGATCCCCTTTTACTCTTCTCCAGACTAAATAGGTCCAGCTCCCAAAGTGTCTCCTCATAGAGAGAGAGATGCTCCAGACTTCAGGAATTTCATATGAGTGCTGATAAGAGTGAACCAATTAAAAATAAGATATCAGTGATGGAAGGTATGGAAGGATAAAACTGAAATCATATGCATGTAAAAATAATGTGTGGGTGGGTTCAAAACATTGATGTATTGCAAAGGAACGAGTTTTAAGGCATCATAAAACCCCACACTCTGCTTGATTCGGCCAATGGTATTTGGCTGATTTTCTATGGGAATCAGAAAAGAAACAAAACCTTCACAGGAAAATAAGAATGTCCCTTTATTCAAGGAAGACACGTCATGATTATGCAAAGGAAAATTCCACCAGTATAAAACTAGAGAGACAAGAGCTATGCTGTGTCTCAAAACTAAAAGTGAAGGAAGTCTGTTACATGCTCAAGGCTATGGGGAAAAGCTGATCTGAACAGTTAGGCTTTATGCATGGAAGGAAAATGTGATTCAATGAAAGCAGGAACAGATTAGTAAGAAATAGTGCTGTTGGGTTGGATGGACATTTTTCATGATGCTACAGAAGCAAAAGTAACATAGAAGTATAAAAAGTATGGGTATTGACCAAAAATAACTAGGGGCCTGTCATTCTGTCACTTTTAAAGTATTTACACATGAGGAAAAATCTTATATACAAAATATGCTGTGCTGGAATTTCCAAGTATATGCCACATCATCTTTTCATAAGACTGCTCTGGTTTAGCAGGGTGAGAGGATAGCAGAATTTGCAGCGCCCACAGAGAGTAAGGTTTGTTTTACAACGGAGACCATACTGAAACAACACTACATAGGTATTTAATAATTTGGATGCACTTTGAAAAACACATTGTGACTTGTTTCTAAACATCCCTTTCATAAAAGTCAATAAATTTCAGAAATTGCCTGTAGTCTAGTAGCAGTATATGTTTCCATTGCACCAATCTAACATAATCAGTGCTATAATACCTATTCCCAAAATAATTCTCCTTCCACAACTCCCTTTTCCCCTAAAGATTAAAACAAGTAGAAAATCCCAGTCTCTACCTGCAGAGAAGGATTTGTTTTGAAGGATGATAGCTCTCTTAGGCAAAGGGAAAAGAATAAAGAAGAAGCTGCAAGTGAGCTGACAGCATCAAGCGAGTACATGATGCTTGATCAATGCTTGCCTTTGTCAGAGACGTCCTTTAGGGAAATTTTCCATTGCAGATGTCATACACTAAATGAAGTGGAACAGAATTAATACAGAACCTGCAAGACTAACAATGAAATTTTCAGGCTTACATTTCTTTGTTGCTTTCCTTCTATAAGTGCTCTTTAAATTGTCTATATTTGGGAATAAATTGATATACCCTAGCTGAAAGCATTGCTTATTTAACCTGCTTATGATCTTATGATCTCAGATACACATTACAACACTGATTTGGTTTTAATTGAAAAACCTCAATGAACTTGTCATGTGTTCATATAGAACATTGATACCAATGTGCAATAAAAAGTGTTAAAATATATTTGAAACCAATCAGAATGGCAGCAAGGCAAACTTGTTTTACTCCTTCTATGTTTTTGGGTTTTATTTGGGTTTTTTTACCCAATATACATGGGGGAGGTTGGAGAGAACAGTGATGGAGAAACACTACAAATTTTGTGTTAAGGGAATTGTGTTGGGTTTTTTTACATCTGTCCTCAGGCCAAAAGCAGAAATAAGACATCCTTCAGATAAAATGTCATCAAAATTAAACAGGTCTATCAGTATAAGTGCAGGTTATGTAACAAGAAATAATTCAATCAGCAGCACAGGTAAGCAATAAAGATGGTAGTATTTTCTTACATTAGAGTATAAAATCTAGCATCTTGGTCCCTTGCTGTTGCCTTCCTGACACACACAGGGATAAAAACATCATGATAAAATACTGGAGAACACAAGGGTGCTTATTACACACTTCTTCACGCTAAGAGATGGGCATTGTCTTTTGTGTGTCAAATTAAAATACTTAATAATCATTTCCACACTCATGCTGCAATGAGCCTTTTTTTTTTTTCTATTTCTTTTCCTTCCCTTTTTTAACAGGATATTTCATTTGTTTCTAATTCCACTTAGGACCCACTTTAGTAATACTTTCTGCCTTAGATTAATTACCCTGATCTAATTCATTTAGTGGAGGACAGCTGTGGTACGTGGGTTGCCCACTGATGTATTGTGTTAAATGACGCCCATCTGTCATTGCAGCATATCAGCATGGATGCAGTGTCATCCACTTCATTGGCTCTGCTGAGATGTGAAGTGCAGCTACAATGTTTACCACTGTTGTTAATTTAATATCTACACCTTTAATAACCTGACTGCTGTCATTTGCTGAACAATGATACATGATGGCCAGCAAACAGCCAGAGAGAAGGCATTAACGTGACAGTGGAGTAGGCCATTTGGTACAGTTAATTAGAGCACTTCTGGGCAAACGTGCTATTGAGGGTCTTGTAGGGCATTCCCATGCAAAAATGCCATATTGAAAATAAAAGTAAAAAAACTACTTTCCTGTTAGCAGTGATTTTGGCAAGCATGATCATTAGCCCATTCTTTCAACTCAGAAGTGGTATCTTTTCATAATGGTTACTTTCTGTTATGACTGATCAGTCTCCTGCTCTTTCCTCTAGCCTGCTTCTTGTCTCCCCTCATTTCTTTTCCCCTTTCTCTCTCTGAAAAATGGAAATGTTGGGAGTTGCACATCCAAACACACACTATCATTTCAGTGCAGTGGTTTATAGGCATGTATCCAAAAGCAGTGTGGATTTCTTATTGTACAATGTCAGGTTCATTGACCCTTTAATGAATGTGAAGAAGTAATCCATTCAAAGGATTCTATCTGTTGTTTTCTTTCTGAATGGAAAAAGTAATATCAAAATTAAAAATGGTAGATACTTATCACAAAAGTTCTCTTACACTGTAGACAAAAATATGAATACTGATGTTCAAGTATTTTGTAGAGGGATAATTTATAATGGTTTTATCGGTAGGCTTATATGAAGACTTCACTGAATAACAAAAACATATACTTATGAAAAACACAGAGTGTGCTCTTAACTTGCTTTCATGTAGCTCTGCAGACAGAAATAGACACATACATCTGACCATGATGTGATTATCATTTTCAGGGAGCTGGGGAAACTCGTATGATTGCTTGAATCTGGTAGTGTGTGTTTAGTGTTTTAAGACTCTTGGCTGAGTGCCTCAAGCACACATTCAGCCTTGGAGCAAGACTCACACCTGTTACACCAGCTTGAAGAACCTCAGGACTTACACAGAATAATTTGTAGTATTATTCTGAGAAAAATCTCATTAAGCCCTTTGCTTTGTTTCTTTTTTTAGGATGCTCTAAACAGCAAGAGTGCCTCAACAGTCACAGGGTGAGAGAAATTGTTCTTGCACATATTTCCCATTCAATTTTACATTGCCTGTGAATAGAAGGATTTGCTGGTGTTTTAAGGGATCTGGGACTTCATGTTTGTCTCTGTTTTCTAGTTGCAAAATTGGGACTTTCCTATCTCAGCTGATAGAGCAGTAAATACCTTGAGACCTTCATGTACAACACAGATGGACAACACTGACTGAGGCCTCAGAGTTCCTAAAGTTCCACGTTAGTTGAGATGACCCACCTTGCCCCCAGGCTGGTCTAGCTAAGGTAAGCCTGGAAGATTTTGTAGATGAATATTAAGATTAATTCAATGTAGTCATCACCACAGAATTGAAATGACTACATTAAAATTGAGCTACTTCTCACTATTTAGTCTGAATGACCCATTTACAACTGGATTAGGGTGGTCTTAGGAAAGAATCAAAACCAAAAATTAAAATCCCTCCTGCAGTATGAAGACCTACAGGGAGAAGCCTGAGGGTATAGCAACAATAGAGGCTTAGAAAGCTCTGTAAGGAACAGTTTCGTGCTGTTCATGAAAGAAAGATATCGCTCCCCATTTCCTCATACTTAAATAAAGTAAGCCCAGTATCTTCCTGTGGAGATTGCTTTCCCAGACCTTGCCAGAGTTTTTTTAACATGTTCCTGAAAAATAATGATGTAATATTTGCAATGGTCTGGGATTCACAATACTGACAACAGGAGGTATGATATATTTTGAAAAGTATATACATTGCCACACTTTTTATAAAACAGACAGATAGTTCTAGCTATGAGTTAATTAACATAAGATCTAAGACTCAATTAACATCAAATCTCTTATTTCAACTACCCAAAATACCATTCACCTACTACTTTTGTTTTGATAAGTAATCTATAATAAATCAATGTCCACAAGAATTTTAGTGCACCAATTTTAAAATAAGAGTGTTTATTATTTTTAATTAAAAATCTCAGATTAGCAGAAACATCACACAGAATGAGTTCTAACTGATAACATCCAACTGTTATTTTAATACTTTTTCTACCTTTTTCCATCATACAAAGAAATATTAAAAACTACAAAACTGTGAATAAGGTGTCTGTGAAGATCCTGAACATAAAGCCAAGGAGTCACTCCACATAGAAATACCTTTGCTGATTGCTGAGAAATGTACACAGTCAGCTATGAATGCAGATAAAAAGCTCCTTGACTGCAATACAGTCAGAACAAAGCTATTGAATTCTGTTTCTAACCATTTATGTGTTGACAATGAAAAATTTACCTGGCTTTGAGAAGAAACATGGTCCCAAACTTTTCAGTTTTTAAGGCCTATAAAAATGGCTCCCATGCTTATGTTTGTCTGTGTGTCCTCCTACCTTTCCCTGAAAGAAAAAAATAAGACTAAGAATAGATTGCTTTAATTGACTGGGTGTTCCTTAGGCTCAGCTAAGATAAGATTTTTCTTTAAAGCAGTCTTCCTGAGATCTCACACACACAAACACTTGGAGACAGACAAATGGAGTCTGAAGAAAGATAGAGAGAAGTGTATTTTAATAGGCTCAGTTTTTAACTTCTTCCTTTTCCGTTTAAAGTAATAATATATCTTGCCTGACAAAAACATAAACTAGATGAGTCAAAGGAAGGCAGACAGGTCTTGGAGAATCAGACACAGAGAAAGGGATTCGATTCAAACCAGACATGCAGTCATTCTTGACTCCCTTTAAGACAGGTGAAGGCATCTTGAGTAGTATTAATCTGATTTTTCAAAATATACCTAAAAAAGGCCAGATTAATAACTCTGTAAAGGAAACATAGCTCAAGAGAAATTCTTCAAGAAAAACTCCCTTGTTCCAGTGGAGAAACATACTTTCTACTTGGATAATAAGTTCTCCATTTATTAGGTAGAAGATTTCTACAATTTATAGCCAAGAAATCTCTGTGGGGCACTGTGGAAGTTATATTTTGTTTGCATCTGTACTGCTATCTGTGTAACACATAGCTCTAAATGGGAAGAATGGCAGAAGAAGTTTATCTTGTACTTAGAAATCCCATGGAGTTTAACAAGACCAAGTGCAAGGTATCACACTTGTATCAGGGCAACCCCCAGTATTAACAGGGACTGGGGGATGAACAGACTGAGAACAGCCCTGCTGAGAGAATTGGGGGTGTTGGTGGAGGAGAGGCTAACATTACCCAGACATGTTCACTCAAAGTCCAGAAAGCCAAAGGTGTCCTGGGCTGCACCAAAAGCAGCGTGGGCAGCAGGGCAGGGGAGGGGATTCTGCCCCTTTGCTCTGCTCTGGTGAGAGAGATCCCACCTGTGGTGCTGCATCCAACCCTAGGGTCCCAGCATAGGAAGAACAGGGACCAGCTGGAGCAACTCCAGAGGCTACCAAGATGATTAGAGGGATAGAACACCTGTGCTATGTGGAATGGCTGAGAGAATTTGGATTATTGGACCTGGAAAAAGCTTCAAGGGTGACCTAATTGCTGCATTTCAGTACCTGAATAGAGCCTGCAAGAAAGTGAGAGAGGAATATTTTAAGGAAAGCATAGAGCCAGGACAAGGGGAAATGGCTTCAAACTGAAAGATGGTAGGTTTAGATTAGTTATTATGAAGAAATTCTTTACCTGATGATGAGGCATTGAAACAGGTTTCCCAGAGAAATTATGGTTGTCCCTGGGAATGTGCATGGCTGGGTTGGTTGGGGTTCTGAGAAACCTGGACTAGTGGAAGATGAGAGCAAGAAACAGTGCTGTGCAATGTAAAGCAGACTTTTTCCTAACAAGTCTGAAGAAGGAAGCAAAAGCGTTTAGGAATGGCACACGCATGCATTGGATGCAGAAGGGAAGATACATAAATAGAAAGCAACAGCCATTTTCCAAAGAGACAGTGATGTGTTAAATTCATCATACAAGACAACTTTGACAAAAATACAGGCCCAATCACCTTTCTTCAAAAAATTTTAATTTAGGCTGCAAGAATCACAGAAATGGTCCACCAAAGTAATGGAACAAAGCACCTGAAAACTGTGACAAGAAGACTCTGAGTTAGAGTACCCACACAAGAATATATAATGGTAGGAAAAGAACCTACCATAAACCTACCTACCTACCAAAGATGAATGCATTAAGGAGAAAAATTCTCTATTTAGTTAGAGGTTAACATTGGTGCATGGGCATAATTGCATAAACCAGCACAGACAAATTAGGGCTGGAAATTTATATTATTATATAACATATATAATTTTATATATAAACTCCTGATTATTAGGGTCTCTGCTGCTGCTGCATTCCAAGAGGAGTGACTGGAGCTAATGACCTACTGGATTTTAGTATAGAATTTTATAAATTTATAACTAGAGGTGGAAGAGAGAAAAGAGATCTATCTGTCTAGACTGTGGAATGAGTTAAAAGAACCCTGTGCAAACCTAGAAAAAAATTGTATGTTCCCTTGGCCTAGAAATGCTATTTCAGATTTCCTAAAACACAGTCATGGCACTGTCATTCTGCTCGTAAGCTGTCAAACTGCCTCTTGTCATTTTGCAGGGTTAAATAAATACTCATCATGACAAATACTGAAATTGAGGAGTCTTATCCCTAACTACCCAACCACTCAAATAAGGGATTGTTCTGAGATTTTGTCTCTTGCCCACAATGTCTTACCACATTAAACTATTTTCTACAAGAAAGGATGTCTAGTCTGAGGTGGAGTGATGTATCTCTTCATGTCCACAATGCAGAACATTTGATTAAGCCATTACAGAGGAGTGAGAGATCTTTGTTCGGAGCATTACACCAAACAGAGAGTAGTCCACAGCAGGACTTAATTTTTTTGGAATACTTTGGTTTAAAAGAAGTTTATGCAATGCTTCAAGTGGGTTTTAGCAATGAAGTAGTTAAATGTAATTATGTGCTTAAGCACAGTGAAAAATGAATCTATAGCCTGTTTTACCAAGATAATTGCACACCTCCTGCATGTAATTTGAATGATTTTACTGGGTATCAATGAACTGCTAAACTTTGGAATTAGATTAATATTGTTATTCTTTTCAGTTCAAAGTTAAAGAAAATACGAAGGAAAGGACTATATGGAAAAGACTTTTTGTGACTTCAGTGAATTTTAGCTTTTGGAAGTTTCTGAGAAAATGCTTCCCCTCCAAAAAAAAAGTCACCCTTGCTCCTAAATCCTAGCTACTTTCAATTTAACACTGTACATCATAAAAGCAAGAAAAATCTAAGGTTAAGAAAAGAAAGTTCTTCCTTTTCTGAAAGAGATCTGTGAACAGAGCAACAGCCCTTGAAAGGGGCAGCTTCCTAATCAGAAGCAGTTCCATCTGAGCTATTGAGGGAGGGGGAGAAACAACTGGGAAAATCAATGAGACTAAATACTTTGTAGTCCCTTCCACACACTTGGTCCATACAAGTTTAAGGTTAATTTTACAGACATGCTTGCTGGCTTTTAGAATTCAACATTTTTGAAATATGTGCAACCCCTTGGAATACCTACTTGTATATGCTACAAAACAGAAAACAAAAATTAGCAACAGCAAAAATTCCAACATTGCTATGCTATAGATGCCCAGCCAGGCTTGTTGGTGGTCTTGGACATGACTTGATGTGCAGTCAGTTCCTTGATCATCGATCACTACATTAAGTCTCCAGAGAATAAACCAAGGAAAGTACACAGAATGGCATCTCTATTGCTTCTTAGAGCAACACAGGACATAAAAACTCTTTTTGCAGCAGAACAAAAGTATCTGAGAAATAGAAAAGCAAGACATAAACTTCAGTCTCTCTCTAGGAGAGAGATTGAAAATGGATCCTTGGCCAGCACTGTGGTTCAATCTGAGCCAGAAACCTTGAACATCTCTCTGCCAGATTTTCATGTACTGTCTCTTTGCCTTCCTCCAGGCTTTGTTATGGCTTTCTGAGTCCCACTGCTGGGCTGAGTTAAAAACAGTAGCAGGTACTGATCATATCAGTCTCATCATCTAATAAACATAGTTATATGCCCATGCAAATAAGCTAAACATCACAAAGAAAGTCATATGTAAATGCTCTGGGTTCACAGAGTTTTTGCCTTGTGTTTAACCAATGCTAAGTTTTTCACTTTCTCTTTTAGACATTGGCTAGTGGCAGCAGGTGCTGCATTTGCCAAAAATGACCTGTCAAGATACTTCCCTTAATCTAAAAAGGAAAATAAAAATTATATGCACAAGGAAAAGTCATGCATAGAGTTGTTTTTTGCATGAGAGTTTTATAAATTAGTAAAAATACTACTGGAACTGTTTACAGCATTTTATTTGTGAGACTATTGATTTTGTTCACCATTTGGTTGGAATATGCTAGTCCAAAGGCATCTCTGGCTCAATGAAAGATTAGTTTTACAAAACAGAAGAAAATGGTGTATTTATTTATTTCACTTTCTTCTCGTAAAATAAGGCAACAAAAATGGCTCAAAAAAGAGGAAAAAATCTCTTTATTTAGCCAAAACTAAATTTGGCTAATGCCCAATTATCTGATTATCATGAATGGGATTCACACCCACCCTGAAGTAAAATCCCAAATTTAAAACGAAAGTCAGACATTAATGAAGCATAAATGAAGAAAAAGCAAACAAGTTAATATCATAGGTTTCACAATAATTTTGGTGGACTTTACACAAAACATTCTTCTGTGCAGCCAACAGTTGTAACCACAACAAATTCTGCACAATCACAAAAGGAAGACATTTCATAAAATCTTATACTTTGTGTCAATCCATTCTTAGTACAAAAACTTGATCCTTTTAAAGTTAAGAAACCTTCTGTTGCCTTCCATTAGTTAAGTAAAAAATCAACCAAAGATTAATTTCCTTTCACCCTTGCTCATCTATGTGTAATAAAGCCCTTGGCTGATTCAGCTGGGCATAATGTGATTCATATCAAAGAACCTATGCAGGTGATATCTTTAAAAATTCAACATTTTATTAGCTGTAAGACTTCTTTTTGACTTGTATTTTGTGGTATTTGGCAGACATGAGTCACAAAACACTTCCTAGGGGAATATTTTCTGTCCAGTGCCATGCTGACAACTTAGATCTCATATTTTTAAAAAATCAATGTGTATATGTTACATTAAGTAAGTGAAATTATAGAAAATATTTTTAAAGTTTGTATAAGAGATATACTTTAAAATAAAATATAAGCAATATGATAAAAACTCTATATTCTTTCCTCTAGAATTTATTTCAGATGTGTAGTGTCTTTTGGCTCTGGGATTAAGTATATTGAAAACAGGAAAATTATTAAAGGTTAAGCACTGTATTTTTCATTATAAATTTCCTCTGCACAGTAATGAAAACTGAATAAGCAGATTAAAAACTGATTTAAAAATTAATCCTCAAATCTCTTCTTCAAGAGATTTTGGTCTTCAATTAGTAACTCAAGATTTATAAAATTCACATTGCAGAGATCAAGATTTACATTATTGTCATGCCTGTTGCAAAAAAACTGGGTATAATTGACATGAAATGAAAATATTTCCTCATCCTATTTTAATATCATAATATTATAATAAAAATAAATTATGTATTAATTTGCTCACATTAATATTCATTGGGAAGAAATTGTCACACTAACTTATCTCAAAAAAATTGTTGTTTCTAGAATAATAAAGTTGTTTCTAGAAAATATACAGTTCTGACAGTTTTGAATAAGAGAAAATTCGGAACTAGGTGTTTTTATTGACTGAATTTGAAATCCTGAGTAAAATCCTGATCCCACAGAAGACTACAACTCAGTGTTCAGTGATTGAAGTAGCACATTGTCACCTGTTTTGAAGAAAAGTTTATTATGTTTGATGCTTTTGAGAATCTCATCTCTTTTTGCTCGTTATTATGAAAAAATTTTTAGATATCATCTGTCCAGCAAAATCACTTTAACTGGAAGATCATTTTAGATTTTTACTATTTACTCTTTTTCTTGGTCAACCTGAAACAAATTTCTCCTTAAAAACATTGACTACTTTGATAACTAAAATATATTAATGCTATTTTGGTGAAAGGACAGAACCAAAGATCATTATTACTTTTTTAAAAAGTGAATGTGAATATGTATGTGTTAACAAGATTCCTTTTTGCTTCCATGCCTTACAAAGAAGACTTTTCAAGAAGATAGTTTATTTGACTTTCCTTATTTATATTTAGAGCTAAACTCAGGAAAATAAAAAAAAAAATAAACAACAATAGAAACCACAACCTAAAAAAAAATGAGATGCAAAGATTGATTTCTGTTTTCAGGTCTATTATCAGTTCAGTAGACACTGAATACTGTAGGTTTTTCTATAGTGCAGTCATTTGTTTCTTTGATAGCTACAGAGGTGTGGTTTAGGTTTACTGAAGCACAACCATCTCCTAGTGTGTCAGATTTCCTTCCATTTTCCTCCCTACCTCTAGCAGTGTTTTACAATATACAGAACATGCCTGCTTATATAGAGAGCAACAGATAGAAAGAAAATGTACTGTGTAGGTAATACCCTTCTCCTTATTAATCCAAAACATCCATTGAATTTTCATACTGACAGACTGCACTGAGACACAAAGAATGATCCTTCTTTTCTGGAAGATTTGTTCATTCAGCTCCAGACCTGGTCCATTCAGAGAAGAAATGCTGAGTTGTGTGTTTCAACTCAGAGTTATTCAGCCAATGGGACTTACTCCCACTCTTCTGGGAGATTATAGGAGCTAGGATCATAATTTTCAATTAACTTGTCCAAAATGTGTCACACGCTTCCTCTGAAATAATCTTCACAGGAAAAAAGGTCTAACTTGGCCCAAAGGACCAAAGATCCTCCAAAGATCTGAAAGCTCCTGCTGTGGTATTTGGGGTAGCCTAGGAAGAATTTGGTTTGTAAGTTTGATCCATTTCACTACCACAGCAAAAAAAAAATGAGGCATCTCGCATCTTTTGCTTGTACTCCAGGCTTTGTCACCCAGAGGCAGACCTGCCTAGAAGGTAGGTAGCCTTGTTAGTGTGTAATGTTGTGCCTAAATGTATATATTGTCTCCAAAGCCATCAGATTAAGTAACTGAATGGTGAGAGATGGGGCACAATGTTCTGGACATGGCAACATAGACATATGCCTAGAAAACAAGCTGGTTCGTGGTTAGTGTCCCAAATCCTAGACAGAGAAGTCAGATCATTTTTAAACAACCTCAGTAAAACTTCTGAGATAGCAAGAATTGTGATTTCCACCCCCCCCCCCCCCCCCCCCGGGATTTTAGGATAAAAAGACCCCCACCATTGAATAATATAGTCTAACTTCCAATATTGTAATAATCCTTCTTTAATTTCAAACATACTGAGTACATTAACACATCCTTGGTGGGAGGACACCCTCCAAAAAATGGTTATTTGAAGATGTCAGGAAAGGGACAACCCACCATTTCATTTTATTCTTTATCCAACAATTTAACGCCATCAGTGCAAAAAACCATCTTATTTTGGAAATAAAAATAAAATCTGCCTAGTTTTCCTCTTTTGGAGTATAAATCTGTGTCCACTTGCTATACCTACTTCAAAGACATTTTTAGACTATTAATTTAAGTTTTTTAAAAGGTATTGATTTAAGGAAAAATAAAAAAAAAATAACTTAAAACCTTAATAACTTTTAATAACTTAAAACTCAAAATCATTCTTTTATTACAGTTTAACTCTTTGGAGATAGAAGATCAGATTTATCAAAACAAACTTAAAGCAGCATTTACCATTTACATTTTCCAGCACACTTTTAGTTAGGACTCCCCATGACTTCAGAATGGAGACCTTCTGTGAAGCAGGGTCTCACCTGCTCCTGTTTAAACCTGAGTTTCTGAAGTCCTGCAGCTTTAGATAGCCAGAGTGGTTGAAGACTCTTCTTCAACCACTCTTCAGCCACTCACTTTTCTCCAAGAACACTCCAGTTATATTTCTTGATACGGGCAGTAAGAATCCAGTCAAATCTTTATATTTTACATGGACAGGTGACATATTTCAGCAAAAGAAGGGAAAAAAATGTACAGTGGCATTTGAAATGTACTGTGGATGATTAAAAGGAATCTGTAGCACTCAGTTGCTTTATCACAAAGACATAAGATCTGGCTGTCTAAATCAGCATTGTGTTAGGATCAGAAAACCACTGACTGAATGCAAGATTCAAAGAACAGAACATTTCCCTATTTACCAAGGAATTATGAAGCAATGCAGCTCATTGCAAAGTGTTGATTGTTTTAAAGCTTTTTACTATCCTCTCTTCATATTATCAGGAAAAGCAACTATCTTGAAATGACAACCTTGGAGTGATTTGGAAATAAAAGCATACAACCTTTTGGTTTTGACATCATGGAAGGAGGTCAGTTTGTCATGAAACTATTTTGGCCCTTAAATGTTTTGTCCTTAAAACATTAGTCCAACTTGAATGCTGTATCTTTGCAAGATCAAGCACTAAATCTTATTCTCCAGAGAGAAGGTGAATGGTAAAAAGTGCTGTTTGTTTTGCATTATCTGACAGTGCATAGCCAAATTAAAAATATTCCTGCAAAGGTGTTAGTGTACCTGTTTAGTTCCCAAACCTCCAAAATTTATCAAGCATCAAAGTACAGTTGTACTGGAAGATATGTCTAGTCTTAAATTAGGGATGTACAAATATATAGCTGAGACACAGGGGGAAGAATCTCTCTTGATGCGGCTTTGTCTTCCGCATACTACACTTAATGCCTGGATGATTAATTCAGAGTAATTACTTAAATTCTAGATATCTAATTTTCATGAGATCTTTTTATCTGGAGTGGTTAGATTTACTATTTAATTCTCTAATCTTTTTGCTAGATCCATCAATGTTCTAATTGCCTATAATATTTGAGGCAGAAAGCAGTTTCACGATGTGCCACTGGTTTTGGATGGCTGACCATAGCTCTGACTTAGGCACCATTACTGTGTCTGATGATCTGAACCTAAACCAGTTGGACCTGTGAGTGGTTATAGCAGTGCAAAAGCTATATGTTTTCTTTTGAATTAAGTTCCGTGAGCTCAATTTCACATGTGACACAACAGCTAAATAAATTAACTTTGTCTATATAAAACCTTTTTATTAACAGAACTTCTCTATCATTTTATATAATTTACCCTCTGTGAATCCATGCCTGATTTTCTGTATGTTGGGACTACCCTCTTCCAAATATAGGAGTTTTATAGAGTAATATCATTATGTGTAGGAATCAAAATGGAAATTGTGTCTTTTATATTTTGTTTTTAAGGTTAGTTTTGAGGGTTTTCCTTTCAGAAATGGCAGTGGTGATTCTTTCTTTTCCCAAACCCCTAAAATATTTTTTACCTATGGCCCTTCCATGTTCTACCAATCCAGTCCACAAATCTAACACACCCTAACTGTCTGTATTAGTTATCATATTTAATCTTGCTACTGTGAAAAAGTCTGAAAAGTCTTTATTGTCATGATGTCTCTCATAGCTCAAACAAGGGTTATGAGAGTGATTTTTTTCTTTCCACAAAGACAATTCAAACTCTAAAGGACAACTGGAAATAAAAAGACTGAAGTCAGTGATGACACAGTTATGATTTGTGCTGCCAAAAGCCTTTAAGGAGTTCTAAGAAATACCTTTTTTAAAGACCACTAAAGCATTTTGTCTTTCCTTGTAAATTCAAAGAGCACAAGCTTTTCTGTTCCCTTGACCTAGCACTTGCACATTTCATCTTGCCCAGGATTTCTAGTAGATCAAGAACACTGAAGTCCTGTGAGCTGTTGCTGGTACAGTAACACATTCCACATTCTGACAGGAAATAAAACCCCATCCTTTTCTACTGTGCTGTTTCCATGTGCACAAATGATAAAAGAAATTAACATTTGTAAATTTTATTTATTCCATGAACTTTAGAAAATGCAATAGAAGGGAACACAAATAAGAGACCTCTCAGACTGCACCCAACAAGGAAAACACAAGTTATTTTATTATCACTGAAATAGGCGGAAATATCTGCCTAAGGTGGTAATGGCCTCTTCCTAAGCTCACTTAAAATTCAAACACAAATGTCAAATTGAAAAGTCTTTCTAGAAAGCTCTATTTTACTTGATATTTATTCATATAAGTTTTAAGAAATATCCCTCAGGAAATAGAGCCTCAATTTTTATTGCTCCAGCAAAAAAAACAGGAGGTTATCTATGGGGCTAGAAACATAAGACCAAGGAGAAGGAAAAGAAGTTCTTGCAAATGGCACTGAATCCCAAAGCAGTCACTTTTAAAACTGGTAATTCATTCAGTTCTTACTGTTTTAACCTTCTAATTTCTTCTTATTTCCCAAACTGAAATTGAGCCTCTCACTTTTCAGATCAGGCACTGAAGGGTTTGTATTTTATAGTAATAATACTCAAGAAGCAATTCAGAAATCAGTGAACACAGTAGCTCATGTTTTCTAAATAATTTGTGGCAGTCCTTTCAAAGCAATTCACATAGCCTGCATATTTGTGTGGATTGCTTACCCTTAGACAGTGGCAAACCCCACAGTGCATAACCCCAAACCAAAATGGCAATAGCTTTAAGAGAGTAATAGCTAATTTTATCTGATATAAATTAAAAGGGACTTTAGAGGATTAAATACTGTGAAAGTTGCTCAATTGTTTTCAAACTCAACTGCCTTTTAAACACATCCTCTGAACTGCTCATAGGAATCTGGTTTCCAGAAGTCATTACTGCATTTCTTAGTGTCACAAGTGTTAGAGACACAACTTCTAGACATGCAAAGGGTGAAACTTTCAAAATGCCTGCTCTCCTGTGATACCCTTCTGCAAATATAGGTGGAGCTGGACAAACAGTATATGCATTTTGAAATGAAAGGAAAGAAGAAGAAATAGTAGTAAAAAAAAAAATCAGATTTAAAGGGAAAGAAGGACAAAATCTATATGTAGGTACCTTTTTGCATATTTTAATCAATGCTCAAGAAATTTATGTTCACTTTTAGGGGGAGATGGCTTCCAGAGTGAAGTTAATTCTGCAGGTGACAATTATTTTTAAATATTAGGTTCAATTGAATCAAGTACAGTTGTTTAAATTAAGAAGGTTAATGACAGAATTTTCATTAACCACAACTCTCAAAGGCAAATGAATTTTAAATTATTTCAGAGATTTATTTTATCTGTAAAACCTCATAACCTGCTTTTATGTTATTCACTCTTAGAAAAAACTATAAAATGAATTCTAAAAAAATAAAAAACATGTAATACGGTAAACAATTTGCATGCAATCAAATAAAGAAATGGTGCAGTGCTAAATTTAAAGTATGACCTTTTATAATCTTGCAGAATCCCTCTGAATTACAATTCATTTTTTATCTTCTTACTACCATACCTTCAAACCAATAATCATCACTTGCTTTCATCAAATATTTTTCAGCACAGCCTAATGCCATTCAAGTGTTAGGAAGTATTTTAAGCAAGATGCAAACAACTAATAACAGGAAAGTTCATAGTGCAGTATTTAGGAGTTACAGACTCTACATGGAGAAAATCACCCTTGTTCAACAGCCCTTTTCAGAGGTGAATGCCGATTGTGTAAACATCAGTTTATGAGAACATCAGGGTAATTTTAAATCTGTAAACAGGACTACAGGAATAAATTACAAAGGCATGTAATTTATATGACTAGAGCCTAGAAGATGTCCAGAACACTGTAGTAATTCAAATGGAAAAGAGTATGTGAGATACTTTACAGTACTACAATCAAATTTCTTATTTTGAATTTAAGATGAATCGTATTTAACTTTTCCTATCATAAAAATTAGAGTCTTCTTTAAAGCTCATCATCAAGGTTCCTATAACAACCATAGAAAGAGGTATGCCTCTCAAAAGAATACCTTCATGTAGATGTATAAAATCATGACAACTTCATTTCAGACAAGGTTAAGATGAATCCCCAGTGGCACCTGTTTAATATACAGTGGGACTGATAACAAAAAAGCACTATACCAAGAAGACAGAAAACATTTAGAAGTAAAGAAGCAATTTTAAAATATAATCATTTTATAGACTGCTCAAACAATATTTACATTCCACTATCATAAAAAGACTAAAAAAATTATAACTATTGCCACAATTTCACAGCTAGAATCAAGGCAATGTAAACCCATATTTCCTTTTTCTATAACACAGACTGGTGTTGTAGCCCCAAAAGAAAGAAGCTAAAGAAACATATCTGCATAAACATTTCCCAGTAACATTCTCAACTTTTTACCATTGCTGGGAAATAAAAAAGAGGAGTTCACTGCTTGCAATTTACCAATAAAATATTCAGTTCTGAGTGATGGAATACACTGGTTGATGAGGGGTAGTGGGTAAAAGGTACCCCTGGGGATATTCTGATTGGACATAGGAGGAAAATTTTTCACAATGAGAACAACAAGCCATTGAAATAATCTCCACAGGGATGTGGTAGCTTCGCTGACATCAGACAGCTGGAAATCCACCTGGTTCAGATGCTGGTCCCTCTTACCTAAATAGTGCTTTATACTGGGAAAGTTTGACCCAGATGATCTTTGGGGTACTGGTAGTCTATGATTTAATACCTTCTACCTCTGTTTTGGGTCTTGATGACTGATCCTTTGAAAGGCAGAGTAGTGGGGAGTTAAGCAAAAATGATGTCTCAGTGTTTTACTCTTTGCATAACACAGTCACATATATGAGGACCACAAGGTTTTAGAGAAGTTTAAGACTGGTAAGGTCTTTTGCTTTTACCTTTGGCTTTTTATGGGATGACAGAACTTAAAGTCAACTATCATTTTCTGAATTTAGCAGCTGGGAATTATATACTCTTAAAGGTAACTCTGTGTGTTTCACTGATTTCTGGTGATTAATGTGGGTTTGATTGAAGCCCTGACAGAGAGGTATAACCAGATATTGTTTATCTTGTAATACTTTCTTTATCTTGAATACTCTGAAGCATTACAAAGATGAAATTTTTCTTAAGCCTGATGTGCTTTGATCATCTCTAGTTTGTGTACATCTGGAAGCCGTATATTTCTCACTTTGCCGCAACTCAAAGTGTTTGGAATGAAAAATAAGCTACTTTTAAACAAACAGAAAGAGTTAGTGGACAAGTCCTCTCATGATGAACAATAGCCCAAAATACATCATAGCTGAGAACAGGATTTCTTTATATCCCCATTGCATTGTAGGTTTGTCATAAAAGGATGAGACTGCATGGAAGTTGTGTATATTGAAGTTGTGATGCTGAAAAGAGGAAGAAAGATCAGTAATGGTTCCCTTCATAGCATAAATACATTGTATTAAAGCTGGAAGAAGCAACGGGTGTAAAAGAAAATAAAATTTTCCTGTACCTGCACTAGCTGATGAGACAAGACCTTCATGAAGGGTCTGAAGTTCTGTAAAACTCTGACATTTGCTAAATATAGTTTAATGATAGTGACATTTTAGCCTAATTTGTTCTTTTAATAGTTTTCATTAAAAATGCTTCATTTACTTTAATTTCCTATATACCTCTCTTTTTAATGCATTTGTTCTTTTGCTGTTGGAGAGAGTAGCCTAATCTAAACTTTTTAGATTTTGAAAAGTATCATTTAAAATAACAAACATTGTAAATATGCCTAGATATGGTGTAATGAACTCTTAAGAATTTCATGGGATTATTTTTTTCATTTATTACAATGACAGTAAGTCATTATGTCTAAGATAACTGTTTCTGTTAATCCATGTGTATATGCCAAGGGTTATCCCTGGAAACAGATTCATATATTATTATGAAACTGCAATTTATAACACATATTCTTTCCTAAGAAAAATCTTTAATAATGATCTCCTGAAATGAACATGATGAATTCAAGAATCAGAGTAGGAGTTTTTCTCTCAAGATCTTCCTACAAAAGCAATTAGAACTCATAGAATGCAATAAGGAGGTTGGGACATTAAAATGCTATAGGCTGAATATAACCTGACTTGAGGGAAAGAAAAGATTGAATGTAGATGTGAGCTAAAACTCTGAACAGAAACTCAATAAGTTAATATTCTACACCACCATATTACCATCCATATTCTTTGTGTCCCTGAATCTTCCATTAAATTTTTTTGTGCCTCTGCAGAAGTATATGGAGCTTTTAGAAATTCATTGGATCAAATACATTCTTCAGCTAGATTAAGGATTTTAGTCCCTGCCATTTTTGCTGGAAATAGTAGAAGTTTATCCAAGAATCTAAAAATTTCTCTTACTGTCATTACCATTCTGTCTACATAAAATAAAATCCAGATTTTCAGTCTACATAAAATGTGTCCCAATTCATGTTTCTTTGTACTTCTTCATCCCAGAACACAGTCTAATCCCTTGGTGTTGATCATCCATCACATTTTTCCCACCCTATTACAAAATTTCTGAATCTACTCCCATGTGCTTTCAAACAGACTTTTTTTGCATCTGCTTTGCTGTTTCACCTTTCTTGAATCCAAATTTCTTACCAGACTGTTCAATGGCTTCAGTATTTCTTTAATTCTGAGCCTTCAGTATAACACACCACTGGGTAACATTGTATTCTGGCTATTGACAGTAGAAGACCCTGAAGACCTAAGTCAGTCGGTTTCGTAGGCAGGTTCCAATTTCCCACTTGAAGCACATTGAGTGTTTATCATTACTCTTTTAGTGACTAATACACAAAGTCATTCTTCTTAATTTCTAGCTAATCAATTTTCAGATAATACTAAAGTACCAAGTTACCAACCCCTTTAAAATCCTATTTTACTGCTTCAGTTTTCATGGCCTGCTTATTCTTTTTGTGATATACCATTTTGCTTCTCTATACAGATAATGTCTTCCAGGTTTATATAATGAATAAGCATAGTTCCCTAATTCAATTGGCTTTATGATAAGGTCACAAATAAAAACATTATGTAAGGTCACACGTATTTGTTGAAGGACCCTGGTAATCATTTCTAGCTCCTAAACTCTGCCTTGAACACAATTTATTGTCATGTTCCATGTAGACAATTTCTTATCCACTTCAAACTCCTTTTACAAATCCCAATATTCTCCTTACTCTAGGTGAGCAGGAATACATGCATTGGCACTGCTACTTCAGATTCCATAGCCCACAAGTTTCAGGGATATTATTCAATTCTTCAAATTTTCACTCTTCCGAGTCCTTACAAGTCCTAATCCAGGTTCATCTGTTTCTGTTGGTTTTCTACTGCCCCAGTTTATTCCACACACTTTCTTTACATGCTTTACCCCACAGAGTCTGATGGATTAATCACATTCTTCGCTTGCCTTTTATCCTGCCAAGCAGAAGCATGGGCATAATGCAGTTTCCTTGAGTATGGAAGTGAGTATCATAATTAAAAAAAACCAACAGAAGTAGTTCAAAAGTCGACCACTTTTTGTAGCTAAACTTGGAGAATAGATTTTTCTTAAAGTTCAAACTCAGGTCACTGTGAAGCTTAATCTATTAATCTGTGTGAAGAACTAGGGTACTATAGTGATCATCTCCATGAAAAAGCTTGCTGACTTCTGAGAAATAAATGTCCGTATTTCTGGTCAACAGATGAAAAGCTATAGTGTCTTTGATGTTAACCCTCTGCAAAAGCTACACGACACTCAGCAGACAGACTACAATTTTCCAACACGCTGGATTTTAAGAAAGCTGTAGTTAAACTGGATAGGGAAGTAAAAGAATTTTACTCTTTTGTCGTGGTTTTAAACCAATAACTAAGAAAATTACTTACTTTTTGCTGTGAGATATGGATTAGAACAAGAGCAAAACAGGCATACAACTTAAAAGGAAAAAAAAAAGAAAGTTTATTGACAAACTACAACAACAAGAACACCAGAATAAACTTCCAGAAAAAACCCTTCCATCTCCTATCCACCCACTACTTCCCCGTTCACATGACAACAGAGACAAAAAACTCTGGAACTTTGATGGTTAAAACAGTCCCAATTCTTGCTACAGTCTTTTCACCAGTCTTTATAGAGAAACAGAAGTTTCTTCCTGTTAATTTATGGAGTTTCTCACAAGAAAACTATTTTTGTTATAGTTTTCTATTGCCCTAATGTTAGCTGCCCAGAGCTGCTATTATTAGAGTTCACTCCTCCCATTTTCTCATCACTCTGAAAAGTGTATGGGCCATGAGTCTAGAGATAGCATTTTTAAGGATAAGTTATTCAAAGGCAAAAAAAAGTCTTCTCCATCTGTTTCTGTGAGCTTCACCAGAAAACAGTTTTCTCATTGCCTCTCAAGGCTTCAAATCTCCCAGCACTTCACTATACTATAATTACTCTTTACTCAAATTTACACTTTGAACACTATTCCTCTCTAGATCCTGTATCATGAATTAAAGGAGTTCTTTTCAGGACTTCATTGTCCATCTCCATAGTTTTAACAGGGAGATATTTCAGCTTAATTAAAGCATCTTCTTAATTCTCTACCTTTCCTGAAGCTTCTTTTCTTTCCTGTCACCGGTAGTTTATAAAGTCTCTTTTCATGTTGATCACTCTCTCTCTCTCTCTCTCTGGATAAAAAGATTAATCCGCAAGTCTCATCTGGGTAATGAAGGAGTTAACATCTTGCCCAGGCTTTTGTAGATGGTTTGGGGATCTCTGCCGAACAGGAGTTAGAGCCGTCTGCGATGGAAGGTTCCTCATGGCTGCTCTGGAGAGTGTAGTCGCTGCTCCAGCCCGCTGCAAGTCCAGGGCCTCTCTCTTTCTTCACTGGGCAGTTTCTAGTGAATGTAGTTACAGCAAAACCTGCAGCCGAGCCAGAGATCGGCTCGGCCCGGCCCGGGCCTGAGGAAAACCTTCCCCAGGCCCCGCCATCTCCCGGCCGGGAGACGGGGCAGGCCCGGCCCCATCCCCGCCCGGCCGCATGGCCTGGGCAGGGACGGGAGGCCTGGAGCTCCGCCACCCTCCACAGCCAGAAAACAAAGAGAGACTAGAGAGCTCTAGCTTTTACACTTTAAGGTAGGGTTCACAAGTTGATCCCACTTTTCAATGGCCTAAACTGCTGTCAATTCCCAGCAATGACAGATAATTGGTCAGGAGAAAAGACTCCAGGCAGTTCCCAGCAACTCCAACTCCCTTAAAGGTAAAGTAACTCCATGACATCTTTCTACCCAAGTCTGAATGGAACAATGGTCTGCCTAAGAATTCTCAAAAATATATGGAAAAATGTAACTGATTCTTTAATTTTTTTTACTAAATAGAGACCCACTTTTCAATTAGAAGCCAAAACATACAAGGTAGAGATGACAACAAAATCAAAATCAGATGTCAGTGAAACAGTGTTATTCATGTAGACCAGGTTGAAAAAAATCATAATCTAAAGCTTTGGATTGTGTACAAAAAGAGTTCATATGCAGTGATACAAGTCACATATGTTTAAAGCTAATGAGATAGGTTTCATGATTAATTGACAGTGATGAAATAAGCCCCAATTCAGTATTGCATGTAATAGCTCCATAAAATTATTTCTTTCCCATTAAATGGAGGGAAGAAAGCATCCATTAAAATATTTTATTTATACTTTTATTTATTGAAAGCAAACCA
Organism: Cyanistes caeruleus; assembly: GCF_971803275.1. Lineage (NCBI taxonomy): Eukaryota > Metazoa > Chordata > Aves > Passeriformes > Paridae > Cyanistes > Cyanistes caeruleus. Next base: position 126,624,731 of record NC_141701.1, read on the forward strand.
CTAATTTCCTTAGCATAGAGGCATAGAAATGAGCTATCCATTAGAACAGCATGAACTATCAGCACACATTACTAGCAATATCCTCATCTGCAATTTTTCTGTGCTATGTCTGCCATAATGAATGTGGCTTTTCATTCTTATTAATTTAAACCTCTTTTGTTTATTATATTTTAACTTCTTTATGTTCTGCAATTTTTTAATGAGTTACCTGAAGCCTGTTCTACCAATTCAATGGTAATTCTATGCTTACCTTTCTTTATGACAATATCAGCTTAAGGAGTTGCCACTTTTAACCCATGTAAATTCCCTCATTTTTATATAAGACAGTTTAAAATGAGGTTAATGGGGTTGGCTGGTGGCAGGAAGGCTAGAGTGAATAGCCAGGTGGAAGAACTACTACCAAGCCACTACTATAAGACGTAACGTACCTAAGCAAGATTTTCACCTTTGCCAAAATGCTAGTATGTCAGCACTGTTGTTGACAAGAGAGACAGTCCTCTGGTGAATCAGTCATAAAATTTCATTAGGTAACTTAGTTACTGAACTAAGCAGTTCATGCTCCTTTACTGGGTCTAGAAGTAGGGAAAAAAGGACAAGCCATGTAGGAGGAATATGGGAATGTTTTCAAAGTATGCAGGGATGGAACCAGTAAGGTTATGGTGCACTTGGAACTAAATGTGATAATATACGTCAGGACAACATAAAGGACTTCTTGGAGTACCAGCATTTTAATCAGTAGCAAAAGGAAGACCAGGAAAAATGTGGGTGCACTGCCAAATGAGGTTGGTGCCCTTGTGATGGAGGATACAGAGAGGACACAGTTAATGAATGTCTACTTTTCTGCAGTCTTTACTGCTAAAGATAACCTTCACCTATTACGTGCCGTGGAGGCAAGAGAATGTTTGGAGAAAGGGAGATTTTCCCATTTGCAGAGGATGCATTAGAGATCATTTAGGAAAACTTAACATCCAAAAATCCATGGGCCCCATGCGTGCTGAGGGAGCCGGCAAATGTTATTGCTAAGCCAATCTCCATCATCTTTGAAAGGTCATAAAGAGATGGAGGAGTGTCTGAGGACTGGAAGAAATCCAGTGTCACTCCAGTTTTCAGAAGGCACATGAAGGACCCAGGAAACTACTGGCCGGTTGGATTCACCTCCAACCCTTGGAAGGTGGTCCAGCAGCTCATCCTGATTGTCATTGCTAAGCGTGTGGCAAAAGGTTATCAGGAGCAGTCAATATGGATTCATCAAAGGCAAAATCATGCTTGACCAGTCTGATAGCCTTCTATGATGGCATAACTGGCCAGGCAGATGAGGGGACAACAGTGGATGTTTCCCTTGGCTTCAATAAGCCTTTTGACACTCTCTCCCATAATATCTTCATAGATAAGCTCGGGAAGTGTGGGTTGGATGAGTGGACAGTAGCATGGACTGAGAACTGGTTCAGTGGCAGAGCTCAGAGGGTTGTGCTCCATGGCACAGGGCGTAGTTGTAGGTCTGTAGCCACAGTGTCCTCAGGACTCAGTACTGGATCCAGTCTTGTCCAATTTACCTGTCATAGACCTTGATGAAGGGACAGAATGCTCCCTCAGCAAGTTTGTTGATGACTGAAAGCTGGAGGAGTGGCTGATACCCCAGAGAGCTGTGCTATCATTCATCAGTAATGCTCTGTAGGCCCTGTTCCTAGTTTTTATGGGAGTGAAGAGAAAAACATATTTTATTTTACAAGTTCTTTAAAATTGCCAAGTCCAAAGTTTCCTGAAGTCAAACTCCTGTTATTCTAATTGGGCATTTTCAATACAGCCCAGACAATAGAATAGAAAGAACACACAACTGAAAGATTCAGTTCTTTTGGTAGGAATTATGCTATAAAGTGGTGGGCTAATCAACTGAATCACTGGAGAAGGTGGTAGAGGGAGGAAGAAATTAAAGGGAAGAATGAGGAGGCCCCTCTGCTGTGATTTACTTTCTTTTGCTATGCAAGATAATTGAGAAGTCAAGGAGAAAGCTATGGTCCTTAGAGTCTAACATGAGTTGGTTTGTGAGTGTGTCCCCCAGAGCAAAGCATCTAATCAATAACAAGACATTTTTATAACTAAATATCTAAATGATAAAAAATGGCATTAATTCATTTATTTTCTCTTTCAATTACAAGTCCCATTAAATAAAAGAAAAAACATTTAAAGGATTTTTTTTCATGAAACTTGCCTCATTAGATCAATTGTCTGAATATTTTATGTCAATGATCCTGTGGAAAATAACAAATTGGCATTGTTCATTCAGACTTGCAGAAGTACTCAACTGCTGAATTCTTTCTAATTTTCTAAGAATCTAATCAAATGAATCCCACTTGCTGAACCAATTGAAAATATTATCAGTCATGACTAGAAAAAACTAATTAAGAAGTGCGGAGAATATAGAAACAAAGATTAAAAATGCATCTTCCTTAATTTTGAGTCATTATTGTGCATAATCAGCAGTGTTCTTGTGATTGAAGGCACTCCTGAAAAACCTAGCACATGATTTAACAAGTGGTCTGATCTAGACATCAGAAATTACTTAAGACTGAAAAATCAGAAATGCCTCTAGCATAAGAACAGCTGTAAAGAAGATTTGCACCTAGAAATAGTAAGGTATTTTGAGTTCAGTAATAACAGAAGATGATTGAGGAACTTTCAAGCTTTCCAACTTTTTCTGAGTTAGAATTGGGATAAAATTTTGCACTTAAACAAGACTGTGAAGATTTTCATGCTTCTTCTTCCTTTTCATAAAATCAGAGAATCTTTAATGTTGGAAAATGCCTGCAAGATCATTATGTCCGACCTTTGACTGAACACCACCATACTAAACCATAGCACTAAATGCCACATTTAGTCATTTCTTGAACATTTCCAGGGATGGTGACTCTGCCACCTCCCTGGGCAGCCTGTTTCAATTCATGATAAATCTTCCAGTGGAAAAAAAAGCACTTCCTTGCACTTAGGCTCTTTATCATGATATAGTGATACAGCCTGTAGTGAACGAATGGTGAGAAAGAGGATTGTAAGACTACTGGGAGAGAAATGCACTGCTCAATGACACATACATATGTAATAACTCCACTGGATAGGTGTTGGGAATAGTACAACAATCCTCATTCCACAAAATATACACATGAACCAAAGCTTAATCCCCTAAATCCAAATTAGCCCAGCACATCACAGGCCCAGGGACAGAGGTCACTTGGACCAGTTGTCATGAGGTCAGGGCCTGCCTGGCAGTTTGGATTCATTTTGTGGCAGCGCTTCCTCAGGCTCTGCCATCCGTGTGGAATCAGGCAGCCATGCGTTCTCCTCCTACTCCATCAGCTCATGTTTGCACTGTTTATGGTTTTGCCAACCAGTTTGTCAGCCAAAGCAGCTCTCAAGCTCACCATATCTGTTTAGTTTTGACAAAGAAACTAGGAATGCCCTCAGGAGACCAGTGATAAAACATAAGATATTCAACTGTGTAAGTTGTTACTTTTATCACCTTATTGGTCCAAAAGACTTGTCAGGAACCTCCTGGTGTCTTATATATAATATAAATTATTACATATATAAAATAATAAGCTGTGAACAAAACAAACCCTCAGCATCCTGATCTTAGCTGGCAAAATCCTGCTGTTCCAACTTTGAGTTGACCATACCCTGTCAGAAAAAAAACATGAACACAACAAGTTCTCATCTCCTCAAAAGCAAATATTGTGGATGTTTTCTGTCCCTCTGGAGCACCATCATGGGAACCCAAAACCATCTACAAGTATCCACAAGTATAAAATCACTTGCTTTTCCCTCTCTCTGCTCAGAAACTAGTTTTGTTTTACTTTTTTCTATCTGAGGATAACTCCATCAGTCTGATTTCCCTCCTCAGGTGGTGTTTGTGAGCATTAACCATGGTATCCAAAGAGTTATGTTGAAAAATGTAATATTTACAGAATATTTACAGAAAGCTAAAGCCTCAAAAAGAAAGGCATATTAAGATGATAAAACAGGTTATGTGTGTGATATGTATGTATGAAGCTTGCTCACAGGGTGTGATGGGTCTGATAGTTCCAAGCTATTTCTGGAACTGATAGGTGTTGCTCTCTTCCTGGAATATGCTGTTACCTTGCCTTCCCTTGTTTTCAGTGCAATGTGGAAACAAATAAATAAGTAAATTCTGATTTATTTGCTACCAACAGTCAGAGGAAAGAAGTGACAAGGTAGAAGATCCCCCATAACTTGCTTTGCATTCAGCCAGGATAAAAAGCTTTTGTGCTTAAAACCTTCTTACCTGAATAACTGGGGTTTTGTTGGTTTGCTTGTTGTTTTTCTTCCTTGTATTCCTAATATGTTTAGTATGCAAAAACATATGTTCAGACTGCCAGCTTGTAGCTGCTCAGAGATGACCAATATGAAATATTTTCTCTTAAAAGAGTTTCATATTTCAGTTTACACAGAAATTGCCACTACTGTTTCTTTCAAAGATCTGAGATGGTACTGTCCTCTGAACTAGGATGTCAGAGCCAGGAGAGAATTTGTTCTGTTTGAGTATTTGGCTGAGTTAGATGGTTGAGTTAAGGAGTTCAGCTAGTTGAGCTCTTCTTTGCTTGGATTCTGCAGTGAAGTTTTCATACTCCTGTTCTGGCTTCTTAATTTTCCATCAACCTCTCAACCACTATAGGAGGCATCTAATATTGATCACTTCCTCTTCAGGTCAATATCCTCTTTCTCCTCCCTATCTTCTTCAGAATGTGAGGCAAAATGGGTCTCTGATCATCAGCAAAGTTGCTGAGAGACAAATTAGCATCAGGATTGCATCCAGGAGCTGTAATCAGAGTCAGACATGGGACAATGGTCTCCTGGCAAGTCACCAGTGACAGGGAAGGTCAGGAAGCCCAGTCCTAAGGTATGGGTCAAGGGCAGGATGGATGGGACCACATGTGAGACTGAGCACACTTCACTGCTGCTCACCTGTGAAGATACATGGGCTGGGGCTGGCAGTGAAGCCACTTCTTAAGAGCAGCTGCCAATGGAAAGGAGAGGCAGTCCTTTGTGTTTAGCTTTCTTCCCAACAACTTTTATCAATGAAGCTCAGCCAGCTAAACACCTTAGCTCAGCCACAAAAGATCCAAGAAGGGGTGGTTTGCTCAGGATCTTGAGACAAGCCATGAAATACACAGGAGCATGGGAAGTTGGTTGATACTGTATGATAGTGTACGTTAAATTAAAGAAAATGGCTTATTTCATAGGCATCTCACTATAATATCTAAAATAGAACCAGAATCTCAGACATAAAATGCCTTAGAAGTGAACAGCATTTTTTCTTTTTAGGAACTAGGTACTGAGAAAGAACTTGAATAGAAATTATGATGAATTTAAGGGCTTTCCTCAAACATAATATAAGAAGTATAACACAGATCTCATGAGCAGAGATTAATGGGCTTTCATATGTTGGTAGCTTGAAAAAAGAATGAAAATAAATATAGAGAAGACTATCCAGCAAAGCTACTTAGCCCTGCAAATACCCATTACTGAGCAGGAACAGAAGATTAGGTGGGCCAGGGCAGCAGAATAAATCCAGAGTAACTACTGAAGACAGTGAAGCTACTCCACATTTATACCAGTTTAACTGAGAAAAGGAAAAGGTCCGTTGAGTATAATTGAATCAAGGAGTTTTCCATTAAGTCCAAATGACTTTCACAGCAGGAGGCTCCTGAAAGCTCAGAGGAGAGCAGCCATTTCAGAACAATAACATCTCACTTTTGTTCTGCATTTAAATCTTTACTGTTTGGACACAGTGTTTTAAAATATGCTCAGGATATTCTATGTTTTTTACATTAGCTATATTTGATGCCAAACACTCGTGAATTCCAGTTTCAGCATCCATATTTTCTATAGATATTTACTTATATTTTCTGAATTTTATGTCTTTGGGTTTTGTTGGGTATTTTTTGGTTTTGGTTCTTGGTTGGTTGGTTGGTTGCTCGCTTGCTTGCTTGCATTTTTAACTAGTTTTGTTATTGTACAATTTATATAGACTTGAGTATTGTATGTTTTGCATATTTTCTTTTGGAAGTTCTGGTCATGTGTGTGAGATAGTTCAGAAATCCAAAGGTTTAAGATATTCCATTGCCTTACTGAAAAATTAAACATATGACTAAAGCATATGACTAAAAGCAAGGTTCAAATATTCAAATCACATTTGATTTTGCATAGAGAAGTTTATTAAAAAAAATCTGTAAAGGGTAATATTTATTTCCAAATACTCCAAAGGTTTCTTCTCTCTGAGAGTTTATTTTGGAGATGGGAAGGAAATGGGTGCTTATTTGTTTGTGTGTTTTTAAAAAATTTTTTAGCTGGTGAGCTCCAGTTTGGATATTTATTATACTTTCAATCCATCAGGAAACACCTGGAGAAAAATTAAACTTACAAAGATGCATGTACATAATGATTTAATGAATAATTTCTATACATGCAACTATTAAACAAAACAGTGAGGGGAAAAATATAAAGGCACTTATTCGTTTCTAAATCTTTAAAGTTTACCTATATGTCCTCACATTCACAAGGCAATTTCTGGCAACAGAAATTGGGAATAGATGGGAATTTTGCCCTGGCCACCAGTCCCTCTTGAAAATAGTAAGACTAATTACCTAAAGAAGAGTTGCTCATTTTTTCATCATTGCAACAGGTCTCTGAATAATTACATTGTATGCATATATGTATGTAGCTATACATGCACATGCAGTATGAGAATTATGTATATCTATTTTCTAATATATTTAATGCAGTAATGCCTGTACAATATTAGAAACAAGTAGAACTATATTGAAATGCTAAAGCTAGCACTTATTTATTTACTTATTTATTTGAATATTATACAAATATTAGTCCACCAATTATGGGAAGATATTACACAAAAATTAAGTTTGGTGATAACCAGGAATATTAGAGTTATTATTTTTTAAAACTAGTTTCTAAAATTAAGCAAGACTTCTGAAAGCAAAGTTACAAAGTAATTAACTGTGTTTTCTTTTTTAATTGAAAGTGAGAATATAGTTCTGGCTCAGCAACTGTGTCTCTTTACTTCAAGTTTTACTCTTTTTCATGAAGTAAATCCTTTTCATTTAGCTGACAAAGACAGTAGGTAATGCTATCTTGAGTTGAAAAGTAAGAGAGCACAGTACAAGAGGCCCTGCATTCCCTTTTCTAGGATCAGACTATATTTAGGCACGTTTTCTTTTTCCACAATGAAAGCCTGGTTAAAACATGCCTCCCTTTTCCAGAGTATGATTAATTTCTCCTCCCAGCTTCAGCCACTCAGCCTGATTTACGTGAATCTGATTATTTGTTGCTCTATTTTATGATTAATTATGTAATTCTAAGGAGTGATCAATGAGGAAAGAAAGCAGGTTTTCACTTTGCACATATATGTTAAAATTTTAATAATGTCTTTTTTTTTTTTTTTTTATCACTCTCTTATCCCCCAAAAGAGAAAAGAGATGCATGAAGGTCACTACTGGAGATTCATAAACCATTGTGAATAATGTCAGAACTATAATTTAATTAGCGGCCCATCTGTCACTTTCTGTTTGATGAGCACTAAATGTCCAATTATCATTTAATATCTGCTCTAATCAGCTCTGGCAAATTTCACAGGCACACTAGAGATGACATTAATAGATGGAAGTGAGGCTACCTTTGCAACATTATCAGAGAGAGGAAGCTCATGCAGTTTTGACTTACAATGGGGAAGGCATGAATTCATTCCAATTAGCAGCAAAGGCCTTTAATGCAGATTCTGTTACTGCATATTGCTACCTAAAGCTTCAGTTGCTTTTTTTACCAGAGTTTGACACTTTAAACACTTTTAATTTCTATGGAATGTTTTATTTTGTTGGTGTTCAGGAATAATGTTAAATACTATATTCCAAAAGTCTCTATCTTTCATCACTCTTTCTTTATTGTTTTAATGAATTAGTTTGATTCTTCATTCCGTTTCTGTCATTAGTCCTTGCAAACAAAAGACTCACAGGGTTCTTTATAAGGAAAGGAAAAAAATGTGTTGATTAAATGTGAGTAGATTTAATAAAGGCCCCGAGCAAACAAACAAACAAACAAACCTGAAAAAAAATCCTGAAATACACAATTCAGACAAAGAAAAATACTGGGATAATTTTTTTGTCATTTGCTGGGACAGAGGACTAATACCCAGCATGACCTTTGTCTGGTAAAGAATAAGCAAAAGAAAAACTCTTTTAATGAGAACCTACAGCACATGTGTCCTTTCAGACAAGATGCAGAAAATGACCACATGTTAAAAGCATGGAATAACTTGATGATAAGGCTGACAGTCTATGAAATATGTATTGGTAGCATCCTAAAATGTATTTTTTCTCCTGTAATAGAAAATTAAAAACCCTTCTTTATCCACACCTTGGGTCAAGGTCAGGAAGCCTATACCTTCTCAGATTTAAGATCAATAACATAAGTCTCTGAAAAAAGGCTTTTTTTCTTGACAAGAAGTTTCCTCTAATAAGTAGGACCTGCTCACGTAGCTCTTTAAATCTGGTCCCCAACTCTAGTTCAAAGTTAAATCCTCCAGCACTAGGAAAGAAAATACGGCCAGAAAACTACTGTTTGTAATATGACTGCATTGGTTTGATGCTGAGTAGCTAATAAGATTGGTGTTGCTGCCTGGCAGATCCACTGCAGTGATAAAATAGTCAGCTAAAAGATATAAAATAAGCCCCTTTTCATCCTGCTATATGTTTTGGCAGCAACTCAAAAGCTAGAATGTCTTTTCTGATACGTCCATATTTCTACTAATAAGATTGAATCTGAGATTGTACCAACTACAGCTTGAATTTATAAGAACTTGTCAGGATGTTGCAGTCTCCTTAACCCTTCATTATTCTGCCCATCCCAACATGCATCATAGCACTGGGTATCTAGAAAACAGAAATCTGCTGCTGGATGCTATTCAGGTTCAACTAATGCACATGAAGAAGAATTCTCATTACGTGTATCCTTTCAGGTTTCCTATGGTTTATAACTTTTTAAGCCCACTGTGCATATGAGGCACTGATTTAATAGTAAGCTGCTAAAAATGGGCACAAGATATCTCTGAATCAAGGCATAACAAAGGGATTTTTGCATAAAGACAAATTAGCAAGAAAAGCAAACTAGTATCACCCCAGGGGAATGGAAACTAAGGAGATTATAAACCCCCAGATGTGATTGATCTTCATTTCTTCTCCTGAGCTTTAGCTTAGAAATTTGACTCCAGACACAGGTCTGAAGAAGACATAACTCAAATGCTGTGATTTGCTCACCTGAAACTCTGGAAAGAAGTAGTCCACTAGAACTAAAGAAAAATCCAGCAATGAAAATAATGGTTATCAAGGACATTGGGGAGACAAAGAAGTGCCTTGATTCGGAAGACAATTTTAAACACCCTTGAGAATTAAAAGTATTCAAGAAGACACGAGGTTGTGTGCATGCAGGATTAATATAAACAAGGACCAATATTAAGGTCTTAATCAGATCTTTTCCTTCACATGAAGTATAAAAGAAATCTTTAAATATCTGTAAAAGGTAGACAAGATTGTAATATAAAGTGAGTTTTGAGGACAATAAACTGTCTCTTCATGTGTGCATGATGTCTGAGCATCACACACTGTGATGTTTTCATTTCTGATTATGCAATGAACAGCTAAATAAACTGACCATATTGGGAAGGAATACCAGGTATAACATATTTAAAATTATTTTGAGAAGTTATTTTGGCTCCTATTCTGTTATGTAACTATAGGGACCTGTAGATATACCTCAAGCTCCCCTCATTATTCCATCTGGTTTCACAGGCATTCAGATAGTACTTTTCCATTGTAACTCCCCCCATCTGTAGAAAGAACTGGAATAAGCAGGTATAAGTACCAGTGAACCTGCACACCTTGACAAAATTTTAATGCAGCGTTGTCTTGACTACCCTTTTTTTCTGGAAAAGAAGGACTCAGTCACATGGACTAGTGAATAGTTAAATATTTCACACAAATTGTTACATTTGGGGGGAAAAAAATGCTGACATCTGCGCTTCCTTTAGCTCCACAGGCTTGCTGAAGTTCCTCAGATGTTGTGGCGGAGATGAATTATATCTTGTCACTCCCTCTCTGTGACTGTGTAATGGATATCTAAATCCTGATGTAAGTAGGCTTCTTAGTTTTGCCTTGTAAGCACAATAGTAATCCAAGAAGATATTTACAAAGGTTTTATCAATCATTAAAAAAAGTGGTTTGATTCAGATGAAATTGCTGAATTGCAATGAAGTGCAATTGTTGCACTAATTTAGACGCATATCCAGAATTAGTTCTGGATTACTGAAAATACATATTCAAGAAAAAGTAATTTGCTTAAAAAAATTCAGTTCATACCTATGGGTTTTTTTCTATCTCTTTAAAGTATATATAATTTTAAATCAGTACAAGGAGTGACAGAAAATCAGTTAACACTAATTAATAGTTTAGGATTGCTGATACAATGAGACATTCTTCCATATGATAAATTATTGGTGTGGACCATCCTCGATGAAAAGTAGAAATTTATCTGTCTACATAATGGGGAGCACAACACTTAAACCCAGGTTTTCTAAAATATGGAAGAAGCCCATAAAAAAGGAGCAGAACACCTCTAGGGTGTTCCATAAAGAATGGCAGCCAGTTAGGAAAAAGTGTGCTGGGGAAAGCAGCTTTCACTGGTCAGATAAATATTTTTCATTAACATTAGATCCTGCCCTGAGGGTCAGTGCTTAGACACAGTGTTAGATGAGTATGATATCTCACCAGCCTAAAGGTTAGGGTTTTGAAGAGCTTTTAGCACTGGTTTAGCTGATAGATCTTAACCTGGAAGACCTCACTTGCCTAACAAAACTAATGATATGCATCTAAATTATCAAAAAGGTCTGGGTTATTTTATGACTTAGACCATTAGCAGAACAGGTCCAAATGCTATTCTTACTTCTCTTTGTATCACATCTTAAATTTTACCATTCTCTATCATTGCATTGTATTTCTGAAATATTTTTTCAATATTAGACACTATATGAATGAATTAATAGGCATAAAATTACTACAGGGGATCCTGCCTTCAGGTAATGTAAAACATAATAATAAATCTATTTTTTCTTTTTAAGAAATAAATTAACAGGAGGTAAAAAATAATTTCCAGAGCATTGTTCAGTCATTTGGACAGGACTTCAGTGTAACTCTTTCACTGTAAACAAGTTATGAAAGTCAGTCAGCAACTATAAATTAATGGTGCTCTTCAGTAGCAGGTTAGGAGAAAAATAGATATAATAAATAAATATCTAAAACACCTCAACAACAAAAATAGAGCATGATCTGTCAGAAAAAAAAATAAAAAATAATGTAATTAATAGTGTTTAAGAGAAGAAATACCAGCTAGTATATAGTGAGCTGGAGAGTATTCCAATGAAACACTGAAGTGGCACACTATCACTGACACTGCAGGTAACCCTGGAGAGCCTTGCTTTACCTCTCCATCTTCCTGTGCACCTGCTGCCTATTCAGGAGTTTTTGTGGCTTCTGTTTATGAAGGACATGGCCTCGTTACCTTTGATGTCAATGGTCAAGCCATCATTACTTCCTTGGAAGCAGATGGGGTCCATATGGCCTGCTTGCATTATCATTGCTCATGTACAACCCCCACAGAGCTAACAGGTTTCTAACTGGGATGAATTGCATTGTGACAAACAGTGCAATGAATGAAAGAAGCTAAAACAATGTGAAAACTTTGTAGGAAGCAGTGAATTTTATAACCCTCTTCTGGGTTCATCATGGCACCTCACACCTTTTGAGGGACTCACTGGAAGAAGGAGTTGTGAGAGGCTACAATGGAGCAGTGAATAATAACAGGATGATACAGGGAAGATCTGCTTCTGTGGAAGCTGAAGCAGTAAGAATTAATTAGAGAACTGTTACCTTGGGTTGTTAGTGTATGACCCTGGTGATGTCACTCCCCACTTAGGAGACTCCTGCTTCTTCTGGATTGTGAAATGTGGTGGCTGTGAAGTGCAATGCCCTCAACATCTGAACCCCAGTGTTACTCTCTCCAAAGCAAAGAGGGGAGTAGCAGATCTGCTAAAGAGCATAAAACTAGAACCTGTTTTCCCCAGCTATGACACTGAGTCTATTAATCTTGAGAAGTGTCAAGTGGAGTGCTGAACAAAGCACCCAGGAGTAACAAAAGGGGGGACTCAGGGTGAGAAGACAGAACTGCTGTCTTTACAGTTCAATATCAGCTGCACTTAAAGGATGTGGCAGCAGGATACACAGTTGTGAAGGCACACAGATTTCAAAGCTAACATGGTATAGGCATGTTTGAGAAAGGGTGTAGCATCAGAGTGTAGCAGCCATGCCTTGCTACAAGGCAGGGTTAATTAGCTGATGGGAGACAAGCTGTGGAACTAAAAGCCCCTCAGATAATAAACAGTGTCTATAATGTTGGTAGAGATGCACTGTGTCATTTAGATAGAGTTTGTTCACCCAAACTTGGAGAATGTCAGGATGACCTGCCAGTAGTGCTGTCCATTGGTCCTTTTTTTCACTGACAGCCTGCCAATGACTAATCAAGGCAACTGATCTCATGTTCCTAACTGGTAGGAAAACACATGCACAAACAGCTTTGTAGTTACAAACTCAGGGCAAGCAAATGAGATATAGCAATAATTTAAATATGCACACCAAGCCATTGCTTCAACCTTCCCCAGCTTTCTGTAGTTTCACCCTTTCTCAGTATGTATTTCTCTTGATGAAAACAAATACAGTTCTAAGATGTATCTCTATCATGCACAGTGCTTCAGTTTGGGTGTGAAAAGTCTTTGATGTCTGAGCAGTTAGTCCAAGAATCCAAGGCCTGGCACTGATGCCTAAGATTTGTAGCTTTTATATTTTTCATATATTTGTAACTTTGTAGATGGCTAATGCATTGCTCTAGTTCCTACTGCTTTTCTTACCCTTTTACCCTATATTTAGGAACAATAAGCTAGACTTCTAAACACATTCCTAAACCATTGTTTAGTCTTATTCCAAGAAGAGAACCAACTACAAGGATGTTCTGTTTTCCAACCAGAATCTGGGAACACATAACAAAAGTGGGGCAAAGAAGCCCTGGACCACTTCCAGCGGGGCAGGACCCAGGGAATTATGACCTAACCAACTTTCTAATTGGATAAAAGATGATATGAAAACTTACTCACTAACCTTATAAAAATTATAAAATTACTGTACCATGTGCAGTTTTCACCATATTGTACCTGAAAGCTTTCAAATAAAGGTTTGCTTTTATATTATTACCCTAAATTTGCTTGGGAAGGTTTCTTCTACTTCCAACAGCACCAACAGTAGGATTTCAGTCTTAGCAAGGGAAATAATACCAGCTTCCTCCTGTGGGCTCAAATCATCAGACACTACAGAGATATTTTCATGTTAGGCAATAATATATTAATTTAAGAAATCAGGTTTTAATTTACATTCATGAAAACAAGTAACATCTTAAACTTAATTAAATGGTCACCTATAATCAATGTAACTGTTCTCACCAGCTGTCCATCACAAATTTTATGGAGAAGAAAGAGATCAAAACAAAACAGAATGGAGAGTTACCACACCTACATATTCAAGAGAGAGGTATTTATGTTTTGCCAACCTATAATTTGCCTAGAAATGTTGTAGTGTGTACCTGATGTTGTTTATTTATATTTTCATAATCATCAATCTACTTTAAAAATTAAATATATGAATTATGTATATTGAATATGGGCACACAGGTATAAAGAATAAGAAAAATACTTCAAAATTGAAAGCACCCTTAACTAACAATGCAAAATTTTCTTGTTTGTGCTCTTAGTTTGCCTTGGGAATCAGTGAGAAATCTTTCTTTTTGAACATTAAATGTTTGCTATTCTCATTTTGTAAGAATCATGAAGGTGGTGACAATAATATAACTTTGCAATAGTGCTCAATGCCCAGTACCCTGCTATGACAGAGCCATAGAAGCAGGAAATAAAAATACAAATATAAACTTTAGGTTCTTTGTGCAATGAGCTGTAGATGGTGTGACAATGGTGTAGGTGATGACTCAATGCTGATGAGAATGACATCACAGTGATGTTGGCTATTTATCTCAGGGAATTTATATGTGGATTCATGAAAGTTTTAATTTGTTTTTACAGAGGTCTTTGATGTTCCCCTTTCAATGAAATGTACTGAATTTTTGGTACTTAGGGCAAGGTGTCTTTCACTGAGGTCATCTGCTCATGCTCGGTACCTCTGTCACAGCTCATGAAGATTCCTAAATAAATTTTAGAAATGACTGACACTTATCTGAACAAGAAATTTTCAGAACACCAACAACCACAGGCTTCTTAATTAGCTATCAAATCATCATCATTACAGAGGCATGGTGCTTATCTTTTAAAGAGAAACTAAAACATGCTTTCATTTCTCTAAGGGACTGAGAGGTGCTACACACTTTCTAAAAAACCCCTCCCTTGTTCCAGGTAAAACTAATTTTTCATGTAACTGATGTTTTAAGGGAACTCCTCTTTCTCTGTTGAGTTATTCTAATATTTGAGTCTGCCTTAAGTAGATGTTCAATTTGGATCTTTTGATCTTTTCCTTTACAACTTTTAAGGGTCCAAAACCAACACAACTTCTTTTTTTTTCTAAATTTTACTTACGATTTCCTTCTGCACATTTTGGTATAAGCTTTTTTCTTTTTCTTTTTCTTTTTCTTTTTCTTTTCCTTTTTCTTTTTCTTTTTCTTTTTCTTTTTCTTTTTCTTTTTCTTTTTCTTTTTCTTTTTCTTTTTCTTTTTCTTTTTCTTTTTCTTTTTCTTTTTCGCTGTTCCTGTTGCTTCTCCTGTTCCTTTTCCTTCTGCTTTTACTTTTCCCATTACTTTTTCCTTTTTTGTTGTTTTTTCCTCATGCCAGATTATCAATATAGTAGAACAGAATAGAATAGGTCCTTCTTGAAAGGGATTATCTGATCCATCTCCTTGGCTACTTCTGGGCTGACCAAAAGTTGAAGTATATTGGTAAGGGCAGTGTCCAAATGCCTCTTAAAACTGACAGGCTTGGGACATCTTGGAAACCTGTTCCAGTGTTTGATTATCCTCTCAGTAAGGAAATGGTTCCTAATGCCAAGTCTGAACCTCTCCCAACACTGTTCTGAATCATTCTCATGCATCTAATCACTGGATACAGGGAGAAAAGGTCAGCACCCCTCCTTTCCGCTTGTCTTCCTTAGAAAGTTGTAGACAGCAATGAGGCTGCCACTCAATCTATATTTCTAGGCAAACTAGGAAAACCCAAAATCCTTAGCCACTGCTCACAAGACATCCAGCTCTGCAACTTCAGACCAAAATACTGGATCTGTGTGTGCCATTAATAGTAATATATGTGAGTTGTCAGGCTGCTGGATTGGTTTATCCTTTTTTGCTTGTTTTGCTGTATGCATGGTGGTGATGGTGGTAGAGATGGGTATGAATGGTTAGGCATATGTGGCACAGATGGTTAGGCACACAGTGGAGAAGAAACCTGAAGTAAGGCTCGGAATTTAAAATAAAAAAAATTCTAAAGATGCACTTCAGTACCTTAAGAGAAGAAAAAATTACCCATCAAAATAATAAGAACATGGCTAGAATGCTATAGGGGTTCAAAGAAAACTACAGTGATGCCTGTGCTCTTCTCTGTCAAACCCCAGTTTCTGAGAGGCAAGGTAATCTTAGTTTTTTCACCCTACTCTAGAGCACTCTGTTTTTCCTAATACCTAATGTCTTGTCCCTATATTGCCAGAAATATACTTAAGGGATTTTTAGGAAATCTATGGCTTTCTCAGAATGGGGAAATTCTTTCCCTAAATTCACTAAAGGCTTCTCATATATCATACCTCCAGTCAAGTGTTTTATGGTTCACTGAAAAATACAGGCAATTAAATCTTCTTTTTTTTCATTTCTGATGAAAAGAGAGTTGATCTTATCTGAAAAGATACTTGTGCTTGGCAGTTAGAAATTCCAACCCTCACTTGTTTTAAAGCTGAGGTCAGAATGACGGGGATAGTGTGAGACTCTAACACTTACAGGAGACCTTGAGCACACATCTTGAATAATAGGCACAGTTGAGTTTGCATGAGTCCTGCAGGAAAAAGGTCCTTGATCAGTCATGCTGCTGCATTCAACATGAGTTGCAATCTGTAAGCGGTTTTCAAGGGTAACTCCAAATAAAGCACTTTACGGTAATACAGCCTGGAGGCAAAGATCAAAGCTGAGAGATGGGAGGATATAAATACACTTCCTTTACAAATGGCCAGATGATTCTTGAGCTGTCTGCTTAAATACTTCCCATAATGAAGTAATAGAAAGTAGTGCAGCAGTGACAACAGCAGAAAACAGAACAGGTGCTTTCAGCTTATTTCTCCCATTTATCCTGAGCTCAGTGCCTCCAGATTCTGGTATTGAACTTTCATATTTCTTGAGCAGAAATCCTTAATTTATGAAGCATAATTGCCCATTGCTTAGGCAAAATTGCCCATCAGCCTATAGTCCTTGGAGTGTCCATCTGGGAAAAGAAGTCCAAGCATACTTAATTCTGTGGAATACTGAACCACGAAATACTTTTTTTTTAATATATATATATATAAATCCACATAAAATATTCCACAAAGAGGTGTCAAAAACATTTTATTTTCATAAATTTTCTTTTGAGAACAAATAATATTCATGTGCATGTCCATTTTATTTTTGCCTTCCAGATGCTGGTGAGTTTGTTAGCTTTATGTGATATACTCTTTCTCAGATATCTGTTTTCCTTAGAATAATTTTCTGTTGCTATGCTAGATGTGCTGGTAAAAATTCGAAACTTTTATACTGTTTATACACAGAATCACTGAAAAATGAGAATTTCATAGGGGTTAAGAATTGACATTGCACTTAAAATAAGTACAAAGTGTACCTTAGCTATCATTCATCAACTACATAGTTCAGAAGGCCTAGTCTAGACTTCCAGTTGGGCCTGGTTCTTTGGAAGTGCTCAAAATAATTTAAGAAAGGAAGCTTTTTGAAGGGAACCTGAAAGAAAAATTCAGGTTTCCATGTTCTTTGAAGTATCTTTAATATCAGTCTTTAAAGCATTTCAGGCTTTTCTCTTATTACATTGTAGAATTTCACTTATTTTCAAGTTTTAAGTCACATTTCTGAATTAAGTTCAATTCTGTCATTTAGAATTGAACAACAAATAACAAAACAAATAAATGGAAATCTCAATGGATGTCAAATTTTTTACATTTGTAAAAGTAAATTAAGAAATTATGAAAAATTGTACATTTATAGCTTACTCTTTACTTTCTGCTTTAGTTTGTGGCCCCAGTGTTTTCAGCAAATGTGACTTTTCTAAGTACTACTAGAATTTTGCTTATTATGGCAAATACTAATATAATTTATCATTTTTAAAGTAGACTGACTTTGCTTTTTTGTTCCATCCTCCATGATTTTCCTTCCACCGCTTTTCCATAACAGTAGCCATTGAATTGCTGAGTGTGTTACAAAGCTGTCTTAGAAGCTGGATGAACATGCACTAAAAAATCCACAGAAGAAATTTGTGTTCATATTTTCCAATTTCCTCAACCTTTTCTCATCAATATCTGCTTTTTATGCTGCCTCACTTACTAACCATGAGCTGAAGCACCTTTTCATAAAAGATAAAAAAATCCTTTCCTGAAGGACACAGTTTGGAATAGAATTCATTTCCTCATCCACTTTCAGATATGTCTGCTAAGTGTCTTGCTTTAATATTTTACTAAAACAGCTTCATAATACATCACATATGCTTCTCTTGTTCCTTCTGACATGATTTACTCTATGTGCTGTCTTATTTTTTCTTTTGTTTAATAATTCCTAACCAATTATAATCTGTTGGTACCATTTTTTCCTTTTTATTGTTAGACAAGAAGTTTTTATAATTTTATTTCAGCATTTCCTCTTTAAGCCATATCACCCACTCTTTCTTTTTGTCTTAGACCAGAAGAAATAAAATTCATATTATTTTTGTAGGAAACCATTTTATCATCATATCCATTGCATCATTCATCCATCATCATCACAAGATTTAATGTTCAAGAAGTTTCTGTGACTTTCCACTCATTAGATATCCTACGCTGTGGGAAGTGTACTGCTCAAGGCTTTTTATAAAGCCACACATATTTCTTTCAAGTCCATTTTCTATTCTAATGTAGTTTTTCTCTCCTTCCAATTCAAATCTTCCTCATTCAGATATGTATATATTACACAATGCTGATTGTTTGGAGTTTGGTTTGGCTTGTTTTGTTTGTCTTTTAAAAAATAGACTTTTGAAAAGTTAATGACAAATTGGAATCAGTTGACTCTAAGTTATAAAAATCTTTCTACTGGGCTCTATACAAGAAGTAAAGACTCCTTGAAAATGTAATTGTTATTTCTAGAAGGGATTCAGAAATCTCAAACCACTTGGTATATCCAAAGTCTTCTATATGGGTAGAAGAATGACATCTTATGCCCAAGTCTGATGTATCTGTAGAACATCAGTTTCTGCCCGCTGGGAGAAAATGAGGGGGACATTTTTCTGTAAGAATAAGCAGATTCTCACTGCACTGGTCTTTACAGACTGAAGGGAAATAGAAAGCTCCTAGTTGCAATCAGCTTGATATAATAGATACATAATGTATCCACAGAGGCATAGAGCAACCTTGCTTGTTCCCAGGACTTTCCATTTACTGTACTCGCTCCTATAAATTGTTAGGCAGACTAACACTTTCTGTAGAAGATCTACTGCTTACTCAGTACTTATTTTGAATGATGCTTGTATATGTGCAGGGGACCAGATGTGTCCTTTCCAAGTGTTAATGAGGAATTGCCATGGATGTATTTCATAAAGGCAGCCTCAGTCCCTTAAAAAAATTATTTGTCATCCTGGCGGTAACTGGTGAGAAAAGTATGCACAAAGGACATTTATTTTCTTCTCGATAGTGTAAGCTAAGGTCAGAGGTCCAGACTTCACTTTACACTGTCTTTGTTAGCTTAACACAGAACAATGCAGAGACTAAAGGGGGGGAAATGCTCACTTTTGTCACTCGCAGGGGTATCAGTGGTGGCCAAAGAGTGATAGAGGCCAGAACACTTGATAATTTGCCCGCAGTGATGCTTGTACTCTTTGAGAGTTGTTTGAATTAAACACTGCCAACCAGGGAAAAATCAATAAAGTTGTTTAAATGGTTTCACAGGGGCCTTTGTGATGATTGAATATTACTCCTCTTACAAGACCAATAGCTCCTTCCTTTTTTTTTTTCAGTGCATGACCAGTAACTTAAGTTATTCAGTATAAGAGTTCAGATGAAGGCTGAGTACCTTCTCTTCTTACTGTCTTCTTCTACTGACAAACAGTTCTCATTTTTTTCTATTTTTTTTTTACTAAGTAGAACAAATCAATAAACCTCCCAGAAGCAGCAACATTAACATTCCAAATCATCCCTGTTTCCAGTTATATCTGCAGAAAAGGGCAAGATCAACACTGATTTACACCATCTGAGGATCTACTCCAACATTTCTTTGGATTAGATGACATTCAATCAATTTACCCATAGAATGATGCACTGTAAAAGAAGAACTGCAAACAATACAGATTTTCAGTGTTTGAAATAGCATAAGGTTTTATTTTTATAAATGTTTTTTACTCTTTTGAATTATAAATAAGAGTTTAGAGAATTAATACATAAGAATTTAGCATCCAAAGCTGCTTTTTAAGGGATATGGCAAAAAAATCAGATAATTTAAGTAGTATCTTAGAGAAAGCAATAAATCTGAGAAAACCTGTATCATGCCCAGGTAGAGGATCTATTCATTCAACTAAAAATGCATGAGGTGGTAGGTAAAAAATTTGCTGTACTTGCTGGTGATGAAATAAACTTCAGACTTCCTCCAATGCTGTGTCAGCGAAACTAATATCAGTTTCTGATATTACTCACATGGACTGAAAATACAGGCCTTGTGGCAGTCAAACAGGTAGTGGTTTTCTACATTATTTGTGTACATCATTATAAAAGAGAAAGGGAAAATATAAATCACCACCATATCAGTGAAAATAGTGCCTTCACTCTTTGGAAATATATGCGGTCAAATATAAGATTCCTTCTACACCCAATGAAACACTTTAATTCTCCTATGCATCTTTTTCTGAAGTAAATGTTATTTTCCTGCTAGAAGTCACACATGGAGCACAAAAAAAGTGGATGAAATGGAGTAAAGGGAGACAGGATTCCTGGTTTTTCATCTCTGCTTTTCCACTATTTAACCTTTAAGATATGCCTTGATTTCCCTGCTAAAACCATTACAGCTACAACAACAGCTAACTATAGAAACGTTTTTGAGATTTAATTAACTGTTACTACATTTCAAAACCTTCATTAACAACCCTCTGATGTGAATGAACTACACTTTGTGGAACAGTAATGAAAGAAAATATGCCATCGGCAAGCAAACAACAAAAAATCCCTCCCCCCACTCCCCATGAAAGCCTTTGCATTGTTTTTTCACAGTTCTGGGATATGACACTTTGCAACAATTTCTGAGACGGCTTACACTCCCCATCCTTCTTACATCCACAACTTCTGGCATAGGAAGATCCAATGAATTCAATACCAGCTACCACCTTCATTTAAAAAATCCACCATTTAAACCTAACATATACCCCTAATCCCCTAATTATGCTTCCAGAGGAAGGAAGATTTGGGATTTATTTATTTATTTATTTTCCTTTCTGAGTCTGAATTTTTACCAATTATAAAAAAGGTCAAAAACAAACAAACATAAAACACACAAAAAACCCCCACCACAACCAGAAGCCAGGAGTAAAAGTTGAGTTTGCATAAAGAGGGTCATAACAGTCAAATAAGAAATAGAGCATAAATTGTCTTCTCGAGTTTCCAGTATATCATCATGGCATGATAATGTATACGTCTGCATCACTTCATTTCTTCTGAGTTTGTCTTTTTTTTCCAGATTCCATCAACAAGTAGAAAGCACAGATGAGAGGGAAACACCAAATAATTGAAGGTAAAAATACCAAGTTGTCTTTTAAGCATCAATAAAGCTCTAGTATTGGGGAAATAAATATTTAGAATATTCCAGAACTAAACTAGCCTATCCATCTTTCTTCAAGCACTTGGTGCATACATGTCACAGGCCCTCTGCTGGAAAAGGGACAGGCCAGTTATCTTAAGGTTTGTTTACAGCACCACTTGGTCCTTCAGCTGGGCTGTAATGCTGAGATCCTCAGTTCAACTTTGTGGCTGTCCTCTTGGAGTCAACCACACCCATTAATAGCCATGCACATGGTGGAAAACCAACAATTAAAATAAAAAAATACATCCAACTTCGTAACTTAGAAATTATTAGCTTTTTAAGAGCTAATAATTTTCCATCTAATAAAAATCTTAATTAAAAATGCTTATGTTAGTTAATTCTTTTTTTTTTTTTAATTCTGGTGCTGATAAAATATTCTAATATCTGGATTGTCTTATATGTGACATTTGCTTTCATAAGCCATGCAGTTATCAGAAGCTAATTCTGTTGAGAAACTAATCAGGGAAGGTGTTACACAAATGCAAAACATATGATTAAAGAGAGGGAAGGCAAAGCTCATGCAAAGAACTGAATATTATAATGAAATTGCCCTGAATGGAGATGTGAGGACTTCAAACTCAGTTTAATTAGGCCACTGAGTGGAATCCCCTAAGACTGACAGGAATTGAACAGCTAATAATCAGTTTGTTCTTTACTGATTACCAGCTAATCATGTCCCAAACACAACCCCTTTCCCCTTTCTCATTATGAATACGTTTGCAAGCCTTCTTTCTAATTTCTGCACTTTTATGGGCACACAAGTCCTAATCAGATAACTTCAACAGCTTCAACTAGTGTCTTTAAAAGCCCACCTATTGTTTGTGGAGCAAATATTTGCATCCTTCAGCATCGCATTGGTAAACACTGGCTGTGCTTGTAGATAGTGATGAGAAACCCAATTATGCAAGGGCAGCATGTTCTGCTACCTAATTTTCCAATGTTGATTTCCATTTTCCAGTGGCTTTCGGGTGCCTCTTCTGAGTACTGTAATTCTATGTACAGAGAAAACCCACTTGCATTCAGAATTTCATGCATACCATGGCACTGACATCTGAGACTTATTCCTGTGAAGCTCCTTTTCTATAAAAAGGAAGAATAAACTTACTTTTTATGTGTCAGCTTCCCTATGAACTATAAGCTCAGATTTGTATCTATACCCCTTTTAAGTAGTTTGAAAGAGGGCTATTGACTTCCTTGGACCTTACATGTGACCTGTCATGTTCTAGACAACAAAGTTATATGGTTTGAGTGTTAGCTGACAAGAGAAGTAGAAAGCAACTAAATCAGTAGAAAAGTATCAATTGGCTGCAATGGGGTGAAGAGGTTATCTGGAATATTTTTAGATGAGATTTGTCATGAAAAGTGTTAAAGTGTCAGTTGTCTTTTGAAAAACAGTAAGCTGTTGGGTGACTAAATTCTATACATATCCCAGCTTTCATCAATAGAATTTCCTAAATTCCCTATAAAGTTTCTTTGCCTATATAAATACTAAGGACTTCTGTCACCTTAACACACCAAAGCAGTTCAGTACCAAGACCATGAATATGTCTCATCAGGATCTTCAGAATCTCTTAGCTCCAATACCATATCAGGAGTAATTTCTGTAGACAACACAGAGGGCAGAAATGCTTTCATTAAAACATTTAAAGTGAAACAAGACAGAAGCGCCTGTGCACTTCCATCTTTTCTCTAGTTCAGAGACTAGAGGACCTTTGTAAAGTGTCCCCAGCATGGGAGGACTCAAGTTTGCATCTCTTCCCTACAAGGCATCACACTTTTTCAAGCAGTCACACATTTTCAGTCTCCTGCTGTGACTTTGAAATTATTTTTTTTTAATAATGATTCAGTATTTTTGTTTGGTCTGTAAAAAAGGAGCATGAAAAATGTAACTTCTTCCCAGTCAACAAATCAGGACACCTGCAGAGGAGACCTGTGTTCTGATCTGTTTCCATGGACTGTTTCTGTGTCTCACATGATGAACACTAAATGCTATGTATGAGTAATTACATGAAGATGAGAGAGAAGATACTCATTATGTGTTACACTTCCTTAGGAAACCAGCAAACATCATGTCTGGTGACAAAATAACTAGTTAAGTCAACTAAACAATTCCCAGTAATCTTATGGATATGGAAAAAGCAAATAGCAGGGCAGTGGGTCACAGAGACATCATCTATCTTGTTACTGCTACAAGCATGTCCAAATTCTTCCAACACTAGTTTTAATTTTTCTTGTCCATTTTTAACATTTCTTTGGCTGTTCTTAGCATTAATTACTACTGCAACAGTACACGTGTAACATCTGGAAGCTGGCAAGAATATGCTGGAAATAAATTTCATCTCTCTGAATCAGTTAATACGTTGTTGTTTGTTTGGAGATTTTTAATTATTCACAAGAAAAGGTTTCTTTTCTCTTCTTAGACCGAACCTTATAAACAAAATCAACACAAAATGAAGAAAAAGAAATAAGTCTCTAAAGAAATATCTTTAATTTGTACATGCATAAAATTTGGTTGCAATTATTGCTTTTTGCTTTTAATTATAAAATATATCCTTACAATTTTAGATTTTCTTTGCATTTCTTTAAAAGAAAAATAAAAATCCCAAAAAAAAATCTTCTTGAAGAATTCTCTCACTTTTTCTTAGGGAAAAACAACCCTATTTTGAAAAATAAACAATAAATAAACTATAAAGAGATGAATGAACAATAATAATTTAAAGATAAAACTTTACAGAAATAATTGTTTCCCCTGGCCTAGTTCCTTAAATTAATAAATAAATAATTAAAGGGAAAGAAGGAAGCAGTAAAGTGACTGCATTAAGAAGTTGATTGATGCGTTGCTCCTGTGCGATGTTCGGCAAGCTTTTCTCTGGAGAGACTTTATTGGTTTGCTGGTACTAAATTTTCCAAACATATATATATCTTCTGATGCATGGCAAGTTTGTCACTGTTGAGAAACTACGTCAGCCAAGTTAGAAAAGTTAAGAGCCTGTAAAACTTAAGTCATCCAGAACTGCCACTAATGGAAAAAAATATAGAGAGATATTAAAGAAATTCAAAGTTATATGAAGGTTGAAGTTTTAGATGGATGAGGGTAAAAGGTGGGTAGCACAGGCATTACATTTGCAGATTGCTTAAAATATATAGAAAAGAATAATTTGAAATACAACAGAATGTCAGATCACCTTCTAAAAATTTTACTTTTTAAAGAAAAGAAGAAGAGTTAAACCTGAATTGTATACAAATTTCCTAATGCTGTCATTTGGGCTCTTTGTATATAAAGTTTAGCAGTACAAGGAAGCTTAAAATGGCAGTTGAAAACAATAATAAATAAAGTATCATTCAATAGCATTAAATTAATTTCAGAAATAATAAATTAGTCAATTAATTATTAATTAATAAAATTCCTGTCTGTTCAGCCTACAGAAGAGAAGGCTTTGGAAAGACCTAATTGCAGCCTTCCAGTACCTGAGGGGAGCCTACAAGAAACAGGGACAGAGACCACCACTTACATGAGCATGGAGTGACAGGAGAAGGGATAAGGGATTCAAATTCAAAGAGAAGATTTAGAAGATTAGGAAATTCTTTATTGTGAAGGTGGTGAGGCACTGGAACAGGTTGTCCAGAGATGCTGGGGATGGGCCACCTCTGGAAGTGTTCAAGGACGGGGCTTTGAGCAGCCTGGTCTAGTGGAAGGTGTCCCTGCCCATGGCAAGGAGGCTGAAAGGAGATGGTCTTTAGGGTCCCTTTCCAAAGGACCAATCCAGATTTTTCTACAATTCTGTGAAAATCAGAATAATGCAAAAATAAGTTTGGCTTTCTCTAGAGCCTTAAACCTACATAATTAAATTCTACAATTTTTTCTTCTTTTTTTAGAAAACCTTGATTGTGTTCCTTAGCACAGTTTAACAGCAGCTGTTTTCCACAAGATTTTTTTACTTGGTACATTCTGCTCCTATGATTTTCTCAATTCATTTAGTTTTTGACATTCAAAAAATGATGGAGCTTGTCATTGGTCACTGAAGAAAAATTCAGGTGTTTTCTCATTATAAAGAGGTTTTCTCTGTTTTACCATTATAAGTGAAGCACAATCAGTTTTGTGTCTTTAATAATTGAAATTTAGAGGAAGTTACTGGACTAAGTTTATTTCTGTGTATGCCATTTCTTTATTTTCAGAAAGGAGTAATGCTGGAAAACATCAGCTTTCTCTTCTCAAAAATCATATTTTTATAGGCAATGTTTGAACGTGGTCTCTGAAAAAGATTGTCAATTGTGTAAATGACCATTAACAAAATTGGATATCTGCTGGAATATGTTGTATAACAACAGAATGTTCTCTCATCTAATAATGAAACAAAATATCATTAAACCTGGGAAACTAACAATGCAATCTAGATTTAAATCTTTCAGAGTTCACTCATGCTTTACCTATAAATATTCATGGGCAACATAGACCTGTCAAAGGAGGTTGATAAATTCAATGGGTTTTGTACATCAAATACTTACTCACCATATATTTGTGTTCCTTATAAATTTCTTCATCAAGTGTGTCCAGGACAACCTACTTCTGAATCAGAGAACAGTGCTAGTAGCTGGGACTTGCTGTTCAATAATCCATTCACTCCTGAGATCACTGCCCTTCCTAAAGCAGGTGAAACACATAGGTTAGAAAAGAAGGCACAGCCATGGGATGGCACGTTTGTAAAAACAGAATATAATCAGCCAGACAACTGTATAATATACTTTAAAATTATATTTAAGCATGTGTTCTGCTGTTATGGGAATAGTAGATGATACTAATTTCCCACTAATCAGACACTATTATCCATCAAGAGCAGCCTCTGCCAGTGAATTGTTACACTGGTAAAAAGCTGACAGATTACTTTCCACTACAGCGTGCAGAAATAAGAGATCTTTACAAATGACATGCCACAGCCATGAAAGCCAATGACACAGGGAGCACTTAGAGCTGATAAGAAGCATTTACTTTCTGCCACTTCAAAAGTGAATTCTCCCTGGGATGCCTTTAATCCTACCTGGCACCTTAAACCCAGTGCTCTGCACTGCAGCAAGGAGAGATGAAAGCAAAAGGGCACAGGCAAGAGAGAGACAAGCAGATTTAACAAGACAGGCAAGACATACAACTGATCATTTGTTGACATAAAATATAGCAAGAGACAATGGAATGAGGAGGAAGTAACAACAACAACAACAACAATAATTATTATAATTCTAATAGTTTTTAAATAAATCTATTTGAGGGACTGAAGCTTTAATCAGCCATAGCAACTGCCCACACAGCTGGGAAAGTGTTCTTGTATTTGGATGAAAATTGAATGATTAAAAAATTAAATGCAAAGCTGTTCTCTTTTGCAATGAAAAAGTTGTGTGCCCACTAGGTAATGAGCAGATCATCAAAGCAAGCAGGGACCTGAACCTTGCAGATAGAGGAAATATTAGTCCAAAGTTGCTTTCTTTTCAGTCTTCTCCCTTCTGCTAGCACCACTTAACTATGAGATATCACAACATTGTCATGATACAAACAGTTCCAAGTTTTGGCTAAGACACAGAATCATTAAATGTAAACCACACCAAACTAAATAGTAAACCAATAAGAGGACTGATTTTTAAAATTATTTTTTCATATTATCAGAAGACAATGCTAATTCTTAATGAAGATATCTATCAGTTCCTTCCTAATCTGAAGATGTGCATCCAGGCTTGGTTAGGAGACATCTTTGCTTTGATAAATCTTTGAAAATTTTATAGCTTTGTGCTCTTCAAGGATAAGGAGTAAAAATATTTTCTATAATATACTAGATCTGTTAGTTTTCTAGAAGTTTTTCAGCCTTAACAATGTTGCATTTTTTGTGTGTGTAGATTTCCAGCAGTTCATTATTGTGTATGCACACAACCCAAGGACATAGTTTAAGACATGAAACAGAATGTAAGCAAGATCTTTAGATTGCACTGGTCCTTTTAAACATGGTGCACAATTAAACAATGTGGATTCTTTTCCCTGTGGATCAGCATTAGGAAGGAAACCTTACAATATTTTTTTTAGTAAAAGAGCTAAAGACCTTAATATTTCGAGTAAATGTTTCCTTATCAAGAAACAGGTCAAGACACACTTGGTATTTGCACATACTCGTGTGGTCCTTTTAACAAACTTGTGTAGCTTGAGTCTTCAGGCTTTTTATAGACAAGTTGGTAAAAAGACTATACCAACTAGACTATAACTTCTGTCTCATTTTTTCTTATTCATCTCAAGATAATTGAGATGGAAAAAAATTATTAATGTATAATTTTTTATTATTATGTAATTTAAATTTTATAAACAAATAATCCTGGATTGGTACACAACTGCAGAAGAATTATTACAGTTATAATTTTCTATGTTTGCCATGACTTAGACTGGAATTTCTTTTTAGATTCAGTGAATCCTGGGATAATACAAATGCCAAAATATTTGCAGGACTAACTTTTAACTGGATAACCATAGGATATAGCTATGACACAAATAGACAAACCAAAAAACATGCTACTTTCACAGGTAATCTACCTGTGAAATCCTAATGTAATATTTAATGTATTCATCATTCCAAAGAATTAGATGAGAACTCTGACACATTCACCTTTATTGGAGGAAGCAAAGCTGTGACACAGATGTTCAAATTCTGCTGATCTTCCTCTGCTGAACCATTCTGTCCATAAGAAACACCTTGGAGGCAGTGTTCCCAAAATAGCACACTGCTTTATGAAAGAAGGTTGTCAGAATCCTGATCAAAGTAAATATATGAACAAAAGTGACAACTTGTACACATAAACTTAAGACAAATAGGGAAAGAAAATAATTATTATGAAATAATTCCAGCTGGAGAAAAAGCCGCTTCCAACAGTATGAATTCTGTCCCATAATGGTGAGGAACTTTCCTGGTAAATTTGCAGTTATGATAAAGAGATAGTCATATTCATAGTTTCTGTAAGCTTTTCAAATGCAAACAATCAAAAAGACAAAATGTAAAAACTTTTAAAAGCTTTTTTTACACATCGCATGTAATTATATAATTGTATTTATTCAGAGGAAATTCTATATGCTTTGAGTTCCAACATCCAATAGCTATGTGGGTTTTAAATTATGGGGTAATTATATGCTGTTGTTAAGGAAAAGCTGCTAGTACTTCAAATCTAATCCTGTTTGATGTATTTCACCCATTTCTGCAACATTAAAGAACTTGCTTAAAACAGTTGCTCTTCATCACTTTGAAATTTCAGGACAATGACAACAGAGAAACCAGCGTCACTCAATAGTATGATCCCCTGTGTTTAAGGATATGGTGACCATTTTCTGTTCATCATCCTCTTCATTTTGACAAGTTTTAATACTACTCATCAAAGAACACACACTAAGTGTATATTTGGTGGTTATCAGGGGAATTTTCAAACCCATAAAATTGTATCGTTATTCTTTACCTGAAGTGAGTGATTGGTGTTCTGTGCCATGAATCTTCCTTTTAATAGATTATTGTAGGCATTGAATGAAATTTGAAAACTTTTCATGTTGCTTAAAACATGGCATTCTTAAAGACCGATCTCCAATACTTTTAATTACCTTAGCAGGGGTTTTGGACTAAATGATCTCCAGAGGTCCCTTCCAACTCTGACTATTCTGTGATTCTGTGATTAATTGACTTTAGTTGAATACTCTGCACTACTGCCTTCCTTGACTTAATTATTTACAAAATTTTGCCTGCTGCTACAATGACTAAGTTCAGCTTTTTTGAAATAATGGCAACAAAGCAGTTACTTTAATGTTGCTTAGTTGAGAGAGAGCACTACGAGCATTAAAAAAGGATACTGAACTGAATGATGCAGGAGTTTAGGATGTGTGGGTCTCCTACCATCAAGTAAAAACAGTTACCTTTCTTAACTAAAAATAATGACTGCCTTTTGAAAGGCTTTTCTGGGGTAGCTGTGCTACTAAGCACTTTGGCACTCCATCAGTGGCCTCATGACAGACATCTCCCTAAATAATGTCACATGTCCATTAAGAGATAAGGGACTGGTTGCTCTTGGGGGGACACCAGGTGCCCACAAAGTCTCCTTATCCCTTCCCACCTTTACTAGGAAATGGGAGAAAATATAATGATAGGCTCGTGGGTCCATCTAAGAACGGAGTGCAGTCCCTCAGGAACAGAGGTCTCCACCATGGGGTCACAAGCCTTACCAGCAAAACTTCTCCAGCATGGGTTCCTCTCCCCACAGGTCCACCAGTCCTGCCAGAAGCCTGGTCCAATCACAAGGTCACAGTGTCCTTCAGAACACATCCCCCTGCTCTAGTGTGAGGTCCTCCACAATCCGCAGGTATACATCTGCTCCACCATGGAACTACTGAAGGGGAACAGCCTGCCTCACCATGGTCTTCATCAAGGACTGCAGGGGAAGCTCACTGCTCTGGAGCCAGCAAGACCTCACCACATGTCACTGTTGGACACAAAATTATTCACACAGACACAGCTCAATGTGTGATAAAAGAAGAGAGCCCTTTATTCTGTTGTTTCGGTATTTATAGATTCTCAACAACAACCAGGGGTTGGAACGTTAGGTTACCACCTTCCCAACCACACTGGTTGTAAGAAATGACCATCAAAAGACATTTCTTTAATGGAATGTATAAACATCTAAGTTTATAGTTGCTTTCCTGGGAAAGTAGGTAGAAACAATGAAAACAATATCAGGAAGCTTAATTCTCAGAGCAACAACCCCACTCCCTTTTAATTATCCTTGGTGTCTCCAGGGCTGTTCATCTGATCTTCTCACTCCTCTCTCCCTGCTACTGTAGCAGCTCTTCTTAAATGTGTTATCCCAGAAGAATTCCAGTGTCACTGATGGGTTCAGCCATGTCCAGCAGTAGGTCTTAAAGCTGCTTATATTGTGCACAGCTTCTGGAGTCTTCCCAAGGAAGTCACCCCTGTAGCCCCTCCACTGCCAAAACCTTTCTACACAAACCCTACACACTGCTGCTGCATCTTCTGAAGCAGACTAAATTTTTTAGGGTCTGCCCAGCAATAAGATTCAGCACCTTCCCTCCCTGACCAGAGGAGTTTCCAAAAGCAGAAAGGGATGATTCTGGCTCTACTTCCAAAACCTCCTGATAGTGTGAAGATCTGTGTAAGCAATAGGAGGTCCTTGCAGAGCAACACAAAGAGATCTGTCTCTTGCTGTCAGTAGTCACTAGCAGAGAGCCTATGGTTGGATGGCAGTGTGACCAGCTAGTTATGCCAAGTCACAGTTCACCAGGGACTTGGCAGAGCCATCTCTAGCCAAGGTTTTCCTGAACTTTCCCCTATGGCAAGTTGACTAAGAGCCAAAGTACAGTTTAAAAACCCACGTGACAAATCTTCCTTGCTCCTATTTTCTTCCCCACTTTCCTTTCCATGCTTTCCTTCTGGGTTCTGTCTCACTCATGTGCAAAATTAAATCCATTCCGGACCTCTATTCCTTTATGTCTCAGTGGAGAACACATGAGGAATACAGTCCTTTTAATGGAAGGAACTAGGTATTCTTTTTCTTTATTTGCTTCTTGGTGATGACTCTTTAGTCCATGCCTGGCATATTCTAAGTGCATTTGATCACAGATATATGAACCACTTACCAGTATGTTTTTCTGGTGGGTTTGTTGATATCAGCTGTATGAGGTGATTTAAAGTTATTTAGAATCCAGTGACATTTTAATAGGAAAACAAGCAATATCACAAAGTTCTTCTTAACAGCTACCATGAGCAGGAACCTTTCTCATCTTTATAAGTCTGTTTATGTCAATAGATAAGCTCATTGATGAGACATTTTGAAATATCTTATTCTTAATGACTTTTTAAGGCTAGGAAAAGCATTAAATACTAGGATACTGTAATGTCCTACCGAAAGGAAACGTGCAAGGCTTTAAACAGGTCTTGTTTCAAAAAGCTACCAATTTATAGTGGTAGTCACTGTAAAAGTATTTACTTATTATTTTTCTTTAGATATTGCCAGTAACCAACTCTATTCCTCATTATGCCAAGAAAACTAGAGATATGCACAAAATTATTTACTTAGATTACAGATTATAAATTTTCAAACATGTCATTTTCTTAGAAATTTGAATAATGGACCGACATACACCAATTGGTAGGGCTCATTTCCCTTGTGGAACAGCTATTTGTAAGCTAACACTACCTTCAAGTAGGAAAGACTGGAGAGGAAAACAAGTGGAAGCTAAAAGCAACTGACAAAGGAGTCTGAACAAAATCCTAGCTTTCCTGACAGTGCAAACCTGTCCTGAACAAAGTACTGCACCATCCTGGTTAGGAAATTGGGGATAAAAGTAACAGTGACACCTGACAGTGTGATGAACTCTCACAGTCCCTTTGGAGCAACCATTGTATATTCTCTATTCCTTTTTAATCATTCCAGTCACCTACAGGCAATTCCCTCTACTATTGTAATAGTAAAAAGTGGAGATATTTTTAGCTGGTGAAAGTTCATTTGACATTTTGAATGCTTTCATCAT
Source organism: Cyanistes caeruleus (assembly GCF_971803275.1). Classification (NCBI taxonomy): domain Eukaryota; kingdom Metazoa; phylum Chordata; class Aves; order Passeriformes; family Paridae; genus Cyanistes; species Cyanistes caeruleus. Next base: position 126,656,511 of record NC_141701.1, read on the forward strand.
ATTATTTAGGATAGAAACACTGTTTCTCACTAATAAAAAGATTTCAAGTACAGTAGATTCAACACAAGGCGGCAAAGAGCTTTGATTATGATATTTCAACTGTGTGAGATCTGACTGTAAAGGCTAAAAGAAAATTCTGTTTCTCTGTGGGAGAACAATCTTCTGCACAAAGGCTTTTTACTACCTAGGACCTTACTAAGTTTTAATGCTGATTTCCCTCACTTTTCTTTTCAACTTCAGAACATCTCTATTAACGTCTTTTAGACTAGGACATCATGTAGGGAATTAAAAGGGCACTACAACCTTGAAATCGAGGTCTATTACCACAATCTACTTAATTATAAAGTTATGCTTATATATATAGCACCTAATAAAAGTATGAAAGGGAAATGGCAAAGGTGTTACATTCTGACAAATATTCCCCAGACTGACAATAAATATGGTTTTCCTGCTACCTGGACACATGTTTTAATGCTGCAGAAAAATACACAAACACAGGCTGTCAGCTGTTGACTCTTGAACTTGATGAATCCTGAGTAATTTAGCCTGTCCCCTAACTCTGTGGGAAGAGGTAGGTGGCTAGCAGGTTCCCACAATTTTCAATCACACATCCAGACATGCAGGGGAGCATTCCTACCTTTGGTTTAGTTCTTATAGCACCACGATCTACAGGTGTAGAGGTGTAGGTGCCCTGGCCCTGACTTCAGTGCTGCTAATGTCCTGTCACTTACTCTGGCCCCATGCTGAGACAAACACACTGGCTGAGTGCTACTTGGTGAGTCTGCACACACCTTTGTCCCTGCTGCTTGAAATCTCACTGTATATAAGGCAAGAAGAATGGCATCATCTGGCCCTGACTGTCTTAGTGTCCTGTGGGTATGTGGCACTGACACCAAGTAATAACAGGGATGTTTGTCTCCATCAGAAACGTTTCTTTCAAAGATCTCCCTTCAGGCAGTATTTGGTAACTTCAATAGCATCATCAGATACAAGGCTCACTTCTATTCATGTATTGAGAAATCCCTTTTGCACAGGATTCTTACTAGAAGGTAATTTGTTCCACTTATTCATTTAACTACACTTCTCTTTACATTTAACTCATTTTTTTCCTTGATGACTGTACCTTGAATAATGTATATTGATATTTGTTCAGTGGCTTGTGGAGAACTGTCACCCCTCCCCATTAAAACACTAAACCAGCTGTGGGTTAATTCATGCATCTTCCTTCTCCTTTCATAGGAATTCAGCACACTTTCCTGCTAAGGAAATGTCACTGTTCCCTCATCATTTGCTGTATAGAATGTTTATCTGGATTCATGAAATCAAATTTCAGTCCTGAAACTTTGATAAACTATATTAAATCAATGTGCAAAGATCATCATAAACACCTCAGGTATGCCCTTTTAAGTCAATCTTTATGTTACCTAAAACTAAAGGCAGATGCAGAGGGATAAGTGATGGCAAAGAAAATCCAGATTAAACATCACTTTATGTTTTTTAAGCTGATACAGAATCCCTGTTGAATTTTCTAGGATGAGAGAAACAGAAGAAAACAGAAAGGGAGTACGAAATATCACATGAATTATGTTCATGATAATGTACTCTCTTAATCTGTCACAGCATATAACTGACCATTCCTCTGAGCTGATGGAGTACAAAGTGCCACTTTCCAGAAAGACTCCAGTAGGTGTTCTAGTCACATACTGCAATTCATCCTGAGCACAGATGTTATGAGTGCTGAAGTTAGCAAGTTTGTAATGGTGGATGAAAAGTCCTGGGCACAGATATTTTTCATTATTTCCTGCAAAACTGAAATTCTTGGCTCATCATTTGGAATGATGGACTTCAACTGAAAGGTCACGTAACCCAAACTGGTTTTGTTAACTTCTAGATTGTCATATATATTTCAAGTACAGATCAAGTGGCCTGACTTTAGGATTTAGGTTACATAGGTTTTAAATATTCTTTGGACATTTGAAATTCAAACTGATGATAATCTGATCTCTAATTTTACAAGTACTCCTTCTAAGTGAAAATTTAGAAAATTATTGTAAGAGCTTTTAGCAGAATAGTTGGAATAACTGTTTTTCTTTTGAAAGACACATGCCTACACAGTTTGCAATAAGATGGTGGTAATATGCCTTAAAACACACATGGTCCTGCATATTACATTCACACAGAAGATTTTATTGCAATTGAGACTATGTGTCTGCATGTGGATTTTAGTCAGCCTTATGATAACAAAGGTCAACATTTTAAAAAGAGCTGTTAGACCAGAATCCACATCATGCAGTATTAATATTCTTTCTGGAGTGACTCCATTTGTATTGGGAAGGAAATATATTTTCCATAATTTTGACACTTAGTGACACTACAGTGTTTTTCTGCACTAATAGATTTTTGTATATCACAGTGCCTACTTATTTGTACTTTCAAGGCTTCATCACATGTTACCACTTCACCTGGCTGTGTTATGGGAGTTCTGGATCCTATATCATTACAAATCAACATACAGAAGCTTCAGCTGCTCTGTTTAAATAATCTGAGTAAGTTACATGAAAAAGGAGTAAATAATTTGTAGAAGCAGATTCAATACAGTAGTGGAACACTCTGCTTCCAGTTTAAGGGGAAGAACTATAAAATTAAGCACTCAAATTTTATCCTGTCTTGTCCAGATTTTTTCAGACATGGAGGTAAGCAGGCCATTAACACTTTACATTTATGCATTGCTGTTAAATACTGTCCATTGGGCAGTACTCCACACAGATACAGCATAATCATTCATCTCTTAAATTATTAATAATTCTTCCACATTCCTACACATCTGAAAAAAACTTTCTAATATGAGCTACCTATGCTCAGAGAAAGGGATCCAAGGCAGGAGAATAATGCTCTTATCATACTTTAGGTATTGATTTATATGCATAATTCTGAAATTATTTGAGCCAATACTCAGTAATATAATTGCAATAAGTGTGCTACAGTTTCCCTATTATTAATATAATTATATAATTATAATTAATATAATTATAATTCCTTGATTTTGGCCAACTTAACATACTGAAAGAGGTTCATACTATTTTCTGTTCTTTTCTCACTATTAGGTATGAGAAACTGGAGTCAGAACTTTAATACCTAAAGTATGCTCTGAAATATTTAGGAATAATGTTAGTACTTTGACCTTTACAATATCCTACATCTTCATTGGCCAACTGCTTCATCCCCTTCCCTATAGGTTAGAGAGGCAGTAAAATAATGGGATATACGGAACAGATAGGCACAATGGCCAATCAAACCAAGGAATATTAAAAAGGTCAAAATACTCAAGTCTACTACTATGATTTATAAAACATATGAAGAATTGTAATTTCAGTACCTAATACTATTGAGAATAATTATAGTGAGAATTGAAAATGGCACAAAGAATAGATTTTGGTGACAGTAATTTCAATTTGAATGAAAGATAGCAGTCTGTATTCATCACTAAAACTAGGTTCATTACCTTTATGATTTCACTCTGCAAAGGTACCCTTGGGTCTGGAACCTGTTCTTCCTTTTCCTCACAAGTCAATTTAAATATTGCAGCTACCTATGCAACACTGTCACTCTGGGAAATACTTTGGAATCTATTTCTAGCTGTGGGAGTTAGAGGTTACATCTAAGTTCACATTTTTTATATCTTTACACTTGTGTGTTTTTATCTCTCTCTATATATATATATGGATCTATGTGTACACACCCTCATGCAGCTCTTCTGAGCCTTATGAAAACCTACAAAACAAAATTTGATGATTAACTGCTGAAATTATGTCTTTTGGAATTTGTGTAAGGATCACAGCTCTGCAGAATGTGAATCAGATGTCTATTTTTTTCCCAAGGAGAAGTAGCTGTTTTATTGCAGTGTAACAAGATACTGCAGGTGGGTTGAGCTATTTTTGCTGACTGTACATACCATTTTTTTATTATTCTTCCCCTAGGTTTGTCACTTCTAGGTTCTTTCTCTTAAAGTTTCCTTTGAGTTTGCTCTCCCTATCCAGTGCATGAACAGTTAATAGTCAATAATCAACATGCATTACCATATGCCTCCATATTTCAAACAACTAGATTTCATATTGTACTTGCAACAAGCTAGAAGAGAACCAGTTGATTGAAGACAGGTTTGATAGTTCTCTTGTTCTGCCTCACGGTCTTGGTTCTGCCTCACCAGGTCAACCAGCCTGGGGCGGTGCCAGCGCAGACGCGCATCCCCTGGGCACACAGATGGCAATTGCGTGGCCAGCACGTGCTAATCTTGTGCTCATCACACATCAATCACAAGGGTTTCGCATGTCAATCACATGCTAATCACAGAATCACAGAACTATTTATTTTGGAAAAGATGTCCAAGATCATTGAGTCCAACCTTTGATTTTCACCTTGTTAATTAGACTGTGGCATTAGCTGCCACTTCCAGTCATTTCATGAACACCTCCAAGGACGATGAATCTACCAACTGCCTGGGCAGTCTGTTCCAATGCTCGATAATTAAGAATTTCTTTCCATTAAGAAATTCTCCCTGATATCCTGGGACAATCAGGTGCCTACCATGTGCCTACATGACAATCCATCATGCACTTGACAATCACACGTTCAGCTTGTGCTCAGCACACACCCAACTCACAATAATCAGGCACCCAGTGTGTGCACGGCACATCTGCTGCAGCTACATCCTCATCCTCCATGTGCCAGATACAAAACAGTAATGTCTGCATCCTGCCTCTTTTATAAGCAACCATTATTGTGGCTCAGAAATAGAGGTAGTTCATTAAATCATGTTGATTTAATTGCTTGAGATCATGTGAACATTGTGCTATTGCTTTCTTTGAGATTATCTAGGAAGTTTAATGGTGAGAATTTGTACAAGTGCCGCTGTAATAATGGTGATTAATTTTGTAAAAAATGATTTTCATTTGCTTGCCTATATTCCTGCAAAGAGATCTTTGCAGACAGATCTTAACATGTCTGATAGTTGAGATTTCCTTGTAAGAAAATGGCTAAAAAGCCATCAAACCTAAGTCTCCAAAATTTTCAGCTTTGCAAGTCTGAAACAGTAAAGAAAGCAAATTAAACTAATATGGTAAAAATAAAGTACACATTCTGATTACATTATTTTCTACTTTAAAAGAAATGCAGCATAATTTTCAAGATGCTACCACATAATTTTCACGGTACTACCACTGAATTAAGGACCCTCACTGTAAAATTAATCCAGTTTACTATAGAACACTGTGTCTAGGTCCTCTATTATATCTTGAGAACATTAGCAGAAGCATTTTATCATGTTTATGAAGTATGTAAAATTAATAAATGGGTTGTTTTTTTATTTACAGACTAACTGTTCATTGTCTTAAACATATTCCTGAAAGTGTGTTGTAGTGAATTGCCTACTACATTCCCAAATTATTGTGATGGTCTCTTGAAAAAGTTCTCCAACTAAGTACCTTTATGTCTCTCACTGAAAAAAGTTTGCTGCAGCAGATGTCACATTAGTCTTGTTCTGCAGCCTTTTTAGAGGTCATTAACTAAGATGAAATCCTTTGGGGAATTGATAGAGATGCAAAATTTGTAAGCCGCAGATTTTTAAGCTTCAAAGACACATTATATTTTGGAAAGAAAATTACAGGGAGGCAATCTTTTTTGTCTAGTGAACATACTGAACTTCCAAACACTTCATCACCGTATCTTTGGATCCTGTCAGAAGATGTACATTCACCTGAGCCTCACTTTGCTTCATAACATGTTCTTCACCTGCTGTTGAAATTGTGGTATTATCTTGCTGTCTCACTGCTGGCTGACCTAAGATTGCTTTTATCTTCAGATATGTTATACTTCTGAATCTCTTTAATTAGGTAAATTCTGCTGAAAGGTCACAAAACAGTAGTGAGCTCTATAATTTCAGCATACCAGGTGGCTGCTGCATACAGAAATACTTCAGCTCAGCCCAGACACATAGGGCTTCAGACAGGTTTCAGGGAGAATCATGGAACAGTTTAAGCTGGATTGAGCTTCAGAAGGTATCTTGTCTAGTCACCTGCTCCAGATAAGTTTGAGCATCAGCACATTTTCAAAAGAAATTCTAGGTTTGGGGAGTCAAAATCAAGACAGCTGCCAAGAGTCAGTAATATTGATCTAATGGAAAGAACATTTAAGCAGTCTCAGAAAGACCAGTCACAAGCCAGGGAATCCAAAACCCAGCCAACACTTTTTAGATGCACTGGCCTATTGGCTTCCCACCTAAGTAGACACTAAGGTTCAGCTCTGTTTAGAATAACCAGAAAATATCACAGACTGAAGTGAAATGGTTACAGATGGCTGGATCAGATTTTGCACTTCAGAAGGCAGCTTTAATTACACAACTTTGTTACCATAAGAATAGTTTTTATTATGTTCCACAATAATACCTTGCATTTATGTGGGCTTAAAAAAAGTCTTTGCACTGTTCCTCTGTGTTTATGTTACGCATCAGAGCTCATGACAGCACATGGACTGAATGCTTCTGGGCAAATTTAACTACTTCAAGCACTTTGAATTTGATTTTAAGTGGTTGCATTCTTCTATGGTATTTTTTGTTTTCTTTCTGACAGAAGTCACCACAACTACTCTTTGTTGTTTTATTTACCTTTATGTCTTTCACCAGTTTAAAACAATCTTTCCCAAATCCATTGGCAGAATGTCACATATCTTTATGATTTCTATTTGTTAAAACTTGTATCCTTTCAGTATCATTTTTTATCACTATAAATGACTTTATGTTTTGTAGCCATCTCCATAAGTGCATGACAAACTGTGAAATTTGCCATTTTTGCCATGACCAATCCATAAAATCTGTCATCTTCCTGCATGATGGTGTTCATGATTTACATGGAGTCTTATTTATAAGGTCACTTATTTAAATGGCTCTTGAAAATTACTGTTAAGAAAGTGGATACATCCTGTAAATGGGAAGTCACATGGAACAATTTGCCACTTTTTGTAAAAGGAATGTTTTTTCAGCACTTGTGTATTCTGTATTATTCCTATTGTCAAGTTTTTAAATACCAAGGATTAAAAAAAATGTCCATTACCTCCCTTCTGCTGAGTATATTCTGTCTAGGGGAATACCAGGCAAGGAAAGGGAGATGCAGAATGTCTTATTGTGGGTGGTCTGCAGATGCCTCATCATGACACGTATTCACATTCTTTGTAAGAAGCAACAGGGGAAAAATCATCAATAAAACAAAGTATGCATTAGTGAAACTAATTTGAGAAAACATACTTAAATTGTCCCTACCCATTTGAGATCTCTATGGCTGAGGGCTGCAAGAATATAATGTAGGTCCATATTCTCAATAAGAAATATACAGGCACTACAATATTCATAAATTCAGTCTTATTTGGGAAAATAAAATATTGGAATGTGAATAATCAAGCACAAATATTTTGTCATAGGACTCACTAAAAGTAATTGTTGGTACAGCAGGATTTCTACTATGAGAAAAGAATCCTACTTTCAGTCTCTGTTAACTTTAATTTTCATCAAATAGTTGCTGTGTTCCACAGAATTTGGAAGATTATGATTTAAAGAAACTCACAGTAATGATGGTTGACTAAAGAGAGACATTTCTGAGAGTATTACAAATAATAAAAAGTGCAAGAGTGTGTATGAATTTTATTATGTCATGTGAATAATGGGAGGAGAAGTATACCTGTCCTGACATTTGGTGGTGAGAGGAGTTGTGGTCAGTGGTGTCAGGTTTGGACCTGCTTGCTTTACTTCTTTCTTTTGCAACATTTTGCAAAACCCACATTTATTGAAAATCTTGCGTAATTGTTTTGACACCTTTTTATGCATTTGTTTCTTAACCAAAAAGAAGCTCTTAACACTCTTGGCTTTCGCAGTGCAGACAAAGAATCTAAAGATTACTGTTAATCCTGGGCTGTGTAAAGGAGATTGTGGGTATCTGCTTCTGTTGGGAAAAAATGGTTTGAGAGAGCCATACCCTGAGCAGGAGCATCAGGAGCAATCAGTTCTTCCTGACTCTTTCTAGATATTAGGGGTTGTCCACAGAAGGAGACTGCATCACCATGCCTGGAAGGAGAATCTCATGACCATGCATACTCATCCCATATCCATACCAGGCATTTTGATTCCAGAGCTGGCACAGAAGAGTGTCCAATTGATTTAGAAGCATTTGAGATTGACTGCTGGTTAGTGCTAGCAGCTGCTGCCCAGCTCACTCCTGGGAGCAGCTGGGCAAACCTTGCTCTTTAACTCCTGCAGCTTCAGCTCTGCCCTGCTCTGCAGACAGGATGGATGTGAGCCACAGATTGTCTGGGTGAAAACTGGGAGCTTTTACTTACAAAGGAGCTCTTTCCAGTGCAGTTTCAAAAGGGCTAAGGTACCCTCACAAAAATTTTCTGTTGTAAATTTAGTATTTTCATTTCAAATTTAGGTTTCCAGTTGTAAATTTAGTGCTGCATGAAGAGGTTTCTACTACCCTGAAATCAAGTTTATTTCTTTAGATTTACTTTCTTCTGAAGTCATATTATTTTTTAAGGACAGCATACATACACACATACATACATACATGCATAAATGTGTGTGCGTACATATAGATAGTGTTATGCTCTAATAATTTCAGAAGTCTCTTTTGACAGGGAGCATGAAAGAGAGATAATATCCCATCAATCAGGAAACAGATATCATCTATTAGAGAAACAGAGCAAATTATACAATAATGAAGGCTCGGATTCAAACCGAGATTAAAGACAGTATCGCTTTCTAACCTTAATCAGAGTGATACATATCTGTAGTTTCAGAAATATTAAGAAATACCACAGCTTAATGGGAAAGAGTAACTGCCTGAAGGGAGTGGATATTCTGTCACTGGGAGATGGTAGGTTATTCTTTACCAACAGGAAATCTTTAGGCAGAAACTAAATTGCCCCTTGTCATGGATACTCATTTATATAAAGTGACACTGCTACTCCCACCCACCGATACTGACTTCCAGTAATCACTCATGTGCCACACGTACACCCATGCAGAGTTACACCAAGTCATGTGAGCTAATATTCACTTCCACACTCCCAGGCTGTGACCACTTACTCATGTCAAGATATGTGCTGTCCTGTTCATTAATACTAATGCCAATTCAAGCATATCGGTGTAGTCATCCTCAATCTTACTCAGTTATGTTGGCACTTTACTCAATCACGATCAGTCAGACCCACCCAGTTGCACTATAGCTGTGACAGATGCACACTCTCAGAGCCTCAGGGTGCGTTTGACAAATAAAAATTGTGTTCCCAGATTTGGAGACTATCTGGCTCCCATATCTTAGTGGTAGAAAAGCAGCAATGACTTCATACATGTAATTTAAATAATTGTTCTGGAAGAGGAACTCTTAGTGAAGGCCAAGTCAACACTTTCTGAACAGAACCATAAAGACATCTACATTTTATCATAAGTATAGACACAACTGTAAATAGGTGGCTAGCACAGAGGCTTCCAAATGAGTGATTACATCTGCAAACAGGCATTGGTGCATGTATTGTATCTCACATATTTTATATATTCTTCAATCTTTTTGGTGGATATATGTAAGTGGTAGGCATTGTACTGCAGAAAACGTTTTCAAGGGCTCACCCTCCTCTATGGGTCTTTGCCAGTTCTTTGAGTGACTTTGTATAGTTTTAACAGTGAACCTTGATTTTTTTCTCTGAATTTTGCTTCTTGAAAAAACAGGGAAGGATCATTTGAAAAAGGAGCAAGAAGCATGATTTAAAATTTTATTTTGATCTTCCCTGGGATTAAAAACAAGAAAACAAACTCTTTAATTGTATATTCACTGTATGATATAATTTATAAGAATTATTTACCTAAGCTCTGACAATAATATAATAATAAATTATAACAAAATTATTTCCATATCCAACACATTTTATTTATTTCACCTTTTAACAGTGGAACTTCTTTGTCCATAGTGTTTTATTAGAAGGTAATTACAAGATCTGCATTCTGCAAGCACAACAAGCAGAAAACTTCATTTCTCCAATACTTGTCCTCAGACTAAGCTGCCTCAGAACTGTTTGGCTTTGCCTGGGAATAGGAGAAAGTAAGTGGACCAACTGTGGCAGGTAAAGGACGAATGCAAATCAGCATTCGCCACAGAAATATATTTAATCAGCATTCAGAAATTTATTTCAAACCATAAAAAAACATTCACTGTCATTACTATGTTTATGAAGTGGATGAGCAAAAGCCATCTTTGTGCATGTACGTGTGCATCAGCTTAACGGATAGCAATTTGTCTTCTTGGAGAAATGCAAAGGCTTTTGTGGAGATAGTCCTTGTCAAAAATGGAGGAGGAGAGGGACCTGGATAAGTACCCTTGATAGAGCTGTTTTATATTTTAAGAGAAGCTTTTTCATCACGTAGGTAATCGTGAAGGAAATACCACTTTATGCTGCCCTTCTGACAGTGCACTGAGCACACCAAGTCCTCAAAGTCACATGTTAAAACTGGGTTTTACTCTTTTCTCCTTTTTTATTATCTTCTGCTAAGCACATTGGAAAGCAAAATTACAAGAAATTGCTTTAAGTGTAATTTTTTTCATATATGACAAAATGTAAAGAAGTCATCCCATTGTACAAACAGCTCTATGTGACAATGCCTAGAAGCTAACAAGGTACACACAGTGCAGAATATTGTTGTAAAACCTTATTTTAAAAAACTATAGGGGCTTCCATGGGAAGTAGTAACATTGCTCCATTCCATATTCAATAAAAGCTATCATTCAAGTGTGTGCAATTATTTTGATTTTTTTAGTTACATTCGAATATGAAATTTTGTGTCTGCTGCATGGACTGCTTAAGGGTGGCCCAGTGTCTATGACAAACACAGCTCTAGGGAAAGATTCACATGGAAGAGTGTCCTTTCTCATTCTTACTCAAAACTTTTTGCTGAATTTGGGTGAACAAAACGAGTTCACAAACCTCTTTGTAGACTCTGTGATATGCTGAGAAATAAATGTTTCATTTGGTTCTGACCCTGTGACATTGAGACCATGAGCCTTTGGGGTTTTTTTCACTTGTTGGGTCTTTTTAAATGACTTTGGGTCATTTTAAAATTCAGGTTTTTATAGCAGATTTAATTAAGCCTCAAATATAACCTAAGAAACTACCTAAATATTAACACCTTATTTTATAAACCCTATTTTTTTCCATAATCCTCCTGTTGTCCTGATGCTTGGCCATCATCCAGTTATTTACAGGTAAAACCAGCTTTGGGTTCTGTCAGCACAGGTCAAACCTTTATCTGGGCACTAATCTTGCTCAATCATGGTTAATGATACTGCATATCCTGTGATAACATATTCCCTATGATCCCCAGAGAAAGATTGGAGAGCGTGAAAAATTTAATTGATGTGTTGAGCCTATCATACGTTATTCTTCACTGAGTTCCTCCATTCTGCTCTGTATTTCCCTGTGTACTACACTGGTTTCTTCCTGGTGTTTGCAAGGTCCTTCACAAAAATTAACCTTCTTACCAATGAAACCTTATGGCTCTCTTAGGAAACTGGCTGGGGACTTTTTATTTCTGCTTCCAGGTCTTTGATTGATTGCAAAAATAAAAATAAAATAAAATATAAAATAAAATAAAATAAAATAAAATAAAATAAAATAAAATAAAATAAAATAAAATAAAATAAAATAAAATAAAATAAAATAAAATAAAATAAAATAAAATATGACCAAATTAGATAAGAAAGATTCCAGTGTGAAAAAGAACAGCTCACCTCACTCTCAGAAATTCAGCAGACCTTTCAGGATGAAAGGATGGCCAAGGGATTGAACTATGGAGATGTACAGAGCAATGAGAAAATTTGTTGCATTTATGTAGGCATAGTCTTGCAACCTTTCATGTCTTCCCTACTGATTTTTCTTTCATTTATTGTCAATCCATGTAGTCTCAAATCACCAAGCCAATAGCTGGCTGCCATAACTTGTTTGATTGGATAGTCAGACCTTGCTTTCTCCCATTTTCCACTGTTCAGCAGACATCAGTGTTATGACTTAATTTATAATAAATCTAAGTCTACAGCACAGGTAATTTTTCTTTTGAATGTCAATAGTATTAATATATAATAGCTATTCCCTGAGAAAAAACAGTGATATAATATTATTTTGGTTTCTGATTATAGAAAATGCAAAGTTTAGGGAAGTTGCATTTCAGCTGGACTGCTCATAAACACTAAACTTTCCGAGGTTATTCTTTGTTAGCAACAGCCTGGATTAATCGTTTTCTGCAATGTATGCCAGCCAAGCAGACAAACTAAGACAATTAAAGCCAATGTGACTTTTTCTTTAATCCTTATTTGATTGCTTGATGCAGTCTACTGATGCAGCTGTTGGCACAGTAGATTAAGTTACTCTTAACCACGGCAACCCCTATTGCTCACAGAGCCAAATCCTAGAGGCATTTTTCTCCCTCTGCCATTTATTAGCCTCAAAAGTAATTAGAATATTTTGTAGATAAAACATGAGAATACTCAGTGGCTGAATATTCTGAATATTCAGACTTTTCTGAAACTGCTGCAGTGACAGAGAATCCAGGTGGCATTTGCAGGTGCACAGCTGCAGTAAATGATGAAGCTGGCATCTTTGGCAGTTCTACTCAGTACTGATGGCAGTGGAAGTTGGGTTTTTTTAATCCAGTTTGTAATCTCCCTTTCTCTTTTGTACACACACAAACACCCACACAGTCAGTTTGTCTTCACATCTTTTCATCTCATACAGGTTACTAACTGCAGACATTACATGAAATATTATTCTATTTTCCCTAATTCTGGTTTAACAAAGCACCACTTTGCATATGCACACATACACTGACTTTAGTTTAGTTTAGTTTCAAATTTTTTATTATAGATGACTTTAAATACCATTTTAATTTTTAGTATGGAGTTTCTAAAATATTGTAAGACAGAAGCATTCAAACCAATGAAGCATTGTTGATAATTCTGAGTTCCAGATTGGAATCTAGGAAATATTAATGATTTCTCTCTGATATTGTCTCACTTTGCTGCAATAGATGTCATTATGGCACATAACATAAAAATTGCCTTAAAAATGTAATAACAAATATTTTAGATGCAATAAAAATAACACCCTCAAAACACACTGCATGCACACAAAGATGAGAAATAGGGAATTTAATAGATGTTTAAATAGAACCCTCGCTCACTTTTTTCTGAACCTGAAAATGCAACAGAGCTTTACAAAAATATTTCAAAACTGGAAATTCTAAAAAAAAACCAAAATACTGCTGCTTAGAATTAAATACAAGAAGTCTTAAGGGACTTTTTAAAAATATTATTATATCCATTTAAGAATATATGCCTGATTAGCAGTATCTTGATTGAGATACTTTGACATAGGAAGTGTTTCTCACTTGTAAACATTTTTCAGAAAAACAGACATTTTGGTAAATCTTAACCATAGTTAAATATGTTTGAAATACTTCATATCCAAATCTAGCTTTGCACTGCAGATGAGATCACTGCTATAAAGCACTGCTTGTCTTTTAAATACGGTGCTGGGGCACTGATAGACAATTCTCTCCTGTCTCTGCTGACACCTGCCTGTCTGACAGTCTTCCACTGGGCACGGAACAATTCTGTCACAAAAATCCTCTTGATCTGAATTTGCTTTCTCTGGCTTACAGGCCTTTTTATTTCGTGCCTTATCTCCAGCAGTGCTTTTAGAAGGACCTTTCCCATGTGACAGAATGAATATGAGAAGTGACAGCATGAATTTCATGAGTATCTCAGCACATGCGACATCAGAGGAATTTTGTCACTCCCTTTCTAGCTGGGACTGTCTCTAGGGCACACAAGAAGCACAAAGACTTGAATTTTCTGCTGTAAGCCCACTAACCTGAGGAGCTGGATCTTGAGCACCAAAAATTAACAAAAGGGAACTGTGCATTATGTGTAAAGGAGTTTTCATTATATTCTCACCCCAAAATAGGAAGGTAAAGGAGCAAATAGTGATCCTCTGGATGATATTACTAGGACAAAAGAGAAATCAACAGAAACTGTTGCCCATGTGATCTTTTGATGTCATAGAATTCTCTCTTAGTCTGGAGAAAGACCAACTTTCTCTCTGGAGTCCAGAGATTCCAGAGAAATCACTGCCTCTATACAAAAACTGATCCATATAAAAAAATTACTGTAATTGCAAAATTACTTTCAAATCTAGTTTGTTTTCAGATTTCTTTTCAGTGAAACCATTTTTTTTTAAATTGCCTAGATACTTTAACAACCTGAAATTAACCTCAGTAGTCATGTCAAATTATAAAATGTGATACAGTCCTGCCAGCATATGGAATATTTGTGAGGATTAAAAGTAGAAAATTCAGAACATTTTGAAGGAACAAGCTGAGTTTTCTCTCAGGTATCATTCAAACAGAGCTTCCAAAGCTGTTGGGATTGGTCAGGGCATTAGTCAGCCAACAGTGAATTTCCTGCCATACCTTGCAGCAGAGTGACAAAGATAATTCTTAACTCTGTGTGTGTGCTCATGTGTGAAACTTGAGAGAAAAGGTACGGAAAAGAGACTTGGTGAATCTGATTAAATACTCTTTTGACATACTCCAGTGGCAAAATCTTCTAAGTAGTGGATACATAGTGAAAATACAGAAGAAAATTTTTTCATAGTGTAATCTGGAATGCATATATTATAAGAAAAGACAATATAAATTACTAAGTTAAAACAATTTTCAAATATTTGTCTTCAAGATTTTATTACAGCTCTGTATTAATTTGTAATAAGAGCTATTTTCTTCTTGAGTTTCTTGTTGCATTTCAAGCCTGAAACAAGTAATATGATGATACTGTATTTTTCTGTGCTCTCATTTTGCAGTGAACCATATTAGCTGAAATACCCAGGAGAAAGAGAAAACTTCAAAGCATGGCCCCAAATAATGTAGAGAATAGGTATGGTCTGAATACCAACTGAGCCTGAGCTTTAAGTTCAAACAACCTTTTAAGACACTTCCCAAGAAATAACTTTTTTAATGAATTGAGGTCATCTTGGGGGTAACAGTGATGTAAAAGTAGGTTCCAAATCTGACTAGTTCTCTTCTCCTGCACACATCTTTTATATCCTGCACAGCAGTTTGGGCACTGGGGATGACTCAGAAGCACCCTCACTACCCTATCACCTCCCACAGTGAATAACTTGCAAAGCTAACATCAAAACCAGGACTTTCAAGACCTCCTAATTAGGAATTTATTGTTCAGTTTAATCAGCAAGGAAAAGAACACAGGTATTAAGAAATGCTCTCCATTATGTGAAGTGGAGAAGAAGTTGCCAGCCAGAAACAAGTACCTGACCTTCATAAAAATATTTATTTTCAAAATAAATGGGACTAAATAATGACAGTGAGTTGTCATAGAGTACTTCTGTTTCATTAAACTTATAGATACAGACTAAGGCATATATGGATATTAAGTATGACCATGCCCTCTTTTCCTATCCTTAAATGGGCAATTTGTAAATCTGTAGCAGTATTTAACTATAATCTTCCACAGAAAATTTCTCTTAAACTATTCATGCCTCTTCACCAGAAGGACAGTTTAACCCTTAATAAAAATGTCACTCTTTAACACTTTTGACCAGTGACTCACCAGACCCTCTAGGGCTGTTAAGGGTACAGATCCCTTTCAGTCATGAGCTCTTACCACTTCTGCTCATCTGGTCTTGAAGAGTTAGATCCACAATGATGGTTCCAGACCGTGCCAGCTAGAAATCATTCAGAGAATGTCCTTCCTTCCCTTCACACCCACTAAACCCTTCCAAGTTGGGTGATACAAGGGGAAGTCACTGCTGTATCCAAACTAGGACCACCCAGCCTTGAGAGATTCCTCTCCCTAAAGCCTAACAGGCCACCTCAGCTTAACTAACTTGAGGGAAATATTTATGCACAGCCTTTCATAGGACCAATGCAAGGTTCACTGCAATGAAAGATAGTATGAATATGCAAAAGCCTGCAGATTATTCACCTGGCATGTGAATGCCAATTTTCCCTCTTCAAAATCTTGTGTATCTAAGCCTTCAGTCATTTCTAAAATAGGCACCAGTCCAAAATCAGGCAAATAACTTTTGTAGTTTTAAATTGGATGCTTAAACTTTTCAGCAGGATCATTTTCAGAACCTGTTTAAGACTGTGTATTGCCACATATAGCTCAGTTTGAATAAGCTGAATTTCTATAGTTTTAAATTTCAGATGTTCTTCAGCTTCATCACACTGGATCATACCCATTCAAGGATTTTCTTTGTTGTGACTCTTTATTAGGTGTTCTAATTCTTGTTAATAATGTGCATTTTTTTAATCAATCCTTTTGATATTTTCCTTGTGAAACAGCTGTCATGTAAGGTCATTATCTCAGACTTTATATTACTCAACATCAAGAAAATATATTAAATATAATATTAGAACTTCTGCAATATATTCAGTTCATAAAAATAACATTTTGTGAGCCATCTTTAAACCATATTATTTTTAAGAACTTACTGGATATTTAACTCCAGAAGGTGTTTGCATATTTTGTGGAGGTTTTTTTGTGAGGTTTGGGGTGGGGGGGGGTTTGTGTTTTTTGTTGGTGGTGGTGGTGGGTTTTTTTTATCTGGTTTTTGTGTGTGTTTGGGCTTTTTTCTACTTATTAACCTATTGACATCTCACTAATTGAATTTTTCATGACCATTAACTGTTTACATTTCCACGTTGAAGCCTTTTCTGGTGAAAATCCTGTATGGAATTTTGCAATATGCAACAGGGTTCTGAAGCACATCAGTAGTTTTAAGTTGTCCAGACTAAAGGTACCCAGAACTCACGACTCATTATACTTAAGGAACCGAAATCATTAGGTGGTAACAGCTTGTTGTCATACTAACTACCGCCGGGGTCTGAATTAAAGGAGCCACCCTGCTGAGATCTTTACCAGGGCTCATTCATTAACTCCATCTCCTTGCTCTCATCTGTTTTGCAGCTGTAGCCAGGTGAGAATTAACGGGGCAGTTTTACGTCAGGCAGATGGTAGGTTCCCCAGGACAACTCTATTTAAAGAGTAAGGAGGAGGAATCAGGAACTGGATAATAAGCACTGGGCAAATATGGAATGTAAAGATTTAAGGTATTTTTCTGTATGTTTTTTGTCTTTCAGTTGCTCCTGGGTGGAAATTAAATAAAATTAAAAAAAAAATAAAATAGTGATTTCTTATAGTATAGAACCTTCCTGGCTAGTTTAATTCCCTTGCATGTATTCCCATTGATGACAGCCCTTGAAGTAACATATCTTTAATAACACAGAATTCTTTTGAGTAAAAAAATTTTACTGGTCTCTGCTCCTGAAATGCAGAATTAGTTTATGTCTGTTACTGAGTCCATTGCAGTAGCTTCTATATTAAAAGCAAAATTAAGAAAACATGCAGATGTTTTCTGAAGTAGTAGTATCAGAGGTAACCAGAGCTGTTTACTCCACAACACAGGTACTTTGAAAAGTACTCTTGCCCTCATTCCCTTGCTTCCTGCAAAATGATTTGTTCTGTTTTAGAGACAGTCCTGAACAAAGTAGTCCTGAAACAGGTTCCAAAGCACAATTTCTGCCTGCTTGTTGTTTGTCCAAAGTGAAGAAACTTGCAACAGCACATATCTTGTATTTGCCTTTCCATCTGAGCGTGTGGTCACAGGTAGAGAAGCGCTGCATCACTCTGGTCTCCACAGCCCCGAGCCATGCCAGCTCCTTGTCAGGTTCTCTAGGGGAGCCATGGGGAAATTCTACAGGGAGGATCTCTGCCAGGACATAATGTGGACCCAAATAAAGATCAAGGACGGAACTTGTAGCAAAATAATCAGTGATAGTTGTCTTCTATTTTATTATTAACTGTGGAAGGGCAGATCTAAACTATTCCCTACCTGTGACTGTCCAGACAGTTCCTAAGTGTCCTTCTACCTTATACAGACCCATGCAACCTTCCTGAACAGTTTTCCTTTTGTTCTTCCTGCCCTTTTTTACACTCATCATGCTTTGTAAGAGCTCCACATAATTTCATACATCTTTCTGTTTCATAATTTCTAGAGTTTTCACTCAAATGTTTTTATATACCGGAATATGTGTGATGTAGAACCTTTTATAACACTAGAGCATTGGATTTTTCTTAGTAATGGATTTAATTTTGTACCTGACAGTCTATGTTTGAAACTTATAAGCATAAAATTGAAATACCAAACATACTTCTAAACCAGTTCTTGGACTTAGCACACTGCATAGAATCATAGAAGGCTTTATAAACATCTTCTCTCCCCCCTCCAGCTTTCCAGTCACTGGACTAAGATGATATTCATCACTCTTAACCTGCGTACCACATACTTTCTGATTCTCTTTGCTCTTTACCACACACTTACAAAAATATAGAAGGACATGAGGGAAATTATTTTTAAAATTGCTCTAGTTGTGTTAAGGAGAAAATTCAACAACACTGTGGGGATTTTCTCTGATATGGTCAGAAAAGTTTTGCAGACATTGGTAATGGCCTATGAGACAAGTACAGTATTTTTGTTTCCATTAATCTGATATGATTTTGAGATAATTCCTTTTGGTATTCTCTCAAGATAAATACTTCTTGAAACAAAGTGGCTGCCACATTTCTCATGTTGACATTGGCCAGATCCTACCTTCTTGAAGTTTTCTGGTACCTTATTTCTCCAGTAATTATGTTTAATATAAGCACTGCAAATAGAATTGTAAGTTCTCAGAAAGGGCTTCTTATTGGGGAAATTATGTCTAGAAGTATTGCTTGGCTTTTCAAGAGTGCTTCCATTAAATACCAGTTTCAATGAATTGAGTATTTACTGTGGCAAAGTCTAAGGGATTTAAGTGTACACATTCTGCAGTTTAATATTGTATTATAGATTTTATTGGACTTTGCACATTTTGATCTCCAGAGTAAAAGAAAAAAAGAAAAAGAAAAATTTATATAAGTTATTTATTAGTTAATCTGTCAAAACTCATTTAATCAGGAAGCCTCTTTTTCTACTACAGGCTTTTCCCTGAAATGTAATTTCCTAGTATTCCCAGGTATTCTAAGGTTACATTGCAACTTAACCTTTCCTCTGTTACCCTTTCACTTTCTGATTAGGGGATGTTTAAGTGACAAGATGGTCCCACAGATGAAAAAATCTGTCTCCTTTAAGTTGGTGAGAAATAGAAACATGCTAGTTTGGTGTGTTTACAACTTGGTGTTCTACAGCAGCTGAAGTTTAAAGGAGTGGTCTTGCTCTCTTATTTTCTTCTGCGATTTCTACAAAAATGGTTTAAGTAAAATGCTTTTCTTGTGTTTGTTGCACATTATTCATTCACATTTTATGATTCAGTGGATTAAAGCTGGTATGAGCAAGGTTTTATGGATAACCAGAATTCAATTACTGAACAAAAACAGAAAATAAAAAACTTCAGTTTAGATTTAATGAGGTTTAAATTTCATTGGTATTTACTGAAACACCCATCTTCTCCACCCACAACACTGGATTCAATAACAATTCTTCTTAGTACAAAACAATTCCATTGAAAATAAAAAAGTACTGAATTGATGCAACACTAAAATCATATCCTGATGGTACCCTGAGGTAATAAAGAGCTTGTGAAAGAATACAAGGTTCTCTTCCCTTGGGAATGGGAAAACTTTCCAGCAGCACCTGAATCACCCCTGATAGCAGTGATAGTAATTCCTGGTGATGCAGTATAAACCCAAAAAAACATTAATGCAAACATCATACTTAGGAAAAACAAATGTTGATCCAGATCTTCCACATAAAACTCTGTATCTAATCACCATTAACAGTACTAGTATATGTTTAGAGATATATGTTTTGGTTGTTTGGTAGCACAGGGTATAAATTATATTGTATTTTTATTTTTTTGTTTTAGAAAATACATAGATCTCTTTTCCAAATAAGGACTGTTTGATTGAAAAACTAATCTTGACTTCTCTCCTGTTTGAAAATGGCACATCCTCTTTGGCTGGCATGACATCTTTCTAATGTCATAAAACTTCAATGTTTTGAAAGGAAAGGTCATTCTAGAAATTTAATATCTGACTAGAAAAGATCTCTTCATCAGTGTTTTTCTCCTTTGATCATTTAATTGTCTGTATTCCCATAAATATGCCTAAAGAAGAACAGGATAGATCAGTCAAGCTCAATTTAGGTCTTTGGCCAAGATCTGAGCAATTATAAAGATCTGTGCTATTTATAACACCTTCTAATACTATCATTTTCCAGGTTCTAATGTCTGTATCTTCTCATTTCATATAATAAAAAAGCCCCTGTGCAGTTCTGTGCATCTGCTTGAATTAGATGACTTAGTTATTTCTACCTGCAGGTAAATTTATTGTAGTACTATTATGCACATTGGAAGGATCACAGAATAAAGCCTGATCTAGCACAATGTAGTTAAGAGAATTAAGCATATGTACCCTTATATTAACAGAAATCTGCTTAAACACCTTTCTGGATTCCTCATGCTACTCTATAAATAATAAGCTAAATAAAATTCTGTTTTTCATTCGTATCTTCAGCCATCAAGTAAATGGTACCCACTCCATATTGTGTTACCTATAAAGTAGAAAACATTTTATATTAAAAACCATATGCATCCTGCTTTCATAATTACTTTCAAGTAAGAAAGCAGGATCCTCGCCAACATTTTTTTTATGACCTTATAATATACAGTATGAGAATATAATCTTTAGTTACAATGATAAGCAGAATTTCCATCCTACTAGACTTCAAAGGAAGAGTTTCACCTTTTTTTTTGTTTTATTACTGTTATGGAAGAGTCACAACATCAAAGATGCTTGGGTTCCACTTGAGGGATTTCATTTCTACAGTCAGTGCTTTAAAAACCCTCTTTTGAGAAAAAATTAGCAACAGCAATCTGTAATATTAATAATCGTGTTAAGCATCTCCCAAGCTGTAGCACCACATTAACATTTTATCAGCCTTCACTCCTTCCCCTTTTTGCTGGTTTCATGATTGTTTCTGAATATTGTTTTCAAATCTCGTAAACACATGTAAACACCTAAATATCCCCATGTCAGAGCAGTCCATAAGTTAATTCTCCTGGTTCAAAGATGAAGCTGTTCATAGGTGTTCATTAATTTTTGCTGAATCAGTCAGGACTTGACACAATATAGAGCAGACACCTGCTAGGGACAGGGTTTAGCACTGAACATGGTGGTGTTATTTTGCCAGTTGGACTTGATGATCTTAAAGATTTTTTTCCAACCTAAATGATCCTATGGTTCCATGATTCTCATACTGCCATCTATTGCAATTTCTATAAGATATAAAAGAGCAAAACTTATCATCCTGCCTGTATTTCCCTTTGAAAAGTGTAGGCTGTTTTCTATCAATCTCAAAGTGAAAGAAATCCTATATATTATTTTTGTTACTATATTGAATCTATTTTTTCCCACCTAAGCACAGTTATTATGCCTGAAAATTTTGTATGCTTTTCCAGGTACAACATTTGTTCAAATAGAAGCATTCTAAAAAATGCTAATGCTAATTTTTATTCTTTTTATCAAAAGTGTGTGCAACTAGAAGATAATGTGGAACTTCTTAATATTGAGGTGTCCAGGAAAAAATGTCCAATTGTAATTGTATATAGGTTTTTAACGTATATTTATTGAATTGTTTATTTATTTGACAATTTTATGCATGAAAAGTGTGCAACTTACATCCCTTTCCACCTAGTTCTTCATGCATCACTTTAAAATTGAATGGGAATTCAAGGATTGCTGTGTGACCCTCTGAAGAAAAATTTTGTTTAGAATTCCCCAGGTAGAATAATAGTTATGCTAAGTTCTAAATTCCATTAATAACCAATGTGTCTTTATGTCAGGATCTGTCTGCTTGTGGACAAGAGAGACCACATTTTGCAGTTGTGTATTAAAAATCTGAGTATCTTCTCACTACTACAGAACCCCAATTAAAATCTAAAAATCAGTGAGCCACCATAACATATAAATCACCTGAAAATGCAGGTTGCAGGAGTGTAATGGGAAAGGGGGAGTAGGTAACATTAATCACAGTCTTCTCTTGATTTGGATTTTGCAAAAACCATTGTCTGTTCTTCAGCATCCTTCCTGCCTTTATGAGGTGAGGTTAAAGGAGTTAGTCAATTATGGACATCCAAGGGCAAGGGAAAATTACTACAAGGTTCTTTACCACTCTCTGTATTTTTAAAGTATGTTTTTTATACCAAACAAGAAATTACTTCCTGAGAAAATGCAGAGGACATCTCAAGGCATAAAACACAAAAGAGTAATCTTTGGTCTTCCTAAGATTATGTATATAATTTTTAATAAGATTAATCTCTTTTTAATTGGTATCCATTTGAATTAATGTGATTTATTTTGTTCTTTATTTTTTTTCTGTGGTTGTATTGTTTGGTTGTATTGTTTGGTTTTGAATAAAACCAAATAATCCTAATTGATTAATGTGTTTTGTATTAGTTTTATCTAAAACACTCAGTGGGGAAAAAAAAAGCAAAACAACAATATAATTACAAAGCTGACTAAATTCCTTTATTGTATACCCTCAGAAAAAACTTTCCTGCTGTTGATTAATACACAAATTAAGTTAGAAACATCAATAATATATCCTCTGCACGGGACCACCCTGTAAGTTGTCTTAACACCCAATCTGAGCAAATAGCACTGATTTCATTCAGCTGCAGATACAAAAGTTTAGAACAAGACTCATAAACATTAAGTCTCATCACTAAATAAATAAGTAAAAGCAAACACCAGAGAACTCATCTCTCTCTGATGCTTCAGGAACCACAGACCAAATCTAATTTGTTTTGTTCAGGTGTGTAGTCTCTCACTTAAGTGCTGGGTCAGTCTGGGACAAGAAGCCTTGCAATTCAAAGGAATTGCATCTAAAATGGATGTAATAGGATAGTAAGGATAGTAAATGACTCAGGATAGCAAATGACTTTTGCTAATGGAATTCCAATGGCTGACATTATGGCATCTCTGTTAGTCTGTACATTTATTTGATGAAGTGTGCAAATCATTACACAGAAGAGAATTGTTTGAAAATAAACATCAGATTGATTTAAGCACTATCAGGGGTAAAAAAAAACAAAAAACAAAAAAAACAACTCAGCAAGAATACTTTTAAAATATTTTTAATTTGTTTTACTGTATCTAAAGCAGAAATTAAGACTCTATTCTTATACCTGTTTTACTCCTCTTCTTAAAAGAGTTTACAGGATACAACACAAAGCATTTGACCAACATTTACAATAATTCAGCTGAGAATTTCAGATGGATTCAGAGCTTCCCACAGGTAGATTCAGCAGTACATAGTGCAGCTTCTATGCATTATTTCAAACTAAAATGATTAACATCTGGGGTGAAGAACCTGCTCATACCAGAAACCACTCCCAGAGAGCTCTGGTCATAGAATTGACTAAACTGTACATAGATAATGCATCTGTAATTAGTAAAACCTGCTGCAACAGATGAAAAATTGATTACCAGACAGTCCTTCACACATAACTACAATAGTTAGGAGATATTTTGTACATACTTTAGGATGATCAATAGCAACAGATGGTGCCAGTGCTGAAGTGATCAAATAGGACCATGGGCCAGCTGGGAATAAGAATTCAACAAGAAGTGCTCCATGGAGCCTCAGTGAATCCAGCTAGAGTCACTGACACGCTGATGACACTGATTGTCACCATCAGGACAGCACTTAACCATCCTGTTCAAAAGAGTCACTTCTCCTTGTGAGCTTTATCCTGTGCAGGAAACACCAGTAACTACATAGTTTACCAAATACTCTTTGCCAGCTGTAATTCAAACATTTTAACT
The DNA here is from genome assembly GCF_971803275.1 of Cyanistes caeruleus. NCBI lineage: Eukaryota > Metazoa > Chordata > Aves > Passeriformes > Paridae > Cyanistes > Cyanistes caeruleus. The sequence continues at coordinate 126,680,480 of NC_141701.1, forward strand.
ACAATAATGAGAAAAAGTGGAGAATTAACACTAAGTATTCAGCATGTTTTATATTCCTCATACATAAGACAGTTTTTTTTATTTCATAGGCATTCACAGCTGCTCCAGTGAGTAATTCTGAACAGTCACATGACTGCAGGCAGATATTAGACTTAACAAAGACTTAAAGGCTTTTTTTTGCGTGAAGATTTTATTTCAAGAACAGTATTTATGGTTTCTTAGTTAAACTTAGAGGCAACCAAGAAAGCAGAAATGAAACAAAGAATCTAAATTTCTATGCTTTGCTGCTTTATTCTCCTGTAGTAAAAAATTGCTCTTGAGTCATACAATATTCCAAATCTTCAGTACTGCCTTTTACATTATTGGTAAGTGGGAAGAAATTAATTTAACTAGGTCTATATGCCTCTAACACAAATTTAATTTTGCAATTGTCTCTTTCAGTGGTTTCTATCATTCTGAACTGCTGTAATCAACTGACTAAGGAGACATGAAAATACAGCCGTATCATAATTATGGAGACGGGCCTGCTCCTCTCTGATTTTGTAACAAACCGGGGAATCTTAAGCCTGAAGTGTAATGTTCCTCTCAAAATAATTCAGTAGTTGCCCATGAAGAATGCTGTGGGTTTGATCCCAAATTTCTAGATACTTCTCCCTCAGTGATGTCCTGCACCACACCTCACTGTCCCCAGATGATGCCCTAAAAGGAGAATTTCACTGCAACAAGTGCAGGATGTGTTGATCAGGATGTGTCTATGTGCCTAAGACTTCCTGAAAGGTTTTATCTGGTAGTCTTATTTTTAATATCTTTGCTAGCTTTCACTTTTCTTATACAAGTCAAATTAATCTCATTTGAGTTTTCACACCAGTGTGATTAATTATGTTGCACAACCTGTTTGGTGCCTGCTTCTGTACACAATGCTAAGACTATAATGCTGTAAATGATTTAGGATGGAAGGGACATTAAAGATTATCCCATTCCAACCCCCCTGCCATGGACACCTTCCACTGGACCAGATTGCTGAAGACCCATAAAACCTGGCCTTGAACACTTCTAGAGGTGGGGCATCCATCACTTCTTTTGGTAACCTGTTCCAGTGCCTCACCAATTTAAGTGCAGCTAATACCCCATCCAGGCTAAACCCACTCTCTTTTGGTTTATAGCCATTATCCCTTTTCCTATCACTGTGTGCCCTTGTGAAAGGTCCCTCTCCAGTTTTCTTATAGGCTTCCTTTAGGTAACAAGGCAAGGCTGCTATATGGTTTCCACAGAGCATTCTCTTCTCCAGACTGAATGATACCAATTTTCTCTGCCTTTTGTCACAGGAGAGGTGCTCTATCCCTCTAATTATCTTGGTACCCCCCTCTCTGGACTTGCTCAAACAAATCCATGAGATCCATGTCCTTCTTTTGCTGGGGTTCCCAGAGCTGGATGCAAAACTCCAGGTGGGGTCTCAGCAGAGGAGAGCAGAGGGACAGAATGCCCTCCGTGGCTCTGGATGGAACCCAGGACTCGTTCGGCTCTCTGAGCTGTGAGTGCACATGGCTGGGTCATGCCCAGTCTCTCATCCACCAGCACCCCCAAGTCCTTATTTGCTCTCAAACCCATTCACCCCTCAGCCTGTTCTGATAACAGGGCTTGTCCTGACCCAGATGCAGCAGCTTGCACTTTCCATGGTTGAACATCATGGGCCCAGTTCTCAAGATTGTCCAGGTTACACTGGATGGTATCTCACCCTCCTGGCCTGCCCACTGCATCACTCAGCTCTGCCTCATCTGCAGACATGCTAAGGGTGCTCTTGAGCCCTATTTTGATGTCACTCACGATGACACTGATCCCAGTATGGACCTCTGAGATATATTGTATCCCAGATGCCACTTCACAGAACACATCAGACCTACTTTTGGCCATTTTGGATTCAAACCAGGAAAACTCAACTAGTTTTCCCAGTCTCAAAAATGGTCCTAGAAATAGCTCTTTTGTGCAAGGATGATATCTTGCCACTACTGAAGGGCAAATACAAAGTTTACGAGATAATTTGGATATTGTCTAATAAGAGACACTTTACTGGCATTAGTTTCAAAACAGGTAAATATTTTCAGTTTGAAAGATATGCCACAGTTCCTGACAAACTTTATTTGATACAAAAATAATCATTCCTGCAACTCCTTTCAGCAAATTAGAGCTTAGAATTTAAATAAATTCACTTTCTTCACTGTTCAGATTTCCAAGTTCATCTTTGTTGCATGGACCTCTCCTAATATTATTCGGTGATCTCCCTTTAATGTGCTTCCTCATTATCAACATTTATCAAGTAATGCTATTGCATGGACAAAAATATTATGGGATTTACAACAATTTTGTATTCATTCATTCACCCATTATAACGTATTATAGTATAGATGTTGAAAAATTTACAGGCAGTCCCACATAAAATCACAAAAATCTTCATCTTCTACTCTTCCAATACTGTTTTTCATTAGGAATGATATATTTTTTTCTCTGAGATTTCCTTGCAAATAGAGAAGTTTATTTACAGTTTGATCTGCCCAGTTTACTCAGAACAAAAAAAGTCTTGTAATTTGGTATTAACAAGTGATTTTTGCTTACCAGCAGTGCAACACCCACTTCCTTCATTGGCCATTGTTTCTTGACACCTCCTGGAAGAAGGATTTTCATTTACCACTTTTTGAAGTGGTAAAGGAGCCAAGAATATAGACAGTTTAGCTAGTTTTTTACTTAGTTAGCTTTTCATCCTGTCTAGAGAAACATAGACATAAAACAAATAACAAAATCTTTAGACTTTCTAATTGTGATACTCCTGTAAATACCTTATCCAATTTGTCACTTATGTCACTAGCCACATGATTATTTGTGCCCATTTCTATCTCAGAACAGCCAGGATATTTTAACACTCCCATATGACTTTCTCTCCAGTGAATAGTAATGCAGATTGTTTATTAGGCTAAGAGATTACAATACCATCATGGACACAGTCTTGATTGTATGAATGTTTGCAGTGTGTGAATAATATATGTTGTGAATCAAAAAGAATGTGTTGTTTTACTCCAAAGTAACATTTGCAAACACTTTCAGCATTGTTTATTCATCTTTGCCTATAACATTTGGTAAATGTTGACTTCTAATATACAACTACAGTAAATATTGAATTTGTCTCACCTTCTTTAATAGTTTAAATTTACAAGGCGATGAGTTTAATTACATGGTTTACCTGAGGATCTGGCCTTGTTTTTAATTTCTTTTTACATTTTCTCCAGAAGATGGTTTTGTTGAGAATGAAGATCATAGATTCATAGAATCATTAAGGTTGGAAAATATCTCCAAGATTATCAAGTCCAACCATTGCCCAAACACCTCCATGCCAACTAAATCATAGCACTGAGTGCTATGTTCAGTTGCTTCTTTAATACTTTCAGAGATGGTGGCTCCACCATCACCCTGGAAAAGATGTTCCAAAACAGTGGTGCCTACTTGCCTCAGTCTTTGCTACTGTGTTTTATACTCTCTAAAGGAAAAAGAAGACAAATAAAAAGGTATTTCATAGATGTAATAAATCCAGCATTTTTCTTTTCCTTTATCTCTGGTATTTTGGAATATGTGATCTAATTTTTAAAGAGAACACAACTTTTTTATAACAAAAAGTTGTTTCAGTGTAATATAGTCTTTTCTGGTAGCTTCAGCTGGCAAAAAAGGTCTCCTGCCATTTTCCTCTATTCATTTCCACACAAACAGGAGAGTGTCTGAGTTTGTCACTGAGACAGTACTGACTACATGTGCTATATAAAATAATTCTTGTGCTCACTCTTACTGCTAATTATGTTTTTTTTCCTAAAATCTCCTTTGAGAATAAATAATTTAACCCCCAAGCGACCTAGCGCCTCATGAATTGTGTTCACGCCTCACTTTTTGATTATGGTAATGCCACTGATAGCATCAACACAATAATTAATAGCAGGTTTTGTCAATTTTCTGCTTGACAAATTCCTCCCCGAGCCTTACCTACATCTTACCACATCATACAGGATTACATTTCTTTCCTTTTCCTTTCAACATCCTTTCACTTTTCTTGTCTATGTAAGTGCATATCTTGCACTAGATTTTCAACAGTGTTTACTTCCTCCATCTTCAAGTGAAATAAAAAGGGTTTTCAGGGCTCCAAGGTTTCTGTTTTCTCATTCTCAATGTTTAATAATACCTTACCAGCAAATTCTTCCCAAAAGAAAATGAGGATACCCTGAAACAGTTTGGTTTTCAACTGCACCTTAAAACAGCCAGAGCACAATAGGTTAAACAAAGATATTGACAGTTTCAATTTACAGCTGGCAATAGAGAAATTAATGATAGAGAAAAACAGGAAATGTCCACAGCAAGACCCCCATTATCTAGCAAATTATTTGCTTTCAAAATATATTAAAATCATGCAGATCTTAGTAGGACTGGCTGTAGCACGACACTTACCTGCCTCCTGGAAACACAGTTAAAAAGGCAAAGTGTGTCTCATTCCACTTGTGATTTTATAATGAGATGTGAGCCTACATTAAAGAGTAACATGTTTGTTTTCTGACTGAAATTCCCCAGGTATTCTGGGATGCCAGGCAGCCTTTCTATCTGTTTGTGCTACTGTTAACATGTTTCATAAATCTAATTCAAATGCAGCCGAATCTTTTCCATTTGAAAGAATCAGGTTTTGAAGCTAGACAGACATCACCTGCATGAAGTGGTTAATTATGTTGTGGCTTTCAAAGGCAATCTTAGTCTAAATTATTTGCTGCTCTGAGAGAGAAGGGTCACCTATGCACCACAACTAGAAAGGAAAGAAGGCATTTCTGCTGTCTGTTCTGTCTCCATTTTGAGTGCAGGCTGCCTGCTGATTATTCTGCATTCGCTTCTCTAAAAAGCTTATTAATATGGTCTAGAGGGAGACTGTCAGAAATGGCAGACTGAATCAAGGGATTTTCCTTCAACATCCAAGTGACATGCCGCAGCAAGAGAATTAAACAGATGACTAACCAGTGCCCTTTTGTCTGCAGATGAAGATGGGATTGCCAACTTGTAAACCAGTGACTGACATTTGGGTGGATTAAATCGTCCTGTTATTGTACTGCTAGTTTCTAATCACTGGTGCTTTCTTGATCTCAAGTGCCTCGGCTGAAAGCCTTCTCAGTTCTCTGAGACTTGTTTGCTGAAACCCTCAGCAGAGTTTTTGCTGTAAACATTTATCCATAGAGAAGTAGTGCTCTGACACTGACTGAGGAGAAGAGTTGGCTTATAGGTATTTAATTAAAATGTTAAGCAGAAAAAAGCGTTAGTGTCAACATTCACAAGTGCTTTACCATAGCTGTGGGTTGTTATAATTGAGTTTTCCTGCAAATGCTTTTCCCACCCCCTTTCTTCTCTAAGAGCTGGAATAGCTTGAGGTTTGCTTTGCCTCATGCTGTTAGTTGTGGCTTTGAGACTGTGCCCCATGCTGTCAGTCTCTGTTTTCTTTCAATCTGGTTGTTAGCTTTAATTTCTAAAATCAAGATTGGATGGCAACAAAGGCCTCTAATGAAAAGTGGGGGAAAAATCATTTGTTAAACAGCCTTAAGAATTCTTATGTACAGCAGTGTATAATGTGGTCAAGCTGATTGTGTTCTCATCTTGTAAACTGTGCTTCTTACCTTGTAATTAATATTAAAAGAGAGAATAGTCTGTTCAGGAGCCAAAGGTACCATGACACCTGCAGAAGTTTTTTCCAGTTTTCTATTTGTCACCATTATGGTGTTTCTAATTTCAAAAAACTTCACAGAATGCACTGTTCCTCCAAAACTGATGTTAGAATTTGCATTTAGAAAGTAGAGGGTGTCACATATTTATTTGTTGTCGGTCATTTCAACAGGATACTACTTACCTAAGTACTGCTTTATTTAAAATAATATAAACCTATATCTCCTAGCTTGAAACTAATAAAAAAGCACAAAACAATGCCCTTCAGAATACTTTATTGAATGAGATCTCTAAAAAAATATGCTTTCCTTTCCACTCTCTGGGAAATCTTATTCCTAATACCTCAAATGCATATTAAATTTTCAATGTAATGAGTCAAATAAGACGTTATTGTTCCCTGAAGAAGACAGGAAATTAAAGATTTATTTACATCTAACACATAACATCTTAAGTCATGGAAACAACATTTCAAAAGAAAAAAAAAAAATAGCTGCCATTTCTAAATTGCCTCTGGCATTCCGGACATAGAATACCTAAATGACAGAAAATTTGTAAAAACGCATTCTGGTCTTCTACATTGGTAGTTATGGATTTATACTGTTAGCCTGAATTCCCCACCTTTCACAAACAGGTAAATGGGAGACTGTCTGGCAGAATGTACTTTAATATAGTCAGCTGCCTATTACCAGGAATCTTAACTAAAAAAAATAATGTTTTAATATAGTATTTCCTCCAACTTTTCTTGCCCTTCTTAGAAAGGAAATTCAGATTTATGCTAACACACAGCCATTGTGGGAAAATGCACTTGAGCATTTTTTTTCTCACCCTGTGGCCTCACCTTCCCATCCATCAACATGCCGTGGGGGGATGCAGTCAAGGAACTCAGGCACTGCAGTTGGTACCAGATACTTCTTGCTGCTGTTAACTGTTTCCTCTTTCTGCTCTTGACATAGGAGGACAAAGGATGAATACTTCCTTCCAAAGTACTTACAAGACGACCTGGGCAGACCACTGCTCTAATAAGCAGAGCAGAGCTGTTCTATAGATATGACGTGAATGATCATGGCAGAATTAGAGCCCAAACTCAATTCCATGTGACCTTGAGCACTTTGCCATTTTTATGCAGTGGTAGGTGTAGACAAATACAGGAATATCAGCAACTGTGCTACCCCCTCTTAAGTCAGGGTGTTATCCCTCTTCTGTTGTACAATCACAAGGTCTACTGTTCAAAATCACTAGAGATGAATCTCTTCCTCTTGCTACTGCATTTATGATGGGAATAACCACATTTCCCCAGCATCCCGAGCCTTTAGTAGTCTGATTTGCATACCTGTGCAAAACATTGTAGATACTTTTTGAGCTTGTTAAATAAGCTTTTGAAGTATTATTAGGAGATGAAAGTCACAAGTAAAGCTTAAACAACAAGAACAAGCTAGCATTACTCTTTCATTCTGTAAAAAAACCCAAACAAAACTAGATGCCAGTAATGGAATAGCTTGAGAGAAAAATCTCTGAAACCTTTGAAAAGGTTTCTTTAGAAGGTGGAAAAAAAACCCCAACTCAATAGAATGGGTTTAGCTACAAAAGGTGCATGAATTCTATTTAACTTTATTTTTTCTTCTTTGTCTACACACACACACACACATACAGAGTTTAAATCATATGTTGTATTTTCAGCAAAACATACATCCTTTTGTGTATTAAGTCATGACCTAGCTTATTAAGATTGGACTAGCTGAATAAACATTTATTTTAACCTCATATGACTTTCTAAGAAACATTGTTTCTTTGGGCATTTTTTTGTCAAAGACTTAAGAGGAAAAGAGTAGGACACTTTAGCTAAAGACTGCATTTTGATTTTTTTCTTTGTTTTTATTCCCTATATGTTCATTAAATTTTTTTGTAAAAGCAAAAGTATTCCACCTGTTACACGTACTTGAATATTTCTTCTTGAATAACATGAAAATTCTGAACAATCCTAATTCACACTATATTTTTTTTCCTACAATTTATTTTTTATTTAAGTGTTGGAATAATTAGGACTGAAAATGTATTGAGCATTCCTACCACAATTTTGAAAGAAATTCTAATAAGTTAAAAAACTTTTGGGATGTGAATTGTTTTTTGATTAAAAGCTATGGACTTACACACCAGTGACTAGCTTAATTAGGAAAGATACTTTAATTAGGAAGGAAATTGTTCTGATGTCATGTTCTCACCGCTTTCATTACAAGGTAATGCCTAAACTGTGGTAAAGCTATTAGAAATCTGTTAAAGCAAAAGGATGATATCTCTTTAAAAATTGCATTAGCAAGCTGGGGAAGTCATTAGTATACAGCTGTAACCCTAAGAGTGTAAACTTGAAAGAACTGTTTATTTTCTGCCTTGCAGCTGTGTGTAAAACCCACTGAGAGAAACTTGTTACCAATTACTGGTTTAGAGGCTTCAAGTAAAGACAGCAGGTACCAAGAGAGTAAGATGGTCTAGCTCACAAATAACTATACAACAGTGAAATTCCTTAAGAACAGCTGTTAAAGGAAAGGAAGTATAACTGCTGAGAATGAGGAAAAAAAAAAAAAAATTGTTCCTATGTCAGGAACTAAGTAAAGCAAAGTAAGATGTAGGGGATAAAATTAGGTAGCTGAGAGAAGAAAGGTTTTTCACCACAAGATTCCATAACAAAGTTAGATCAATACTTGCAATCTAGGAAACCAATATGATTCAAACAGTATCCGAGTACTTGTAGTATGGAATTGGAAAGTCACTTCTATATATCAGGTACTTTGAAGAATATATTGAAAAAGGCAAGGACATTTTGTAAGTGTAAGAGAAGCCATCGACCTCAACTGTTGCAAATAAGATCAATCTCCTTATTGGAAGAAAGTCAGGTCAATCAGGGAGAAAGTATTTGATGACACTAAATGGAAAGAAAAAAACCCAAACAACTATTTGGGTCATACCAAGAAAATGAGCACATAAATGAGAAATAACTGACAACCCTGAGGAGAAAAGGCAAGAAAACCTCAACACACAGAGGTTATGTATGGGTTCTCTGCTGTACTCTGAAAGAAGGGCTTGAATACCGGGAACTTCCCTCAGCCATAAACCCCTTCACACTGTAGTTCCTGAGTCATTAGCATCTCACTTTTCCCTCTCACTCTCTTCCCACGGAGCTCATGACACCATTGGAGGTGAGAGAAGAAAAACTCTTCCCTTCCTCAAGCACATCTCTGCCTGCAATGGAAAGGCATCCAGAAAAAGAGAGAGAGAGCACACAACCAAGTGCTGCACAGCCAGACCGGAGGGATTTACAGCACACACCAATTGCACTGTACAAAACTCTACCACTCTCAGCTACACAGAGCCTGTGTGAGTGCTTCTCATTTGTTTCCCTGCAAAATAAGACAGTTTAACTGGTACAACCACAGGAGAATTTATGTGCTGAATTTCCTACTAAAGCTGATCAGGAAATTTTCCCAAAACCTGGGAAAGCCTTAGTTAGCTGTGTGAATAAGTACTTCATGCAGCAAGAGTAGATTCCTAAAACCCCTTCTTAATATTTTGGTCTACTTCTTTTTTGTGTTCCTGCTGTGAATATCAAAATGGCTGGATTGTTACCAGTTTAATATAAGCCTTGTATTCAGAGTAAGCAGAAGATAGATATTGCACTCAGAACCAGTACAATAGGGAACCTGGTTGACATTCTCATGCTTCTTTTACATCCTCATATCAGCAGGATGAAGTCCAGTTTATTGTGTTTTATGCTTTCACAGCATTTTTCAACAGAGGAGCTCAAAGTGCTGAACAAATATAAACCTGATAATAGCCCAGGGCAAAAAACACATAGTTTTATGGTATTTTTGCTTTACTGAAAATTAGAAATGGAAAGAAGTTTAAAGATAAAGTCTAATTCAGACAGATACTAAGAAGAAAGTGTGAAGAATGAGAACCAATAAAGACCTTAAGCTCCTACAAATTAGGTACTAGAATGTCCATTCTTCAGTTTGGAACCTCTGAATTCCTTAAAGTAGAATCTACAAAAGGTAGTTATACAATTTATTCTCCACTACATTGTATAAGAAAATTACTTGCATTAAAAGAATTGTCCCCACAAATGACATAGACCTGGAAGCTTCCTAAAGGAAACAATAATTCCTGTGCACCACTGGTATTTGCTAGTATAGTATTTTAAAAATCTCAGAAGTATGAATATCACAGTCAAGACAAAGGATACAACTATGATAGGAGTGTTAGAAGCACAAGACAAAATGAGATAAAATAAAAATCTGTTTGGATTTATTAAAAGAGGTAGGCACACATAGGGCATTGTATTAAAGCATAATGCTCCAATAAGAGTTTTGTACAAGACAAAAGGCTTCAAACCAAAAAAGTTTCTAAAATTTTGTATCTACTGAAGTCAACAGCTATGTATTCTCAGTATAAACTGGCTTGAGCAAAGAGAAAAATAACCCCACATCCTTTGGCATTGGTGGGCTTGCATCAAGCTCATGAAATGAAATTGACAGATTATCAAACATCTGTTTTCCTACTTGTTTTGGGGTTGTATGACCTAGTTTTTGGCAGCAGGGAGGCCAGAGAGGTGACGTCTGTGAAAAGCCACTAGAGGCTTCCACAACATCCAGCAGAACCAATCCCTGGTGGTTCTGAAGAAAGACATGCTGCTGGCCATGGCTGGGCTGAGTAGAAATGGTGGTAATGCCTTTGTGATAACAGATTTAAGAAGAAATCAAAACAAGGGTTGTGGCACAGTTTTAATTCCAGCCAGCAAAGAGGAGGAGGTGAGAACACGTGAGAAGAACAGCCCTGCAGACACCCAGGTCAGTGCAGAAGGAGGGGCAGGAGGTGCTCCAGGTGCCAGAGCTGGGGTTCCCCTGCAGCCCATGGTGAGACCATGGTGAGGCAGCTGTGTCCCTGCAGCCCAGGGACAGCCACGGGCATGTGGAGATCCATCTGCAGCCCGTGGAGAGGAGCCCACACCAGAGTGGGTGGGTGCTTGAGGGGAGGCTGTGACCCTGTGGGAGACCCATGGAGAGAGGGGCCCTGCTCCCAGGCTGGCCTGCACCCATGGCAGAGTGACCCATGTGCAGCAGTCTGGGGAGGACTGTTCCCCACGGGATGGACTCACCTTGCAGCAGGTCACAGGGAGCTGTAGCTCGTGAGATGAGCTCACGTTGGAGAGGTTCACATGGAACTGTCTCTGTGTCACCCCACGGTGCAGCAGGGGAATGACTCCTCTCCCAGAGCAGCAGGAGAAGCCACGGGTGAGGAACTGACCATAACCCCCATTCCCTGTCCCCCTGCACTGCTGGGGTGGGGGGTACAGATGGAAGGAGCGAGGGGTGGGGGGAACGTGTTTATAAGGGCTTATTTTACTTCTCATTATCCTGCTCTGATTTTGTTAGTAATAAATTCACTTTATGTCTCTAAGTTGAGCCTGTTCTGTCTTTGTTGGTATTTAATGAAGGATCTCTCTCCTGGTCCTTATCTCAACTCACAAACCTTTCCTTGTATTTTCACTCCTCTTTACAGCTGTGAAGGTGAGTGAGTGAGTGGCTTTTGTGGGTGCCTGTCATCTGGCCAGGGTCAACCCATGACACTACGGCTACAGCACAGGGTTAAATTTTTGTTCTTAACAAGTCTTTCTTTGCTTTTCATAAAAAGAAAATATTTCAATAAAAATCAAGGGTTTTTTGTGTATAATCCATTGATGGCAAAAATCAAGCAATTACTGGATGGAAAATTAAAGTCATCATTGGGTTGTGCTATTAAAATATAGGTCACTGGTTAGAGTATATCATAAGTACACATACACTCTCTTAACCATGAGTTAGTATTAATCTGACAGGAGGATATTACATCTGATTATGCATTGTAATGATTGTGACAATAATTGAATTATTTCCAGTTTTAAAACAGTTTTCTTAAGATGGCTGTTGTTGACTTTAATGTTTTTTGTATGTTTTTCTTTAAAGTGACAATTGTGACTGCATTGGTTTTAAATGCACACTTAAAAGGATATTCTAGCGAAAATTCCTTGTTTACTTGAGACTGCTTAAATGTTTAATGACATTAGCTTCTTGCAAACGGTATTCATTTCCTGTATATGCAAATTTTCTTAATGTGAAACCCCCATAACAGGTAGAATGTAGAAAGTTAATGAAGCCATGTAATTACAATCACTATAGTGACTGCAGTCCCTGGAGAACAATAAAGTGATAATATACATGGGGTTTGACTTTCTTTGGAAACAACAGCTTATAATTTGAAAATAGATAGTAAAATATTTTCATTATCTTCTGCTGTCTCCTAAGGCAGATGGCAAGTACAAATAGATTATGCTTTTATTAACTTCAAAAATGGGAGATAATGCAATTAGGAAACATTTAATTGTTTTCCATTTTCCATGACTGGAACTGGACTAGGTTTAAACCCTTCTTTCAACTGTAGAGTAAAGCCAGGGTCAGTCTGACTTCAGCCTGAAAGCTTGTTTTTGCTCTAACACTGGAGAAGTACATTTGCAGATAACCAAGTATATGTCATGTTTACAATCACTTTAAACTATATAAGAGAGAAATCAAAAGCTAGTTAGAAGCTTTGAATTCCATTTAAGGAAAATATTTCAAAGGACGTATTTTGAATTTCAAATATTTAAGTACAATTATTAAAGCATTTTTGCAAAAAGTAGAAAAAAAATAGAAGTATTTGATGGCTGTTCTTATTTGGGGTTTTTATTATTGTTATTACTACTGTGAGGAGTATGCAGAGAAGAGGGCACAGAGAAGCTCCCTTTTCCAGCAGCACTGTCTGGGTGCAGCAGGACAAATTCTCCAGACAAATCTTCCTGGCAGCTCTGGGCAAATCAAAGTTGTCTCAGAGGGAGGATTTCTACACTCTCACCTCTTACCCAAGAGAATCACCTAACTGAGGAACCTGGTCAACCTGAGGTCTCTGTAGGGTAAGCAAAAAGAAATAAATGGCATTAATCTCTGCTGGCAGTACGCAAAATTTCCCTTAAAGGTGCCTGTTTCTTTCTATTGAGTGGACCTTTAACATGGGCACCTCAGAAAGATGGCCAAGATTTGCTAGTATTCTTGTATTTTCACTTTACTTTTGCAATTAATTTACTTCAATGCTGTGGAGAAACCACAACATTTTCCTGTGTGCATTCATTTTCTGCTCTCAAGCACACTTGTTTCTCATAATGGAAATTTTATATTTGGCTATTACAGAAGGTGCACTTGTACAGGGAGGTATCCTTTTCTTCACTTATGAATGGAGAATTCTTCCTTAAATGATGAAATGTTTTCTTTAGCAAAATCTGATAGTATGACAATATTTCTATAGGTTCCACTGCAATATTCCCATTGCCCACAACGTAATCTTGTGGCAAGGAGCACAGAAGTTCTCATGACAAATTTATGAGCTGGCATGTACCCTTCCTACTTTACTCCATATATAACTCGCCTGCTGTTTAAAGTGCTAGAAAAAATAATTTTTTTTGTTCTGTCAGCAGTGTGCTGCCTCCTTGTTTCTTTTTCTGACATTAACTTTTAAAATGGTAGTGCCAAGCAAGCAGGAATAGGTTGACTCAAAGCAGAGCCAGCAGCTGTAAATTACGTAGGTTGCTGTCAGCTGGGGCTCTCATGCAGCGTGTAACAGTCTGTAGCTGCAGTCCACAACATTTAACCAGCAGCAGTAGCAGGAACTGCAGGTCAATGTAACATGGGCAGCTCGTCTTAGTGATGAGGGTACAAATATTGAATACCAGCTAGTGCCAGACAATTTTCATGAGTGTTAAATCTAGGAGTTATTAAATTGGGTGCTGTTTACTGTATATTGACTGAAAGTGAGCTGCGCACCATGATGTCTTCTGGGTGAAAGTTTCCCAATCCTTCATATCCAAGACAAACTGGAAGTTTGTCACTGCTCCAATCCAGTTGAAAATTACAATTTTATTCCCCCAAACCAACCTGGTACGTAGCTAGGTCTTTGTTCACCACTTGGGACCAGGCATGTACAAGATGTGCATGGGGAGCCCGGGAGTGTTGCTGGTTCGAAAGCAATGCAAATTGGACAGTGAAGCTCCTGAAGCTTCTGCATCAAACCCAACCACATTAAATAATTCCATTGACTGAACTGCATTTGCATAAAATTTTAACTCAATTGTTATGAAGTACAAATAAGTGAGTAAAACTCCTGTCAGTTCTTGATCACACTAAGGAAAAGAACTCTATTTCCTAGATAAATTAATTGTTGTGAATTCTTCATCCACCTTAATTTATCAGTCACCTCGTTGTGAGGATTAATTAACATCAGCAAAGTACTTATGAAGATGAAAAATGCAGTCTAAGTATTTAGAAAGTGTACATATCTGTTCTGAATAGAATATGACTCTCATCAAAACTTTCCTCATTCTATTTCAGAAATATTCTGGTTTTATATGTATTGCAGCACTTTGGGAAGCATGGCTAGTTTGGTGTTTTTTCCACTAGGCTGTTCTCCATAAATATATATATATATCTTTGATACTTAAAGCAGAGATTTCTGATGGTACTTTTGTGACAGGTTTTCAGAGGGTTTTGGATTCCTAAACTTTAGTAACTCAAGCTTAGGTTTGCAGGCACTGACAGGCATCCATCTCAGACACAAAGAGGTAATCACTGACCGTAAGGCAGCAAAGTTCCAGTGTCCAGAGCCAAATCACACTTTTTGATGAAGAACTTTAGAGAGAAACCCTAAGTTTAGAAGAGGTGCCCATAATATATTACACAAACACAGATGTAGACAGCAATTCCTATCAAACTACTACTAATATTATGAAATAAATTAAAGTGGAAAATAGAAGAGTACATTAGCAGCAAAATAGCAAAGGTGTGCTAAATAATGTGCTAAATAATTCTTTTGAAAGAACTTCCCACACAAATATTTTTCAGATAATTTGAACATTTAGAGAGAATGTTGTTCTGCATTGATTGTTCTTTTGTTGAAGGGATGGAAAATAGGCAGTTTCTAGCAGTTACACTGAAAACCTGAAATTGTTTATCCTAGGCTATTCAGGAAGCTGATTTTACATGGAGACAGCTCCAAATTACATTGCCGGTATTGTTTCTAAAAAGTGAACAGCTCCATGTTTCAAAATGTTTTGAAGCTGTATCTCAGAAGAAAGCACACTCACCAGACAATCCAAGATATCTAGCAGGCCAAATTATATTTTTGACTATTTCAGAATATAACCATATCCTTCACCCACCTCTGACAGCTGAATCCAAAGTCCCCTAAAGATATCGGAGACATTCCCATGGATTTCAGTAGGATCTGGATTTTTGTGCACACATTTTTTGTTATTTTTCGTGGATAATCCAACTGATTAAACTTCCATGACTGGAAATATGTTATGCTTCATTGATACATAATAATATAAGTATCAGACCACTATAAATAATATTGATATCATTTATATTTTTATCCTATTATATTTTTTTATATTCTTATCCCATGGTAAAATGGGAAAGCAAGTTCTCTATGTTTGGACTTTTAGGAGAAGGAAATAATTTAGAATTGTATCATTTCAGATTTGCAATGTTACAACCAGTCATCTACACAGCAAGAAATAATTAATGTTTAGCTTGTCATTTAAAAGATATTTTAAGTGCACATAGAGATAATATAGACTATGCTAACTTCTCCAATCCCTGTAGAAAGATCCATGTAGATTTTGCTTTGGAGACTGGCACCAAGAAGTTAGGTAGCAACAAACGTTTATGACTTTTGTTTATGGTTTTGACTATTAATCTGAAACCTGTAAGGGAATCTCAGAACACCAGTGGAAAAAAAAACAGAAAAAGGATCAAGAGCAAAAAAACAAAATGGTTTTTGTCTAATTGCTAAGCCATCTGTGAAAATTTCCTTCCAACGCTGTGGACACTTATTGTAGTACCTGTATTTGTAACTCCATGAGGCTGATTTGTACCATGTGAAGGATCTCAAAAAAGAAAAAGCAATATAACAAAATTTAACATTCATGGCAGGGCGTATTTTGGTCACTACAGTCAGAAATACATGTTTTATTTTAGCAGTTTATTACTTTAAAATATACTTTACACTATCCAAGTGACTGTAAACAGCATCACCCTTCAAATTCATACTGGGATAGGATGGGATGGAAGCTGAAGGCTGTTTGCAGTGGTTAGACAATTACACAGAGGACTTACATCTGTGAGTAATGCTCTCATTTACTACTTCCATGGAATGGTTTCTGTTTTACTTGTAGAGTAAGCGAGAGAAGAATGTGCAGTGAAAATTAACAGCCACTTGTTAAAAGGTTAACATTCAGTGACTTAATTAAGGATTTTTTGCATTTTTAACCATTTTTTTAACAATTTTTTGCCTATTTTTATATGAACAAAACCTGAGAACTTACATATTGGAAAAGATAAGAGAATAATTCTGATGCTGTTTTAAATAAGAGAGCATGATTTTGTGTTGAGTTATATATGATTCATGACATCACATGGAAGATATTCAGATTATTTGGTAATATTGTCTTAGAACTGTGGTGCAGGTAGTAAGCTCATACCTCAACACTCAACTTTCTATTAAAACAGGTTGCCCTGGGCTTAAATGGAGTCCAGTGTTTTGAAAAGGGTTTATTAATACCAGAAGTTCACTTAACTGTCTTAACCTCACTTAAGCTTTTTGATGATCAGGTTTTTATTCTGCACAGTGCTCCTACTAATTCTTTCTTCTTAGATGCCTGATGTTTTGTACCTTGTGTTTGAACAATGTTTTAAGAAGTGAGAGATGCCAATACTGATGAAGTGACAAGCTTAATAATAAAACAAATGCAAAACAAATGCTGTTTACGTAATAAAAGAATTATAGGAGATTTTGGTCAAGTAGTCAAGTGATCAATGTATTATCCAATAGTTTAGATTAACTGTTGTTTTTGGTCAGAATTTTACAGTTGTGTAAGGCAGGTGAAAGGATGCTAGTCACCAGATTTTTTTTTTATTTCTTAATTTCCCCTGAAAAAATTAATTTTGAGCATTTAAAGTAAAAGCCAATACTGAAGCTGACATAATTTTATTTTTTTTTTTAAATCTGGAACAGAAAATTTATAGTAAAGCTCCCCAACAATAGAGTACATTTAAAAATAATTATATATGTTAAGCTGTCTTTACTTTGAGGATTTTTATCTGTGTTTACAATGAGATGTGTTAATAAAATGCATAGGAATGTTACAACCCTGTCTGTAAGAGCACCACTGTACATTAGACATACCCTGGTGTGAACAAATTAGGACGAGCAAAGGATAACAAAATATACTGTGCTGATAATCTGCTAGAAGATTACATTTATTTATTAAGTATAGCATGAAACTTCAGGAATGTTTAAAGCAGCCAGTGTGAACTTTCACAGCATGATTTAATAAAATTGCAATATATGAATATACAAACTGCTGGAAGAGTCATTACTTTCATTAAGAATATTACAGTGAATAAATTAACCTAAAACAATAAAACCTGAGAAGCAGATATATGTAAGTCATTTACATCTTGTAGTAGACTCATTTGGTGTAAAAAAGAATGAATGTATTATGGTAGAAGTTTCATTAGCTCTTGCATTTCAATTGACTTAGAAGCAACCATAAGAATACAAAGGCAATAAATATCATCTATAAACAAGAATACTGTAAAGAGCTTTTTCTTTTTTTAAACAAGATGTTCTGTGCCATTACACTTTAATAGTCATTTTACATTTTCAGTGTGAAAAAGCTAAGAAAGCTTGTATTGGTGCCATCAGCAGAACCGATGTTCATATTTTATATGACTATATTACATAACTCTCCATTAACCCTCTGAATGCATTGCCATTCGATGAGACAAGATCAGAAAGCAGATTATACCATATTCTGTTAAAGTCACAGTAACTTTATCTCTTCTAGATAAATTCTGTCTATGTTTGCGAAGCATTTTATGAAGTCTAACTGAAATATTCCAGGGAGTCTAATGAACACGGTTATTCACTGGCACCAGGAGACATTTTAGCATGTTTTCATTAAAATTTTGTTAACACCTGGGTAAAAAGGCTATGATATCTCTCTTGATCTCATTTTCAACAGGACAAGAAGACTGAAAGGATTTCTGGACACCTGACCCAGTGTCAGAATTGTTTCACACTGTGTCATTTCTAGGAAAAAAAATCAGTATAGACTTAGCTATGAGTTTGAATGACTTTTATTTTATTCTGCATCATAAATGATTGAGGAACCATTAAACTTCCATGACTGGAATATACATGGCAATATATATCTCATATTATATACAATGCCTTCATTTGATGCTCATCATCTGTGATCTATTGTTGTTCACGTGTGTGTATTTGGCAAACAATCCATCATGGAGATCACACTCAACTGTTTCTAAATCAGAAATATGTGAGGTATAATAACAGACAAACACAAACCTCAGCTAGTTTTTGCCATCATATATGTATAACTGTACTGTGTCTCAAAAAGAGAATAATTTCTAAGACATTTTAATAAAAACAGCTAAACCGTTCAATGACTGTGAAAATATTTATACCTTTCCATACTCAAAAAAGCATACAAACAGACATTTTAAATCAAAATAGTCTTTTTTTTAGCCCAAACTGACACTTGAAGAGAGGATAGTAATACTTCCTATAGAGAAATTATGCATAAAAACGTTAATCCCTTTGATAAACCCACCCATTTTCTAAGGTTCATAAGAGCACCTTGATGACTACCTCTAATAGTCCATGACTAGTTCTAGTTTCCCTTAATACTATTATATTTCTGGCATCCAAAATTCTTTGATAAAATATTTGAAAATTCATTAAGTATTTCATGACAAGTATTCTATCAAATACCTCACCTTGTCATGTGTCCTTTCAAGTTGATTTCTAATTTGCTTCATCACTTCCCAAGCAGAGGTCATTCAATAGCTATAAATATACAGATTATATGTATTTTTAGGGTATCAAATTCAATTATACTGCTTTTGAGAAGGGATTGACTGAAATAACATAATATTCATACTAGCAGTTCATCACTTATTTCTTGGGTTTAAGGGTTTCTGTTCCAGTTTCTGTATTTTCCTTTATGAATGGTAATGCATATTTCTCTGTTTGGAAGAACAGTTCAGATGCACTCTAAGATGTGTATAGCAACAAAGAAGATGAAGTCCACTGTAATTCACACATGTTCAGTATTCTGTTTTGCTTCAGGGTGATTGTTCTGCATCCAATAAATAAATTTTCTTCCGTATTGGCACTCAGACATGCACAAGATTTTAATATTTGAAACTGGTGTTATAAACCTGAAGAAACTGAGTTATTAACAAATTTTGTCATTCACCTATTTTTTCCTTTTTCAGATCACTTATGTCTGTAGTTAATACAACTTGATCCAGAACATCTCTCATGGGATTCCTCTAATATCCTCCTTTCTCCAAAGCAAATGAAAATCCCCTCTCCTATATTTTGTTAATCCCTTGGAGCACTGCTTTTGCTCATGGCTGGTTAAGATTCGTTGCTAAGAAACATGTTAAGGTTCCTGAATATGGGTAAAACTAAATAGTCTATCATGTGATTTTTGATTTTTCAATGAACTCTTGTAGATTAATAATTTTGTTTTCCCTCTAGAAAAGCCATCTGATCCTTTATCACTACGTGAAGTGTCTACTGAACCTATTATTTACTGTAGTTTCAACTAATTTACTCATTAGATGCTTCAGGCTTAGAAGCATGCAGTTCCCTAAATTTTCCCATGAAATCTTTTAATCTGTAACTGTTTTTGCAACCTTGCATCTTTTCTAGTGCAAAGTGGATATTCAGTAGATAAATTACAAACCACATCTCATATTCTGGCATTTTTCATGTTGATTTCTTCACAAAAAATGTCTAGTTATGGAGATATTGATACTCAATCCATCAGTTCTTTCTAAAAGTTGAAATGGTGGCACTACAAGCCAAAATAATTCATCCCACACAGAGGATGGGATCTAGATTGTCATAAGCCACTCTAAACAGAACACTGAATGAAATAATTCATTCTCCTTTTCTGTGGTGTCCTCATCCTCCTTGAGAACTCATTTTAGATCTTGATCTGTACATAAGTGCTACAGATTCTCTGGCAGGCTGCCAGGTTTTTTTTCTGTATTTGAGAAAGACTTAAAGAACTAAGTTTTCAAAATCTCTTTTTGTTTTGCCTTGTTATTGTTTACATCTATCTTTTTTATTTAATTTAATTCTTTTTCTAGCCACATGTTCTGCCTTTAGATTTTTTAATCTGCACTTTAATCTGCCATGGTTCTGGATCTGTTTATATACATATATATATATATATATATATATACACATACACACATTCACTTAAAGAGAATATGAACCATGATCTTAGATAAGATTCATGCTCCCTCTCTTTATTTCATCCTTTTAGATGTTTTCTTTTTCTAAGTTGTGTTGCATGCTGTCACAATGTCATCTGAATTCCAAGACTAAAGGAGTGAAACTGTATACAAATCACTTCAAAGGCTTGTCATATTGTCTCAGTTTTGAAATGCTGAGATTTTATGTACCACTGTAAAAAGTTTTTCAAGAATATTTTTCAAAATATTAAGCAGCTATGAATCAAAGTTGCATTTGAGTACAACAGCAAAATTTTATTGGAGAGCATCATACCTTTCTTATATTTTCGTAAAATGATGTTTTTATTCCTAAGGGATTATTGTTAGCTCTTTATACCAATGGCCTTTCTTTCCAAGCAAAAACTAGGTATGGTGCATCACTGTCCTTCAGGCAATCAGTTGTCACTTTCAGAAGGGATGAGGAAAAATACACACCTTTCCTATTACAAAAATGAAAGAGGCACCAAATTTGTTATACAGATACAGCTTTTACTAGTCTACTGCAGATTGTTCTAATTCTTCCAAGTTAGTGGATTTTTAAAACATAACATGCAAAGTGACTTTGCAATCAGCAACCTTGCAGTGCTCTACTGTTAACACACATATATGCATGAAAGAAAGATGTATGTACACTGTACGATATGTTTTCCATGACAAAGATTTATTTGCTCTTAATCAAAAAGAAAAGACTCTCAAGGAAATTTCCTTTTGGGTTTCATGGGTTCTTTTGATTTGGTTTAGTTTTGTGTTTGTTCTGGGCTTTTCTGCTCGCTTTTGTTTGGGTTTTGTTTGTTTGTTTGCTTTATTTGCTGCTTGGTTAGGATTTAGGGCTTCTTATTTTTTTTGCATTGGACAGTTTGAACAGATTAGCAGGCTAGTAATATTTAGGGAGAAGTATGAGCAGGTCTCTGTTTCACCTCATGTATCAGTACGTGTAGTCTTATATCTCCAGGTGTCAAGAATTCTGTCTATTTTGATCCCTTTTAAGCAGAAAGAAGTTAATTCAAAAAGAAAAATGTAAATATTATTTTCTCGGGCTAGGGCTTTATAGCTCCAAAGTATTTTAAAATTTTAACCATATGCAGACAAATCTCCATCCACTATAATGTAAAATACACACACAGATAGAGTGAGAGAATGATAACCTTGTGCTTTGAAAAGGATTTATTGGTCTGACATCAGTCCCAGACACCACCTAAACATCCAGTCACACTTTGACAGTATGATTGAAAATTCTACAATTAAAAAGAAAGTACATAAAATAGATAACACATTCTGGTTACAATACAGAGAGTCAGCTTACAAATCAGTCATCCTGAAACTAAGAACTAGCCTAGGAGTAATAGGGAAAGGTCATTAAGGTGAGAAGGTATGAGTGGAGTCAACTCCCGTGTTTGGAAATTTAAATGACTGCATTCATGGGAAAGTCTTTCTGCTTTGTCATACAAGATATGGGTAAGAATTGTAACCAGTAAATTCATGGATGTGAAGGATATGAATTTTCACTTCATACATCCTCACAATTATGGATATTGTTTAG
This sequence comes from Cyanistes caeruleus, assembly GCF_971803275.1. Taxonomy (NCBI): domain Eukaryota; kingdom Metazoa; phylum Chordata; class Aves; order Passeriformes; family Paridae; genus Cyanistes; species Cyanistes caeruleus. The sequence continues at coordinate 126,702,197 of NC_141701.1, forward strand.
CTTTACCTCTGCTAGAATTAACAACTCTGACATAATTAAATGAGACTTCATGCTTTCAGAAAGTGAAAAGATACTGTAAAGCTCTAACTCAGCTTCAAATCAGTTAATGGGACCCCTTCAAGACTCAACAAATTGGCTCATATAAAGTACAGATTGAAATTAAATTGAGACATTTAGAAAGTATTTTTCTTTGCATTCATGGTGCCTCCTCCTCATACAAAATAGAAAAGACCACGTAGTGTAACAAGAGTTGAAATCCCAAGCCTCTCATTTATTTTAATTGCATGGGCAGTCTGAGTCAGGCACTTTCCAGAGTGAGAAGACAGAATGATCACCTAGTCTGGGACTCGTCATCTAGGATGACTTGTCAGTGTGTTATGAATTCTAGATAGAAGGATGAATGCAAAGCTGGATCCTCAGTCTAGAGAGAATCCAATTCTTCCATAGATTGGCAGTGCAACATATGAATCTAATTTAGCAGATATTTCTTACAACTTCTTACATTATTTTACCCTGTTTACACCATGGCCTCCTTTCTGCTGACCAGGATACCTGAAGCCTACATGTGTAGGATGGGCTTTTAGCAAATAATTTCTCCATCTGTCTTATAAATTTTTTCTTGTGTGTTCAAGAGGCAGTTTCAAAAGATTTTGCTGATTCTATATTGAGTAGTCAGGGATTTATGATTGTCATCAAACAATTTCACAGCCAAGATGCAGGGAAAACATGCCATGAATTTTGAACTAACTAACAGAGATGAAACAAGAGGTAAAAAATTTCAGCTGAAATCTTTCAGCAAAGGAGTACTGGTGGAATTTGTATTAGTTGGACATGTTTTTGTCATATCACACCCTCTATTATTAACAAGGCAAATAATATTTTATTTCAAAATCTGAGCTATATTTAACTACTTTTGGGGCTTGGGATTTTTTTTTTTATTATTACAAGATAAAAAGTCTGGAAAAAGTTCATCAAAGAATGTGCAGTTTTTAAAGAGACTCAGTTTGTCCCTGAAATAAATTCATGTTTATTTACAGGCTTACTGTCTGTGTTATGTACTACACTGCAATTTTGACTGTTTCACTTTCCACACTTTGATTGATTCAAATGCAAATTAAAAGCAGCAAAAAAGATTATACACGTATAAAAAAAAAGGCAACTTTGATAACTTTTGGTTGAACTGAAACATTCTGGAAAAAAATTAACTTGGATTTGATTCTCACTGACTTCTTTAGACAATTAATTTGCTTTTGCCAAAGTTTTATCTAATCTTGTCAGTAGGATGCTTATTTATAGTGAATATTAATGCAATGTTATCTCATGAGAGAGATTATATTATAAATATTTATATATATATGTTTTTTTTATAGCCTAGTATAATTTTCTTGGCCAAAACTCATGGTAGAAAACAGATTTCTAACTCACTGATACAGAATATGTTAAGCCAAAACCCACTGAAAGCCTCCCATTAATATCAGGGGAGCCCTTTGGCAGATTCAGTGCATATTTTTGACCTCCATGTCTGCTGCCAGCAAACACGTTCTAAGCATGACAAAGGCATCTAAAAAGCAGCCAGATATACTGCCTGGAGCATGTTTCACTCTGCAGCCAGTTCCACAGCACCCTCCTGTTTTCCCATGGCTGCTGGACTAGGCAGCATCACTCCTTTGTGCCTTGTACTCACTGTTAAGGTCCCGTTATTAGAGAGATGCCTCTGCTCCAGTTAAGGTGCAAACAAGGCCATATGCCAAAGTCAAAAGTACAGATTTTACAGATTTTTAGCAGTAGATGTGAGATAGAAAGAGAGAGAGAGAGAGAGAGAGAGAGAGAGAGATTGAGAGAGAGAAAGAAATAGAAAAAAAAAAAATGGGGGGGAGAGAGAAAGAGAGTGAAAGACAGATTAAATAGAAAGACAATCACCACCCATGTATCCAGACTACATCCTGTTCATTCTCTTTCTTCTCAGTGGCAGGGATCCCAGAAAACACAGAATTCAGTGAGTTAATATATGTTCAGGTATACATGGCAATACCCAGGCACCTCTTGTGGGTGTACATAATGAACAAACACCTGGTGCTTTTAGTCTTCTGATAGTGTCACTTGAAGTACAGGAGGCTTGGTAGGTTAGGAGTGACATCCTCATGAAGCTGGGAAATGCACCTTGACCAGGGACCCTCCTGGATGACACAGAAGTTGGGGAAACCTCATGAGCTTTCCTCCCAGTTCTGACCCCACAACCAATTCTGGCTGGTGGGAGCTGATGAGGCACTTACCCATGACAAGAATCTTAGTGCATGAGATTTAACCAGCCTGCATCTAACTGAGTTAGATAGAAAGGGATATTTTGAAAAGCCTTTTTATTGCTTTAACTTTGGAGACTGAAAAACAGGAAAAACAAGACCTTTTTTTTAATGTTCTTTCATTTCCCTGCTTACAGAAATACTGCAAATAATCTGTGACTGCTATAGTTTCAATGGCCTGCTGCAATTTGCCATTTGTGACAAAGTTCAATAAATAGAAAGTGTAAAGTGCATCAAAATTATATTTAAGGACCCTCTTCATCTGCAGAAGACCTGCTTATTAGCTATATTGCACATTTAGCTCCAAGGGTTCTGATTATAATCAATAACTAATCAGAAAGTAACTTACACAAATGAAGTCCTGAATAATATACAACTGAGTCATAACCTTCCCAAGTACATAAATACTAACCCTTTTATTGAAAAAATATGCAGTTAGCACTTTTCCTCTTTTTATTGTGGCATCTGTTTCAGAAAAACAAATTTAAAAAGTGAATTTGCAGCAGTAGCCTCTGCTTTCAAGAGCTCTGGATCTACAGTAGTGTATCCACTTTAATCAGAAAAGTTGGAAAAGTGCCCTCTCAAAGACATGGTGCAGGAGAGAACATGCAGATGGAGCTGATTGGAATGTAAGATCCAGGGGTAGAATACATTTCTAAATAGGCAACCTCTGAAGTGGACAAAAATGAAGCAAAAATCCATCTGCAGAGCAAGCAAGCTAACACTTGTCTCAACTTGGAACCATAACTCAAATGCTGTAGGAGAAACTGTGGTGAATAGAGTTATTTATGGATGTCCAGGGATGAAAGCTTTGCCTGTAAAGAAAACCCACAGACACTCCAGCGAGGTAAGTACCAACAGTGTAATAAGATTTAATGTGACCATCAAAAGGGAAATAAAATGGAAAACTTTTTGATTGCACTTTCTATAGAGAGGGCAAACTGCAGGAATGACCTTTACTGTTAATGCCAAAATATTGAGCCAAATCCACTCCTGGTGTGACAATGCTGAATTCCAGTAAATTATGCCAGGGATGACCTTGGTCCATTCTGTTTACACATCTTAGCTATAAGCACTTAACAGTAGTCAGAGTATATTGTTTGAAGGAATAACTTTTAACAGTCCAGGGGTGAATTAAAAGGACTAAAACCCAAGAAACACAGCCAATTTTCCTGACAACTCAATTCAGCTTAGATTTAATTGAAATGACAACAACAAATGGGAGGCAATTCCTGCTCAAAAAATGGCTTCAGTATCCACTCAAAACACAATAGCATGAATCAAACACTCCACTACCGGAGAACAAAGCAAACCAGAAGGTTTCTATTTTCTTATGAGTACCCTGAAGGTAAAATTCTAGTACCTAACACTTTCTGAAATCTTCCTGCTTTATGTTTTTAACACTTCCATAGACAGCTTTTATGCCATTGCTTATTCAGCTTTTATCAGTGGATGTCTTGGTAGGAGAGCTGAAAATCTGCAATTCACCAAAGTATCAAGAAGCCATAGGAGGTTTACCTCATGTAGTTCAAACCAACAGTGATGTGCTGGTAGCAGTGCACCTGTGGTAACTACTCAGCCATTCTTCTTCTACATTGAACCAAAAAAATCAAAGGGTACCTACAAAATGCAGCAGAGAAACATACTGTAGTTCAGATATATGTATATCATAGTGCTTTATGGGCTTATTCCCAGGATTAATGGTTTCAGTAAAGCAGTGTATGACTTGAGACACTGTCAAACTGAACATAGAATATTCACAGTCATGTAGATTGTTGATCAGAATACTACGTTAATATTTTAGACAAGGCTCCCACTTTTCTAACATTTTCCTTTATCTGAGAATGAAAACTTATCTTGATGGCTTTCTAGTCAAAGAAAGAAGTTTGTCTGTTTGGTTCTTTATTTGTTTTTAAATTCAGATAAACTGATTCTGCCTTATTTCTCCAAAAACCAAAAAGCCTGTGTCAATGAATGGTCCGTGGTATCTGACTCCCCAGAGTTAAAATAGTTTCCCTGTATGGTACAAGTTTTTCACTGGGGAGTCGTGGGTCCCCACAGCAGCTCACAGTACTCTCACAGACCTGCCAAGACACCAATACGAGGGACAAGGTACTGGGCAGCAATTCAAACCATAGTTCTCTGATACTCAGTGACTACAAAGCAGAGGGCAGAGAGCCAAGAAGCCTCAAACACTCTTACTTCAAACTGCTCAGACTTCCCAGTCATTCCTTTAGCAGGTTTCCTGTTCTCGTTCTGTAGGCACTCAGACACCAAAGGCAGTCTGCAGAATTAGGCCACCGCTGCATTTTGGATCCCTTAGGAACCAGGAAAATCCTGTAAAAAGAAAATACCATGCAGGCTACTTCAAGTTTGGCCTATGGCTCACTGAGACTTCACCAAAAGTTTTCCATAATGTACTTGGACTTCATCAAAAATAAACCTTCTTATTCTAGAATAAACATTTTTAGTGTTCCGTTAGTAGAAAAAGTTCCAGCAATCAAAACATATCATTAATGGCAAATGAATGCACTTTTATCAGAAGTCTATCTTGATCTAATTTGTAGACAAGAAACCCCAAAGACCACTTTCTATCAGAATTTTTCTAGTAGTGTTCATTACCCTTAAGATACTGGATCCTTACAGTCTCCTCAACACTTCAGTGTAAAATATAAGCTCTGTATTTATCTTACCCTTGTTACACACTAATGGTATCATTTTTAAAGGAATAATAAGGACATAGTATTTCCTAAGGTTCTACAATCAGATAACAGGAATCCTGAGCTCCTAAACTTCTTTGGTTTATATTTTTCAGCTATCTTCAGTGCTGTATTTTTGATCCGCCTCCCACCAGTTTCAGCCTGTGATCCTACTTCTCCTTGTACATTATGATGTGAAATCCTGTCACCTACAGAAGAGCATGCACATCAAAAGAATCCCTAAGAAACGTGTATAATTGTGTCAGGCAGGGTTTGTAATAGGACCAAAAGGAAAACTGGTATCTCTGAAAGCAGTTTTCTGGATATTGAGTTTACTGAGATGTAAAACACAGAAATCTGTGAAAGGACAACACAAACTCTGCTCCCTGCTGTTTTATCTCACTTCACAAAGACATATCTACCAAAAACCACAGTAATTTATTAGAGGTTCTGGTTAGAATGTAACAAAGATGTGCTACGGTTCATTACAATAGCAATTTCTGTGATAAAAGCAAACATTCACTAATAAAACAGGTCAAAACTACTTATAAAGGAAAAATTAATATCATTTCTGTTAGACAAATGATAAAAACTGAAAGTGTAAAAGGAAAGTAAATTTCGCATCTTGTGAGCACCATAAAGTTTATAATAAAGCTAATATAGAATTATATCATAAACCAAAACTAATAATGGGTCATCTTCTTTGGGTTTGTTTCTGTTTAAAATTAAAGATCTCAAGGACTGGAAAAGTGTCTTTCCAGATAAGAATAGAATGTAAAAACTTACCAAGTAGAATAGCAAAACAAGACTGAGGATGTATGAAGTGTCCCATTCACTTCCATAAGGAATTAACGCTGTAACCTGGAGGTGATTATATAAATACCAGTGGTGTTAATTGTTCAATTTTAACTGCACTGCTTCACACTAATCTCACTGGTGATATTATTATTTCCTAAATGTTTATTCTCTGGAACTTCCCACTGAGGTCAAATACTCCAGCTCTTGCTCCAAAACAGGAACTGTTTGTTGGAGCCTGGAGTCAGCTCTGGCCTTCATGGTTTTGAGGTTAAACTTAGCTCTAGTACAAAATCTCTGAAATGTGGAAAACTGGAATCATAGTCACAGAGCCAAAGTAGTTGGTTGCTATAGGATAAATGTAGCAGGGCTACTCTATTATATGTTTTATGTTTCTCCAGAGCCATCAAGTATGAAGTTAAAAGAAGTTATAAACAAATAAATGTTAAGGTGGTGGCAAAGTTTAACACAGAATCCAGGAATCATGCAGGAGGCTAAAAGATTTTTTTTTTCATACTCTATTCCCAGGATAGTTTCTGAAATATTTTTGACCATAATTTGAATTAAAACTTCTCTTATTTGAAAAACATAATGTTATATCTGAATTTTTCAGTGGGGCAAATTTCAGGCAATTGCATGGGAACTAAAAGTTACCCATAAAAATAAAGAGATCTTCCATTAAAAATAAAATATAAAAAAGCATGGTTCTGTCAAGACTTTTTCACATGAATGACTAAGAATATTCTGCCCACATCTGTGAATTGGTAACAGAGGAAAAAGTCACCTTCAGAAGAATGATTAACATGGAATTAGATAGACACAGGATAAGAAAATAGAAAGGATGTTAAACAATTACTTAAGCCCAGCCTGTACAAATGAAATCAATGAACATTTACCTACATCAGAAATTAGATTTAATGGGAAAAAAAAAAGAAAATAGAAAGTATCTTGATAACAGAATTAATGATTATTAAAAGGTTTGAAACTTACACAATTCTATCACTCTAGAAGCAGAGTGTGTAGATTCAAGTCCAAGATCACTAAAAAGAGTTAAAAAATAGATTAATTTAGTGGATATTTTTAGGAGTATATTAAGCCTAAGAGAAAACATTAAAGGCTGGAACATGGCCAGCATCATTACTTACAGAAGTGTAGTAATGCATTAGGAATTTTCACAAGCCCTAGCTCTAGACACATGTTTTAACAGATAATATAAATGTTAATTTCCTATGGAAACCTAAGTATTCAATATGTCCAGAAACAGGAGGATACATCTTCCTCAGTGTGGTAGTCCTCGTTGATATGCATCAAATCATTCTTACTACTGGCAAGCCAGTCTGCTTTTCACTGGCTTCCATGCATTCTTCAAGAAAAGGCATGGGAAAAGCTGTGAGGGAGAAAATAAGAGCTGCTGATTCCTGTTGAAATGAAACTTGTTCTGGTATTATTGCAAATTAACCAGCTGAGCTAACATAACTCCTCATTTACTAGTAGAATCTGCTTCTTTCAAACTAACTGGTCCACAGAACTTTGAGGTGAAACACCAAAGTTTTCACCAGGGTAGATGTAAATTATGTTAGTCCTAACTTAGTGGTGGCATCTGGTTTTGTTCAATTCTTTATCTAAATTTTCAGAAAAAAAATTGTGTGGGACTACAAATAACTTGCCCTATTGATAATCAGTGGTTAGTATGTAGCATTTTCAGCATCTCTACATTGCAAACTACAGAAATCTGAGCTAGATTTTCACAGGCTTACTCAGACATGCAGAAGTAGAGCGGCTACAACAGCACAGAGTTCAGCAGAAGTGAAGTCTGATCTACTGAAAAACTGCCTGAGAAGAAGGTAATTTAGCCTCTGTGGTGTGTCCCTGCCACCATGCCTAGACAGCTGCCAGTGCCACGCTAATTAACTTAAAAATGTCTCACCAGAGGTATGTCTGCACTGCATTCTTGAGGAACAGCATACGAGTAACAATATGCAAAACCACTTTGCTGAATTAAAATGGATATATACACAGTGATTTGAGAAAGTCTTGCACTTATGCTAAATGAGCATCCTCAAAAAGGACAAATCATGTATCTTTCCTGATGTGAATTCTAACTAGACATTAAAGCAAGTTGAAGAAAAGACTGTAGGTAAAAACTTGTCATGTTTAAAATTCATGTGTATGCCAAAAGATTCATTGGATATAAGATATGCAACGATACATAGACAGAAACACAGCCTTTTTCCTATACATTAATTTTTGGTGTTCAACAAAAGCCTGGATTGTCAGGGTGAAGAGAAATCTTCACACAAAAGTCCTATAGCAATCTTACTTTTATATGCAGATATTTTGCTCTAGCAAAATACAGACTCTGTTACCATAGATTAGAAATAGGAACCAGGAATGACACAAAATGTACTAGAAACCTATGGAAGACTGACTCCACAATTGATGAGACAGAGTAGAGATCAAAACTGAAAGCCATTTTCTACTCCAATGCCCAAAATACAAAAAGCAGAAGAAATATACTTCCACAAAATATCAGAACTAATAAGAGCTCTCATACAAAGAAGAAAACAGGTGTGGAAGAATTAGACTAATTCTCAGAAAAATTATAGATGGCAGAAAAATAACTGAAAGGCATAAAGCAGCTCTGGATTTGAAAATAAATAAAAATTCCAAATATGTGTGCCAAAGAGTAGAAAGTTTATTTTTTAAAATTTTTTCTTATTCAGCTATTGTTTTGTTTGCTTGTTTACTGACTGTTCTGTCTAGCCATGTCAAATATTCATGCATGAAAATGCAATGAATTATAATACTGGTGATGAGACTGCAAATGAATTACCTTAAATACACTAAAATGAATACTTAATTAAAGCAAAATACCTGAGCATATGTAATGCTAGTGTTTTTATATCCACATGTACTTAAGTGATTTCCTGTGAACAGTTTTTTTGGTAGACTTAAGTACTATAATTCAGTTTTGTCTTTGTGATTCATCATAAGGGATTATCAGGTGCTCACTGGAGTCTGTTGCTTCTTGACCTTTGCTAGTGAATTTCACATATATATATATACTAACATAGAAAATTATTTCAGAAACTTTTATTTACAAATAGTTGCCATTGTAGAAAAATGTCTATTTTGTCAAGGTGACAATATTAATATTATATTAAAGTTTTTATATAGAAGATTTACATTTAGGGTACTCATTGTGTAAAGTATATTTGTTTGGGCAAGAAGATTAAGGAGTCAAGAACATATCTTACTATCTGTATATGTATTGTAACTGATATGTGTTGTAACTATTTTATGCCAAAGAGAGTAATTCAACATATTCTGGCCTATCGAGACACACAGGAAATTAAATATGAAGTCTCTAGTGATTTGGAAAAGATGGTATTAATTGGAAGAAAGGACAGGAAACAATACATTAAGGGTCCAAAGGTACCAAGCTTGGTTATTTTTTTTATCTTGTGTAAGGTCTAGTATATTCGATTGTTCAAGATAGCCTGCCCCTAAAGAAGAACAGTGGCTAATGAGGATGGATGTATCACCTAAGCATATCAGAAATGGCTGCAGCAAGAAGAGAATTGTGATGCATGTGGAGGGTGCTTTTTTGTTCAGCTCCCTCTTATATGACTGGCTTTGAAAATAGAGGAAATTTATTCTACATTTTCTGAAATGACCTTACAGAAACAAATGTTAACCAGATTTAAATAGTTAAATTTCATAGCTTCTTTGTTTTCCAAAGGAAATATTTCAAACAGCATTCTCTCAATACAGGCAGAAAATAAATCCTTCAGAAGAGGGTGAACTAGGCTTAGTGAATGAAGATGAGGTAAGAAAACTATTTTATAAAGGGATACAGATTTACTTACAATTTAGGTGATGGTATTAATCACACTGTATAAGTATATATGTTGTTCTAAGTAAGAGAACTTAGGAAAAAACTACTCCACATAAGAAAATCTACTTGTCCTTTGAAGAAATTAAAATATGCTGGTTTAATATTAAAAGAATTTTCTCAGTGTTGTTTCTATACAAACAACATTAAAAAATAGACAATATAGCAATTGTTGCAGGCATTTAGCTTGATATTCACTAAAAAATTAAACATTCTGACCAGGCTAGCATTTTTATCTGGGAACAGCAAAATTGAAAAGGACTGGGATGCTAATCAACTCAAGGTGTTTCAGGACAGTAGAAGGATTCTTATCAGTTAGAGTATTTATTTATTTATTTTAATGATATAAAGAAACTTTCTTAACAAGAAAACATAGAATCATAGAATTTTCTGAATTGGAATGGACACGTAAGGATCACTGAGAGAAAGTCTTAGCAGTGCACAGCATATCCTCACAAGTCACACCATATGTTCAGAGCACTGCCTAAAGCCTTCTTGAACCTTGTGCTGTGACCACTTTCCTGAGGAGCCTGATCCAGGCCTAACTACCCTCTGGGTGAAGAACCCTTTTCTGATATAAAACCTAAACCCTACCTGACTCAGCTTCATGCTGTTATTTGGGTCCTGTCACTGGTCACCACACAGATGAGATCAGTGTCTGCCTTTCCTAATGAGTAATTTGTGACTACAATGAGGTGTCTTCAGTCTTCTTCAGGCTGCAAAAACAAAGTGACCTCAGCCAGTCCTCATAAGATTTCCCCTCAAGGCCCTTCTTCTTAGAAAGAATACCAAAAAAAAAAAAAAAAAAAAAAAAAAAAAAAGTAAATATAGGAAATAAGAGTTTTAGAGCCTGCAATAACTTTAAATACAACCATGCAGAGGTCTCAGGTTATAGAGCATGGTGCTAATGACCCAGAGGCTGTGGGTTCTATCCCCATATGCACCATTCACTTAAAGAGTTAACTTGATGATACTGGGTCCCTTCCAACTCAAAATATTCTGTGAAAGATAAAAAGAGCTGTGTAGGTTTTCTTATAGACTAGAAGAACAGGATTTTTTTTAAGCAGCCTAGAATGTGGAAAGTATTTCTCTCCTGAAAATATGTGGCCAAATTTCTAGTCAGTCATTCACTTCTGGAAGGAATGATATGGCATTATTCCTTGGCCAAATGAAGCTGCAGCTAAGCCCTGCACGTGAGAAACCAAAGAATCCAGGCCTGTGACAATGCACACAGCTAAGAAAATGACAACAAAGACCACCTCAGGAGAAACACTGGGCATCACTGTGCCACAAAACTTCTGTGTGCTATAGAAATGTTCCCTTTAAATGCCTTTTCCTCCAGGGGATTGCTTACACTATTTGGTGGACAGTTAGCATCGAGTGGGCTGCAGCAGCATGCCAGCTCAGACGTGGGTGTTTTATCACCCACTCAGTGATGAGGTAGTGCATCTGTCACTGCTGAATCCAGGCCAAAGGTCCAAATAATCTGTGCCAAAGACAAAGCCACAGGACAGAACTAGGGAACTTTGTGCTTGGGAACATCACCCAAGCACCATGTCACTCAGTGTAACTTTCAAAGGTTTCAGAGAAGCAACCCAGTTCAACCCATAGCCATCAGCAGAATACCTCAAACACCTTAGAATGGCAGTCCTGGCTGATCCATGCAATCACTTAGTAGCCTATGAATCTGCACGTGGCTATGTGCCAACACTCACCTGTGTCCTTGGTTACTGTTTGTTAGTTTCTGCAGTATTTTCATTGCTAGTCTTCAATAGCAAAGTTAGTTTTATATAAATACAATCATCTACAGCAAAATCTGTTTAGTCACAGTGTTTAAGTGGAGACTGACATAATCAACAGCCAAAACCAGTTTTAAGAACCACACAAATTAATTAAGTGCAAATTTTCAACTAGAAATATCCTTTAAGGTTAAAGCCCTAAATTTCAGCTGTTCTGAGGACTGTTATTCTCTACCTCTTCTATTCTTGTATCTAAACAACATAGTTAATGTAAAAATTTATTTTGATATATTCCTAATCAAGATTAACAATAGAGTTGATACTGTTTATTAAAAGAGAGTGACAAAATTGATGTGGCAGTGAAGGGAGTAAAACAACTTTATAAACTTCAGACATCATCAGGATGGAAGTAATTAAAAAAATGCAAACTGTCAGCTCCTGGATTTTGTTTTTTCCTTCTAAATTCTCAAAGTTAAGAGACGTTAACAATGGTTCAGTGTATCACCTACAGCAATATTTTTTTAATTCAGAATACTTTCAGATGATTCAGTATTATAAAGAACTCTACCTGTTCATTTTGGAGTGCTGAAGAATATTGAAATACTGTACTATGTTTAAGGGAAAAACAGGTGGGGGGTTGGTGCATAACAAAAATAGAAGGGAGGGTTCAAATGCACAGCTACTCATGTTCTGGAGATTTAAATCTGGGTTTTCACAGAACAGCTGTTCCAGTAACCTTATCTACTTCTTCCGTGAGACTATCCTAAATACATCAGTGCATTTTTATTCCAAAGAATTTTTAGGAAACAGGAACAGATCAACATCTCTACAAAAGGCCAAAGTATACATAATCCCTGTGGGAAAACCAGACATACAAGAGAAGTGCCCATTTCTACCCTTACTTAACAACAGATTGCTGTTTTCATCATCTGTTACATGTTGGCATTATGATGTTTCCCAATATTATATAGCCCTGTGAATGTGCTGCAAAATATGACTGTATGACTGTCCTTAGACAGTATCCATCCCAGTAGAATGTTCCTTAATCTTCATAATCGTTCAGAGGCCATATTTTTTGAAATTTTTAACTTTGTGCCATGCTTAGGCATCAGAACTATGTTGATTTTCAACAGATTAAAGTTGATAATTATTCTTAATATTAATTTTTGTTACCACTGTGCAAAAGCTTCTTTCAAGGCCCCTAAATTTGCAATTCATTTCTAAGACCATCATATATTCAAGATTTTACTTCATGTACATTTCATACTTTAAAATAACATGTATTTTAAGCTTCTGGCATTTTAAGAGATACTTTCATAAAAACATCTGCAAAAAATTTAAAAGGAATTTAAATTTTAAAATTTAAAATTTAAATTTAATCAATTTAACATGATTTTTTTTTAGTTCCATTTCCTTGTTTTAAATTCCTTTATCTCTGTCTAACTTCTCTTGCCTCAAAGTTGATCAACAATTTTTTCAACATCTATTCCACTCTTTATTACATTACCTTCCTTTACAATATGCATCCACTCCTTTAAATAATCAGATAAACAAACTACTAAAAGAAGACACATGTAAGACACGTATTTCTTTATTTTCTGATAAGATCCTGTTACTATGTGTTTTGGAAAGAGACAATTTATTCTACGTACTCTAAAGTTTTTAGAACAATGAAGCTTCATTTGGTTCAGGCCATCACCACTGTAAACAAAATTAATGAAAATAATAACTGAATACTGCTCAACAACTTCAAATATGGGTTTTTTGTTGGGGTTCATTCTCATGAGTCCATTCTTTACAGCCATTATCTGCAAGTAATTCTCACAAAGGAAAGGCCTATGGTTGAAAAGCATTCAGTTGCCAATTGTGAAAAATTAATTCATAGCCTGTAATTATGATGATAATGACACCATCAGTAATCATAAATCATCATTATGACTGCATGATCACTGATTATTGTAGCACTGGGCTTTTTCTTAGTACCCCATGATATTTTAGGAGCTACACAGCAAACTGAAAACATTGGCAAAGTAAACTTTACTACAATGAGGCTGCTAATTTAAAAAGAAATGTTTCTTAAAATATTTTGTTTTCATGTTTATCTGTTTTCCTATTAAAGTGTAGTCACACAGGCTGCTTTCAAATAATTCACTCTAAATTATTCAAATGTGATAGCATCACATATTCTAAGACGAAACTAATTATAAGGATGGACTGGAGTCTTCTATAATCTGGAATATTGTTTTTTAATCTAATTCTGCTTCTGAGATAATTACTCAGAATCAATCACTGTCAGGATTATAGCAATAATCAGATTGAAGTTAGAAGCTGTTGATAATATCTCAGAGTCCAATTTCTCCCCTCGATAAGGAGATCAAATCAATCCAGCAACTGAAAATTTCATTAGGATTATTCTAAATATAGCTTGCATGCATCATTTTGCATGTTTTGATCTTGAATTTATGTTTACTCTATTTGGAATAAATATATCCATACCAAACTTTAGATGGTATTTTAAAAATATATTAAATGAGTTACAATTTATCAGAATAGTGGCTTTCAGTGCAAGAACTGCAGTGTTCCTTCCATTTCCAGTGCTGATTTATGGTTCAAAAGGAGGAAAACCAAGCATGCTCCTGTTGTTTGTCTCTCTTTGACTCCTGAAAGAATACTAAGAACAAAATCTGTGTGTTAAACCAATGATTTGCTAACTAAGTCAATATAGTTGATAATCCACTGTTACTTAGACTACAACAACTATGTATTTAGTTATCTTAATTTTTAAAAATGGAAAGTAATATTCTATATTAAAAGGATGTAAAAATCATTTTTTTACTTTCAATTTAAACAAAGGACTCTATTTGGACTGCATTTTCCAATGACAATAACAATTTAAGTATCTGGAAATACAAGTTTTCCAGATAAAAATAATTAAATTGAGTAAACAGAATTGTATTAATGACTTCACATTACTGAAATCAGTCTACAAAATCTGTTTTATATTTTTTTCCTCTGCTTTATTGGTAACTATTTGCACTTATTTACTGGATTCAGAAGTTATTTCTTCAGTCTCATTATGTAAACTTCCAGTGACTTTTGGGGAGGAGAGGAGAGGAGAGGAGAGGAGAGGAGAGGAGAGGAGAGGAGAGGAGAGGAGAGGAGAGGAGAGGAGAGGAGAGGAGAGGAGAGGAGAGGAGAGGAGAGGAGAGGAGAGGAGAGGAGAGGAGAGGAGAGGAGAGGAGAGGAGAGGAGAGGAGAGGAGAGGAGAGGAGAGGAGAGGAGAGGAGAGGAGAGGAGAGGAGAGGAGAGGAGAGGAGAGGAGAGATCTCATGTCAGACATCTCATGTCAGACTTATGTTCTATAAAATTCTGCTGTTTGATCCCCATCAAGTCAGTATTTATGAATTTTACCATAAATAATTTTATCAGCCTAATTAAAAATAGAAATTAAAATAACTTAGTCAAAATAAAACATACTATTTCTTTCAAACAAAATCTTTTTTGATGAAATTAAAAATCCCCCTTTCCATTTTTTTGTCCTGAAAATGTGTTGCATTCTTGACAATACCTACAATTTACTTTCTCCAGGCATGCAACCAAAAAAAAAAAAATATAATAAAGACATACTTAAATGAGTATATAAATATTACTATTATTATTATGAACTTAACCATAATTTATAGACATGAGATTCTGAAGTAATACCCATATGACTGTACAACATTCTTGCATTTTTAAGGAACATTAAATTGGAAATAAATTACATTTACCTCATTTTGATGCTACTTTATATGGGCAGAGACATGAAATAGGAGAAATAGAGCTTCAATATAAAGAGATTTGGACTTTTAATATCTATCTAGTTATAAATCCTAGACCTGTTTGAAGTCTGAGATGATGGAAAGTGAGAAGACAGAATAACTTAGACAAAAGTTGTTAGACTTTAAGCTTTCCAGCTTGTCTTCTGACATTCATTAATTATTAGGTCATATTACATTTATAAGAGAAATTTCATATCCCATAAAACCATTACATATCACATAAAACCATTACACATCTTTTCTCAAGGCAAGTAGACTTTCTCAGACAGAAGGCTGAATGAATACACAAACAGCATATAAATTCTTAGAGTTATTTTCATTTTCTGAAAGCAGCAAATGTAAAAATCTCTAGAATTTACTGAGAAAATAACATGAGGCTGAACGCCAGTTTTTCTTTATGGACAGTCATCAGACTGTCTGAGAGAAGGGTCTCGGACTTCATAATTTCTTTTATGTGTAGCACAAGGCACATGCAAACAAAAAGTTCCCCACTGAAATCAGTGAGAATTTTCTTGCAGACCTCATGAGAGCAACAAGAAGCTGTCTCATCTTTTTTTAATTTTTCTCCTCCACTTTTTATGTAAGGATTATTGGTGAAAGTCGCGAGGTACAATTCACATAACATTTACTCCTCATTCATGATATAACTGGGACTTTTTCTCTGGAACCCCACATCAGATCATTCTGGCTGGCATAACTTGCACTCAGCAAGTACACAAACAGAACCACAGGACCCAGGGACTCACCCTGCTGCATTCTGGCAGCAGTGATTCTAACTGCCACAGCTGCCATTATTTCCAGACTTGTGGGCTTTTCTTTTGATAAAATATCTTTTTGTGATCTTATGGACCCAGAAATCAGACTTCAGGAAAATTGCTTTTAAGTAGATTCAGACAGGTGTTAAAAGTCTTCAAGACTGAGCAGAATGAACAAAAATCAGCAACACACCATGCCCATGAGTGGTGAGTAATAATGAGGTATCATTAGAAAGAGAAATATATTCCGATCATCGTGTAGTCCTGTTATGCTGCTGTACCCACTCAAGGTGCAGGCCATTGGAATTCACGGGGACATAGGAATTTTTGATGACACCACAACTATGAATTGTGATAGCTAGCTTCACATAGTTTTTACAAGCCTAAACTGAGGCCTCAACTCGTGACCAGGTAATCTTGATCTGCCACCTTCCTGCATGAACAGCACCAGAGAGTTTTCCACAGGACATGTGCAGCTTAGTTGTGTGTCTGCACCTGTCCTGGCTGCAGACCAAGGTCTGAGCCCTGACCCAGTCAGCATTTTTCACCTGCAATAGAACCACATTCCCTGAAAGAACAACTCCCCAGGTAGGTGGAAATCACCTCCAGCTGGCTCCCTAGACCTGCTGTTAAGCAGCACATTATCAGGAGGCTCTAGGTGCCTTCTTATACTGCCTCCTCACTGGCCTTTTACAAAGCAGAAAATTGAAGCACTACAAAGAGCCTGGTTTAACCCCATTTCCTGCCCCAGGAGATTTACTGAAGCACACCTGGGGAGGCTGAGATGCAAGAGTACTGCTTGGCCCAGTGGGTCTCATTGTCTGCTCCAGGGAGTTAGGTTAAAATGGTTAAGAAAGTATTCAATTCCCACACGGAAACTCTCAGTGTCATCATCTTGTGCCTTAATTCTCAGAAAATCAGCATTGCTACTAAGCAAAACCAGAAATTTATCACATATTTAAAGCAACAGCATCTCAAAATGCCAGTTCATAAGTCAAATAATGTTTCTGTGGTATTTGTTTTCTTTAAACATGGCACTCCAGACATTTCTTATATATCTCTGATGGAGAGGAAAGGACACTGGAAAGGTTTTATATCAGTTCAAGTGAAATAAACATCTTTCTGATGAAACTATAGATCTGATGTACTGCTTTACCCTATTAAGTCACAGTGAAGGTGGAGGTCTATTCAAACTAGGAGCATCTTGAAGGTAACAGGATGAGATATATCAAAGGTTTATTTATGGATGTACTCTCAGATTTTGCCAAGTAGATACTAATGAGGGTTATATTGCTGCTCTCCTTGCCTTTAAAAATGTTACATACACCCTCCAAGTTACAGTAAACACAGTAGTTATCTCCCCATGATGAGTATTGCCCCACAAATCGTAGCCCAGGGCCCACTTTCTGCAGTGGGTAGCACTTAATCAGGCAGCTGCTTCTGCTGACATCACATGCTGCCCATAATGCGCAGGGTTACACATGGCTAAGTACAAATTGCAAAGACAGGAGGGAAAGAACTGGCTCTACAGTCACTGTTCCCTTAGAGCATTCATTTATTCCTTGAGTAGCAGAGCAGGTCAAGCAGAATTTCTTATAAACAGTTTGGACTAGTTGGCTCCCCAAACTGGGATAAAATTTTATAAAAAATGGCAAATTCCTTCTCCTATAAATATGTTCACTTCAAATAAATGCTGCATCAGCAAACCTCCAGCATTCTCTTCAAGTTCACCTTATCACTTTCTATTATATTGTGGCCCACTTTAGAAAATAATTGTTGAAGTGTCATATAATAAACCAATGATTGCTCTGATCACATCAAAATTAAAGATTTTGATTATTTTCTGGAAAAAAAAGGCCAGTGGAATTGATGTAGATGCGTCGATTTTATTGAACACATTACTGGTTTCCCACTGTCAAATTGTTCCACTAGAGGACTTTCTAAAAATTGTTATAAAACAGTTCTCTGGAAACACAGTACTGTAGTGAGTACTAATTCAGGACAAGGCATGTACTTCAAAACTTAAGGTCTTAACCTTTTGCAGTTTAAAATGGGAATAATCCTTAAAAGTGACAATTTTAAAATATGTGACCTATTAGGTCTGTCTCCTTTATAGATATTTTCATTGTCTTTTCTGTATTGATTACAGTAAACAGGTATGTCTCTTAACACTGGGAATACTGGATGGCTGGAGAGCATTAAAGAACTTTGCAACAGGTCAGCACTACATATGCAGCACATGCACAAAGTGTTGAACTCATAAGGCAGTATTCAGAAGAAGCAGTAAGTTTCCACAGACAAGCTGTGTTTCCACACTGTCA
Source organism: Cyanistes caeruleus (assembly GCF_971803275.1). Taxonomy (NCBI): domain Eukaryota; kingdom Metazoa; phylum Chordata; class Aves; order Passeriformes; family Paridae; genus Cyanistes; species Cyanistes caeruleus. The sequence continues at coordinate 126,720,522 of NC_141701.1, forward strand.
CATCTCAGTGAATAAGATCCTCTGAGACAATTATTAGTTTCAATCACTGCTTGTGGACCCAGGCTGGCTGACATGTCAGTTCCAGCACAAGAGTGTCTCTGCTCCTCACTCATCAGGTTTTTTTTTCTGGGATCTGCATGGTCATGGTATGGATACATTCTCTGCTAATTAGTTTTTCTTTGATTTTTGATACCTGAGTGGCTGCTACCTAGGAACTCAAAAGCCATTCAGACTTGGCAATCTGCACATCTGTGATTGACACTTTCTTACTTTAATCTTCTGCATGTAGGAATGAAACCAACTTTTAAAAGACACAGTGGGCTCTGTAATGCAGTAGACCATCTGTGTAAGCCATGAGAGCTGCCAACAACAGAGTACCCCTCCTGTGCTCTGCTTTTTAAAAAGGTTCCTTGGGGAATAGCAGCTGAAATTTACACTGTCTCAAAGCAGTGTAAGAATGAAAGAAACGGGATGCCCAATACTGTGATGGCAAATCCCTCAGGCTTTGTTGTTAGGTAGGATGGAGATGATGATGATGGTGACAGTACACTAATGAGGACAATGATGCTGTGGGCTGGGTGAGTTACCCAGCATTCCTTAATTAGAGGTGTCTAAAGCATATAACTAGCTTGTCTTCTCTAATTTGCTTTCTGATAGTTCATATGCAGCTATTTACTTTATTCTTCCAAGACATTTTGTCCCTAACCTTACCTAGATTCTTCAAAATCCATCCTAACTCTAATATTAGGTCAAAATAATTTCACATCCATGTTTTCTACGGCCTTGGTCCTTCCTTATCACAACAAAAATCTGCATAATATTTGCAAGTTAACTGAACTGTCTTTCAACTGTAAGTCAATTTCTGAAGTGTAAAATTCTTCTTTTTAAAAAAATATTCTTCAGAGTTCATGAATCTCAAGTCTGTAAAAAGCATGTGATGCCTTTGTAATATATCAGATTTATAGGTTTTCTTGGACATCATATGAAATTGAGGGAGTTTCGGACAGCAGTTCTAAAAGAATTTTGATAAGACAATAGAAAACTATTTAAATCAGCAGATGTTATTCTAAGTGTACCAAAACCAAATAAATGTTTATATGGACCCCTACAAAGCAAAGCTGTCAAACTGAACATTATTTCAGGGCAAAAGAGTTTGCTGTAATGAAAAACACAGGTAATAGTTTCATATTTCTAAGATCCATATTATCATATGTTCAATGATATATTCATTCTCTCCTAATAGTTTTACACTTTCAAAGAATATGGAAACACATTTTCCTGTAAATAATGGCAAAATTATACTGTTTCTTTCAGATAAAAGAAAGTATATTCAATAGAACAAAAGACAAAAGCTCAACAAAGAAGCCTAAGAACCTGCTTGTGTTTCCATATATTTTTTATCAGCGATACTCCAGATCTTAGTGTCACTGTGGAACCATTAGCAAAATCCCATTTGTATATGAAAATAAGACAAGACTTCTTCTGTTAGGAAACACTGAACTGATTCTCAGTGCAAATATGACAGGCAATATTGTTGGCATTTACTCTACTGCTTACCACTCAGAGGCTGTTTTCTTTATTGACAGGATATAGCCTGGTGTAGTATTGCAAGTGTTTTTGCCATTTGTTTAAAATCTTTTTATTTAACACTCACAGCTCTAATAGGGGACAGAATTGATCAGCATATCTGACAGAAATCTTCTCTTCAAAACTGCTTTGTACCAAAGTGTTAGGTTCAAACATTGTGACAATCCTCTCACTTATGCATTGATTTATAAATAAGGAATCACCCCGATTATGAAATTGTAGTCAAACCTGTATTTTTAAAAATAAATATTCAGTTGATACTATTTACATATTCCAAGTGCATGCATAGCAGGACACCATGATACAAATTCAAGTCCCCAACCTAGAAGAAGTGCAGAAAAGATGAATCAATCTGATTTCTGTTGTCATCATGAATTCCCTGATCAGAATTCAATGCTCATTGAGTACTTTAACAGACCACTATTGTTTCTTTCTCTTTATGTTGGGGACAATTTTACTCTTAAGTGAATTACACATTTACTCCCTTTCCCCTTTGTTTTTTCTCCAGAGGATATTTGTAATAGGTCAGTATCTAAAAACATTGACTTTGTATTTATTCAGTCTTTTATTTTTATATTATTTTATCTATCATACTAAAAGAATACAGGTCACCTTAAGAAAATGAAAACTTTACTGAACAAGATACAAATCATCCAATGTCTGATTCTCAGCAGTGGAACTTACATGACCTTTGATGCTTATATCCAAAATTTGGATAAAATGTCCATTTACTTCTGAATGATATTCTCATATTACTTATGTTTCTTCTGATGCTTATATGTCTAAATGCTTTGGAACTATCAATGTGTAGGACTCAAAGGAGTTCCCACAACCTAGGCATTCCTAACCTGTCTCCTCTGAAATATTTGTATCCTAAGTATGTTCATTGCATGGTTGTCTCAACTTTGTCCTATTTAGCTTACTCACAATGTTATCTTACTGTCCCTTTACAGTTTGTGGATCTAAAAATATTATATAGTTTGGATCCCTACTCTCATAAATGGCCATTACTCTGGGCAGTTACAAGTACAAGTCAGGGCTGGAATGGACACTTTTTCATAGTCATTTCTCACGGTGCTCATTAGGGTTGTGTGATTTTTTCTGTCTTCCCATGTCAAAACAAGGCATGACCGGGTATCACCGAAACAATTTCCCAAATCTTTTAATTCCCCCTTCCAAGCAAGTACCAGACCATGTGACTCTTTTTTCCCCCCCTTTTTTGTGACTCTAAACAATATTCTCTATTTTGAAGCTTTATTAACCTGTATATCTGATAAGCAGTGAAGAACAGTCAATATTAAACCCTGTAATACACAAAGATTGAGGGTGGGCAGAAATACTGAAAAGTAAATAAAATAAAGGCATTTTTAAAAAAAAGCCACAAAAGCCACAATGCATTCTGATATTCAGACACATCCACATTTTAATGGAAGAGTTAATTAGAATTGTATTCTTTCCTATATCTACTATTCAGAGATGACAAGTTGGAATGACTTTTTAGGACAGCTTTGAAAGAGGAAGAAGAAATTGCTTTACATGACTTTCCCCAAGTTTTGTTGGGTCTTTTTCATTAAAACTACTACTATGGAATGCATGGAATAAAAGAATTTTCACTGAAGCAAGACTAATGAAAAAAAAACAAACAAAAAAAATCTTTGCATTTTAAGTCAGAATCATTCCTTTCATATTGCAAATACTTTCCATGAACTCATCAACTTGATCAAGTTTGGAAGTAATTTAGATTCCTCCATTGCTAAGCCTTTCCAAATCTTTCTTTGTTGATTAGGAAACTATCTCTAATTTATAGTTTAAATTTATGCCTTTGTATCCATTTAATTTTCTACAAGTCCTATCCTTCAGTATTTATGCCTTTGCATTTATTTCCTGAATGTATTTATGAAAAATAATCGTATCCTTCTCAACTTTTATTTTGCTAGGCTGAACAAACCAATTCCCTTTAATCTCTTTACATACGATAAGTCTTCCATTTCCCCCAGTTATACAAGGAGTCCTCCTTTGTTCCTGTTCCAGTCTCAGAGGATTTTTTTAGTTTGTTTTAAACACAGGTTGCTTAACGGAGTATTACTGTATTTTAAATGTGCTCCTGCACATTTAAAATGTGCTTTAAAAAACATGCTTTGTAAAGCAATTCTGCAGTGCCTGGAATATTTATTCTGAAAATATTCCACACAATATATTACCAAATTGCCACCTTCTTCCGTGGCTGAAATTTAACCATCATTTTTTTTTGTTTAGGTTTGTTCTTCCATCACATTAAATTGATAAACTGTTTTTGTTTATAAGAATTACGCTATCCATTCAGAAATACATGATTTTGTACTGCTCTGTCTCATTGTGATCCATCCCTTGAAGACAGACCAGGTGTTCCTCACACTGGTAGTAAGTTTTGGATTGGTATAGACTCTATTTTTCTAAAACATCAAGCCCCTTAAGGAAAATCTTGAACAGAGATTTTAAAAACACCCAGCACCCAAAGAAAACTTGAAGTGATTGATCCACTTCCTTTGTAATTAGTATCAAGGAATTACCATTTTTGTCTTATCCAGTTTTTTATTTACCATAAAACAAACTCCATGTACCCCACTGCCTTCACTTAAATAATTACTTGTGGTCATTAAATCAAAAGCATTTCCTTAAACACAGCTAAAGAAAACTAATAAATATACCATTTAAAAAAAAAAAAAAACAAAAAAAACCCAGTTATTTTAGCAATAATTAATTTATTAGAAATTACCCTTCAAAATAACATCGTAATTTTTAGTTTACGTCTGTTCCTATATATAACATTCTCAAACCACAGTGTGTAACTTTTCTCTATAAAATCTTTTTTCTGTTTCTCTGTTTCTGCTGTATTTTTTCTGTATTTTTCTTTTTATTCTTGGATTTCTCAGCTTCTTTTGGACTGAATTCTTTAGGGATCCTCCCTCGTGGGGACCCCTGCTTATCTCAGTTCTTCTGATTTGAAGAAAACTCACGAGCTCATTAGAATCTTGTTTCTCGTGTTTATTAACAGGTCATCACAAAACTTAACAGGTCTCTCCAGGCTGGTTACACAAGGTTAATCTTTGCAATTTGGTACATTTCTTTCTTTTGATAGTACAAACAAGGCCTTGTGGCACACTTCGTGTCTGATGCACAAAATGGCCCTGAAATATGCAGTTCTTTTATTTTTATACCTATTTTCCCCCAATTAACAATAGACACGTATATTATTTTTCTTAATGACTCAATGACCCATCACCTCTGTGATGCACTGCAGCATTCTCTGTCCAATCACTTACTATTACCCAAAAACCTCTAGGAGAAGAACATGAAGAAGAAAGAAGAAGGGACAAGGGACAACACCCTAAATCTTTCATCTTGTCTCTTATTCTCTAAACTAATTTTTTCACCCAGTGATTTAAAAAAACTTTCTAATCTACACACTTACACTTTTAGCCTTTTTCATCTAACTTTAACATTTGTTTTCATGTATCACCATGAAAACATGTTCATGAATTTCATATTACATGATATTCAGTGTTTTTCTGGATCTTATAGCTAAGTATCAGAAACAAGGGTACACACTCTGTATTCCAGACTCCAACACAGTGAGCAGGTATTTCCTGACCACCTCTCCACTACTTCATTTTTCAAAAGTAGATACCGTGTTTAGTATTTTATTTGTAGTTTTCTATGTCCTAAATTCTATTCCCTAGAATAAATCTACCTGAAATAATCACTACTTGATTTGCAAATTATCTTTCCAACTGTTTTAGTATTCTTAAAAGGTGGTTAGATTTTAAGCAATTAGTAGCCAAAATATTGTTTTCACAGAACCACAGAGTCTTTGACTAGAAAAGACCTCCAAGATCATCAAGTCCAACTTTAGATTGATCAACACCTTGTCAACTAGACCGTGCCATATCCAGTTGTTTCTTGGACACTTGTAGGGACAGTGACTCCACAATCTCCATGGGCAATCCCTTCCTGTGCTTAACAACCCATGCCATGGAGAAATTCCTCCTAATATCAAACCTGAACCTCCCCTGGCACAGCTTGTGCCTTTGCCTCTTGTCTCATCAGTGGCTGGCTGGGATTAGAGACCGACCCCCACCTGGCTAACACCCTCCTTCCAGGTGGCTGTAGAGAATGATGAGGCCGCCCCGAGCTTCCTTTTCTCCAGACTAAACTCCCCCAACTCCCTCAGCCACTCCTTGTATGACTTACTCTCCACACTCTAGACATGTGTTTTCATCCCAAATTTGACAGTTTTCATTATTCAGTGAATATTTGTTCAATCCTTTGTGAGTACGTACTTATATGCATTACATATATGTGTTACTCTCTTCATTACAACTATAATTAAACTATTCATTTCCACTCTGGTTCACACACTTGTTTTAGCCTTATCTACATCCCTGATATTTGTAAGGTGTTGCATAGGACTTCACATTTTATCTCATTACTTATGTGACTGAAAACTGCATTTCTATTTTTATTTACAAAGTGAAAAACTCTTCATCTTTTATCTATTTCCACTGTATTCTTTACTTCTCTTAGTTTCAAGAATTAAATCTTTCTTTCATCATTCTTTTTCCCTTTACTTGGCTGTACCTTTCTTCTGGACACTCATGTAAATTGTTCATTCTTTACACATTATTTATCCATTGTCATTTTATTATTTTCCATCTGAAATATAAAGATGTAAAATGTTTGCATTTACTTAGTACAAAGTAAATAAATGCTGAGCACTCTTCATGTTCAAATTTTTTGTGTCTTTTCAGTAACTCACATCAACAAGTTTCTTCTATTTTTTATGCTTTGATCTTCCCCCTAGATCTACTTTTCTACAAGTAATATTTTCAGAAGTACTGAAGGAGCTCTAGAATTGTTCACTCCCAGGTTTTTTTTTTCCATGATCTGTTCCTACTAAGATGCATGTCCCCATCCATTCTAAAAAACTAATTAATAAATTAATTAAAATTTTTACCCTTGGTAATTTTGACGCCTGTCTCCATGAAAGACATGAGCCTGTGACAAGAAGAATGAAGTGGAAAGGAAAAGAGGACAAGATGGTAGGGAAAAAAAATGTTTAAGATTTAGAAATGTGGTCAGGACACAAAGGAAAAAATAAAATAAAATAAAATTCAGGCGAATACAATTAGATGGGGACAAAATAACATAAACCATAAATTTTCCAGGCAGAAAGAAACCTAGACAGTCTAGACGGGAGAGATAGTAGAAAGCAATTTAGACAGCAGTATGAAATACAGCAGCAAAAGCAAGCCAATGCAATTTCAGTCTCTCTATACGTTGACACAACATAGTGCAGCACTCTATCATCTGGGAAAAGTAACTCAAGAACTTAAGGATGTTTCTACTGCATACCTCATACAAGGAAGTGATTGTATCTCATACTATAACCACCACAGAGTCTCCTTCCAAACATCAGGGCTCAGACTACATTCAGTTGTCCAAATGCTGACTTGGTTGAAATATTATTTTTAGATGCACAATGCAGATTCCATGGGCTGCAATATTGCTGGCTGCAATACTCACAAATGGAGAAGATGAGTAGAAGTCTAGTGCCTAGGTTCAGTTCTTCATAAACATTATGTTTGCATTGTTAAAAAACTAAACCTGGTCATGAGCACTTGTCATCCTGGGCTCTCAATTCAGCCTGGAAAGGCATCAGCTGCCTCTACAGACAGTGTTAACTATATATTATTAGATCATCACATTCCTGTCATACAAAAGTCAGCATAATTTCAGTATGTTTGGGTAGTCCTCCTTCCTGTTTTCTAGGATTTCAATGTTACCACCCATACTGATGTTTGAAAAACAGGATTTGTCCAATATCTCACCACTTCTCTTCCTTCCTCATCACAAGTCATTGCCTTGACCAATCATATTTTTAAAAATAAGCACAGTTTCTGAAGAGTTTTAAAGCTTTTCTTTTTTATCATGGAGCAGAAAGCTAGTCTTCATGGTATGCACAAAGCAATGAGGTTTAACACTTCACTGATAACTAAAGGAGATGACAGCACTGAACACATAATCATTAGTATTCCCTATGTATAAAATGTAATGTTGTGTAACCTCAAAATCCTCCTCTCAGCCTCTCATCTTTTTCTCCAGCTTCCTCTGAATGACTATCCATCTTTTGTTTACTGCAGAATGTCTCTGTAGTTTTTTAGCTGAGCCACATAAGACAGCAAACACAGCAAAACACGGAGTGACTTTGTAGCAGAGCAGTAATACCACTTATCGGGTATTTGTAAATCACTCTGTAAATACCTGCTACTGGTTTCCTCTCTTCATTTTTTCAAGGAGACCTGTACTCACAAGTTCACTTTAGCAGGGAAATTCCTAGAGTTCTGATCCAAATTATGTATGCAGTTCAAACATATCCCAGAACATCAACCTGAGATTCCAAATTGCCCCAACCACTGCAGTGCTGGAACCCCCACAGTAAGATTTCACTTTGTACTGTGATAGACATGAAAGTTTTTACGAAACAGACATGAAAATTGCAATTGGGCTGGAAACTTTCATGTCAGGGATAGTATATGCTAGTATTTCCTAGAATCTAGGAAAAAATATACCAAGTATCAACCTACAGTTAAGTGAAATGCTTTGCATTTCATCGTTTAATGGAGTCAGCTGGCCTTTCTCAAGATATGAAAGTATTTTGAATTTGGTTTGGGTCCAAGATGAGAATGTGAATGGAGCATTTATCTTAGATAACAGAGACCACAGGACGTATTTATTTGTTGTTCCTATTTGCAAATCCTGAAATTATATTTCTTTATTACAATAATATTTTTGCAGTTAGAATGGAGGATATTCCTATCACTCATCTCCCTCCCTATGAATTAGGCAGCACATTTCTCTTCTTCTATATCCTTCCCCTATCATTTTTGTCATCAGCACATTTTAGTTACTTTGAAAATGTATTTTATTTCAATAACTGACTTCCTCCAACTATGCCCTGCATGCTCAATTTCCAGATTAATCTTGAGTGGGATGTCCTGTGAATTCTAATCTCAGAAATTATATTCATATCTATGCACAAAGTCTGCTTCTACATTTATATCAAAGTCAATCTTAGGCCCACCTGTTTTAAGGATTAATTTTTAACTGCTGTACTAGAATCTATAGATGTTTGAGTTCATATATTACTGAAGGATTTGATAGAAAGAGAGCTACAAAGGTTTAGTAACTTAAATCATCATCTGACCTATACTTGGCATTTCATTCCCACATCAACTATGTCTATAATCTCTAAAGCAAACATGGATTACAGCAGACTTGAATGAAAATTGATATTATAGTGTATATTGTCAGAGGAACTATTTCAGCAGCTCATTGGATTTTCAAGAAGTCTGATGACATTAAAGACATCCCTTGTTTATCTTGATGTAAAATAAACAAAATTTTACCTTAGAAATATTTATATTAGAAAGAAATATTTATAGCCATTTGCCTAAGTAATATCATAAATTTAGATTACTGTCTTATGCTTTGAATCAATTTCAATTATTATGCAAAAATTAGTTTTCATTAAGGTGGTAGCTTTATAATAATCTCCAGAAAATGTAGTGTTTATCTTGCTAGGAAAACAAAGTGTCACCAGACAACACATCCCTTGTATCTCTTGTATTCCTACACCAGGCCATGCAAATTTGGGTAGAGGTTGTATTTAACTTTCTACATCTACAGATGGAAACAACAAATATTTTCCTGAGATTTGTCAAAAATGAATCAAATAAGACTTCTGCCTTAGTTGTCTGAGATCTTAATATAATGCATAGTTTTGATGGGTAATTGAACATGCAGGTATTCCTATAGTGAGAGTAGTGAAGGAGTGATTATACTTTCCTCTTGATTATACAGAATCAGTCAGAGCCTCATTTTGTTTTTACTGCCAAATCTGAGTGTTAAATGAATACCCAATCTTTTAGAGTGGCCTGCAAGTGTTAGACTTGTCCCTCTCTTTTCCATTGCTGTGGGACTTCAGTGTGCTTTAACATAACCTCACCGAAGATCTGCAGCTTAAAATGTATTGGTCTGGGTGTTTCCTTATCTACAAAGAATACTTTTGGTAGAAGTAACAGAAATAAGGTGTACAGTAGGGATTTCTGAATCTGAGTCTTTTGTTCCCAGACATCTGCACAAATGAGATTATTCTTGAAGAGAACATAACCATTCACATCAACTACTTTCACCTGTTAGCAATTGTAATAGTATGAGTAAAAAAGGAACTATTTCTTTTAAAATACATTTAATAGGAAAATTTGTAAAGTCATTACATTCCCCTCTGAGATTTTTAAATTTTTATTTCTAAAGGCTTAAAAGGCTTATTTAGAGATTTAAAAAAAACAAACCAAAATATCAATTTTAAATCCACTTTTCCTCTCCTGTAGATGTGAGGTAATGATTTGCACCCACTCTTAAATCAGAGAAGATATATTTGTAGAAGTCTTCCATGGTTAAAGCTCCATCATTTTACCATCCTTTTGAGACATATTTACTGTTTGCTGTGTCTGTGTATTTTTAATATTCACGTAGAGAAGAAACATATTGCCTTAATTAAAAAAAGTCACATTAATTTATCAATCTCTGTTTGAAATTTGTCAAATAGTGATTAAGGTGTAATAGAAAGATGCAGTCATAGCTACCAGGAATTCAGCAGTTGTCTCACAGTGAGAAACTCTTGACCTTACAACTCATTTACTCTTCGGCTTGGCCCAGTAATCTCCAGAAGGAAATGATGTGGAACACATGAGGATTCAGGTCAAAACCTTGTTAGAATCAGTGTGAAAGAGCAAAATATTGTTAGGACTCTCAATAAATTATGACTGAAAATTATTTAAAGGTAAAATTATGCTAGGATGCAAAGGGAGCAAACTGAAAAAGAATTAAATAATAAGAATTTATTCTACTGAAATCACATCAAGCCTGATATATATTGACACTATACAATTATATAAGATCCCTACCTATGTACAGACTGATTTTCTCTGTTATATTGTAAATATTTTTGTTTTCAAAAGCCTATTGTTATCTATGATAATGAATGTCAAGAAACAGATACACAATTCTATTATGTGTATATAGGTTTTTCCTATTTGCTCTCCTTCTTACACTGATAAAATCTTGTAGTAATTTATGCGAAAATATTTGGACAATAAACAGAATCAGTACTGCTTAATTATAAAGAACCAAGTTCTCTCTCAAAATGCCATTAAACTCCCTTCACTCCCTTCACTGTTCTCTTTCCTCTATAAGAGTACCAATAGCTATAAGCTCGTACACAAATTGGAAGCAGAACAATGTATCCAAAACAGGTTCATTCAGCCTAAAATCATAACTGGCAATATCTGAACAAACTATGCACTTTGGCAGGTTGCAGTTGTGTTGTTTTCATTTCTGTATGTTTCTGTCTCCCTATCTGAGAATGGTTAAATGTTGTTTAGCACCATCTTATCACTGTTTTCCCAATGCTTAGCTTCTTCCTTGAGTCCAGACTTTACCTAAACTCTCCCAGTTTGGAGAGTGCTGTCACACACAGTCCCATCACATCTGTCTTACTGTTATTCCAAATCTCTAAACTCGATGGTTAGTCCCTTGCCTCCCCTCCAGGTTTCCCACAACATCTCTACTAGATAAAAGCCCATTCTACTTATATTGACTGTAAATTAATAACCTAACTATGGCTTATTAGTTTTGTTCTCTGGCTATTGATGAACAATCCTCTTCAAGATCTCAATCTTTCCTGAAGGACTTAAAGTCTGGTAAAATATTTGACTGGAGATTATGTTTTGGTTTTTTAATTGCATATCCAGGCCTGACAACCTGCCCAAATGAAAAGAGGACTTTCAGCGGACCTTTGGCATCATCATGTTCTTGAAGACTAGAAATGTGGCTGCACAATTCAATACCAACAGAGAAGATAATCTCCACCAAAAAATGTCCTTTCTGCTTCCAAGGCACTTCCTGACAAAAGCAGATAGGCTGTAAAAATCTGTGCACTGTTATCCAAAAAGCGAATATAAGGGAACTGATCTTAAGCAATCACGTCAACACTGAAAAAAAAACAGAAAAAGATCTCTCTAAAGTGAAGGGCACAAAATGTAAGCAATATGTTGAAAAATGTTTCAATGTGATCACCAAAGTCAGGCTTGTCAGAAGTCTATGCTCTCTCAGACAGTAGTGAATATGATGTGATTCCTCTGGCTACCGAGTGCTTAGCAGGATATAAATTGTCAGTGAGAACAAGATCTTTGTTTTATATACATTCAAAAATGCATTTTAAGATCAGTAAGCAAATGTTATTCTTTCATGTCTAGGACACACACATCCCATACTGGGATTCCAGTGAAATGCACACACCAATGTTTATTGCACTTGCTGCAATCCTCCAAAACAACCCCATGACATCAGAATTGCCATTAAGAGATTCCATTCCAAATTGCTTGTCGTTGTACAGGAAACCACCAGATGGCGACTAGAAATGCAGTTCATCATTTCCTTAGCCTGAATAATGTTCTGTCTCCAGACATGGCTTGCTGGTGGCCTCAAAGGGCAGTCAACTTAGAGTCGATGAAAGGAAAGCATTTATCACCTTCTGCAGTTCACACCTGCCCGCCAGCCAAAATTTTAAGAGAGCTGCAAACAACTTAAACATGCACAGATCTGTTCATAATGTCATAGTCTGCTATGAAATTTATTCTACAAGCTCTCCTTTGCCCCCAGCTTAGCAACACATACAGTCTCTGAATGTGGCAGAGATAAATCTGTTATTTCACACAAGAAACTCTAGGTCACCTATCAGCTCAATGTCTGGGAGCAAGTCATATTGTAAGAGAGAACTGGAGCCCAATTGTTCTGAAAGATAAAGTATATTAACTGCAGAAGAATATCAAAATAAAGGAAAAAAGTCTGAAGGCAGAAGTGAGAAAGTTTTCCCACTATTATAATAATACATATATTTATTAACCTGTCTTAGTGTTCCTTTAGTCCTAAACCTCTGTGTATCAAAAGAATGAGTCTTCTTGTTGCCAATGTCTCAGCTTAACTGGGTTTATGATTTTCTTTGTTACATCTGCTTCATTAATTTGCTTTAAATGACCTGAGAAACCGCTGGGAACATATTTTACTACTAACTAATTTATGTGGACAGGAGTGATATCTGGATATTAGTCTGCAGTTGCCTTCCCTTGTACATGTTACAGTCCACTCTTCCAGATAACAAAGCTAATTGCAAAACATCCACAGTTCTTGAATCCTCTAGTTTGACTAGCTTCAGTGGCTAGTAGCACTCACATTTGCTCATGTTGCATTGAGCTCTGTCTGTCTTGCTCAAAATAATGTTTGCCATACTTGCATTGTGTACATCGTGTATTTGAATATGCAAACTATGGGTTAGAATGTTTTAAATGAGTCTTTATGCTCAGCCTCTTAAGTTTATATGAGAAAAATATAACTCTGGATGGATCAGAGTATTTTGATGTATTCAGGAGCCAATCTTTCTTCTTTCACTTTTAAAATATGGAAAAAAATATGGAAAAAGAGGATTTTGCTATGGAGCCTACTTGTTCAAACAACTTTTAACTGTAATGATAACTGTAAGCACAGCTTTCTACCTCCAATTGTTTGCTTTTTTCTATTGTAAACTTCCATATTTACTTGCACAATTTATAGAAACATTTTCTGTGTGAGAGAAAGTGTAGTCTCACACTGCAGTGAGGTGAAGGCATAGAGTTTCATTCCATAAACTTACTGTTTCCACCAGGAAGTCTTGCATCTACATTTTCTCTGTAGAATGACAGGTTGTTCCTCATAAAAAATTATTGTAACATCAGACACAAGAGGATTTCACACAATTTTCAGTGAGGCAGATTTCCTTTTATGCTCGATTTATGAGTTTCATTCTACTTTGACTCCAAGACAGTCAGGATGTCCAGTTGGTAAATCTGAAATCTCTGAATGCGTAATTGAAAAGTCCCAAATCCAGACTGTATGGGGCAAGCCTACTAATGCCAACTACTGTGGCTTCCAAAGTGTTTTGAGTTAAGGACATTTTCTGGGGTTTTTTTAATAATAAAGCTGTAGATGGGTTGCCCAGAGAAGCTGTGAAAGCTCTGTCTCTGGAGATTCTGGAAACCTGACAGTATGAGTTGTCCTTGTTTTGTTCAGGGGTCACTAAGTTACAATTCTCTGCAGGTGACTAAGTTGATTGTCCAACCTAGGTCTCCCTCTGGCTGAACAGCAGAAAGCCATGAGACTGAGCAGTCTCTCTTACTTCTCCCATTGTTAGAATGGTAGCTGAGGGTTGTTCTGGACATTCAACCCTGGAGGGACTGGGGGGGGAGATTATGCTGCCTTTCCATCAAACAGCCCCACAGACATGTCTAACACTCAGTTCCTGGGTCATTCACTATCAGAACTTCTGATTTCTCACATCTCAGAAAACAGTCCTTTCTTATCTGCTCCTCGGTCCTCCTCCTCTATTAGTCCTTTCATTCTTCTGTCCTAGCCTATGGATTAACCAAGAAAATGCGACATTGTAACCCATTATGATCTTCTACATTGATATCACCTTAGAAGAAACAGCAAATCTTTGAACCCTGCCCCCTAAGTCCTTCCATTTAAAGCACACATCATCAAGTTGGACATCCCATTGCCAAAGGTTCCCTTGCCTCCTCTAGACAGAAATATCCCATTCCTCCCCAATAGGCTAAAATAATTGAAGAATGTTCTGTTGTTATAAAAGTAAAAACTCTCAAGACAGCACCAGCCACTATGCCAGAAATTTGTTTGCATGTCTATTTCTGGCTGCACCCTTTTTCTCTAACTGATAAAATGCAAGAAACAGTAACTTGGGTACCAATACTTTGGTTTTACATCCCGAGTTTTGAAATTTTCTTTGATTTTGTCCAGGTTCTGTCTTGCATTGTCATTTATTCCCACATGAAAGGGTAGCAATGGGCAGAAGTCTGTGCTCTTGACAAGGTGTGGCACCCTCTTGACAACACCTTGCACCTTAGGTCCCAGAAAGCAGCACACCTCTCATGACTTCCTCTCAGACCAGCAGATGGGCTCCTGATGCCCCTTAACAGAGAATCACCCTCTCATTGTTTCTTTTTGCAGTGTGTGCATCTGAAATATCTGTAAGGTAATAAGCATTTTTATCCCCATTTCTGAGCAGAGAATTGAAGCACTGGGAGATTAAGTGAATTGCCCAAAGTGATGCAGGTAGTAAGGAATAAATCCTAGTCTCTGACACCAACTCAGTGCTTTAGTAATCCTCTCAGTTAGAGTTGCTGTAAGAAAATAAGCCTGATCCCTTGTAAATATTGTCTAGACCTCCAGATGTGTAATCCTGCTTGAATGCGTAATGTCTGTTTCATTGGCTGGAGAATGGAAAGCCAGCTAACTACATGAAGACATCATTATAACACTTTAAGAGAGCCCCTGACCACACTGGATTGTACTCACACTCTGCTGTTGCTGCCCTGTACAGCCACAGTAAAGCCAGGTCAGAATCTGAAGAGATGTAGGGTTATAGATTCTTCTTCTATCAAAATGTTAAATAATGGCACTGATATTTAGTGCACGTATAAAAGATTGCATTTGCACATATACTAAACACAGCACTCAGGGCTTTTTAATATTTTGAAACTACTTATTACACCTTAAAACACTGCCTTCATGAGCTAAAGGCAAAGGCCTATTGGTCTGAAGTTCTAGCAGGTCACAGATAACAGAAAAGCAAAAAATAATAAATTTTACATAACTAGCATGTACCTATGGTTTCATGGAACTTGTTAGTTATTGCCAAAATGCGTTAATGTGAACCTCTGGTGTTCAATTTTGAGGTATATAAATACACCAAGAATACCCAAATTTTGCTCAGGTTATGACAGCAGAGATGACAAAAATACTAATGAAGGCAAAATCAACAGAAGAAGAATTTTTAAAGCTTGCCAAAAAAAAAAACAACTATATCAGACTCAGTTAATGCTTACAGGTATATTCATGCCTTTTGAGAAGAGTGACAAAGGGGGAAAATATCACATATTTGAAAAGACTTTTAAATTTTTTTCAATTTGATATTTATAAGTGGTGTTCAATGGTAATGTTAATTATTTGATCTCTAGGCTTTGCTAAATGGTTCACATTTAGCCAACCAGAATAAATCTCCAGTGGTTCAGAAAGGTTAACTACACGGTATACTGTGACAGATATTTCACTACATATTAATAAAATTTCACTGTTTGCTTTCTCTTCTACCAAATATTTTCATTTTAATTCCCAAAAGCTTCTTCTGGTTCTTTGTTGTTCCTTTATTCTCTGATTTACTCTGGAACTCTTCCCCAGTCTTTAGAGGGGTTATTACAGCTACTGTTTTGCCCCCTAACACAGGAGGATCATGTCAATGAAATTCTTCATGTCTTTCCTCCACAATTTCTTAATTCAGATAAAATAGTGGAAAATCACACAGCACAAAAAATCTTCTCATGATAAATATGGGTTGCAAGGGTCTCGATGTCTTACATTCCATACTGTTTTTTCTGCTGTTAGACTCAAGCTCCGCACACATTCTGTCCTACAACTCACCACTAATGAAAGCTGAGCTCTTTATATGTCCTTATTACCAATACTCCCTTCACACATCTTCTCACCAAAAACAGATAGCTGAACATGCCTGCCCCAGCCCCTTCAGGCTGTCACAACCAACCCCAGCTCATTAAGAGCACTAGCCAATAAACCTTAAAGACTCAGGTGTGATTTTGTCTGCTCCAGAGGGGTCCATCAGCCCTCTCAGAACTGGTCATATAGACTGAAAACAAAACAGGCATATGAAAATGGAAACTGGGAGTAAAGAGGAGGAAAACCAAGGCAGATTTGAGGCTAAAATAAACAGTAGAAATGCTACCTTTTTAATGTCATGTCCCAAAACAAACTAACTTGAAATATGCTAAGATTAACTGTAATCATAGAAAATCATAGAAAATATTAAATTGACTAGCAGCTGAAATTTATATGAATTTTTTCTGTGATATTTTGTGATTCACTTCACCACCACTCATGCCGAGGGCTGTAATATGTACCCCTCTCTACAAGGAGTTTAAGAACCCCTTTAAGATTTTCTCATGAAACCAAACCTTTGGAATAATAGAAATCTCTACCTGAGACTGTGTTATTGCAAAGAATTTAAATGCCAGAACTATTTTGGAGGAATGGAGATAAAAGGGAATGATACCATGCAAGGATGCTGTGATGTAACCAGCAGATTAAAGAAAAATAAGTCAGGTTACCAGCAATACCATATTAAATATCCTGCTCGAAAACCTCAGTAAAAGTCTCTCCAGTATAAAATTAAAATGTTAGATGATGTTCTTTCCAAATCAACATAATCTGCAAAGTTAGAAAATACCCATTTTTGTGGAAGAGAAAATTCCAAAAGATCCTAGCACTTTGTGTGATAAGGTATTGGAATGGACAGGTAACTTTCCAGGTTTCAGAGCAGCAAACAGAGTTCTGCATTTGGCCTGATCTACTCAGCAGCATTTCCCTGAGCATGATGACCATGAAAGGTCCTAGGCCTGGTCACAGGAGGTCAGTGCTGACTTGCTGACACTGCACCTCTCTTTGTCCTATCTCCTCACAGCCAGGAATGTGACTACAAAAGCAGATACTTCTGTGATTTTTTTATATATTTTTTTTGTGCTTCTTTTGTTCCCAATGAATGGAAGTCTACAGTGTCCCTTCCCTCAGGGATACCCCACTGGCAGGCAGGCTTTAGCAAGGCAATGTGGGGGAAAAGCTGGCACAAGATAAAAAGTAGCTACCCTCTCCCAAGGAGTTCCCTATAAAAAAAATCTGAAAAGCTTCAAAACCATTGTTTGTCACCTTAAATCTCCATGATACCTAATTCCATGGCAGTGGGAATATTAACTTTTTTTTTTTTAAAGGCAATGCAAAGTGATGCCTGGACATTGAAAAGTTATGTATATTTATACAAAGTAAAATATGGCATAGAAGCATGGTATATATTTTCACATAATTACACATGCTTTAGCATACTGCTGCCCCTGGAGGTTTGTGAATTCGATGTCTCACAAATTGGAGGTGCTCTAAGGCAAAGGGTGGCACATATCTTTATACAGTGCCTGTACCAGCATCAGAATTTAACTGTATGAATACTTCCAACAGGAGTTTTGAATATTAAGCTTTTCCCCAAAAGGAAAAAATATCAATATGCCTTGAAAAATTTGGGATTGGAAATCATTATTTGAAGATAAGTTGGCATTATGCTTTTGATCACAAATTTCTCTTCTGATATTCAGTTGAGAATCAATTATCTTGAATTTAGTTTAAAGAAAGAATAGAATTGTTTTGCACTTGGAAACGGAAAATTTTCAGAAACAAGGAATTAAGAATTTAGAGGAAATGTTTTATTTTTCTGAGAGAAGTGACTGTAAAATAGCAAACAAAACACCCTGCCTTCATCAGCTTATTTACATCTGCTGTGGGGAGAAACAAGACCAAGAAGATAACAGAAGAACAGTGGGAATTTTCTCTGTGTGAAGAGGGGTTTGTTATCAAAAGCTATAGCTTGAAAGCAGCAGGCTGAAAATTTTTCAACAGCCATTCTTCTGGTAGAAAATTCAATTTCCTTTAAACTGAAATTTTCAAAATGCGGAAATTTTGCATTGGAAAGAGTCTTTAGGTATGTTTTATCCACAATAAAAGAAAAGCGACCCCACCCAGGGTAGTCATAGCTCAGTAATTGTGCTGTGACTACTAGTATGTGCTACCTGCATAAATGGGTCCTTAGTTTAAGGTCCTTTTTTGCCCAGCTCAGAAAAGGACATTTTTACTTCCCAGCTGAGTATCCTGGCTATGGAAATAGAATGAATCGTACCCTTTCTTCAGCATGGTGATATTCTATATAAATGATCCAGTGGGCCAGCTACTTAAAGACTGACCCAATGGTAGCTGCATTCCCTTGAGAAGCAAGAAACAGAGAACCAAGGCCCCTCTATGATAAATATATAAATATTTAATTATTTATCTGACATGAAACAGTTCCACTGAGACAGCTTGGAAAAGGAGACTACACTCTTCCAGCTACCATACACATCTAGTCAGCAGGAAAGACCTTGCTTATCTTGTTCCATCTATAATTATACACTACAGAATGAAAACATGGTAATGGACACCTTTTTGTCCTAGAATATTGCTTTGATCACTATAAAGGCTAGAAAAGTTCATATGATGAACTTTATTGGTTTATTGATGACAGTGATAGATATTTTTTCACCAATTTTTAAATCAAGATGTGGTCCAAGTTCAAGCAGTTATTATTCAGGGAACTCTCATGTCAAAGTCCGCCAGAAGGGTTTGTTAGGTGTTTACAGTAGTTTCTTTGGGCTCTATAAGTTCACAATTTATGAAGATGACACAATACAAGAAGGCAAGTCAGCAGTGAAAGACAATGAAGTGTCTGTGAGTGACCTACTGAGCTGGTTGCATGCTTAGGTCATTTGTTCTGAATAAGACACAAGACCAAATATTCAGATACTGGTCACAGTCCCTCCAGATTTGAGGATAAACATCTACCCTGAGCAACTATACAATATTTTGGACAGAAAAGGATCTTGTGGCCTTCTCCACAAATCCAAAAGAGCAAACAGAAATCAGTTATTTTCTTCCAAGGCTGTTTGCTATTTAGGAAGCCAGAGCTGCAATATAAAATTCTGCTACTCTATGAGGTTTTTTGTAACCTGAATATTATTTTCAAATTTAAATGCTGCTAAATCACCAGTATTTCAACCAAATTTCTTAGTAGAGAGCAACAGCAGAGAGCATGAAATTCTTATGCTAGATATCTACCATCTAGCCTGTCCAAAGCAGACTTACTGTCTGAACTCCATTATATTCTGGGGGAGATAATCAATATAGTTAATGGAGTTTAAAGAACAATTCATCTGATCAAATTTAGGACAAGACAAACTGCTCTCTAGATGCCATTGACTGTATTGGCTATATCTTCATTGACTCTAATGGGACTTAAACAATTAATTCAAATATGGCCAGATGAATTACATGTAACCAAGGCAAGATGAATCTTAACTAGACCTTTTCAATTTTGTGGCTAATGAAAAAACTCACAGCTACATTAGACAGTGTATACCATATGGCTACATGAGACACTTTTTGTTTAAATCTCTTTGTTTCATCTGAAATTGAACTGGAGGCTGCCCTCAGCCTTTATCACAGCTAAGAAGTTGAGAGCCAGCAGACATTGCTAATAGTTCTGTTCCCTGTGTGCCATGGTGTAAAAGAGCTGCTGTATCTTAGCAATGTTACGCTGGCTGGCCATCTAGGTTTGAGCAGATTACTGCCTTTGATGTGTGCGTGAATATGAATAAATATACATCCCTAGGAATCAAACTGTATCCTTGCCTGCTTATAGAAATATGCCCAATTCAGTAACACAAGGGATAACTGGACTTCAGGGCTGAAATTTTCAAACATTTGACTGTTCTAACCTACACCGATTAGAAATAAGAACTTTGGATCTTCCAAAATTCTTCTACTATTACTTGTCTTATATTATAAAATATGTTTAGTTATGTGTGATATAATGCAATTATTTTAACATTAATTCAAATCCAAATAGATGAATACAAGAATCTAAATACAGGGAAAAAAAGCATTATGGGTCTTTTGGAAAGACCTACATGCCAAAATATTTTAAAGAATGCTAGAAGGTGAAAAGTTTCTTGTAATAACTGTTCTCATAAAGTATATGCAAATGTTCACTATAATGAATAAAAGATTATTAAATTCTTTTGTACCCTGAATCCATGTTTGGCTCGACCTTATCTCATTAAGAACTTGGTGCTGAAATAATATCTGCCAGATGGCATTATAATTCTGGGTCCAAGGAGCATGGGATAATTCCTTCAGGTGAAATGTTTTCAGCCAGGACATATCAGAAGTGGTCTCCTGCTACCTTTAAAATTTGTTTAACAGAGACTGGTAGCTTGTCTAAAATTACAGCCATACAGTTAAGTCTAATTCCAATACTTTAACTGATAGGAGCATGTTTTCAAATGACCAGCTGGGACATTCCATTTTATTTCTTGTTATTGATTATGGCAGGAAGAATAATCTGTGAGTTTTTCTCAAAAGCTCAGTAATACAAAGTAGTTGTTTTCTACAGAATTATAGGGAATATGGATCTTTTAGATTGCATATCACCGTAACATTTTGGTTTCATTACTGACAATATTTCCATAAGTTCCTTACTTTCAAAAATTCTGTTTCTCTCTGGGAATACATTATTTACTGTTAAAAGTAAGGAAAAAGACATCTTTTCTCCAAAAAGATAGGGCAACCTTCAGTTCTTGTGTGAGACGGCAACAAGGAGATTCTTTGTAGTTTTACATGTGAATATATGAAACTTGCATGTGCAGACCATAAGGTATGTCGTACTGAAAGGGATTTATGTCGTTCTGAGCACGTAGTTATGAACAAACACAACTGCTGTAGGTCAGCATGCAAACTAGAAAAGGAGAAAGAAACTCCATTTGAGCTTTCAAAACCAAAGGGAAGTAAAAAAGGTACAACAAGCTATTAAAAATTACAAGAAACAAAATTCCAGACCTCATCAGTTTCATCTTTATTTGAGTCAAGATATGGAATTGTCATAGTTTTGGGTTTTGGAATGGTATTCCCCAATTTAGCACTCTCACTACAAAGAAAACCACAAACCCTGTCCCACTCTGGTGGGAGACAAAAAGCAGAAATCACAAATTTAGATAAGAACAATTTACTGGAAAAAAGCAATGAGATAAGAAAATGAACAGTAGCAACAACAATACTAATAACAGAAAATATACAAAAGAGAGGGTGATTTACATGAACAATGCTCACTTAGCCTGACCCAAGGCAGTTTGACCCCAAGACAAAGAACAATGGATAAAGTATCCTCCAGCCTGCCACACTTTGTTCCACCTGAAGCTTTGCCCATCTTCCCAGAAGCAGATTTCCTTCCTTCTGCCTCCAGGGGTGATGTATTTGCTGTGGAATAACAAACCCAGAGGTGCCCACGAAACTAACCCTGTCCTGGCTAAACCCAGAACAGGAACCACAGTGGCACCAGATAGATTACATAGGCTGTCCTGACTAGTGAAATTATCGGAATAAGTAAAGAAAAATAAAAACGAAATAAAAATAAAGGCAGAAATGTAATTTTAAAAGTCAAGGTGGAAAGAAAAGCTGCCAAAAATTCCTGTATGATCAACAATGAGAGTCCTGTTATCCCAGACAAACTCTCTTCCACTTAAGAGTCAGCCCAAGGACATGACCACTGAAAACAGTTCCATGCAAATGTCAGGAAAGACTGAGGATCTTTTTCTGGATGTCAACCCACACACAGACCAATGGGGCAGTTGTGCAAGACTATAACTTGAACCTACCAAGCCCTTGCTTATAGAAAGCATATATTTTAATATTGCAATAGGGCAGTACAATATTTATTGAAGGTATGGCCACTGAGTGACTGACTCAAACCCTAGGCTTTTAAACAAGTATTGGAGAAGAACTGTTTACCAGGAAGCATCCAATTTGACTCAGCAAAATTCAGCAGGTTCTCAGACAGAATGATAATGCTCAGAAAGGAACTTCACAGATTTTCTTTAGATACCAGAGAAACCCTGTAACTTGATGTGGGCTGAAATCACCACAAACTGAATTTATCTACTAGCAGAGTATACAAACACCGCTACACAAATGATCCTGAATATCAATGAACCTCTACAGGATCAAAAACTAAACACAATATTTAGACATTCAGGTCTTCTAAAGAATTATAGCATACATTATCATGGTCAGGAATTAGGAGCTGTCAGACCATAGTCATTGACTATCAAGACACATCAATATCTTGTGTATTGTGGCTCTGCTAGGTAAAACTATGCTGCTATCTGCATGCATGATCATGTAATATACATACAACCCCAACACCTCAATAGTAGTGAGAGATTTGCAGAAATGTTTTATTTTCTGCTTTTGCTTTTTTGTAGTTGTCTGTGTGTGTTTAACAACATGGTGCTGATCTTCACTTTCATTCTTCATGCTTTGGGAGTAACACAAAGTAACCAGAACTGATAGTCAGCAAACAACAGGGAAATATTTTCAAAGCAGGAGAAACAGAGAAGATATTTTTGATCATGTTTTTGACCTGTCCCAGTGACCCTTGGGAGCACAGCACAAAACTTCATGAAAGGAAATATTTGTTTAAAAAGGTCTCTGAATCACAGGATGTTGTAGTAGAAATTGAAGGCTAGTATTTTTTTACAAGTCTCTTTGCATTGTTAACTGTAGTCAGGATGTAGAGTCTATTCTGAACATTAGTGTTTTATATTAATCTTAAGCAGTATACTCATTTTAGTGCTCACAGATCTTACATACCAACATTTAATTTTCAGCATGGTCACACAGCATTCGGTCAGCTTAACATGTGGATGTACTCTTAGTTTGATGAGGTTTCTTTAACATTAGCTACATTACCAAAAAGTGCTGAGCATTTCCAAACGTTAAGTTTCCACTGTTGTAAACACCAAAATAATCAATTCCACATGCAGGACTGCAGATTGAATAGTGGTATTAAATCACATTAATCCTTCTGCTTTGATGTACACCTTCTTTATTCAGCAACGACAATCACCCTAGAAGGGAAGACAGTAATAGCAGATCTTCTGACACTCTGAGGGGTCAGCCACAATCCATGAGGTTTAGCAGAGATCAACCCTTAAATCTCTGAAGCCAAATTAGAACATAAGACAGACTAGTTTTGTTTCAACTCTCAGCTTCCTGAGTTTTTCTCAGTTTTCTTTACAGCACTTATAGACTCAGTCTTCCTGTGCCTGAGACCTTTCAATTCCATAATCCTCCCTCTAGCTGTATGTTCTGTAACCTCTGAATGCAAATTGAAGGACCTCAGCTGGTGATTCTGGCCAGCTGCTAAACAGTCTTCTCATGCTCCTGTAAAAGTCCCCAAGTGTAGAAAATGCTCCCTAATTCACTTATAGCTACTTTATACTTTAGAAAATATCATGGTGCAAAGAATTTGCACCAAACCCTTCAGACTTCTAAATTTCTGCAGAGATATTTAGGTTTGCATACATAAATAGGAAATTTATATATGGAGAAGAGTAAAGAGGAATTTCACAGGACTTTGGATCTGATTCATACAAGCTCATCTGACAGGCCAGAGAACACGTTCATGTCTGCCTCTCACTTCTGACCTTGTATATGACCATAGTCCATCCATAAATTTGAAAGTTACTTTGTATTTTATATGAAAAAATTTAGATTTGTTTCATTTTCACCAATCAAGCATAAATCCTCCACAACATCAGTTAGTAAAGAAAGAAAACCAAGTAGAACATTCAGCAGTTCAGAAGACAGCTGATGGAATTTACTGATGGAATTTATTTATTGTGTAAGTCAAACTTCTATAAGAAAATTCTGTGTTCCTTTAACTTTGTTTCAAATTTTTCTCTCCCCTTTCTTGCATTTACTTGAGTCCCATCCCCAGGGCAACAAAAAAGCTGATGAACATCATCATTCCATTTTGGAATAACTCTCAAAAGATTAGGAACAAACAGATCCTAAGATTGTCCATGGCCAGGGGAATTGACACAGATCCCTGCTTGCCAGAGGTGATTTTTCCAGTCTGAGTTTTCTGCTGCAAATGCTAAATGCTTTGCTCAGCTGTTTATTAGAGTCAGAACTTAGCAAGTTCTGTGCAGATCCTGCAGAATGTTTTGAGCTTATCTGGATGGTGTCATAGGATCTCTACAGAATGGATCTCCAGAGATTATTGATGACTGGTCTCATGCATTGTCAAAATGAAAATGCAGAAACTACAGCTGAATATAGATTTCATGATTGATTGGTTAGTTTGGTTTATTTTCTTCCATATTCTATAAGATCTAAGACATTGCCTCTCTCCTTGAGGAAAGGGACAGTTGAGCCATTTTCACTACAATGTGAACAATGAAGCAGGAAGATATTCCTCCCCAGAAGGAGGAAAGGTGTCATTTTCTTGAAGGTTAGAGAAGGTCAAATGTATGCCTTCCTTGTATAATACAAGGCAGGATTTTATGGATATTTGACTACCTAAAAATTTTTTAACAAAAGCATCCATATTCTTTATAAACAAGCTGATTTTGGAAATTACGACACTTTTGGGAGGTCTAGCTTGCAGGCCACTGACCTCCACTCCTGGGGAAGGGAGATGATGCTACTCAGGGTTCTTTTGGTCTGCTGTCCATGAATGATGGTGTCCAGATGAAGCCCCATCATGTAGAATAGAAACATAAACCAACCTAGTTCTTATAGGAAGTCAAGAGCATTTGTTTTTTAGGGATGATTTTCTGACCTTTTCCAGTAGGGGAAAGAGAGAACATCCCTGTCCTGTTGATCTTTATGAAAGTTCACCAAGCTTCATATTCTCAGCCTATTCTGCAGTGGCTGCCTCTCCAGCTATCCTGGAGGGCAAAGCAGTTACTTCCCATGAACATAAATGACTTCAGAGCTACCCCAAACTGAGTAATCAAAGGGCTCAAAAGGTATAAAAGAGAATTAATAGGCAAAGGGATCATAGGCACACATTTACACAATTCACACAAAAGATGTAAAGTATGAACACCTGAATCTTATCCTCTGACAAGATCAGACTGAAATGCATTAATATAAAATGTGTGAAGGCATTTATTTAGTAACTAGCAAGCAGAATATTTTGATCTGGCTCATGCAGTCATTAGGACACACTAACTATACAGGCTGACATTCCCACAGGCAGCGAGAAAAGAGCTACTGTTGTCAACAGCTTACATACAGATGTCTTTTTGCATAGATGCATTACTTTGTTTGTGGTGGGAGTAAAAGGATGTGGAAGAGTGCATATATTTCACAAGATTAAAGCAATGTACCCACGTTCAACAACTATCTGCTTCTGATTTTAAAAAAAGTACTATCTTAATGTTTTCCTATGTCACCAAACAGCTCTTTATCCTTGCTTTTCTTCCACTACTTACAAAACAAAGCATCTCTTTTCTTACAGAGTTAAAGAAACAACAATCTCACTGGCTTTAACCAGGGGAAAGGATGGATAAGTTATTGTATACTTGAAATTCCCAATGAGAATTTTAGGAGAAACAAGGATAGGGTTAATTTCTCTGTATTGTCAGCAGGCTTCCTTTACCCCACAGTGAAAATTCCAGAACAGAACAGTAAGATCCAAATAACAAGGCAAATCATAATAATGATAGCAAATAAATAACAGTGTTAAGACATATTCCAGTCATCTCTTCTGCTTTTTATTTTGCCAGAGGCATTCTACTTTTTTCTATTAAAATAAAACAAATAAAAAGCAGCAACAATTTTTATCAGTTTTGAAAATATCACTTTAAAAAAATGGATCCCTCTCAGCAATTTTATTAAAATAAAGTTAAATATCTTCTGCTTTTAAAAGTGGAAATGATTCTGTGCTTTTAATTTCTTTCTGAAGTAACGAATTGCACAGTACCAGAATGCTGCTTATCATTACTGGGTCTGGCCTAAGGGAATGTTACTTTATTACCTTTCCAAACCATACTTCAGAGGAATTAATTAATTGATGCTCTTAGCAGCCTCATCCTGACAAAAACATATGATACTCAAATGTTAAACATGGAAGCTAAGATGAAACTGTCAGGAGAAGGCTGAAAGTGGTTATTAATATGGGTTTTGATAAATATCTTCTCAGGCTCACACTGTGCCTCGTCTACTTTCATCTTAGAAAGTAGTTAATCTGATTGATGAAGATCCTGTTTCAGATTGTCTCCATGCTGAGTTTAATAACTGCTTCTTTTTATTTTTTTCTCAAAATAAAAAGTCCCTTATTGCAAGGCAAAAAAACCTTTGCACTGGCATGTTTTGCAATCATGTA
The DNA here is from genome assembly GCF_971803275.1 of Cyanistes caeruleus. Classification (NCBI taxonomy): domain Eukaryota; kingdom Metazoa; phylum Chordata; class Aves; order Passeriformes; family Paridae; genus Cyanistes; species Cyanistes caeruleus. Next base: position 126,747,133 of record NC_141701.1, read on the forward strand.
AGAAGCCTAACAGTGAAACCCTTGGGTTTTTTCACATTCCATGCTTGAACAGTGTTGCTTAATTACCACACCATTCCACATATGACAGTCCACTCCCTCCTCCCTGAGTGCTTTGCAAAGCAGACTCTGATAAGAAAATTGTCATATGCTGCTAATGTTAAGCCCTTGGGCTTAAAGACTAAGCTCATCATGGCATCCTATCAGGCCTCCAGCACAAAGGGGCAACACAGCAAGTCAGTTTTGAGTCATTACTAACATTCCAGTGTTAAAAATGAGCAAGCAGGGGGTTTTGTTATTATTTAAATGGTTCTGTTTTAAACATACAGTCACAGTTATGGTTGCCAAGTTGAATAGAAAAGTGTACAGATTAGCATCTGCAGATGTATTACCATACAGAAACAAAACTTCAACATACAGTACGTATTTTAGAAGAGAACTTCAAATATTTTCTAAGCAACTAATTCTACAGATAAACTTGGTTAACACTGAAGGCTAGTGCAATACTGAGGAACAGGTTGTATCCACAATCTAGCCAAGACTCTACAGCCCTTTAGGAAATTGCCTGGGAAATGTTATTTCGTCTGAAAATACTGACTCATCAGAAAATAAATTTAGAAAGGTTCAGCTTCTGCTGCCTTTTGTTCCAAAAGCTATGTAGCAGAATGTTCTTTTTGTGTGTGTGTTTTTATCTGAAAGAGCTTATTATTTCAGATTTTAGTTGCTTTTCCTAATTAAAAATATGAAGGGAAAATATATCTAAGTAAATGTAAAAAAACATTGCAATTCACTGAAACTTCATTTTTATACTGAAACTTCATTTTTATACTGGTACCATGCAAATATTTCTGAAAGGGCAGCAAAAATGTTTTAATTCTGTAAAGAATTATAATGTATTAGGGTAGAGTTCCCTGAAGTCTTCTCTTAATAATGTAGGCAAACTCAGGTTTGTTCCTGCAAGACCCAGGGGTCTACTGGGAGCCTAGTGCTCCTTGTTCCATCAGCTGAGGCCTTAGCAGACTTCTGAGGAGATAGAGGATATGTGAATCTGTGTAGAGTGAAGGGAAAACACCTGAAGGGCCAGGCTGGGCTTTCCTTGCTGCGGTGGTAAGGAACAGACAAGGTGAGAATTGAAACTGGATATCTTTTTGCTACCTTTCTCCACATACCCAAACCTCTTACTGGTGGGATTGGTGGTACTGTAGAATATGGTTTTCCAGGGCCTAAACACCGATAAAGGAAATAGGAAAGACATGCAAGATCTACTGTTCACCAGTTCCCAGATAAACTAAACTAAAACTTCCTTCCCCAACCAGAGAATTATTTACAGAGAGGGAAGTTGTGCCACTGCCTGCAAATCCCACACACACCGTGGCATACCACAGGGAATCTGAGTTTGCTGCCAGTCAAAAGACTGATAATGGCTCTGTTTCTTTGGAAATGGAGGAAAAGCTTCTCACATACCCTGATTCCAACATTGTACTAAAACATAGCACTACCTGTATGCTTTCTCAAAAAGTGAAAAATGGAGGGAAGAGAAGGGGAAAAGAAAAAAGACTCACAGAAAAAAATACTCACTTCCCTGAAAGTTAATGTCTTGATAGACATATAATACAACATAGTTAAATTGTACATTTATAGGTGTTGTTTCATCAGATTATGCTGCTCATAAAATTTTAAATATCACACAAGTGCCTTGGGTGCTGCATCATTTTAGGTGTACTTTCCCAGAGGAACAGCACTCTGAGCCGATGATGCCAGTAAATCTAGAGCACAAGCTTTGCAGGGAGGACTGGAAATGCTCAGGCTGACTATCTTCATAGGAGCAGCTGGTGGATCTTCACTCCATATTGTGTGCCTTACATTGTTTTGTTTCATTTTGTTTCGAGATAAGTTACTGACACTGCAAGGAAGAGAAATCAGCTTATCCCAGGGGCCAAACAGAGATTATTTCATATCAAAACAAAAATAAAATCACAGTCAATTTGATTTTAAAAAAAGAAAAATGTTAAAAAATTAATATTTTTTACAGTGATGCTGACTCAGATTTTTCTCTTGCACTCTGACTTTTTATGGATTCACAATGGAAGGGAGGACAATAAGAAACTGTATACCTGCCATTGGGAATTATCTTTACATGGGTGTCCCAGCGGGAGAAAAGCAGATGTGGATTTTATCATTATGGGTATCGTCACTCATTTCCGTAGCAGGACTGATACATTGTGTATCAATAGAGCAGCAGGAGGACTGAAATGAGATTGTCTCATTTGTCCACTATCATAAATTGCTAAATAATAGCCTTTCATCCCCAAAAGGGCACCCCAAAAACTACCACAACTGATTACACTGTCAGAACTTTGCTCCCCAAACAAACAAACGTGGTTAGCCTTTATGTCAACTACAGAAACAAAATTTATTTTTTGGAAGGGTATTTATAATCTTCATTTAGTAAATATGTCCTGCTTGTCTGAGGTCTCCTTAGATATGCTGTAGTTAAGTCTCTCATTTTCATGCATTCTTGAAAAAAAGTAGCAGCTTAACTGTCTTTTGGTGGGAGTTTGATATAATCAAAAAGAGAGATATGGTTTCCTCTGCTGAAACTCATAACTGTGAGTACTGTGAGTACTGTGAGTACTGAAGGGCATGCAAATAAGTGAGGTTTCTCAGTAAGAGAGAAGCAGGAATCAGGGCCAGGTGAGAGAGGCAAGGAAAATAAATGGAACTTCTAGGTGAGAAAGGAATTCTTGGTGGATGGAGATAATAAATTCTTTGGTAAACCCAGGAAAATAATTATTTTGGCAAACCCAGGAAAAGCTAGTAAAATTAGATATTTTGCTTGCAAAACTTAATATTTTTATCCTTCATGGGTATAGAATATTTGTAATATTTGAAATTTTCTTTCAAATTATGAACATTGTCTTTCATGTATGGATGAGGAGGGGGAAGGGGAAGTGGCAGAGGAGTGTTGATTCTACTCATGATGGTTCATAGTAAAGAAATTAGTACAACCATCTTCTCTTTCTCTCCATCAGTTACTGCATTCTTCTGTCTCCTCCTATAGCCTTTAAGGATATGTAGCAGAAGAAAGCTCAGTGGAGGAGCTCTTAAAATTTCTTAACCATCTATATCACCAGTCAACTAGGTCTTCCCGCACCATCCACTTATGTCCTGATTTGCTTAATGCATAACTCACCAGTTTTCCTCCTATACCAGGGCTGGTGGGTCCTATTGAGCCTGGGAAAGGCATACAATGTGACTTAACTCCTCATCTTGGAATATAGTCTTTATCTGTCAGGACAGTGCTGAAGGGGAAAATTTGTATCCAGTTCTGGGCCCCCCATTTAGGAATGATGTTGAGATACCCAAAGGTGTCCAGAGAAGGGCAGCAAGGCTGGTGTCCAGACAAGCAAGGGTCTAGAACACAAGCCCTACGAGGAGGGGCTGAAGGATCTGGGGTTGTTTAGCCTGGAGAGGAGGAGGCTCAGGGGAGACCTTATCACTCACTGCCTGACAGGAGGGTGCATCCAGGTACGGGTTGATCTCTACTCTCAGGCAAGTGACAGGACAAAAGGACACAGTCTTCAACTGTGGCAGGGGAAGTTTAGGCAGGACATTAGGAAAAACACCTTCACAGCATGAGAGACTGGACAGTGGAAGGGGCTGCCCAGGAAGGTGGTGGAGCCACTGTCCCTGGAGGTGTTTATAAAGACTGGATGTGGCACTTAGTGCCATGGCCTAGTTGACAATGTGGTGTTATGTCATAGGTTAGACTTGATGATCTCAAAGATCTTTTCCAACCTAATTCTGTGATTCTGGAATTCTTTTGTAAACAAGCACATTCTATTAACATGGTTGAAACTTGTCTGCTAACAGGAAAATTGGCTCATCAGTTTATAAGGAGAGGAGGGGAGGAGGCTGGGGAGAAGGTGGTACCAAACCCTGCTCTTTTCTTGCCTTTGCTATTCCTACGTTTTAATACAAAGAAAACAATTAGTCTTCTGGAAAAAATGATAGCTGAAGTTTAATTTATTTGAGAGGAAAGAGATTAAACTTCTACACCAGCAAACAGTAGCTTTACAAAAAATACAGTACACTGTTGGCAAATTACTATTAAGGAATACAGTTTTAAAAATTTTAATTTAAGAATTTTATGAATTCAAATTCAGTATCCGATTGGCTGCAGTCCTGAGAAGCTGTGAGGGTACACGTTAGTTACTTTAGCAGCTGTAGAAGAAACTGTAGGCCTAAGTGTCTTGCTTTTGTTTGTATCAATCTCTGTGACTGTTAAAGCAATAAGCATGTCTGACATGTTTCATTTCAAAGGAACCTCTTTGTGACTAACAATGAGTTGATCTCATTACCTGCTTCTTGTATCAGTCTGGTGAAAGAGTAAATCTGAAGTTCAATTTGTCAGTCTTTCTTCTTAATCAGTCTGGAAAAAAAGTCTTTAAACTAAAGTGACTAATTCAGAAAAAAAAGAAATGGAAAACTACATGTTCTTATCTTTTGAAATCTGGGCTCTAGCTGGAAGCTACATTTTTTTTATTAAAATACCTTTTATAAGCCTAAGATATTAACTAGTCTAGAAAGAACATTTATCAAAGCTGCAGTTAGTCTCTGAAAAGCAGTTAGGTTTGAGGAAAATGAAATTAAATATGAAAATTCACTGCTGCTGTGGAACGATCCCAAAAGCAGAGCATGTTAATATGAAAGTGCTGGTATACATTACAGTAGCTTAGCACATACCACACAGAACAAGTCATTACATAATTATAATTAGTTTTTCAATTGTATTCCTACATTATTATTACCAAAGGCCAAGTATCAATAAACCTTCACTCATATATGTGGGTCTCCCTTCACTAGGGCTTATCACCTGTGGGAATATAGGCATCCACAACAGAGTGAACCTAAGCACCAGATATTCTCTTGGTTTGCTGCTAAGTCTTCTATATCCCTCCACTTTGTAAAATATGACCATTCCAACAATGCATTGTACGTGAGCTAGACTTATTGTAAAGAATTTCAGTTTCAAATAAAAGGATAAGAGTACTCTCAAGAGTAGGACACTACTCAGGCAGGAGAAAATACAGGTATTATCAAAATGGCAGTATTCAAACTGAGTCATTGAGTAAGGAACAGCAAGATGGAGTGACTTGAATGAATATAAGAGCAAAAGAGACTGGACAAATTGGGGGAAAAAGAAAAGGGGGGGGGGGGGGGTTGTAATTTATAGCATCAGTTGAAAGAAGAGAGAAGTCCAAGAATCATTAAAGTGACCTCAAAGACACTCACTCCAGAAAGGACCTGAAATGGGAAGTGACTTAAAGTGTCTAACTACAAGTCTCTCACAAGGACTATTAAGGGTTTAAGGTGAGATTAAGCAAACAACATTAGCTAGAAATACAAAAAGCAACATTTAATATAGAAGTAATATTTAAAGTGTTCAAACATTCTTATTTAGGCATTTAACGTTCAAGTTTTGATTAAAAGGAAAAAATATACATTTTTCTCTACTTTATATTATTATATATAGGATATGTTTGAATCATCTATTTCATTTTCACATCACAACAACAATGCACAGGAGAAGATTTTCAGAAATGAACAATGAAATGCACATATTTCTACAAGAATTCAAAGGAACATGTCAGCTTATTCAGGTGTTGGTGGGGTTTTTTTTTTTAGTTTGTTTTAGAAAATGGCTTTGCATTCTGTAATGACCTAAAAAAGCATGGGGAAGAAATCCACATGAAAATGAGTGACAAGTAAAAATTCCATACAACAAAAAGAAAGTCCATGTTAGGCGGGGAAGGTTTGCTAAGCACAGCACTGAGCAGCACCTGTCTGCCCCCTGGCTCAGCCACTGACCTGGGTGCGTTGTGGCACACAGGGCTCAACCTGGAACATTTGCTCCACCTCACTTTTCTTCAGCAGTCCCTGCTTTCAGGTCCTGCCATCCCATCACTGCCTGTGCTTCACATAGCAGGCAAATTTGTGCTCTGAACATGGCATATGAGAGCGGGGAACTTCTGCTGGATTTTTCTTTCCTGCTCTATCTTTAGCACTTTCCCCATCTTTTTTATGCTATGTTACCTGCTTGCAAAAACTTACATTTTGATTTGGGTGCCAAATTTTATTTTCTTTTAAGACTTTGGCTTTTTTTTTTCCAAATTACATCTCTCATTATAGACCAAGTTTATATGGTTTCCAGAACATTCCTGGAAATGAGGCAAGGATGAGGCTGGGATACATTAAGAGAAATGCAGCCTGAACAGAGAACTTACACCATCAGAGAGAAAAGAAATAGGAAGCTCCAAGATTTGAGTGCAGTTATTGTCCCAAAATAATGCTTTTCCATTGCATTTAAACATGAAGATATTCCAGTTAAGGACAGCTTTTTTTTTGTGATATTCCTAAATTGGAAACAAAAATGTTCAAGCAGTATCCTCACACTGACAATATATTTCCATGGAGCAACCCTATACCAGAAAATATTTTGACAGAAAATTGCCTATGAAAACTTCCTTTGAGGATAGAAACATAAAAACATTTCCAACAAAACAAAAAGAAGAATAATATCAACAGAAAACAGGTTTAAATGCATAATTTCACAATTTTACTAAAAATATGTTTGTGTCAGAGACATGATGATTGAGAGAGACCTGTGGAGGTCATTTAGTCCAGTCACTCACTCAAAGCAAAGCAAGTGATGTTGGTGACAGAATTTCTTCCTCTTTGCTGGGAGAAGAATGATGTTGATTTTTTCTTCCCTTTCTTATGGGGAAGATAGAAAGTTCATTCTTTCCCTGTGTCTTAACATTTCCCAACATGCTTTCATGTTATTCTCCATTGATCTTCAACTCCATGTTACATGCAAACATATTATAACCAGAGTGCTAGAGACATGATAGATATTTTTCTTTGCTTTCTTTTTATTCCTAAAGCTGTTTTTCTTCCTTGTTTGCAAGATTGTGTTCCATCAAATAACCAGTGGTCATTACCAGTGCTGGTAAGTTCATTATCATCTCCTGCCACTTCAGGCAGCATGTACATTTTTCTCTACTTCATCCAGTCTTTATCTTAGCTGTTCTTTGTCTTCAGACACCAGGCTCTTGCTAATTGGTGATAGCAGCTGCTTTAATATTGTTATTATTATTATTAGTAGTAGTAGTAGTAGTAGTAGTAGTAGTAGTAGTAGTATGACTATATAATTTTCCTGAGAATTGTAAGCAGCACCTTCATATTATTGTCTAGGTTTCCTAAACACCTTAAAGACTAGATGCTTGTATTTATTTTTCTGACAAAAAAAATAAATGGAAAATAAAATAGGGGGTTCTTTTCAGTATTAGATCAGTAACCTGATCTCAGAGAAGAGGGAGGCTGTGTCATGATTTCTGAATGCTGAACTCCTGAGATTTGCCATGGTGATTTAGGAGAAATATTCTTCAAAGGCAATAGCAAAGAAGAAAAGAAATGATTGTATGTGGTTGATTTACAAGTATGAGAAAAACAAAAAGGCAGATGGTGGAGAAATATAAGGGCAGGAGAAACTGGATGAGCATCAGTATTTACAGGAATGGTGATGAGGGAGAAAGAAACAAGGGAAGTAATGGTAAGTGAGGAACATTGTCTGTGACAGTCAATACTCAATGCGAGCACTGTTCAATCAATATGCAAAGGAGCAGCCAAAGTGGCTACAGCAAAAGGCTCTGGGAAGAAGTGAAAATGGCTGCAGCACATCCAGTGTGCATTTGTTAATCAACAAACAGCTGGAGTCGTGCCATCTACTGCAACATGCAACAGAGCAAAAGAGGCAGGGAGCAGGCAAACAGAGGTTAAGCGACTAAAACGTGATTGATTATTAACAAGGCCAGCAAGCAGGTGAGAAGCAAAGGCAGTTAAGACTGAAGGATGAAAAACACAGTTCTTTAGAATAGAAAATAGAAATAGAAAATGCCTAACACACACACACACTCACATGACCAGCCCTGCTCTCTTCAGAACCCTTCCAGCCTCATGAACACCAGAGTGGTACAGCGGCTCAGGCAGGCCGGAAATTTCCCACAATACCCCATCTTTTTTGTCTCTAACTGCTACAGGGCATTCCCTACTGCAAATTCTATCTTGTTCCAGTCATACATTCAACATCCATACAATACCCCCTTTATAGTCCTATATTAGAGTAGTAAGTAGGAACTATAATTATCTGCTATTACCATATACATTTTATACTGCTAGCAATAATGTGCACTCTGCTCTTTCAGCTGCTTACAATATTCAATGCTTTTCTATTTCTTTGGCCTTTTACCTGCCTAGATCTTTACTTTCCTTTGTGACTTCCACTCATGGAGCTTATTTTTATTGTCACGTATGATGAAATAAATGCAGCTTGCCAATGGAACAGGGGACACATACAGACAGCACCTTGCAGTCTGTCTAGAAACAGAGAAGAGTAGAAACATTTATTTGGAGCCTCTAGAGACAAGAAGGACAGTCACTACTGGATTTCCTCCGGTGATACTGTGATATTTTTCTCTTATGGTTTCTGTTTGCTTGTTTGGGGTTTTTTGCATATGGGGTAGAGTTGGGTGTTTTCAGCTTATGGATAAAGTGAAATGATTCCCAAAGGAGATATAAGTGAAGGTGAACCGGTTCAATCAATTATATCAGTATCCTGCAACAGGATCTCTCAAGAAATTTGAATACCTTGTTTATTTAAGAAGACTTCCCAAGCTGTTCAGAGGCAATTTCCTCAGCACAATCAGGAATCTGAATATCACGCTTTTAACAGCTGAACAGGTCATGAAATTTTCCGCTCTGAGAAGAAGAATATAGTTAGACTGTGATGGACAAAGCCCTTGTGAGCTTACAGTACCATTTTCTTCCTGGATGCTGAAATTCTACAGCACATTACACATTTTAGGTAAAAAAATATTCAAAACCAATAAAAGGCCCTGAGTTCTTGGCAAATCTGACTCAGTTTTCCCATACTAATTTGAGGAGGAAGACATTTAGCATAGAAAAAATACCTTATGTATTCCTAAGAAAGACTCATGCCAATCTTGCTGTCTCTGGCCTGAGATAATTTCACACCCTGGTACTATAGAGTTATATGTTATAGATTACATATCACTCCCTTTAGACTCCTGTAATAGCTAAACAGTAAAGGGCACAATAAAGAATCACATATTTTTCACAGGTATGCTATGCTTGGAAAGATGTTTTAGGTAGAAACACTAGGAAAATGCTTTCCAAGTTTCTTTTTTGATGATAGAACAACTAATTATCTTTGATTAAGAAATTAACATGAAACTGTTTGTACAAACCCTCAAAATACATTATGTTTTTAAATTTCTACAACTTGAAAAAAAAAACATTAAATCATGTTCTCTAGCACCTTTTATGGAATTGGCATTTTCCTGGAGGAATCTCCATGAAAACATATAAACTACATCTTACTCTCCAAAACTTTTTAGTATAAAGAAAGAAAGAAATCTGTTTCTCTGTGCTATTTGTACAGTTGCTCTCAGATATCATTATCAACTAAAACAGTTATTCCATATAGCAGATTTATCTATAGGCACATGGAGTCTGCATACAGCTCCATAACTACAATAAAAAATAGACATCAATATTCACATAGATCAATATTAATATATCCTCTTTCACCTGCAAACAAAGAAGAAAGTGTATCACTTAGAAGAAAAAACATTAGTAATAATGTTCCACATACCACAAGTTTACCATTGAATTTTATATTTTCTATAACATAAACAGTGAGTATAAGCCTGTTCATAAATGAAGGGGAAACACCACTCTGTAACAATAGGTACACATTGTTTTAGGTTAAGGGGGAAAAGCTTTAACAAATGACAAGGAAATTCACACATCTTCAGGAGCTGTTTAGCAGAGCTCCATATAGGTGTGCCTACATCTACAGAGGTTTGGGAGCCCTTAGTAATTATTTTCAAATCTATTTGTTAATCTTACCCCCACTGGACAGAAGGCAAGAGCTTCTAAGATATCTGACAGAAGAGAAAGACAGCATCAATGAATAATGATGGAGGACTTACGATGGTTTTGATATTCCACCATTGCTGGTCACTTGGATTTGGTTCATCTGAGAGCTATTACAAACTCCACAATGGTAGAAAGGCTACAGTGCACATTTTCACCTTAGTAAACATCACATAATACAACTGCTAAATCCAAACCCAACAGAAATTGAACTGGAATATTCACACAGGGCAAGTTTTCAGAGGAGATCACTGCTCTTTATTTATTAACATAACTATGAATTTCTGGAGCCTGAGCAGAAGTAACTTCTTGAGTAATATGGTGCTGGCAGTAGTGACTTTACAATGCCATGTGGAGGTGAAGAGATCTAGACAGAGGCCAGGGATTTGTAGGGTGTTGCCACAAAGGGGAGCCTTTCCTAAAGGAAATGTAAATGGAAAAGAACTCTGAGAAGGACAGATTGCTTAGTCATTGTAACTCCCATAAGGTAAATTTCTCAAGTGAATGAGAAATACATCATAGCCAGCCTCAGTGAGAAATCTTTATCTGGAGAAGAAAAAGTGCTAGTTACAAAAGGAGGATTTCCTTCATATCATTATACATGTCTGCATAGTTGTAAACTTTAGTTTACCCAGCTGCTGTGATATGGATTAAGGTACTGGAGTGTAAGGATTTAGACTTTATTCACTCTTAGTCCACAATATTTCAACAGGGAAGAAGCTATATGTTGAAAAAGGAGAGGGGAAAGGTAGTTTAATGCCAACTGCTTTGATACAGAGAAGGCTGAGAGGGAGTTTCCCACGCTCATCTCCATGGGTCTGAACTCTTTATACAAAGTGAGAAGGTGACATTAAAAAAGCATTTGTGTGGGCTGACAAGAAAGAAAATTATGAAGCCAGACAGAGGTCTGGAGATATAATGCACTGATAGATAAGCAATAAGCAGCTATGACAATCTGAGTTCATTACAGAAGACATAAATCAAAAAAACCTGATTCAGTCAGGACACATGGAGATGCCATGTAGTACAGGAAAAAGGCTAATGCTGTGACCTGCCATAATGTCAGAATTATTTCAAGGTAGAAAACATGGGGATGACTTTGAGGAGTACTTCATGAACTAAACATGCAGGCAGGTTTGCCAAATTCAGGTACTGGGGTATACAAAAGGAAGTCCTGCCAAAGCACCCCTAAGGACACTTAGGCACTCCTTATTGATCCTATGCAAAAGTTACCTCTGTATCAATTTAAGAAACTTAATCTTGTCGCCCCTTCCCCACCTTTAACTTTCCTAAAGAGAAAATGCTGTGCAAATTATATTCCAGCTACTCCAATTGTATAGTTCCTGAATGTTTTTTCCCAACATCATTCTCTTGCAAGCATGTAGTATATACATGTTGAAAAATGCCATAAAGATAGGACAATATAGTTTCCTCAGACTCTAAGGGAATTTGTCAGTTATCCCCAGAGCAGTAATATTGGGAATGGGGAGGTGTGTTTCCTTGGCATTCCTTTTCCCCTGGGGAAGAACTAAGCAAATTCCAGGGAGGACCCGCTGTGAAGGCCATATTCATACGGGGATGTGTAGGCACCTAAGGAATAATAAGAATCACAGTGAGGTTTATAAAAGCATTCAGTTTAATGGTGGATTAAAATTTCAAACCTGGGCTGAAAAGAAAAAAAAAAAGGTGAAAATAAGACTCTCACAGTATTTAAACACTCTAAAAAGTCTCAACTAAATCAAATTTGAAAGCATGCGGCACATGAAGAAAACCAATGGGCTTTCTTTTCCTATATTATCTATGAGCTTATGAAAATTCCACCTTTAACAGCTGTCACTTTTTTGATTTTGACAAAAAATGCAAATGTCTCAGTTTTAGAAATAAATGCAATATCATCTCATGTTTTCTGTATTAAACATGAAAATAATTAGGGCTATAACATTATTCTTCTGGTCACTCAGGAGCAGTGGCTGCCAAACATTTTATAAAGTCAGTGAATTCACTGGACTGCTTCAGTGATCATTGATGGCTGCTACCTATTTCACTGTCTGTAGTTGCTGCAAAAATTATTAGTCTAACTAAGACAAAAATAATGCTAATATCCCAGAATTGTGTTGCAAAGTCAAATGAGTGAAGAGCCAGCTTTATGTTTGGATCCTATTTGAAACATATTCATGACATTTTCCAACAAAAGTTGCAATTAGTGTCATGAACATTGCTGTCATTGCAATGCAAACACTTTGTTTCTTGTCTGTCAAAATCAGAGCAGCTGTCACAATTTAACTAAATTGAAAAGAATTGTAATTAGCAATCCGTACTTTATAAAATTTCTCCTATAGTTTAGCAAAAGTCAAAGTAGTAATTATACAGATTTCAGTCAAAAATGCAGTCTTCAAACTTTTAAAATAAAAAATATTGCCTTTTTTTCTTTACTGAATGCTAAGAGCAATTAGAAAAAATGGAGGTTAACTGAGATTAAAATATTACTGTATATCCCCAGTATTAAAAAGTAACATCATGAAAAAATATTAAATTACATAGATTGTATATAACCCTCTATCCCTTAAGTGTTTTCTGTGTAGAAAATTGATGCATTTAGCCTAGAATTAATAACATGTAATGGGCACAATAAAGAGGCATTTAGAATTAGAGACTGAGTTTGCACTGTAATTTTTCAGGTACTCAGAGACACAGATTCCACCAGAAAGTTCTTGTTATTTAAAACCGGTAAATGATGCAGAAAAGTATCTGATGTAGCTATAGCCCCAACATAGTTGCTGGTTTGGGCAGAATAAAAAGGGAGTTAGTCTTAAACCTTTCATCCAACTCAGATCTCTACAGGTCTGTTGTTATAGTGAAGGCAGTGTGGTATCATACAATTTATGAAAAATTTTGCAGCTGTCACAGGCTTTCTTAATTTATTAAGAAGTATTTTAATTAATCTAAATGTCATTTAAACTGTAAGACCATTATTTCTTAAAATAGTTTTCAGTAAATTCCTTTACTCTTTTTTGCAATAATTTGCAACTATTTCTGCTTCTTAAAAAAATATTTTTGAAACTTACCCTTTGTTGTTCAGCAGTCATTGTTCAGACAATTTTATTGCTATTTTCTTCCCTTTAATCTCAACAAATTTACCAGCATTCCTTACAGAATAGAAATAGACTCAGCAAAATATTAACAGTCAGACCTCTGTCCCACAATTTCTGCAGAAAGATAACAAGGCAACTGAATAAAGAGGGAGAAAAACTTCTTCATGAACAGACATAAATGTTTGAGTTTGTTGAATAAATTACTGTCTGCTGATAATTTTTTTTTATTTCCAGGTATTCTTGATTTACTTCCCATTTGAATGTCCATTTCATCTTTTTAAATATATTTGTGTCTCCCTTTACACAAAAACCCATATTTTCAGAGTTAAAATGAAATAAAAGCACACTGAGTTATCCAAGTAAGTGACCTGATTTTTGGAAATGTTGAGACTCAGCTCCCAGTGTGATCAATATATATTGATTCTACATACTATATTCTCTTTATGCAGTTGAAAATATACCAATATTGCCATCCAGTATTTCATAAGGAAGCTATAAAAATTTCTCAGATATCTTTATTATTGACAAACTAAAAGCAAGTGTCAAACTATAATTCCAGTAGTGGGTAATCTTAATAATGCTCAACATTGATTTGTAGAGTTTGAATTAGAGAACTTATTTATGTATTCTCTGAAATGCAGCAAAAGTTTTCAAACAGAATCCTGTAGAACAGGCTTTGAAAGTGCCTCTTACCTGTCAGACAGTTCACTTGAAACCTTTCTCCTTAGAGATGTAGCTATTAACAATATATATTCATATTCTACATTTCATGTAAGAACAGTTCCTCTGTGAAACCAAGCCACTGATCCTAAAAGGTTTGTTATGTTTTGCTCATATCATTCTTACCATCCTGAAAAATGCTATAACTTCCCTTACCTTATAGCCCTTACTGGATTATAAACTGGAAAAATCGACATCCTATCTCTGTTAACCTTTGGCAAAGCTTGAGGAACTACTTCTTGCTCATGAAAAAGCCATCTAATTGCTAATCTATAATCCTTTTAATATGCTCTACGTTGTGGATTGATCTATTGCCAGCTGACCCAGCAGTGCCCACGGCTATATTAATCCTATTATTCACATGTTCCAATGGAACTCTTTAATGAAGTCTGAAAGGCTTGCATACTACTGATATTAAGGATGGTTACACTTGTATTGCACCTAATTATGGAACACTCTATTGTATCACCTAATTGTGCAAATTACTTTTTTTCCCAAGGCATAATTTATTTCAACAACGAGCTCTATCATATTGTTTTCATCTGTGTTCTTTTGTTTTGGAGGCAATGGCTTATTTACAGCTTCAATGCTATGTTTTTAATATCCTAATAAGTGTTACATTGCTTGACCAAACTGAAAATAAAATTAGCAAGGTAAAGAAAGATGTTCTGAAAAACAGGACTCATAAATAGTAATAGTATCTTGTATAATTAGAATTTAACTAGAGGATTTAAAAATACTAGAAAAACAATGATAAACTACTCCTTTATTAAAACATGTTTAACAGTATTATAAATCTGTAGAGAAAGAAATTAATGAAACATGTTAATAGCAATGACACTCTACTGTCATCTGCCATAGTTCTTCAATCTTGACTCTGATTTCTTTCTCATAGAAAATACAGAAACACTATGGTTTGTATTTCCTTCTCCTTTAGGAGTTTGAAGTAATTCACAGCTGTTGAGGCTGATGTAACTACTTTTAGTGTCCCATACTAAAAAACAATTCTGTCTTTCCACTTCATGCATTGCACAGTAACTGAGCTCATCATCTGTAAGTACAGCATCAGGAAAAAAATTCTAATCCAGCCATCTGTAATCCAGTGCAACATAGAAAATAAAGGCCCCTATTCCCTTCACCAAGGCCCTTCAGTGAGTCTTATTAAGGTTTGGGTCATGTATTTCCACAAAACCTGCCCTGCAGTTACAAGAGAAACTGCTTATCTTTCATGATGCCATAAGAAAAATAATAGCCTGCTCATTGAAAAAATCACTCAAACCAGTGGTCTTGTTTCCCTGTCAACCGTCCCAAGAAATAAGAAAATCAAGAGCACAACCTGTGTTTTCTAAACTGTATCTCTGGTATGTCATCTTCCCCAACTTGGCAGTAGCTTCTATTTGCACTGTATTGGAAACTAACATTTTATTATTAACCCTTAAAGAGTAATAAGCATGTAGTGTCTCAGCTGTTGAGTGATCAGCACAATATTCACTGGTAAAACAGAATATCAAAGCCTCAGCTGAATAGCAACCTTCAGCTGCCTGAGCTTTTTCTCTGAGGTCTGTTTCAAAATATTAAATCTTTTCCATAAAACATAACCTTAGACAAGTAATATAACAGTGGAGTATTGATTACTTTCTTAGTCTTGATAAAGTTTTTGTATTTATACACAAATACAGATTCACAACAAAATATACTTACAATAGCCAGCTTATACTACACAATATTGTGCAACTGACTTTTGCCTGTGCTTCCTAAACACCAGAGAAAATGAGGATGAATGCATGTTGTCTCTGAAACACTTCATTAAGGTTGTCTAATTAGAATGCTACTTAATTATCCAATATAATGTCTACAAGTGCTTATAAGACATGTGAATACTCATAGACACATGTCTAATTCAGGAGAATATTTTAAAATGCACTACATTGGTGGCTTTGGGTGTCATAACTGTAAATAAAACTGCAGCAGCTGCACATTACTCAAGATGTATGTGTTTTCTTGACAAAATATCGGTCTCACAAAAATCTCTTGAGAGAATAATCTCCTCTGGGAAGGAGTAGTGCTCACTTTCAGTTTGGCTTTTCTTACAGGTCAGCTGCTTTCCCAGGTCACTCTGCCCAATCCCTTCATGAGTCTTTCCTTAGAGCATCCTCCTTTTCCATCTGCACATGTGTCTGAAGTTCCTGACAAAGAAATATGACACACTGAGGAATTCTTTCTGTCTTTTCATGGTATCAGAAATTTGGGACCTACTTCAGAGGATTTGTGTCTTACAGCATGGACCCAGACAGCACTTCCCTCAACTGAGAGGCCAGGAACAACTCCAAACTATTTTCTCAGGCTATTTTACAATACCCCTGAAAAATTGCCCACACTACAGGAATCACCTAGAAATGAGACAAACAGTGCTAAAAGAGACTTGATAAGCCAGAACTGGAGACCAAAAATTATCTGGTGCAAACCAGATACCCACAGAGTATTCTCCCTCCCTACCAGTAACCTCATTGTCATCCCAAGGAACCTCTGAATTAGGTGAGATTCAGCATGGACAACAATGTAACAAGCTGGGAAAGAGAGTAGGTAAGAAAGATAAGTGAAACAATAAGTAGTTCAACAAAGGGAAATCAATACATTATTCAGACATTGGAAATACATGCAATTAACATAAATGCGTTCATTAGTCTGCTGACAGATTTACCAGCCAAAAGCATTCTTCCCTTTAGGAGCACAAACACCACAGAATATGAGTCTCTGACTTTCTTAGAAGAGAACCATGCCAATGTTGGCTGTATTTCCTTTGACCAACACCAGTAAACACCCACCAAAACAAAAACAACAAAACAATAAAAACCCAAACAAAAACACACACACAAAAAAAACAAACAAACAAAAACAAACAAAAAACACCAAAAAGAAAAACCTAAAATCAACTAACCAAACAAAAAATTCCAAATGGTTATGCAGGACATCAGCATTGTTCTGGTGATACCTTAGTTAGAAGTTGCTTGACTAACTGACACAGGAAACACTAAAGCAGACAATGAGAACTAAGTTAGGACAATATTATCAGTCACACAGGCTGAGAGAAAGGACATAAAAGGCCCAGAAGACCATGGATTGCATGCAAAAATAAAAATCATCTGGGAAAATATATGTACAAGTTGATTTTTTTTCCTATTTCAGATTCCTGAGATCCTGCCCAAATCTTTTATCTTCTTGTTTATTATAATTTCAATATGTTTTCAGTTCATTTTTTCAGTATCTTATCTTTGAAAGAAACTAAAAAAGGTGGCTAAAATTTTAGTTTTGGAAGGAAGGAGAAGAGGGAAGAAATAATGTCTGTTATATTTGATTCTGATTAAATGACATTGATAGTCACTATCAGTTTGTTTCAACAGATTTTTAAGATATCTCTGATAATTTATACTTAGCAGCCATATGTGTGTATCACTTATCTGGTATGTTCTCTAGGACCTGTAAATTGACACAGATCAATTTGGGTCTTAATATATTAGGTTTTTGTTTTGCTTTGGGTTTTTTTTCAATCAATTTTAACCCATTTTTAATTGCCATTAAAAAATCTTCATTTATTACCATAAGGAGTAGTAATAGTTTCTTCATTTTTTAAAGAGTAGATGATATTTTCTTTCTGGAAATTAATGACTTTTTAACTCTGCAGGATGTCAATTTGTAGCTGGAATGTTTCTGAACCAGGCTTCGAACACCTTTGCAAGAAGGCTTCATAAAGTTTCTGTTGTTGACTATAGAGTTAGAGAACCTGAAAGAGTGAAAGAAATTGAGATACTTCTCCTAATATAATGATGAGCTCTCTTAAAATTGTCAGATTCACAGGTATGTTTGACATATTCTGTTATTTGGCTAACTTCCCTCTGGGACCTGGCTAGTAGAACTCAGCACAGCCTGACCTCCTACCTTGCAGTCACTTTGAAATTTTGAAAGAAGTTTCTCATGTATAAGATTAGCAAATCTTTTATCTGTTGTTTGCTGGATTACATCTGTTATTTGCTTTCTCCAGAAATATATACTAGAATTCAGATATCACCACTTCATGACAAGGATTTAATTCATCATAAGAATTTGCAAGTGCAATATGTGATGCTTCTCTGTACAAAGTACAGCACAAATATTAATTAAGTTTCACAAAATTGAAACTGACAGGCCACTGTATCTTTTTCCTTGTAGTATACTGTGTTTCTACCAAATTTCTACCAAAATATCATAAACAAGTCAATACTCAGAAAATAAGTGACAGTAAATTTATAGATTAAGCACCCATTACAAAGAACAGCTCAACTATATTTAAAAGTACAAAATCAAAGTTAATTGTAAATTGTCATAGCTATCTGATTTGGGATTTGATCGATCAAACAAACTTAAGCAACAATATATTTCATAAAATTGTGAGAACCTTGCGGCCACGCCATCAAACAGAAATAGCAGCATTAATCAAAAATGGCTCACTGCAATAAGTGAAGGTTTAATAAGCATAAATGTACTGAAGCAAAACATTTAGTTAACTCTACACGCTCTGCTGAATCAGCAGACTACACCCTAGGTTGTTGTAGTAAAGCATATTTGTATCATAGAGTAATTGAAGGAATTGATTCCTGTGGTGCCACCAGTCTATTTATTAGTGAAGAAAATTTTAGTGTGGAAGAAGAGAAAGAGGGAGACAATTTACAGCAGATAAAAATAAATATTTCATTTATGCTGAGCCAGTGGAAAAAATATTACCTGAAGATAAATTTAAATATTTTTCATTATTATTAAATTTAAATATTTTCAGGAAAATCTTTTTTTTTTTCTTAAAATCTGACAAAAAAAAAAATGCATGTTCTAGGTAAATGTTGCCATAATGATTGAAAAACATTTAACTATATCTTTTGGGATATATTTTCATGTCCTTGTTTTTATATTGATGTGAATCTACCAGTGGTTTTTTGTCTGGTTAGTTTTTTCCCCAGGCTAATTCCAGAGAATATTTCTTAACAGTCTAGTTATTCTGAAACACAGTTAGTGCTCTCAGTGGACTATAATGAGTTACACTATGTAAAATCTATCCAGGAGAAAAGGTTCACACAGAGAAAAAAAAACATCAACATCTTTGAAATGAGTCAGTTTGGAATGTACTTTACTTCAAGATAAACTTCATTAATTGAGTGGGGGGTTTTCCCCTCCTTTTGTTTACATTTAAGTTCCATGTAACTCATCAATCAAAAAAATGGTGCAATGGAAAAAAAACTTTTCCCCACATGATAGAAATTGATAACATAAATTCAACCTCAAGAACAATTCCTTTGATACATTAAGAGAAACTTGATAACGACTGTGTGCAGTTCAGCCTGTAATGCACCACAGACCAGGCAGGGGATATACAGCTAATCCTGGCTCTGAGGCCTCTGATACTTTTCTTAGAAGAACTATGGCTGAATAAATATAAGGTTAAGGGTTAAGATTATGAGAGTATCTGGAAGGATGTGGAAATATGGATAATAAATAAAACAATCTACTGTAGATAGACACTGGGTCTGGAGGGTTACTATTCAGTCCAGGGAAAGTTGAGGAATGAAAGACCTGTGCAAAGAGTGCACAGAAAAAGAAAAGCAACATCATTTTGCCATCTTCTAAGATTCTGAGCTAGGAACCAGAAGAACTTTTAAGCATGCAGTATCCCAAAAGAATGTACTGCAGTAAGGTGAGAATAGGCAGTCCTCAGATGAGTCTCCTCCCACTCCATCCCTCCAGTTTCAGGGTCTTGTGGAGGCTACTGTTGGTAAGAGTAAAACTTCTGGCACAGGGAATTGTCACTTTTCATTTCTACCCACACGTTTTGAACAGCTCCCAGGGCCAGCAACTGTGTGGTGGGAATTACCTGTTTGAGTCAGATAGTAATATAACAAAGAAAGAATTTGTTTCTATTTGTTATCTCTTCTTCTTCCACACTAGGCTTCTATTAAACTTTTCAAAGTACTGCAAAGACAAATGATGTAAATGAAGTTAGAAATTTACTTATTGGATCAAATATTTAAATCCTGGGAGATCTAAACTGAAACTATTTCTGAATTCAGAATAGGGACTTGGGTACCTTTTTTCATTTTACAAGAATACTCTGACAAATTGTCTTCTGGCTAGGGTCCAACAGATGTTTCTTGTTATCTCTCTCTCAGTTTTGAATTTTAGAGGTACAAATTATCTTCCAGTACTATAAACAATACATAATATAGGTATGTCAGGTAAGAGATTTAGAAGTGTATGTAGAATCTTTTATTCTTCCACTTTTCTATGTGATTTGTTGTTGTGGCTTAAATCTCTAATTTTGATTTACTACATATTTCGATCCAAAGAATCTTTCTGCACGTTTCTGAACTTATCTCCCACACTACAACAGTTCCACAAAGTAGTTCATTTCTAAAGGAATTTTTTCTCATCATCTCTGGTCACAGGAGTAGTAAATAGCTGTCAGGGGAAAAGTTGTCTCATCCTGAGTCTAAGCAGGTATCTTAAAATGAAGATTTTTGAATATTCCAATGAAAAAATATATCTTCTAGTGATATTCACCTGCTTCAATAAATCCTAAGAAAGGAAGATGAAAGTTCAGGGAAGAAAGAGTTTTAAAAAGACTGTTGCTTGATTTTTACTGAGTAAGGTTTTACTGATCAAGACAGAAAGTTGTATGTGTTTCTAACCACATATTGATCGATTATTATTTGTAAACACTGCTTTATACTTTAAAGACAGTCACTTGATTAGTTGTAAGGCATTTTCTCATGCATGGAAAATAAAAACATCTCTCTGCCAGTTCCTTGACTAATATTTTACAGACTACTCAAAGAAATTAACTAAATACTACGTATAAATTCTTGCATTTTCTGGTTTTTAATCTGGCCCATATTCCAAGAGTGGGTTAGGGTTTTTTCAAAGTCAGTACAATAAAAATAAATTTAAAAAGAAAACTCACACACACACACACACACACACACACTCAGAGAAAACCCCAAGACAAAATCTTGAAAACCTCAGAAT
Source organism: Cyanistes caeruleus (assembly GCF_971803275.1). Classification (NCBI taxonomy): domain Eukaryota; kingdom Metazoa; phylum Chordata; class Aves; order Passeriformes; family Paridae; genus Cyanistes; species Cyanistes caeruleus. Next base: position 126,768,009 of record NC_141701.1, read on the forward strand.
GCTTGAAACACAGAAACATTTCAAAATATCTTCTCTTCTGCAATTTCTTACCTCTTAAATGGTATCGACTTTATGACAGCACCTGCTTAATCAGTTATATGTGTAAACTTTGAGTCAGAAAAATGTTTAATGGCAAAATCCCATTGGCTTGACATGGAAACAGAATATTTATTTCTCATAATATAGAGTACTTTGAAAACTGGAAGCAGAGTAAGACTAGTCCACTGAAGTGTGCAAAAAGGTCATTGATTTCCTTGTGTTTTATGTATTTTAAATAAATATATAAACACATTCTTTTGCAATTGTACCATATGCATTTAAAGAAAGCTTCTAAATTAAATATGGAACTATTTTTTAGAAAAAGCCAATTATGCACTCTGGTATTTTCCAAGATAAACACTATTGCAAATAGTGAAAATGAGCAGAAAAATATCATTTGAGCATGAAAACAATCTTAAATAGAAAAAAATAAAAACAACTTGTCTATTTCAGAATATTTCTCATCTTCCTATTAAACATTATCCACCTTCTCTAATGCAGAATTCAATTTCCAGCACAAAAGAGATAAAACACTGATAATGGTAATGGATATTAATCTGAAATGGAATGAAGGAAAAAAAAGAAGCATGCATTAATATATGCTAATGTTAGTGTTTTCAAAATATCCATAATAAGAGGTTTTTAATGTATTTAGGCAAACTGAAAACAACTGACATTAACAATGGATTACAAATCCCTTTATTTTGTATGTCCTCATATAATTCACATGCTGAGATCATTATGTTTCTTGACACACATTTGTAATGAAAATAGCAATGAAATAAATTGGACTGGCACTATTGGGGTGGGCACTGCAGTACAGTATCTCTCAGGTTTTGAACCTCAGACATACCCCAAACACAACAGGGCACAGTATCATATATCCCAGATTACACCACAGAGTTCTCTTAACACACAGAGAAACTGCCAATATGCCCTTGTAAAATACATTGCATTTAACATGTCAATAGCAAACACTATCAGCTTAATAAAACAGATGTTCAGGATTTCAAGTGGATTGAATGACACTGATAGCTTCATTCACAAGTAATAGTCAATATAAAATATGATTTTCTTAATAGAGCAGAGCACAGTATTGATAATTAAATAAACTTTTAATAATGAATCTGTCAGAGAGAAAGAAGTGCCATGAATCATTCATAGTTACATGCTTGAGGCAAAAAGTGAAAAATGGCTGATTTTTTTCAATATTTTTTTTTCATGGCCAGATTTGCTCTCCCAAATTAGCTGGCCAAACCAGCTGAAAAATGAGGTCAAATTCTTGACAGGATTAAAACATTAAAACAGTTTTACATCTTTTAAACAAGGTGGCAGAACAGCTTTACTGTTCAGTAAATTATTCAAGATTATTTAAAGAAAGAAACTGTGATAGAATTTCCATGAGGTTTCCATTGCATGCTGTAGAAAACAATAGATGTTGTTAATACTTCACTGTATCTACTTCCTATGAATATGCATTCTTTCTTCAGTTCAGTCCAGTCTGGAAGTGTCTGACATGACTTGGGGTAAGAACTGAAACACAGCACAACTCTGTTTTACCAGGAAAGCTCTGAGGTTTCTAAGAAGGTGGCCTGCTAGAGAGACCTCACACAAAGCTGTGTAAAGAGACAGAATTTGCTCAAAAGAAAGAATATTGGAAGAAGATGAAAAGTTGTGTCAGATTTGAGAATACAGTCAACAGGCTCAAGAGCAGAGCTGGCATCCAGTGGGACCCATAGAGGAATGGGCCACAGGAGACTGATGAAATTCAGCA